>NC_044352.1:8403328-9003328 GCF_007364275.1 Archocentrus centrarchus | reverse complement strand
ACTTCCTTGAAAATTTGATTAAAAAAACACAAACAATACAGACTGCTGGCTATAAATTGCTAGAACTACCTAGCCATATGTGAAGTACTAATGCCAATATGTGACCCAGTTGCCACTGGGACACAAATTTCAGTACGAGAGCAATAAATTTAGGTCAGAGTAATGAGTAATATCACAAACTAACAAACTCCTATTACCAGTTTTAATTAACTTTTTATATAAATAAATACATTTATATAAATACGTAACTATACATACTTGTGAGTAATTTCAAACTGAATTTCTGTTATTACTGCACCCCCTGTGCAGTACCTTTGGGAACCACTGCTCTAGTCCAGTGGTTACGGTGGGGGTGGGACAACAGGGTAGAGTGGCAGTCATATTTGACAGTGTGCCGCTGCCACCCTGTGCCCTCCCTTTAGAGACAACTTTGCCTCCCACATTTTCAGGAATTGTTCCACATTTTGAACGACTCTAGTTTTCAACTCTGCAGGATGAAGCAGGGAGGCTGCCATCAACGGTTAAGTGCAGGTTAGGTTAATAGTACTTTAACCATTTTCATGATTTGAAAAAATAAATAAATAAAAGAGAATGCATAGTGCAAGTACCATACCCCCAATTGTCCCACACAAACATAGTCTTTGCTCCACATTTAGTGTGTTGGGATCTGGTCACTAATGCAAATGTCATCAGTGTGTAAATAGCATTTTACATATACTGCTAATTTACATTTGTAGCCTACATATACTACTAGGCAATATAATCTGTAACTATGTCTCATTCTGTTAGTCATACTTTTAATGTGGTTTTACCCATTTTATATTGAAATTAATACTGTGATTTAACAACAAAGTGTTTAACACCACGGCTCTCTCAGGTAAAAAGAATTTGGTCCTGACATTCTGCAGAAGTACACCTAGTGATTGTGATGTTGCAGGGCAGTGTTGTAACACATTTTTTCTCTGTTCTCTCTTAGGAATAAACACAGACAAGACAAAATATGGCAGACAAGTCAAGTCCGAAAGGCAATTCTGGTGACTTTGCTAAAAAAGTCCAAAGACAGCTGAGCAGAGGCAAAGAAAAGGTTCATAGTCTGCAAATTCTTGTTTCCCCTATGGCAAGAAAGGGAAATTTATTGCCATTTAATTGCTGTTTCTTTGAGATTTAGCTTTTTCTGTGCTCTATGTGCAGGTACTGCAAAGGCTGGGAAAGTCAGCAGAGACTAGAGATGATCAATTTGAACATTACCTCCAACTTTTTAATGACCAGCAGGTAATCTTCCCCCAGTGTTGTGTTTATTTTGTCTGCTGAAACAAAATGTAATTTTAAAAAAATGACTCTGTGCTGAAAATTTCCCACTGCTGTCTTAATAATTTTACAGTATATGCAAACACTGGGTTGATTCATTGACTATAAGAAGTGAATAAAACATCATAAAAGTTAATAACGGTAAGAGGGATAATCGTGTGTATACTTCTTGTCTGTTTGCAGACTGATGGGACCCGAATATACAAGGACTTGAGGAACTACATTAATGCAGTTAGAGGTGAAAATGATCTTTCCTTGAGGACGCAGTACAATTGTGCATTGTGCCCTCTGCAGGTCTCAAATAGTCGATTCTGCTTCTTACAGACATGCGTGAAGCTTCGAGACGCCTTTCCCAGTCCCTGTTTGATGTTTATGAATCTGACTGGGCTGGAGAGGAAGATTTAGGAGCCATTGTAGAGGTCAGTGGTACAACCCCCCCCCCCCCCCCCCCCCCCCCCCCCAAAAAAAAAACAACCTAATGCAGCATATTTTAATTTCACAAGTGCAAAAACAGCAAAATGCATGCATCGCCAGGGGAACAAAACCCCCTCATTTTTTCCCCCTTGTTATGCATAATTAATGCAATATTTATACTGCACTTGTGATGAAGGGGGAGGACCTCCTGTGGAATGACTACGAGGTGAAGCTATTAGACCAGTCCATACGCACCATGGAGTCCTATGTGGGCCAATTCCCTGATGTCAGGGTAAGGCCAACAATTGTGTAAGCAAACATAAGTTAATATGCAGACAAACAAAAGGCCTGAGAGCAAACACACAAAACTAAGTCAAAACAACCATGTACTGTAGTTCACACACATATACACAGACAATATGCATGACTCTCTTTTCCTCCTTTGCAAAACTTGTAGGACAAAATTGCCAAGAGGGGAAGAAAGCTGGTTGACTACGACTCTTCCCTTCGCTACCTAGAGGCACTGCAGACTGCAAAGAAGAGGGATGATATCAAGATAAACAAAGTAATTAAACATCAATATCTCCTTTTTTGAAATATATACATTCAAATTAACAGTTTTTCCATTCTACAGGCAAAAGAAGAGATGAATACTGCCAAAACTATCTATGAGGGGATCAATAATGAGCTGAAAGAGGAGCTCCCTGTTCTCTTTGACAGGTCTGATATAATTCATATTCATACTAACTTTTAATTTGCATGAATTTTTAAAAAATTTTTACACATTATTTGTCAATGTTTGTGTCCTTTAGTCGTATTGGATGCTATGTAGCCGTCTTCTCGGCTATGGCAAATTTACGAGACATCTTCTATAGGGAAATGAGTACGGTATGTGTGCCCTATCATACATGTGACTCAATATTCATAGTTCTGCTACAGTTTTTTGACCATTTGTCTTCTGTTTTAGCTCAATAATGATCTACAAAATGTGATAAAAGAGCTGCAGGCTCAGCATCCAGACAAAGCATTTGCTGTGAAGGATCTGTTGCGGTGAGTCTTCTTTATTTGTTTGTTCTTTTTTTTAACTATAAAGCTTCAAGACAATTTCCAGTTGAAAGGAATTTTTAATTTTTATTACAGTTTCATAAAAATGTTTAAATTACCCTCCATAGTCACATCTGAGCCTTCTCCAAGTGTATTCATACCAGCAGCGTTTTCTTTTAGTTATTATTTTTGCAGCTTCAGAAAGCATTTAATTGTGCTTTATGGGTAAATGCACTGTTGTTACAAAGTATGTGAATTTTTCCACCATATTCTTGCAGTACCCCCCAATACTGAGCATAGTTCTTATCTCGTGATTTTATCTGTCTATCCATCCATCCATATTTTTTTTCCAGGTATGGCTCACTAAAGAGACGAAGTCTGATCTCTCCGAAGGCTTGGAAAACCAGCTTTTCTGAGGTTCACAGGAGCTTCACTCCTAGAACAGGGCAGCGGTTTAGTTTCAGATCCCCAGAAAAACCTCGCCACAGCACTCTGTCCAGAGAAGGCAGCGTGATCAGAGGCTCTTTAGCTGAGTCCAGGGAACTGGATACAGGGTCATACCGCAGTGAGGTCCACAGCCCTTCTGCACAGGACGATGCTGGAGAGGGTGCATCAGGAAGTCAGCTGAAGTCGGGAGACAACAGCAATCAAGCTGAAGATGAAAAGGGCTTGAAAGAAGAAGAGTCCAAGCCTCCTGCAGAATCTGAAAATAAAGGAGATGGTAAAAAAGATCTACCAAGTGCAAGCAGCTCTGAACTAAATAACTCCTGTGAATCGGACAGCCTGGAGCTCCAGCTGTCTGCAGCAGACAATGGCCCCCTGCACATCGAAGAGGCGGACGACAGCCCAGTAACCCTTCACTCTCCAAAACTCAATGGACTGGAGAATGGTGACACTTCTGGCTTGAACTCAGAGGCAAAGGACCCGAGCACTCCCCACAAGGTTTGTCACGCGTTTAGCACACAGCTGACATGTGGTGAAGCTGTCCTTTTTATGCATATTGTGTTATACCTCTCCTTTTTTGTGTGTGTGTCCTGTGTAGGATGTCCCTGCTGAGAAGGAGGTATCCTCAAACTCAAAAAACACAGTGGTTTAAAGTTTTCATAATGAAACAAAAGGTTTGTGTGTTTTTTCATTTCCTGCTACTGCCATATTATTCTTCTTTCTTTGTCTGTAGTTTCTGTGTTTGACTTACTTTTTCATTAACCTTTAAATATCAGGACAGAACAGCACAGACGAGACTGAATTCAACAGCTGCAGGAGAAGGAGGGAAAAGTGAGACAGTCACAACTGACACATCCACCTGTGGTGCCATGGCTGATGAACAGTTGCTGTTAGTTTTCTTATTTATCTTTTACTGAAATCAACTTTGCATACACTATTTGGTGTCTTTGGGTAAAGCTTTATTTTCATAAACCCACCGGCTGCATTATATTTTAGCAAATACATTTTAAATTGAGGGATTTATACATCAAATGTTAGCAGAGATAGATGCTCTACATAGGTTTACACTGTTGAAAACATAGTGATCACAGAATGGTGACTGTACACAGACGCAATATGTTGCTGTGTCAAAAAGAACAGAAAGACACTCCACTCTGTTATCACTGACCAGGAGAGGTTTTTCATCTTTTTGAGTCTTTTAGTCTGTTTTATTTCTTTTTATTCATTTTTGTTTATCACATATATTATGTCTGCAATGTGAGGACAAACTCTGTAATTCTGAAAAATAAACACAGCTCAGATCATGTTCATATAAAAGCTGAATTTCTAGCTTCTTGATTTTTTGGTTATTTAATGTATAAAAAATACAATTATTGTCACAATTTTGTCTCTCTGCCAGTGGAGGTTTAAGATGATGGGAGGAAATGGTGAGTGCTCACTTAGCCTGGATTTCAGAGCTCATCTGATGTGGACAACATCGCTTGCATGAATGCGTTGACTTTGTTATGAGAAATGATCTGGGAATAGCATGATTGATTAGTCTGTACTGTAGACATTTCATTATGTTTAAGTTTATATTTATTTCTTTTATCAAAAGAAAACAACATGAAATGAGAGCTTCCTGAAATTTGTTGTGGTCATCTGACCCCACTGTGTGTCTCACTTCTTGACTCACTTCTTTTATTTTCAGTCAAATCAGGACCCAGAAACAGCTTCTAACTTACTGACTGGATTTCATTAGTGACCATTATATGTGCAAAATGAGTGCTTACATGTAAGAATGCTTATCAAGTGCAACCACATCTACAGAGGATTTTAATCTGGCTACTTCAGCTTAAGACCGTGTAGCCAATGAAATGTGTGAGCCAACTCCCTCATGGGAACTGTGTAATAATCTGTCACTACTCAGTCCCCTGTATTTATGCATGTGTATAATTAATTTGTTTTTAGGCGAGACACCTATACTTATGTAAGACAGAATCCCAGATACACCAGCACCTTCTTTGTTACAGGTGAAATTATGTCCAGGATTAGAAACACAATCATTTTTAGAATACATGCTCTGATAAAAATATTTTCTTTACACCACTTAATCCAGTGCACCCAAAATCTGAAACACTACCCCTCCAAAAACCAAACCAAACCAAACCAAACCAAACCAAACCATGTGAGTATTTACTGGGTTTCATATTCTTGATATTAAAGTGTCTTTAAGGTGTCAGACTATTGCATATACTGTACTATACAAAGACCATACACTGTCTATGGTCTATGTTCTAACAGCCTGTAAAAATAAATAAAAGATTAATCAGATGACTGACCCATGAGGAATTAATGTGTATTCTTTATGTAAATAAGCAGTCAGCAGCCAAGAAAATTATGAAACATAAACAATGCTAAATAACCCAAATGTGTTTAAAAAGGTAACACTCTATAATACCAGTGTAATACTTGGTAAATTGATTGGTTATTCACTAGAACACTGTCAGCACATTTATTACAAAGTCGACACTGATAATTTTAAACCTTTGTAAATGAGGAATAAAATACTATAATGTATCTAAAGCATTAAATGGATGGCTGGTTGTTTAGCTGAAACTGACGGTCATAAATCTTGTTTATAAAGAGTGTGAAAGTAGGCTGGGAGGAGATGGCGCATATTAAACATGTAAACCTGGAGAGCTGGTTTGTGTCCTGTTTCCCTCACTGTTTGCTTTTGTTTTCGCCTGCTCTTAAGGAAGGACTGTGGTTTGGGTTGAAATACTGTGAGCCAACGCTAAAGGGCACCTTGTGCCCACCTCTGAACAGCAGACTAAACCAAATGCCATGCAAGCTATGATACCACGCATAATACTACACTGTATATACGTTGTAACTAATGATGTATATACCTCATAGCATAACTAAGGATTAGAAACCATAGTAATTAGTCATCACCATCATTTTGCCCTTTATTAACGGTAGGTATAAACGGAGGAGTTCCCAGTGGGAGTGATACATCCTGCTGGAAGACGATCTTTGACGTGGAGGAAAGGGAGGGGAGGCGGAAACTGAGCGCGTGTGCTTCATGACTCACGAGTGCTGAGAGAAAACTAACCAGTTAACTGTAGTCCACAGACGTAGTTTCAGACGCCTTAACAGAGCCGCACGCTGTTTAGATTATCAGACTTAAAAGAGTTGTGGGCGTTAGTTTTCCCCACCATAAACGCTATCTCCGGGGGGGAAAAAACTAAGTTAATTTGTCCGTTTTTGTGACGCGCTCCTCCGCTTGCGTTGCGCCCAGTCAGGTAAGCTCACCCAACAGCTGCGATGAACAATGCCTGATTAACTCGTGTTTGACAAGTATAAAACTTCACCTGGAAGTATGTTTTTTCCCCCGGGCTTCAGGCGACTTTGTACCAAACATGTAAATTTCCAGATGAGGGTTCCTTTAAAAAAAAAAAAAAAAAAGTTAGACCGGTTGACTGTGATGAAAAAAGACAGCTGGGCAGCGAAACACGTCGGTAACAAAGCCGGAGAAAGAGGTGTTGACCGGTTAGAGAAAACATGTGTGACAGACTCAGCTGAACATGTTGGAAAAAAACTGTGAGCGGAAATACCCATGAACTCTGTGTCTGTTTTTACAGTTTGTGCGTTTCTTTCAGGTATATAACCGGTGAGAACTATAAACTGTAACCAAGCATGAATCGTAAGTCCTCCTTTGTTAACTATTCAGAGTTCTACTTCTTGTTTTCTTCCTGCTTTGTTCCTGCTGTGCTCTGACAGTTTGACTTATTGTTCTTTTACAGAAGTATAGTTTTACAAGTACATTTACTATTCTGACTACAGCATCGTCTGTTTGATCGATTAACTGATGACTTGAATAAGCTAATCAGCTATGTTCTTAATGAATTGCTTAAGTAAATAAATATGAGATTGTTCTGCTTTTCTTAGGCTTTGGTTTTGACTTGTTAAATGAAACCAATCAGCAAAGCAGGGAGTGAAAAAAATTGAAATATTTGTATATTAAAGCTGTATTTACTAGTTTCTTTGTAGTTTATATATATGCGTGTTTTATATTTTGTTACTGACTTCTCTAACAAGCACTATAAGCTCTCATTGATCCCAAAATGATATCTTCACTTGTCTTGTTTTGTCCAACCAGAAGTCCCCCAACCACAAAATATAAAATTTGCTGTAAGGCAGAGCTCAGAAAAGCGGAAAAATTGTCACATTTGAGAGCTGTGAACAAAATATGGGTTTGCTCGAAAGTTATTTAAATGTGTTTAATAATGTTCTGTCAGTCAACCAATTAGATATTATTACAGCTCTATATCATTTACATTGGTGTATTCTACTTTTTTGTAAATTGTAAGTGCAGAACAATTACTCGTAACGTGTCGTTCTTTTCTGTGCTCTGACTAAACCCGTTGCATCACAGGGTGTTCAGGAAAAATAGGAGTTGGACAAGTTTGTTTCAACCCCAGCCCTTAATAATCAGATTACTGTGTCTCAACACTGAATATGCCCTCCTCAGCCAGCAGCTGTGGTGTTACACAAGCCGCTCTCAGCAGACTGAGAGCTGAAGATAGAGCACTGTGGCATTTTTAACATGCTTTTTTATCTTCCAGATACAGATAGGGAGAATTTGACAACAGCCTTTACTAACACATATAAAAACAACACAGTGTCGATGAGTAAGTACATTGTGTCTTTTAGATCCATTATGATTGTATTTACTTTACTTTACTTAGATACAACCAAGGACAATTCTGTTATATGACCTTTTTTAGTTATAGTTCGTCTTGTTTTTAAATCAACTTAAATTGATTTTTGTGGGGTTTTTTTTGGTTTTTTTTTCCCAGCACCAGATGTGAGGCCCGTTACATCACTTCCCACACAAGCAGAATCCACTGTCATTCAGGGTAACTCGAACACTTTTCGTTTTTGTGTTTTCCTTTACTGGCAGTCTCCCCCTGGACTGAATTATATATGGCACAGTTTACTCACAATAGAAGAATAACCAGCTTATTCCTACCTGGTGACCATAAAACCTCAGCTGTTCTTGGATAGGTCAGCATATTCTTCAACTAAATACCTCAAAATTAGGACTCAAACTGCTCAGTCAATCATCATTTTGTAAGTGCCTTAGGTTCCTTATCTGTTAATTTGATACCTACAGCTTGAAATTATTGCATCATTTAATTCAGCCCTAATCTTTAAACAACGCATAAGAAAAGTTGCTAAATCCCACTCCTTTCAAACAAAAATACACTGTCTCAAAACCTGTGTGTGTGGGGGCATTTATGCTTTTATTTTCTCTAGGCTAGATTACCGCAGTTCTCTCCTCTCACTTCCAACAAATTCAGAATGCAGCACAGCAGCCTCTTGCTGGTTTTAGCATATAACATCACCCTCCATCCATCAATCCATCCATCCATCTTCTTCCACTTATCGGTCCTCCTTTGGCTCCCGGTACATTTTAGAATCATTTTTAAGATTTTACTGATGCCTTTTAAAGTATGTCTAGCTCTGGTCCCAAGCTACATAGAAGAAATTTTGACTCTGTACTAGCCAGTTTGCAGCCTTAGATCCTCTGATACAGCCCTACTGGCTGTTATAAAGTTGAGACTTAGAAGTCTCTTTCAAGTCTAAGATTTTATGTATTAGGACATAATTTAAAAAAAAAAAATTAAAATGAGGTAAATACAACCTCAGATGAACAACAACACATATATTACACTGTCATTATTTATTGAACATAAACTAAGACTAAAGTAAGAAGCAGTATATGGAAAAACAACCTTACTGCTTCCATAGGAATTAAGAAGGGTAAGTAGCAGCCAGGTGCTGCTGATCATCAGCAAATGTGAGCGTCTCTATAAAAACAAGTTTCGACAGTTTGCTGATCTGTAGCATTCAGGTGTGTGTTAACACAGGGAAGACATCAGCAAGGATCTCAGGGAATCAATTCTGGCTGCTCATCAGTCTGAGAAAGATTATAAGGTCAAGTCCATCATTCTTTGGTGAAAAAGATTATTCACAAGTGGAAAACATTCAAGGCAGCTGCCAGTCTTCCCAGCAAATTCACCCGAAGGTCGGACCATGCAGTGCTCAGAGAAACTGCCAAAAAAAAGCAAGCAAACAAAAAAACAAGAGATACACCTCAGACACTTTTTTAGAGAGAAAACCTCTTCTCTCTAAAAAGAACATGGCAGCATGGCTTAGGTTTGCAGAGTTGCATCTGAGCAAACCACAAGATCTCTGGAACAATGTCCTTTAGACAGATATGACAGAAGTGGAGATGCTTGGCCATAATGCACAGTGCCACATTTAGCAAAAACCAAACTCCTCATATCAGTGGGTGGTGGAGAGGTAATGATTTGGGCTGGTTTTGCAGCCACATGACCTGGGCACCTTGCAGTCATTAAGTTGACCATGAACTCCTCTGTATCCCAAAGTATTCTAGAGTCAAATGTGTGGCCTTCTGTCCAGCAGCTAAAGCTTTGCCAAAATTGGGTCATGGCACAGGACAATAAGCTCAAGCACAGAAAACAACAGAAAAAAAAACAAAACAGAAAAATCAAGGTGTTGCAACGGCCCCAAGTCCAGACCACAAACCAACAAAAATGCTGTCGTGGCACCTGTGCATAAACAAATGCCCACAAACCTCAATAAACTGAAGCAATGCTGGGCCAGAATTCTTCCACAATAAAGTCAGAGACTAATAAAGTCATACAGAAAACAATTACTTGAACTTGTTACTAATGAAGGTGATTCTTCATACTGCTGAATGCATTTTGGCTTATTTTTGTTAAATAAATAAATGACGTGGTGTAATATGTAATGTGGTGTTGTTAATCTCAGGTTATATTTAAATACTTTTAAGACCTGTAAGGACTAGATAATTTTTTATGTCCTGATATGTAAATTCTGAGAAATGATAGCAGGTTCTTTTTCATATGATTGTCACCTTATGTTTTGGCGGTGCTTTTGCTTGCTGCTTCCTTCGGATCACTTCTGAAAAGACATTTTTAAATATCTCTTTTTTTGTTTGTTTTTTTTAAGCATCTGTGTATCCTTTTTTTTTTTAAAAAAAAACAAAAAAACATTTTCTCAAGTAACTTTGTTCTTGTATTAGTGTTAATTTTTGCAGCCTCCCTTGTCTATTTCTTTTTGTATTTACCATTCTGTGATTGTGAAAGTACCTGGTAAACTCTGTTTTTAAAGGTTCTAAGTGTTTTCTTTCCCTCAGTGGTAACAACAGTTGCCCCCACAAGTTCAGACTCTGCAGTTATTGCAGGTAACTGTTTGCACTTTATCTTGAGATTTTTATTTATTTTATTTTTTTTGCTGCAGTTGGAAGTGTCTTCTGAACCTGCCTTTTCCCCCCCAGTAGTCGTCGTTCTCATTTTGCTGACGCTAGTGGTTTTGGGCTTCATGGTCTGCCGGTATCTCTACCACAACAGAGGGGACTACAGGACAACAGGGGAGCTGGCTCCAGGAGAGGACCCTGAAGAGGAGGACAGTAACAAGTCTGCACCCCAAAAGAAAGAGTACTTTATATGAACCTGGTGGAAGACTTACAGCAAGTTAGTTGAGCTAAAGAGAGAAAATCTGTGGAAGTGTGATAAGAAAGAAAAATGTTCCTTCCGTGTGAGTGTGTTTGAGGGAAGCCTGCTACTGGCTCCACAATGGGCAGAGGAGGGGGAGGAAAAAAAAAAAAAAAAACCTTGAAGATTTTTTTTTTTGTTGTTGTTGAAAATGCAAATGAAACC
Source organism: Archocentrus centrarchus (assembly GCF_007364275.1). NCBI lineage: Eukaryota > Metazoa > Chordata > Actinopteri > Cichliformes > Cichlidae > Archocentrus > Archocentrus centrarchus. Next base: position 8,992,361 of record NC_044352.1, on the reverse strand, counting down.
AAAGAAAAGAATACCACTGTGGGGGTGAATATTGATGGGTGTGAAGGAGGTGAAAGATGAAGTTGTGTACAGTTAAAGAGCAAAGCACAAAATAGTTACAAGATCAGTAAATGCAAAACAGTTAAATCAAAGTATCACCTTGAATGTAATAGTTACCCCACGTTTAATTAAAAAAAAAACAATTATGTACTGTACTCAAAAAATAACCATATTTAAGATGATTTCTGGTGCTGTTATGGGCTGTTACTTTAATATTCATTTACCTTTTTTTTTTTTTTTTAAACTTTTTCTATGCAATTCTTAAGCTGGCCAAGGCAATGGTCTTCTTTTAGTAAAACAGGACAACTCCACAATATTTTTTGTTCATAGTTGTGTTTTGCATTCCTGTCATGGTTGCTGGTTACATCCTTATTTAAGATAAATGTGGAAGTCAATAAAACTGTTTTTGGACTACTGTTATTTCAGTGTGAATGTTTTAATGTATTGCTGCCCCCAGTATGACATTGCAGACAGTGCGTTAGCACACTGCACATTACATTGAATTGGTACACTTGGCTACATCCAATATAATCCCATCAAACCATTGCATATTCACAGCAAGCAGAGAAATCTGCTCAAACAAATACGCTTTATTGTCAAGTGTATTCACTCCCCCATCCAAATCATTGAATTCAGGTGTTCCAGTCACTTCCATGGCCACAGGTGTATGAAACCAAGCACCTAGGCATGCAGACTGCTACTACAAACACTTGTGAAAGAATGGGTCACTCTCAGGAGCTCAGTGAATTTCAGCATAGTACCGTGATAGGATGCCAACCGTGTAGCAAGTCCAGTAATAAAATTTCCTCACTACTAAATATTCCACAGTCAACTATTAGTGGTATTATAACGAAGTGGAGTGGGAATGAATGCAACTCAGCCACAAAAATAAAGTCAGTGGATGCTGAGAGAATAAACAGAGGTCACCAACTTTCTGCAGAGTAAATCGCTACAGACCTCCAAACTTCACGCGGCCTTCAGATTAGCTCAGGAACATACTAAGCTTCATGGAATGGGTTTCCATGACTGAGCAGCTGCATCCAAGCCTTACATCACCAAGTGCAAAGCATTGGATGTGGTGGTGTAAAGCACACTGCCACTGGACTCTAGAGCAGTGGCGATGCGTTCTCTGGAGTGAACACGTCTCCTTGTCCACCTGGCATGCCCATGGATAAGTCTGGGTTTGATGGTTGCCAGAGAGCAATATTCATCTGAACTGAGCCAAGTGTAAAGTTTGGTGGTGGTGGTGGTGGGGTTATAGTGTGGGGTTTTTCAGGAGCTGAGCTCAGCCCCTTAGTTCCAGCGAGAGGAACGCTTAATGCTTCAGCATACCAAGACATTTTGGACAATTTCATGCTTCCAACTTTGTGGGAACAGTTTGGGGATGACCCCTTCCTGTTCCAACAAGACGGCACACTAGTGCACAAAGCAGGTCCACAAAGACATGGATGAGCAAGTTTGGTGTGGAAGAACTTGACTGGCCTGCACAGAGTCCTGACCTCAACCTGATAGAACACCTTTGGGATAAATTAGAGCAGCGACTGCGAGCCAGGCCTTCTCATCCAACATCAGCGTCTGACCTCAAATGGATTAAGAATGGGAGGTCACTCAAGTTCAAATGTGTGAAGGCAGATGAGCTAATACTTTTGGCAATATTGTGTATGTTGTGATATTGTCTGGCCTTGAAAGAAATTTTTAGATTTACAATAGCCAGAATCCCAGGTGTTGTCTAATCCTATGACAGTACAGAAGTAATGATTTGGCCTAATTTAGTACTGCATCATAAACGTGAAAGAACAAAGGCCTGAAAACAGTGGATTGCTCCATTTTGATTGTGAGTATCCCGGGATCTTATTTATTTGTGATGTAAAATGGAGCATGAAATGGACGGGTGGATCAGTGCAGCATCAGCAGTAATGCAGGCATTACACCAGACCATTGTGGTGAGGACAGCTGAGCCCATGGCCACTAGTTCTGGACAGTAAAAGAAAGAATGAGTTTCCTGTGTAGGGTGCCTCAGTTTAGTCTTGGGCATAAGGTGAGGAGCTCTGACATCCAGGGGAAAGTCGAAGTAGAGCAGCGAGGTGGTCCCACCATCTAATCAGGATGCTTGCTTTGGAGTATTTCCTGGTAGCTGGGGGTCTCCAGCTAGCAGGAGACCCCAGGATAGACCCAAAACTAGAGAGAATATTTTATTTATTTTTATGAAAGAAATTAAGGAGTATCTCACCTGGTCTGAGAATGCCTCAGGATCCCTCAAGAGGAACCTGAAAATGCTGCAGGGGTGAAGAACATCTGGGATACCCTGCTGCAACTACGAGAAAATGGACTGACGGGTGCACTGTGAAGAAGGCCAGACAGCGTCTCTACCTCCTCAGGCGGCTGAGAGACTTCAAGCTCCCACTCAAGGTGCTCAGGAACTTTTACACCTGCACCATCGAGAGCATCATGCGTGGGAGCATCACCACCTGGATGGGAAACTGCACCAAGCAGGACTTCATGGCTCTAAAAAGGGTGGTTCGTTCAGCTGAACGGACCATCAGAACCACCCTCCCCAACCTGCAGGACATTTACACCAAGCAGTGCAGGCTGAGGGCCATGAAGATCCTAAAACAGCCCAGCCACCCCGGACACTCTCTCTTCTCCCTGCTCCCATCAGGCCGGCGTTACCGCTGCCTGAGGGCTAAGACTGAAAGGTTGAAGAAGAGTTTTTACCCACAAGCCATCCGTCTGCTCAACTCTGAGCCCTAACTGGACCATTATTGCACAATGTAAATATTATAATATTCTATAATTCCATGTAAAAGTGTGTATAGTGTATAGTGTGAATTACGTATTTTTATTTTTATTCTTCTTATTTATATGTGTGTGTATATATGGTTGCAGGTACAAAATACATTTCACTGTGCATTGTACTGTGTATAACTGTGCATGTGACAAATAAACACTATCTATCTATAAAAGGACAACTTTGGCACGTTTCAAATTTCCAAAATAACCTTTATTCTAAACTTACATTTTAAATTTTAAGTTTAGTATAAAAAAGTTAAGTGCACCTAAGTTCTTTTTCCAAAGTATTCCATCTTTGACATGTCTCAGCAAACTGTAGTGACACTCATCTCCTTTAGTAATCTTAAAAGATAGAATGTGTACCAAAGTCCATCACATCACTTTAGTACATACATCTATTTTACAAAATATTGTAAAGAGAATCCCTGAACTATAAATGTCCATAATCCTTCAACAAAGAGTGATCCTTTTGCTGGCTGTGGTTGGCATAGCATCTACTGGTCAGCTGTAAGTTACAGTACTTCATATTGCTGGGACAAAGCCACCATTATGCTGCTTTACAAACAATCAGAGCATAGATGAAAAAAAAAAAAGAAAACATTTGTACAGTTTTTAAGTTTTGATAGCTGCGGCCTCTTTTCCAATGAAGCTGTATGAAATGACAGCATGAGTGGGGAAAATAAATGGACATGGGAGTCTTTTTAAAAACACTCGAGGGAGATGCCAGTCGCATCTGGTGCAGCAGCTTTGCGTATGAGCTGCAGAGGAGAAGTTCATTAGATGAATGATGCAGGTTTCCAGACAGATGGCTCTACTGACTTAAACAATCAAATCCCAAAATGTTGGTTGACAAGAAAAGAGCTTTTGTTTTCAGGCGGCCACAGCTGTTAAAACTTGATGATTCGTCGGATACCCAGTGACACGTTGAAGCTTGACACAAATATTAGCTGATGGTATCCATACAGACAACCTGAACTAGAACTAGAAGTCTTCTTTCAGTTTGCCAGATTATGTAATATCTAATAATTCTAAAGAAAATTGATTAACACCATAAAAAAAAAAAAAAAACATCCTGGAAATTAATCGTTATGCTGACAGTCATTTAGCCTCTTTGCAAAAGGTTTGCATACACTTGCAGGCAACTGAATGATGTGACATGTCAAAAGTTTTTAAATGTTTTAGACTGGATGAATTTTAAAATCTAAAAATGCTCAAAAACATCACAGCTTTCTTTAAGAAGAAGAAGAAGAAAAAAAAAAAAACGCATTAAAACAGAATTAAAAAAAAAAAAAAAAAGAGCCCCTTGTCTGCAACTCCTCAGTTTTGCTTAGCAGTGCATTTCAGATAAAAAGTTATTTAATCTAATTTGTACATAGCAAAGGTGCAAAAGTATGCAGCGACTCAAAGATGCACTTTACCCACATTGACTAAAAATTGCAGTCACGTCAGACTGAAGGTTTAACGACCAACAGCGTCACAAGTTCTTGTTCAAGGATATGTTTGCTTTTAAATTGTGACATTTAAAATAAATCACAACCAAACATAAGTGCATTGTAGACCAGATCTTTGGTACAACCAGCTCATTGGTTATACTACCAAATTTATTAGCCTAACTACTTGTGCAAGTCACTTAAATGTGGAAAAGTAAAGAAAACACCGAAATCTAAGTCTCATCAACCTTGCTGAAAATGTTATCTAGAAACTAATGCTATCAGAAAAGGTGACAGGTTACTGTGGTGAATAAATACTTGATGATCCTAAGATATACTTGCGTGAAAAGGAAGCAATGGAAGGTAGTTTTTGAAATCTGTACAATAAAACATTTAGTGTATATACTCTGGGTATCCGACTGTGAAACAGAAACAAGAGACGAAAAGAAAAAAAAAAAAAAAAGAAAAAAGCTAAAATGTTACACCAACCACCCCTTCCCATCCATCTTACTATTTGGATTTACTTTAATTTTTCTTTCCTTTAAGTTTACTGAAGTTAATTTGCTTAAATTTAGGGCTATCCCCAGTGCTCTTTGGCACTTGACTATGTTCATCTACAAGTTGCCCAACAAGGTACAGTAAACCACTTTAGATATTGCAGTAAATCTTTTGATTTTTTTTTTTTTAATTTCTTTTTGCTTTAATTTACATGTGATTTAAATAGAACAATCTCTCAGAAAGTTCACTGTGCAACAAATTTTCCGTGGTATTTTGGATACTGTGCAAAAGACAAGACATTTCTAGCTAAAAGCATCCAGGATGCTGATTTTTTTTTTTTTAATAGTTGAGATGTAATTTCACATAATCATACTGGTATTTACATGGAACTACTACACACCTATTAATTGAACTACACTAAAAGTTTCAAAAAAAGACAAGTGGAGTTTTTTTGTTTTTTGTTTTTTTTTTTTTACTGCAACTTTGTAACTGCGTTTCACTTTCACCATAAAGCGGGCTAAACTATATAATGCGGGTCTGATATTTCAACATTTCATTTAAGTAGTTTTACAGGAGTACAAGAACATCTCAGTGTAATTTGTGACCATCCGATCAAAGAAGAGAAGATCTTGCTGACAAATACAGACGCCTGAAAGAGGTCCTATCTGAAATGACCAAAGAGGTTAGACCCAATGAAGAACGATGGAATGGATTACAAATTTTAACTTGTCCTCTTCAGGCAATGGTGTTTATCATTTGATCTCTAGGTCAGAAGTGGAGTACTGTACCTTTCACAAGGGCTCTAAAATATTACATTCCGTTAGGTGATATCAGTATTGTGGCATGGCCAAGCAGCCTGAAGAGGGAGGCATATGGGATGGGGGAAGAACTGGGGCATCATCTGGGATGGGGACATGGTTTAGGCATGAAGAAGGAGCTGCTGTTACCAGATGGTATAACCTCCACTGGATCCACCCAGGAAGAAGTTATTCTTGCGCTGTGTCATTACAACATTGGCACCTTGCATGGCAGCCAGCTGAGCGGCATTGGGGGGGTGTCCAGGCGGTGGGGGCTAATAAAGGAGAGAAACAAGCACAAATATAGTTAAAGAGTTCCTTAACTTTAAAATGCATCTCAATTAAGGTGGTTTTGCCTTCTCAGGATGGATACCCACTGGGATGGAAACACTGCTGCCGGCTGTGAAGCGAGCACCAGCATCAAAGCCGCTCTCCACCATCACTGTTGAACCAGGTGGGTAAACGGCTCCCATTGGATAATAAGCCATGGGGACATTCTGACCCACTGGCCCAACTGGCATAGGTGGCTGCATGGGCATATACACCTGAGCACCAGGATAGGGAGAGGACATCTGAGGCACCTGTCCAGGCACCTGAGGTGGAAGCACATATCTGGGCTGGTATATCTGGAGACACAGAAAATGGGAGAAGAGATTATTATTATTATTAATTAATTAATTAATTTATGTATTTTTTTACAACCTTAAGTATTAACTCTTCCCATCACTGGACTTAAATATGCAATGGTTACCTCAGAATATGCAGGTGGTGTGTCTGTGTAAGGAGGTGCCTGAGGTGACATTTGCATAGCAGGAGGGTATACAGGTGCAGTGCTCTGCTGAGGGTACACAGCCTGCTGTGGATATGAACCTGGAAAACAACATTTTACATTAAAGGAAATACTTAGCCCTAATTATGCTTCCTTACTGGACCATGTATGCATGTGTTTTGAGAATAAAGAACAAAATTTCAAGGGCCAATCGTTACTCCGAGGCCAAGACAAAAATGTCATCCTTAGCAGTAATAATACAGTTTCTGCAGTAATGAAAAAATGTTGTCATTTGTAAATATGGACAATAGAGGAATTGAACATATTCAGTGTTGCTTATGGGACCAAGGCCCATTGTACAATCCACCTGGAGATGGATTATATGAATCAATACTTTGTGTACAATTTAAATATTCCTTAAAAGTTTCATTCCAACTTAAGATACTGTTTCTTAAGGAGCAGAATATGACAACTGACAATACACCAGAAAAAAAAAATAAATAGAAAGCTCAAGTTCAGGATTTCTTTCCTGACTCAAATCAGGTGATGACACCTGATTAAAGTTAAACGGGTCTGCAGGCAAAACGTCTGTGTTAACTTACATAACAGATCTATGCATGTACCTGTTTTGACCATTTTATATAAAAAAAAATTATGTAACCTTGAGTAAATTTAACACCAATTAAAAAAAGAAAAAATGATTATATTTAGGGGGACTAATCAATTAGTCAATCAATACAGAATTAATCAATTCTGATAAGTAAAAATGGCACAAGTTCTCCGGTTTTAGTTGATCAAATGTGACTAATTTCCAGTTTCTTTGTGTTCTTATCAGCATCACAATAAAAATAATGGGTCAACTAAAATATAATTGGAATGTGTAGATTGTGAAACTCTGGGCCAATAGAGAAAAATATGTATAACATAAAAATCTGGCTGTCATTTTTTAAAAATTATTTTGCTTTTATCGTTATTTGTTAAAACAAATAAATTTTCATTAAAAAGACCCCTTTTTAATGTCTTTCACCTTTTAATCAGACGAGGATGCCATTTTATTTCACCAATACTGATATATGACCGATATGTCAGTTCATATAATTGTAATTTAAATAATCATACAGCTAAAGCGTTAAAGTGTACAGATGCAGCGAAACTGGGCACAAAAGAAATTAGTATGTTAAACTAAAATAGAGAAATGATACGTGTACGTATAATTGTTAACAAAAACTGACAAATGCTATTTAAATGAGTCATACAGATTAGATTTGTATGCTGGCTGTTACAAAAGAGGAGGAAAGAGTCACGTCAGCTGTGCCTTTAAAATGTGCCTGTCTTCAGAGATGTTAGCTGACTGAAAACATGTGACCTGCCCACTAATGGTATACGAATATATAGTGACACTAAATAAGGCTTCCACCGATAACAGCTTCAGTACTGAAAATTTAGACGTCTCGGTTGAGGGTGTGAGCCACACTGTTACCCAGAAAGCGTTGGGTTATTGTTATGTACGTGGCTAAACGTGAAGTCCGCTTCGAATAGCCATAACGGCAGCTCTTCGTCTCTAGTTAATCACGTCAGCGTCGTATAGCGAACAGCTGACTAATTACCTAAACGAGGTCTAGAGAAATACCTTTGTTGTTCATTGTCGTGTTTTGATCCAGAGGCTGAAGAATATCGGATTAAACGGAGCTCTGCGTATCTTCTCACGGCCTTAGTGCAGGTCACGGCTTCACACAATCATCCACTTCCTTGTTTTTCAGCTTCTTGTTGTTGTGGAAGTGGTGACGTCACCCGTTCTCTATCTATCTGCGGTTGCACGCACAGTTTTACGTGCACGCCCGCGCCCCCTATTGGTAGCAATGTAGCAGAGGTTAACTGTGAGCTTTAAGGCAGGGGGGTGCCAAATCCAGTTTTACTAAGGGCCACACTGATAAAGCTGGGATCACGTCAAGGGCCATACATATGTAGTTTATTCACATATTTAATTAATCATTTGCCTACCATCCTCCTCTGTCACAGCAACAATCTGCATGTCCTCCTTCACTACATCCACGAATCTCCTTTGTAGTCTTCCTCTTTTCCTCCTGCCTGGCAGCTCCACACTGAGCATCCTTTGCCCAATGTATCCACTATCTTTTCTCTGTACATGTCCAAATCGTCTCAACCTTGCCTTTTTAACATTGTCTCCAAACCGCTCAATTTGAGCTGTCCCTCTGATACACTCATTTCTGACTCTGCCCATCCTGGTGACTCTCAATAAAAATCTGAGCACATTCAGCTATGCCACCTCCTGTCTTTTTTGTCCATGCCATATAGCAGCACAGGTCTCATTACTATATTTTAAGCCTTTCCTTTCACTCTTGTTGCTTTCCTTCTGTCACAAATCACCCCTGACGCTCATCACCACCCTGCCTCCACTCTCCTCTTCACCTCTCTCTCTTGTGCACTGTCTGTTGACTGTCTGATGGTTGAGCTCAGGTATTTAAACTCATCTACCTTCACAACACCCTGTTCACCCTGCTCCCTACTCTCACTACAGATCACAATGTTGTCTGCAAACATCATAGTCCACAGTGACTCCTGCCTGAGCTGATCATTGTTGTAATCCCACCCAAACCTTGAACCTGTGTGTCACTCCCGCTGCAATGAGAAAACATAAAATTATCCTGGATAATGTTGCTGCATGTCCCATACAGTAATTTTCACATACAATTTGGTCCATTTGAAGGCCTCAAAAAATCAGCAGAATTTCAGCAAGTTGCCTGATCATTATACCATCTTTGGTATAATACCACACATCCTAGCCTTCTAATAAGAAAATATATGCACATAGATATCTACAAATCACAAAGTAACTTTGAGGTTTGAGGCTAAATTTATTGCTGGGCAGAATTTACAGAGGGCTCCAGACCTTGAGTTTAACACATGTGCTTCAGGGCCAGTAAAGCAATCAGTATTATTACAGTATCATCCCTTTATTATTCTGATATTGTGAATCTAATTTCTGGTAATACTGAGCTTTTAGTTTTAGTGTTTTTCAAGTGATGAGTCTTCAGTTTTGTAATATTATTACTCTTTGGTTTTTGTCTTGACTTTGTCAATCCTGACTCCACCAGTATTAATACTAGTTTCTTGTCCTTGTGCTTATCAGTTATTTCCTGTTTTACTTTGATCGTTAGCTGTCTTGATCTTGATTGTCTCCCCCTGTGGCTTGTTTTCCCCAGGTGTCTCCTCTCTGCCCAAATTACCCGTCTATGTATATGTGTGTTGGTGTATATATACATAAACAGTTAATTTCCATTAACTGAATAATTGTTTAGCCAGTAAAACACCTGATGATCACTAGCTTTGATTTAGCAAGAAGATAAGAAATATCTTATGGCATTTGCATTTCTTGGTGAATTACTTAAGTAGTTGTCAGTTATCAAATGGTTAGTTTTTGTGTCAGTTAACTAATTTATTCATCAACTATATGATGCACCATGATTTCTGAACTACACAACCATTCTTTATGTATTAGTCACAAATAACACTGCCTACAGTGTACCCACAAAAGTAATGCATCCTCTTTTCATTAAAAAAAAGTGATATCATGAGAATTTTCAGTCAGAAATGTATTAATCCAGTCAGAAATACATAGAGCAAGCACAAAAACAAAGCAAGTGTGACTCTTTTCCCAGTCATTATAAGAAAAAAATCCATAAGTGTTCATAATTATGGCGTATGTATTCAAACATATAATATTGCCTCATAAAAATGTAAAACAGTACGAATGTCATAATATTACAGGCAAACCACAGTGTTGGGAAACTGAAACGTATCGGCACAACGCTTCACTACAGCCTCTCAGTGCGCGGCTTTGCGTGCGCTACTTCCCCTTTAAGAGAACCATGGCTCCTCTCAAGTCCAGGCAGACATTTTTCAATGCAAGATTTTTTCTTGCATAAATTATGTTCATGACGTAGTGCAAAAGGCCAATTTTGTGGCAATTTTATCCGACTTTACAGCTCAAATAGGATTCTGTGAGACACCTCAAGGATTTTTGATTATCTGAACTGTTGCAGAAAGGGCATCGTCATTAAATATTAAGAGAGAGGAGATCCTAACATTGCAACCCTCCTTATCAATGCAAATACCTCTTTTGTGTGCAGTCACAGCGCCTGTCTGGGAGCTGAGATGAATTTTTAATTATGTGTGACTGAAACAAACTGTGACAAGGACCTTTTTAAGAGCGGGGGATTACAGAAAATAAGCTGCATATACGCGGTAAGTTGAATATAAAAACCGGACTGTATTCTGGCTTGCTCTTCGCGCATAGCAGCGAAATGGCGAGAGGAAATGAGTTTTGGTTAATATGCAATGTTCGTAATTAGCATAATTTATATATTTATGATAAAGAGAGGGAAATACATAATATTCGGTCTCTTGGCACGGGTCGAGATGATTTCCGTTGCCCGTGCTCGGTGCTTGCAGCTAGTCCTCAAAAGTGGCCGACGCCGCGAGACTTTTATTGGCCAGGATGGGGGTGGGGAGCCCATCAACACCCGCTGAAGTTTTTGACAGATCCTCATATCTAGCGGGGCATTGCAGCAGGAAACGCGCCGTCTCGAGTCTTTTTCGTGACCTGTGTTGGATGTGTAACCACATAACGTCCACGACCGGCGTGTTTGATCACGTTTTCTGCAGCTAAAGTGCAAAACAGTATGGCCTGTTTACAGGCCCTTCCAAATAGTCTGGTCGTGCAATGACCAAAAATAGCTATGAATTTAAAATAAAACTGTCTTCTGCATATGGGTCTGTCCAAGCAGCGTTTGTCATTAAAGTGCAGACACTGTGGGCTTACGTGGGGAAACTTAATGCATATTTGAATTTCTCAATCGGTTGTAGATTTTTTTTTTTTTAAATCAGTTTCTGTTTACCCAGAATGCCAGGAAGACAGGGGCTGCCATGAACTCCCAGGATCTGCCTGCCAAAGATGCCCCACTTACTGTCAACGAGCAGGTAACACTCACCTGTTTGTTAGGGACCCCCACCCCCAACACACACGCACCCTTCCAGCTACACTTACAGTGAGCCTAACAAAACATAACTTTGCCTTTGAGTTCTTTGCTGCTGTTTGCGCCTGTCACCCTCCATGTGCCAGAGTGCCACTTCATAATGGAATGATTAACTGTCACACAGCAGTCCACTGAGAGCCCGACACACTTTTGTGTTTTATAGACTAATAATACCTATGCTTGTGTCGGAAACAGCCTTTGAATTGCCGTGCTTAATAATTAATTGTGGTTTTTCTCTCTCTAGTAACATTGTGTGTAGACATTGTCGGCAAACAAAAGCAATGCTCTTCACGGGAGCACAAAGGCGAGCTCGAAGAAAGCATTGCTTGAGCTGCTTGTTGGCTGATGCTCTTATCATTGTTTTTGTGTACTCATGCTCTTTTCATTTGTGTCTCTTTTTTTGTTTGTTTGTTTCATTTTGGTTCATTGTGTCCTAACATGTGCTCGGCTTCTCTGTTCTCCTTAGCCATTCACTGTCTGACTGCAGAAGTCTTTTTTCAGCCATTTAAATCCTGCACTTTGAAATTCCCTGCCAAAGACAACCAGGTATGCATCCTCCTCTCTCTTCCTGCATTGTCTCTATGCACCTTGTCCTCCAGCCCAGGTTGTCTTGCTGCTCCTCCGCTAGGTCTGTCATTATTGCATACCACGAATCATCAGCTAAGTCAAAATCTGGTTCCTTACTTGCTCTTCGAGAGGGAACTGACAAGGTGGAGAAATACTGACCGCACTGGGGCTAGATCAAATGAGAATTATTTTGTTTTGCTTCATAAAATAATTGCACCTATTTAATTTAGTGGAGTTGCATTTTTAATATAAACGTAAACAAAAGCGGAAGCTCCTTTGGCATTTGAATCCCCTCAGCTTTAATTCCTGATCACTGTGCAGGTCATTGTGATGTCTGGCCATGAGACTATTCGCGTGCTAGAAGTAGAAGTCGATGCATCTTTGCCATCATCAGCAGCTGATGGGAAGAGTGAATGCAAAGCTGATGAGGGAGTGGCTGAAGCTAATGAGCAACCTGATGCCAGCAGCAGCCAGGACAGTCCCACAGTGCCCCAGAGCACAGGGGGTGGTGTAGGTAAATCATTATCATCCTAGATAATACTGAATAGCACAGACCTCATTTCTCATACATACAGAGTTGGAGTGAATTGTTTATAACATCTGTGTGATTAAAAATCTTAAACTGTCAGTAAGATCCAACCCTGGCTGTGCTCCTGCAGTGCTGGGTGAGCAGCAGGTGGTGTCTGTGGAGCCTCCAGCTCCTGCTATCCAAACGCTGACCCCTGCTGTCCCCATCAGTGTGTCTCTGCCCCAGCACCAGGCCGCCATGCCCATCACTGTGCAAGGCTGTCCACAGGTATGATTTTTTTTTTTTTTTTCTTTGAGACGCACACTCACTACCCTTTTCATATTCATATTTAATCATCAGAGAAACAAAATAATTTTGCTGTCTGATTATACAGGTAGGTAGAAAGAGCTTAGAGTGGGTGGCAAAATTATTTGCATTTTTCTCTTTTTACATATGATTTCTTGTACGAAACTCGCGTATCAGAAAGACATGTCACTATTATCACATAAAAACATTGTAGGTGATTTACTGAAATATAAACTGATGCAATTGTGCACTGAAAATGTAAAAAAAAAAATGAGCAAAGTTTATTCCAAACAGCTGAATACATATCCCGAGGCTGTTAGCACAACATTTTCAGCAATTTCAGCAGTAAAAAGTAAAACCCCTAACATGGTTTAAAAAAAAAAAAAGCTTAATATTGGACTTTTTGAGTTCACCCACAGTAACAAATGTATTACTATTTAGTTTCACTGTGTAAAAATACAACTGTAAAAATATTAAGGAGACAAAATACCCCCTTGAAAGCACAATATACCTTGCAGGCACAATTGTTAATGGAATTAATTTTTTTTCACTAGGTGCTGACCCAGGAAGGTCTGGCGACTCTAATGACGGGTATGATGGCCCAGACCGGGTCACTGGGTCAACCGCTACTCATCCCTCTCAGTATGCCGGGCTCCATCGGTGGCCAGGGAGGTTTGGCTGTTCTCACCCTTCCTACCACCAATGTAACGACTCTCCCTGGTCTCGCAGCGGCTAACCCAGCTGGAAATCTCCTCAAACTGCCCTTTGCCGGCTTTCAAGGTAAAACAGAATGTGTGAATGTCTGGTATCATCCCATATCTTCAAAATGTATACATTTATGTTGACAAGATTACAGTTAAAGCATAGCTTTTTTTTAAAACCAGATATCAAAAGTGCAGATCTGATCGCGAGACTGCTGGAAACTGCATGCTCATTGGTTAATTCCTTTCAGTGATAGACTAAAACACACTCCGCTTTATCCTCCTTTTTGACTCTAATTGGGAATGGTATTTATAAACTGATAAACATGTCATGTCTGGTAAGACTTGAAACTGGTGATCGAGACCATAAATCTATCAGTAAAGTGTTTACTGAGACTCCTATACAGCCAGATGTCTATTTGCAAGCACAACCTCGTGCCCATTAGAAAGATTGCAGATTTAATGGCACTTCAACGTTGGCTTCACTTTTCAAGTATGAGCTGCTTGCGTAGCTGTAAACGTACCAACACTATAAAGACAAAAAGTACTGGGCCACCTACACATTACTCTTACAGGAGGATGAAGCTCCAAGCGTGAAGTTTTTGTGCTGATGTTAATGCCAGAGGAAGTTTGGAGCTCTGCAGTTAATAAATCACTATGCACCTCAGCACTCAGCGACTTCACTCTATCACTTGACCTGGTCTGCAGCTTTGTAGATGAGTTTCTGTGGCTCCTAATCACTTCCACTTTGCAATAATGCCCCTTACAGATGAATATGGAATATCTAGGAGGGCAGAAATTTCAGAAACTGGCTTGTTGTAATGGTGTTATCCTGTTACAGTACCATGCAATGCTTGGATTCAGTGAGCTCTTTAAAATGACTCATTCTTTCACAAGTGTATGGTTAAGTGCTTGATTTTTTTTTTTTTTTTTTTTTTAAATATGCCTGTGGCAACTGTCCTGAACACACCTGAATTCAAAGATTAAGAGGTGCAGCCCAGTACTTTTGTCCATATTTCCTTCCACAGGTAAGGAAATATGAAGTATAACCTAATTCCAGAACAGTAACATGTTGCATTCTATCTTCCCCAGCTGCAACAGTCCTCAACTCGGTCCAGCCTCAGCTGCAAGCCAATGCACAGGCAGTGTTCCAGTCTCAGTCAGCTCCCATTCAGCAAGTGCAAGCGGCCATGCAGCAGGTGACACCTCAGGCATCGCAGGTAGCCAATGCACAGATTACTGTTGCTCAGGTGGCAACAGCCCAGGCGACCCCCGCCACTACCACCGTTTCTCCGTCCAACATATCTGTGGCAGCACTTCAGACTGCAGGACTCTCCATCAACCCCGCTATTGTAAGAAATCTCCTCCTCTGTTTGTGCTACTGTTCATTTTTCATATGCTCTAGGACCACATTATGATTTTCTTGCTCAGATCAATGCCGCTTCCTTGGGAGCGCAGCCGCAGTTCCTCAGTTCCCTTACGTCCACTCCCATCATCAACAGTGCCATGTCCAGCATGGCTGGAATCACCAGTCAGATCATCACAAATGCCCAGGGACAGGTGGGTGCCGTAAAAGACTGCTGCTGTAATAGTATAATGCCACTGAGTTTAGATTTGAGTTATGACCTGTCTTGTTCTCATCCTCTTCTCTGTCTCTCTTCTCTTAACATGATTGTTTCAGCTAACTGGAAAATGCCTTTAATATAATGAAGGAATGTCCTGGCAACAGCCCCAATGCCCTTGCAGTAGGAGCTAGACAAAAAAGAGACTGGAGCACATATCAGACATCATTAAAAAAGAGAAATGATTTAAATAAGAGGTTGGCAGACAGTGTGATTCACGTACTTAATGTGGTTCACAGTTTTGTGAAACTTTTATTATAATGATGTCTAGTGATTTATAATCACTCCAAAGATAATTGTGTCTTTTATTATTGTTTTCATGAATTTCTGTTGTGGAAAACAGTCTCCAGCTTCTAGTTTATATTAGTTTGCGATACTATTTCAATGCAGTAGAGCATACGACAATTTCAGTTAAAACTGATTGTCCTCCAGATAATTTCATTACTCACTCCTACCATTATTGCAGCTTACTGGACTTGCGTAGTGTTTAATATAGAAAGATACAAGTTTACTCTGACATAACACCACCCTGTCAGGATGGTGAATGTTGTGAAAGTGGATTTAAGTGAAAATCCACACAGAAGTGTATATTTAATTATTTGTGTGGATTAATTTTCCCCTTTTTGACAATATTTTCAGGTCATAGGGACCCTCCCATTGTTGGTGAACCCAGCCTCTCTGGCTGGAGGTGCTGCAACTCCCACGCTCCCGCTGCAGGGGCTGCAGGGGCTCCAGGGGCTCCAGGGGCTGCAGGGGCTCCAGGGGCTCCAGGGGCTCCAGGGGCTGCAGGGGCTCCAGGTCCAGACTGTGGCACCACAGCTGCTTCTTAACACACAGGGACAAATCATTGCCACTGTAGGGAATGGCCCTGCTGCAGTTGCAACTTCTGCAGCCGTTCTGCCTAAAGCTGCTGCTCCTCCAACACTTACCAAACCTAGCACACAGGTAGGCAAATTAAAATCA
Source organism: Archocentrus centrarchus (assembly GCF_007364275.1). Taxonomy (NCBI): domain Eukaryota; kingdom Metazoa; phylum Chordata; class Actinopteri; order Cichliformes; family Cichlidae; genus Archocentrus; species Archocentrus centrarchus. The sequence continues at coordinate 8,976,314 of NC_044352.1, read as the reverse complement.
GTCTGATCTTTGGAGGTCAAAAAGAATTAAATGATTCTTTCATTTGATTTTTCTTTGTAAAATGGGACCATAACAGGTTGAATCTATTTTTTAACCCTCCCAGACTTCAGCAACAACTGTCACTCAGTCACCAGTTGTCATTGCCCCACAGCCAGCTGTACTGAAGACTGCCACCACGCTCTCCTCCGCAGTTCCCATCACCTGTGGAGACACAGCAAAAGTGGGCCAGCTTGTCAGCAGTATGTACACCTGCTTCTCCTTGCCAGCCACAGATCTGTTTTAAGTAGGTAGATATTTTTAACCAGATTCTTCTGGATTGTAGAACCTCAGCAGGCAGTCAGCACAGAGGAGGGCATTAATCTGGAGGAAATTCGAGAGTTTGCCAAGAATTTCAAGATCCGTCGGCTGTCCTTGGGGCTTACTCAGACGCAAGTAGGGCAGGCTCTCACTGCAACTGAGGGTCCAGCCTACAGCCAGTCTGCCATTTGCAGGTATGTTACCCTCCTGTTATTGTTGTTTTTCATGTGGACACCTTTTTTTTCCCTCCTTCTACTTTTTTTTTTGTAATTGTTTTATGAACTGTAATTCACCTCCAGCCAACACTTTATACATTTCTCAGTTCTTGACCATTGTCCGAGAAATGTTTTGCTTTTTGGTTTTGTTTGTTAAGCCACTTAATGCTGACTTATGAATCATTCAAGCATAAAAAGCCACCTAACTCAAGGGATGAACCAGTGTTGTGTACACAACAAACAACTTAGCAAAGAACCAATTTTAAATTGTATTGTTAGCTTCTTTGTTACTGGCAGCATGTTGCAAAAACACACAATTTGTTCCCATTTCTTTAGTTTCATCTATCAAAAATGCTCAAGATAACACAGTTTGACAGTCATAAAATAGTATTTTTGCACCAACAAAGCGCTATTAGCCAAACACTTGGCATATCTCAGTATAGTGTGGAGCGTGTCCTTAAAAAAAACTGACGAAACTGAACAAATGGAGAACAAAAGTGCCAGACCTAAAAAAATATCCACAGCAGATGAACAGTATCTGAAAGTCACGTCCTTAAGAAATATGAGAAAATCCAGCAAAGACCTGACGCAGGACCTGAGAGATGCATCTGGTCCTTCAGGTGATCCATCTACTGTTCACTGAAGCCTCATCAGAAATGGTCTCAGTGGAAGGTCGGCTGCCAGGAAGCCATTCTTTTTTTTTTTTTTTTTTTTTTTTCTTCAATTTTTATTTAAATTATTTTCCAAACAAGTGTGCATCCAAAACATTTACATTTTTTTTTTCTCAACTTTTTTTCAGCACCAACCATGAAGAGTTGTGCACACAATTCGTACATGTCTTGTACAAAACTACTGCTATCCTCTATATTACACGTCCTATCCAAACACTTCCAAAACAAAAATAGGTTTTCTTGTCCATTCTCTCCTCCAGATCTTCTCACTGAATATTACTTGCAACTGAGCTATTTACATTCTGTAGCACTATAAGGGTTTCCCCAAACCCAAACTATTATTCAACAAAACCGGATCTCACTGGTGATATAAAATCCAGCCAATTTTTCCAATAATTCCTAAATTTGCCATATTCTAATCTAATGTAAAAAGTCAGCCTTTCCATCATATAAATATTATGCAATTTTTGGTGCAAGTCGTTGTCAGTGTGTCAGAAGAGGTCAGGAGAGAGGTACAACAGTGAGTGGAAGTGAAGGTGAAGATTACTTAAAGAAATCAAGTTTGCCTAAGAAAGCTCAGACTGTGCAGAAGAATGAAGGTGTTCATACTGTACTGACTTTTAAGCTCATTAGAATTGTAGAAACTCTGTTTTTGCCTTTATATACTGTATTCCCATGTATGTTTGCACAGTAAATTATGCATTATTTACTTTTTTTAAACAGTAAAGTACTGTAAAAATACTAATTTGTTTCATTTATTAAATGGCACTGTTGAATCAATGACAGGGATCATTCCAATAAGTAGGAAAGGAAACCCCTCCTAATGACAAACCCTGGACTCACCTTATGAGCCCTAAACAAAATAGAGCCATCATTACTGGTAACTGAATGATGTCTCTGCCATTTTCTGCTTTGACACGGGTCTGTTTGTGCATAAATTGAACTTATGCACAGTTCATTGAGCATGCAGCCGGATTTACTCTGAAGCTGCGTTACGTGCCATGTGTCCCCATTAATGATGCACTGATCGCAGTTAATTTGTGGATTAGATAAAAATTAACATTCTCAATAATAGCAGATGGGTTGCAGGGGGTTGATATAATACATCATTAATGATGATGGCTCCATTTATTTTCATTTGAAACCAGCCAGCTTCTTTGAAATGTTACTGTATCACATCATCAGGCTTACATATATATATCCCACTGAGAAATAATGGCAATGCGTGTTCAGGTCTCTAAATTGGACACGGTAATTAGTTTGGGTGTGTGCAATTTGGTGGTGTATGTGTGCACGCGAATTCAGATGATGTCAAAGTCAATCCTTGCATTGCTATTCCCTATGAAAAAGTTCAGAGGGAAAACTTTCTTTGCTGTTGCAGGTTTGAAAAGCTGGACATCACCCCTAAGAGTGCTCAGAAGTTGAAACCGGTGTTGGAAAAATGGCTGGCCGAAGCCGAGCACTGGAACCAGAAAGGCCAGCAGAATCTGATGGAGTTCGTTGGTGGTGAACCTTCCAAAAAACGAAAGAGGCGTACGAGTTTCACACCACAGGCAATAGAAGTCCTCAACTCCTACTTTGAGAAGAATGCTCTGCCAACAGGCCAGGAGATTACAGAGATTGCAAGAGAGCTAAACTATGACCGAGAGGTTGTGCGAGTATGGTTCTGCAACCGGCGACAGACATTGAAAAACACAAGCAAGATCAACGTCTTCCAGGTTCAGTAGTGATTTCATTATGGGAGATTTTTCTCACTGATCTTTCATCCTTTTGGGAATTTGAACATGTAATTCAGCAGCACAGAAGTGGATTGTGTCATAAATACGACTTCATGAAGGTTGAAAGAATTTGAACTTTTTTGAGAAAATGAAGGAAATCACGCAGATCTTATGAAAGAGTGCTAAAATTGTAATATAATTGTGTTCTACTTGTTTACACTACTTTTGTGTGGTGCATACTAAGTGAAACTGCATGGTCCTCTTACCATATACAGTGATATTAACATGATATATTTAAAACGGTTCGTGAACTTTTATACGTGGTTTTATAGGCTATCCCTCTGACTTACGTTAAGTGGTTATGCATTAAGTCACATTGAGTTTAGTTACATGTATGTCACTCTGTGACATTGGCTTGATATTTGAATACGAATATGCTTTGACCAGAATGGATAATGTGAAATTTCCAGCTGCTCATTTCACTTATATTCAGAAACTATTTGTCCTGCAAGGGCAGCTCTGCAAATCTTAATATCATTTTTGACTGACTGACACAGGACTTTGCAGATTGTAGCTCTGCAGTTTAGTGGTTTACACATTTGCCTAACAAGAGAAAGCTCCTCAGTCTAATCCCAGAAGAACACACATATTCCCTTGGAGTTGCATCTGGAAGGGAATCTGACAAAAACTGCCAAATCAAACATGTGGAGCTGCCTGCTGTGGTGACCCCTTGTGAATAAAGGAGCAGCTGAAAGTAGCTGCTTCTTCTTCTTCTTCTACAGGACTCTGTAGACCGTAATAACCTTAATTTCATCAGGATTATTAAGTTTAAAAAGCCCTAAAAATCACTGACTCCTGATCGTGTTTTGGGACAATCATCGCGTTGATATGTTTAGTTAAAAGGGGAACTGAAAATCTGTGCTCATTTCCTCTTCATTGGCTTTGATACCTTTTTTAGCAGCTGTGTGAAATGTGTCACACTGCTGGTTGCCCATGGAATCACTTTAATGGGTATCAAGTTTTCAGACTAACATTGTTGTTTGGCCTGCCATCTGTGGTGCCACAAGTGTAAACTTATTTTTTTCATGATGCTTGGTTTGTTTGTGACTGACTGACTGTGCAAATGCTCATAATTTCTGTATGTGAATTCACCATCGTCTGTATTGTTTTTACACTTTTTTTTTAACTTTTTTTTTCATTTGCTTTTAGGTGCTCATAATACTCTGTTTTGCTGTCTCTTTACTCATTGCTTTGATTGTTACCTTAATAGCCTGGCAATGCTTCAGCTGCATTTTTCATCTCAAGTTTAAGTATGTTTGTAAAATGGGAACTTAATTGGTCTATTATGAAGTCAATTTAAATTGGTGTCATGCCGCTTGAAACATTAGCACCATTTTTAGACACTCCTAATAAACCTAATATCAATCAAATTGATTAACTAAATTAAAAAAAAAAAAGAGTGTAATTAACTGCTCAATGAAGGAAAGCCGGTTTGCGGTTTGGTGTGTTATGATTTTCAGCCTGAATGCTTAGAGGACACTTTGCACATGCAGTATAAAGCTACTTTCTGGGGGGCTGACAGTTTTCCTCGTCGTTTCAAGGATTCTTGGCACTTTAGTGACACTGAAAGGGTTACGAATGGTTAATTTACAGTCAAGGTGTCAGTTGTGATTTTGAAAGAATTACATCTTTGCTTTTTAATGTTCTTGAACTGTAGGAAGCTTTGCAAAAATGTAGCAGTACTGGCAACAGCGACAAGGAACATCTATTATTAAGATTCACTTCCTTCTTATGCAGATGAAATGTCAAATACTGCAAAGTATAAAAGCTATTATGAGTTTGTGAAATGAATGATACAGTTTATGTTCCAACTAATATTTGCCTTTGAATGATAGTACAAAGGCCTATATTGCAGTGGACGTGTACCTAACCATAAAATAATATTTTTACTTGTGTTTACCTTCATGTTCAAAAAGGGAAGGGAATATATTGTTTAATATAATAAGTTATCCAATAGAAAAAAAAGAAGATATAAATTAGATTAATAAGATGTAAGGTATATTCATTTGACCCAGCAAAGCACATGAAACTTCATGTTAAAGGGAAGCAAAATTGAATGCTGTTTTTTTTTTTTTGTCATTTTCTGTCAAATTAAATAAACCCATCTTTATTACTCACTGACTGTTCTCTCTTGATTTACACTGCTCCAGAAATTAAGGAAACCATTGAATGCCTACACAATCTGACCATATGAGGCCAGGCATTGTCCTACACCAGGAGGTACCCAGAGCCCGCTGTACCAGCAAAATGTCTGGCAGTGGGTTTGACCCATCTAACATTGGGTCCAGGGATTTCATCCTGGCACCTAACGGCATTCAGGGCTCATCCATAAAGACAACAGGGCACCACTGGTGGATCTGCCAGTTCTGGTGTTCTTGAGCAAAAGCCAATCAAGCTGCGTGGTGCTGGTCTGTGAGAACAGGTCCCACTGAAGGATGCTGGGCCCTCATGCCAGACTCATGGAGTCTGTTTCTGACCAAACTGTCAAAAACATTCACAATAGTAGCCGGCCGGTGGTCACTTTGCAATCCTCTGTCAGTGCTCCTCTTGTTCTTCATCACACAAAGGAGCAGAGACCGATCGTACTGTTGGGTTGATGTCCTTCTACAGTCTGGAGCTCTCCTCATGTAATGACTTATTTCCAGGTATTTTCTCCACATTCTTGAGACTGTGATGGGAGACAGCAAACTTTTTTTGTGAAGGGATGGATGGACGTGTCATCATAGAGAAACTGGACTACCTGTGCAACCTGAATTGTCTATAGGAACAAGATGGTACTCTAGCACTCCAAGAACACTGGCAAAAAAGCAAGACTAGACAAAAAATTAGTGAGAAGGGATAAGGAGAGAGCAATGGTCTGTGGCTACCACCTGCTAAACCATTCCCTTTTTGGGAGTTGTCTTATTGTTGCCTCTCCAGTGCACATGTTGTCACTTTCATTTGGAACAAAGCAGGTGAAATAGATTAATAATGGTTTATATTTCCTAGCTGGACAGATAGAGATGCCTGAAATTTAACTGACTTTTGTTACACTGTGACGGTCAATTTAATTAAATTTTATTTATGTAGTGCCAAATCACAACAACAGTCACCTCAAGGTGCTCTGTATTAAAAGGTAAAGACCTTGCAATAATACAGAGAAAGTGTTCCCTTCATTTTTTTGAGCAGTGCATTTTCAATCTGGGTATTGACTGTAGTTGAAAGTGACCAGTAAAGCACATTTATAAAGAAAACAGATGTACGCATTTTCCAGTTTTTCGTTAGATCCACATGACACGGACAAACAATAGGAGATGGAGATGAATGGATTGTTTTATCAGTGCATTATTTTTCTTCTCTGGTTTCTCTGCATGTCAGATTGTTTTTTTTTTTGCATTTTTGGCCACAGTGGCTTTTGTGGGCAGTGAGAGAGAGACAGGAAATGGGGGAAGACACAGGCAAATTGGCGACAGGCCGGGACTCGAACCCACGCTGCCCGCAACGTGGCATATATATGTGGTCGCCGGCTTCACCACTAAGCCACCCGGGTGCCCCCTGTTTCTATATCCATTTTCATGTTTCAATATTATATAGGTGCTATAATATGAGCAAGATTTAAGAAATTGAGAATATATATTACAATAAAAACACAATATTCTGTGAAGGCTTACTTTCATCACTGCCTCAATAAACATATGCTTGCTGTGCTGGCTAAGTTGATAAACTGAATGTGACCACCTTTATGTACTTTATGTAAATTAAATTTTTAAAGTTAATTTTATTGATTAGTTTAATTAATTAAGTTTGTTTATTGTTTCACACCAAGTTTAACTATTTGGTTTAGTTTTAGTTAACTAGCTGATGAGGGAGACAGTTGGAAGTGAACATGCAAGGAGTACAGGTAATGAAGCTAGTTGAGTTTAAATACCTGGGGTCAACCATCCAAGAGACAGTGCACAAGAGAGGTGAAGAAGAGAGGGCAGACAGGGTGACTTGTGACAGAAGGATAGCAGCAAAGGTGAAAGGGAAGGTTTACAAGTTGGTAGTGAAACCTGTTGTGATGTTTGGTTTGGAGATGGTGCCACTGACAAAAAGACAGGAGGCTAAGCTGGAGGCGGCAGAGCTGCAGATGCTCCGATTTTCACTGGGAGTGACCAGGATGGGCAGGATTAGACATGAGTTCATCAGAGGAACGAAGACAAAGTGTCCAAGCCTGAGATGGATTGGACACGTGCAGAGGAGGGCTAGTGGATATACTGGATAAAGGATGTTGAACATTAAGCTGCCAGGCAGGCAAAAAAGAGGAAGACTACAGAGAAGATTCATGGATGTAGTGAGGGAGGACATGCAGAGGGTTGGTGTGTCAGAGGAGAATGCAAGGGACAGGGTGATGTGGAGGCAGATGATCTGCTGTGGCAACCCCTAGGTATTCCTAGGTAGTTCTAGCATTTGCTAGGAATACCTCTTTAAATATTGTAGGGAAAACCTGTTGAGTAGGAGACTTTTCCTTATGGAAAAAGAAATAAGACAGAGCAAGGCATAGGAGCATATTATAAAATGATCCTTGTGGACTTTGTGACAGAATTGCAATGTTTCTAAATTGATTGGTATAAAATGTTTTTTAATTTGATAAATTATTTTAAATGCAGATAGATGTTTAATTATAAAAAAAATATATCTTGTAGTGAGTGTAGTGCAGTGGTCAAAACAATTCAAAACAAAAGGATTTTCAATGAGATGAGAGATGGTTGGAAGTTGATCTCTTTAGGCAGGCTTCCTGTGAGAGATGACATGTCTTGGAGTTGTAATGTTACACTAAAGAATGAGACTTGGGTGTAAGATTCCACTTAAATTATAAATCTGTATTGTATGGTCTGTTGAATGAAAATCTGCAAGCAAATCAAAAATATCTTTTTCAACTGATAACTTGTGTTGTATGTTTTAAATGACAGAAAACTGATATTGAATCAGGCAGTTACAGATAGTGATATGGTCATTAAACAGATTCTTGGTGACCTTAGAAGATCTTGGGATCATAAATATGGACAAAATGTCCTGTGGACTCTGTCGATGGACATTTGGAAATCTCGTAACCTGAGTTACGAGATTTTATTTTATTTTATTCTGTTTTTATATATGATTTTTTTTCTTAATAAAGATTATTTAAAAAAAAAAAAAAAGCAACCCTCTAAATGGGGCAGCCAAAAGAAGAAAAATAACTTTATTTAACGTCACTGACAAGTTAAAACTGCTATAAACTCAGCGGAGGGTGGCGGTAACGAGTCTCCGCGTTCTTTGCTAGCACTCAGAGATCATGGAAAGAAGAAGACGGGACGGAAACTACGGGAGGTTCATTTCCAGAAGAAGCTAGATAAACAAACAAAAAGCACGACACTATAATACATATATTTAAGCATCTCAGGTGATTTTGACCACGTTTTACGTATAGATATGCAGACCACGAATAAACCGATCCACAGAATAAGCTAGAGAAGGGCTAGCATGCTGAGGGAAGTGGCAGGCTGCGCAGCTGAGGTGTTAGCTCGACATGTTTATTTTAGCGCTTGGGCGAAGGAGCGCGACATGATGGCATAAACTGTTGCAGGGTTAGCAAATAGCCACACATTCCACCTAAAGGTAAGCTTCCTAACTCATAATGACTTACGTTGCTAATTTAAAAACAGTAAAGACATAAAGTGCACTGTAGCGTGACCCAAGTCAAGTGAGTCTGATGTGTTCACGCTTGGATAAAACTACTTGCCGTTATCGTTAACCACTGGAGCGCTGCATTTCTCGGATTTCCTGACAACTCAATGTGTGATCATTTTAACATTTTAAAAACTTTTTTGTGGGACTATTCAACTAGTGAACACCTAAATCTCACCTGATTTTTAAAACGTAAACATCGGAGCTACACTCACTCGTATTTTACTTTCTCCTTCAAATTTTGAAAGGTAGTGAGAAACGGGTAACGCTTGCCTCGAGTTTCAGCCGGAACTGCACTCCGTTATAATCTCCACACCGTCACCATGGCGTGGGCTCTCAAACTGCCTCTCACGGATGAAGTGATTGAGTCCGGACTGGTCCAGGACTTTGATGCTAGTCTCTCCGGCATTGGCCAGGAGCTTGGCGCGGGAGCGTACAGTATGAGGTACAGTATAACTATTGGACGGGTGAGGCCTTCTGGACTGAATGCTGTTACACTGACCAAAATACCTCATCTGTTTGTTGATTAGATTGTGTTTTTTTTTTAATATATGGAGAAAGATGTAAGCTATAACATTGGTGACATCTCAAGGATAACTTCTTCAGGTGTTATTTTGTTTTTAAAGCTAATGTCAGAAATGTGTGTTTTTTTTTTAGTTTTTTTTTACTTGACTCAGAGTTCTAAAACTGATTTTTATGAGCGTTGATCTTGTAGTTTGTTTCTCATGGTCATTATTTTCAAACAGCTTTTCTTTTCAAACTCATTTGAACGTTTTAAACAAGTTTACTTTGTGTTATTTAAAGATTAGTGATCAGGTGCGTCTCTTATGTGCACATTTACTGTTTAACATTTTCTGACTGCTACGTGGGCATTTTGAGCTGCGAAATCTCTTCACACTGGCAGAAGTCCAAATTAATTGCCATATGCAGATAAGGATCCATAACACTACTTGGTGACAATTAGCTGGAGAATAGTCTTTGAAGAAAATAGTCCCCTGGAGCATTAAATCTATCTTATCACTCTACAGCATATCCTGAATTCATTAGGGTAATTATCTGTAGACAGTTCTGTGCTTTTTCATTTACTGTAGCTTATCTAAAAGTTAAAAAAAATTTTTTTTTTGCTGACTGACATACTTTGCTTTCCCTGAAAAAGATCCCTCTCTTTTTGTGTTCATTTCTGGCTTGTTAAAAACTCTGAAAAGTGTCGGCTTGCTGTAGAAATTCTTGTGTGGGCAGGAACAGCGACATGCAGACTTGGATACCTTGGTATTTGGTAGCATTGCCGCCATTATACTTACTGAACTGTGAAGCTAGAGGACACCATAATTCACCAGCCAGCTTTAAGTGTTGTCTAGTGATGACAGGGAGACCTTTTTATCATGAGGCTGAAGGTCGTATCAGTTCAGTAAGTATTTAGGCTGGTTTTCTGTAAATTCTGTGAAAGAAGCTTGTTTTATTAAAAGATGTTCTGTATTGGACAATGAAGTGATGCAAGTTTGTTTTTCTTTTGTCTCTGCAGCGATGTACTTGCCCTCCCCATCTTCAAACAGGAGGAGTCCAACCTCCCAGCAGACGGTGACAACAAGATCCTACCCTTTCAGTATGTTCTGTGTGCACCTACCTCGCCAGCCGTTAAACTGCATGATGAAACACTCACCTACCTCAACCAAGGTCAGCATCAGGATCCCAGCCACCGTGTACTTCTCAGCTTTGTGCAAATATGATATCTAAGAGTTCAAATTCAAAAGGTGCTGAGTTAAAATTCAGCTGCCTAGTAGGTGGGAGGGCTAACAGTCGGACCCTAATCCTAACTCTAGTTACGTATTATTCCATTCTATAACACAACTGTTGTGCTGTATCGTGATTAGTTAGCAGTGACGGTGGTATTGCAGATTTGACTAGTGTGATATTATTATAGCATTAACATATAGTGTGACTCAAAGGATGGAAATAACAAATAACAGTGAACACATTTATTTATTATGTGGATTTGTCATTGCAGGGCAATCCTATGAAATTAGAATGCTTGATAATCGGAAAATTGGGGAACTTCCAGAAATCACTGGCAAAATGGTGAAGGTAAGGTAATATGTTTTAACATATATTTGCATAATCCAGTAACTACTAGGGTAAATCTGTATAAATATTGCTGCACAAACTCAGGCCAGCTGCTTTTGAGCTCATCTTGCGTCTAGTCAGGGTGCACAGAATCCCAGGGGGCTGTGACTAGAACAGAATAAGTTAGATAAGAGTTAGATGAAATTAGTGGATGAGTCATTTTTGTGTGATGGCATTTATTACATTAAATATAATATTAAATTTAATTGGCTCTTGCAGGTAGTTTCTTCAAGCCTTAAATAAAGGATATAACCTGTAGTTAAAGTAAATCTCTCTTGTATTTGTTGTGTTTCACTCAAAGGTTTCTTTACAGTTTCAGTAGCCTCTCCCCAGTGATGTAAAATACAGATTGTGTGGCTCAGAGGTTCTGACCAGAAATGAACCTTTCCTTAGCATTAAAAGTATATGTAGAGATTAAAATCTATTCAGCAACTAAGAGCTGTTATACAGAATCAAGCTGATGGTAAGTGTTCTCATAGGTATTCTTGGTGCTGGTCAGTGGGGGTGCTTATGCAGTAGGGAAGGCTTTGGGATGAAGATGGCTCCTTCCCTTCAGCCTTTTGTAAATTGATTAGAATCTTACATTGTTGAGCATTCAGGGAAGCTAATCACACCACATTTATTGTGAAGGCTGAGTCGGGCCCCTTTACTGGGGTACCAGAGTAACAAAAAATTGCTTTCTCTGAATTTCAGAGCATAATTCGTGTGGTGTTTCATGACCGACGACTTCAGTACACAGAGCACCAGCAGCTGGAAGGCTGGCGCTGGAACAGGCCCGGAGATCGTATTCTCGACCTGGGTGAGCTTCCAGAAAGATGGGCATTTTTTTTATTATGCTGAATTTGTGCTTTAAAGGTGGTTGGTGTGTGGCCTTATGCGAATATTAACAATGAAATAGCTTTGCAGAAAATAAATTGCCAATTCATGCTAATGGTGGCAGGGAGAAGATGATGTACATTAAAAGGGTCTTTGTTTTGCTTGTTTTGCTTTGATCCATTGCAGATATCCCGATGTCAGTGGGAATAATTGACCCCAGGGCTAACCCCACTCAGCTTAACACGGTGGAATTCCTTTGGGACCCATCAAAAAGAACCTCAGTTTTTATCCAGGTAACTCGATGGGCAACATGCTATTATTGTGTTATTACTTCTTATTCTCTATACTTTAAAGGAATTGCAGTGATATGAGGCAGTGTAGAGAACCTTGGCATACAGCGATGAGCTGTTACCATTTGGTTTACTCATCTATTCTATAACAACTAATCTGAATGTGAGTCTGCACTTACTAATGTAACACTTTTGCCAAGATTTGTTGTTATATCGATATCACAGACCTAAGTTAGATTCCGGTTTCATTTTCCTTTCCTTTTTAGGTTCACTGCATTAGCACAGAATTCACCATGCGCAAGCACGGCGGAGAAAAGGGCGTGCCTTTCCGCATCCAGATTGACACGTTTAAAGAGAATGAGAATGGAGAATACACAGAACACCTTCACTCTGCCTCCTGCCAGGTCAAAGTCTTCAAGGTGAGAGGAATGACTTGGAAAAATAGAGAATCTGAAATAAAATCTTGAATGCACCACTGTACAAACGCTGTATTTGGTCCCTGCGGTAGTGCTGTCCATGATCACCATCTTTATTTCTTCCACTTGTCATGTTTTAGCCTAAAGGTGCAGACAGAAAGCAGAAGACAGACAGGGAGAAGATGGAAAAGAGGACTCCACAGGAAAAGGAAAAATACCAGCCCTCCTATGAAACCACAATCCTGACAGAGGTAAGCTTATAAGAGCGCTAAGAGCAGTAATCACTGCTTGGATAAAGGTAAGAGTGATCAAAAGGAAATTTAGCTTGTTCTAATTAAACAGACCACTGGAGTTGGTCTGTTATTGGACTGTGTCATGTATTAATTTGAATTATTTTTAATTAAACAGAAAAGCAACAAATATTCACTTTCTGTAAGCACAGCCAAAGAAGATTTTCTTGATTAATCCATTATTTAAGTATTTACTAGGAAATACTAAGGTGATTTGACACTTGTAGAACAGAAACCCAAATGCTGTGGATTCATCCATCCATTAAATCAGTTTTCTTAAGCACTTAACCGATTCAGTTCAGATTCAATTTAAGTGAAACCTGAAGATTAAAAGTAGTCGCAGCAAAAAAAAATTACTTTTGATGTATTTAGATGCCACAATAAGACAAAATGTTGGGTTTTTTACAGTGCTCTCCCTGGCCTGAGGTCACATATGTCAACAACTCCCCATCTCCTGGCTTCAATAGCACCCACAACAGCTTTCCAGTTGCTGAAGGGTATGCTTCCTGGATTATGATAATATTCACTATAAAATCCATGTAGTGGTCGTATTTGATTAGTAAGGACAACAAATGTTTCTCTTACTGTTGAGTTCGTTGTTATTCCTGCGTTCTAACTGCTAAATTTTCCATCCTTTGCAGAAACGGATCACCAAACCACCAGCCTGAGCCTGTTGTTCAGGTGGCAGATGTAAGTTCATTTTCAGTTTGTGGATTTATTTTTACTGCCTGCGTACCTCCTGCCTCACCAAGCAACCGCATTTTAATAAGCACAAATGCAAAGCGGGCATCTGGGTGTTAAACCTCAGCCGAGCAGTAGATTCATTACCAATTTTAAAAATATAAAATCTGACTCAACGTGTAACTAAAAAGCATTTGACAAAGATAATGCAAAAATACAAGATTAAATCCCAACCTATGTGACTAGAATTCAGTCTCTTTCTCTCTCTCTGTCATTTGGGCAGCTGTCTACCAGAAATGCTATCCTTTAGTCCAGTGTGACCCCCCCATTAAAAAAAAAATGTATGAATGGAATTGTATTATTTTTGCCACATTATAAATGTTTAAAGAAGTGGTTGAAACAAAATCAGAGGTTTTAGTCCATATTGATATGATAGCCTCACAGCGTATTTGTCAGCTTCACATCCATGATGTGAATCTCCTGCTCCACCACATCCCAAAGGTGCTCTATTGGATTGAGATCTGGTGACTGTGTAGATTACAGTAAACTCATTATCATCCTCATGAAAATGAGATAATTTGAGTTCATCCTGCTGGAAGAAGCCATCAGAAGATGGGTATACTGTTGTCAGCAGCAATACTCGTGTAGGCTGTGGCATTTAAACAATGCTCAGTTGGTACTAAGGGTCCCAAAGTGTGCCCATTTTGAAGTAAAATAAAGCAGCCCCTTAATAATCTTCAGTGATTTATATTCATGTGTTTTCAGTTGTTCCTTTTTACCTCTAATTCTTTTACAAACTTAGTGCATGATGGTGTAACCATAGAGATGCCTCTGATGGTCTCTGTCATGGCTGCATATGTCAGAGTGTTTTGACTCATTCAGTTTTCTTTTTTAGAATTTGTTACCAACAGCAACACCACAGGATGCACAACAGTGGCTTCATAGAAACCGCTTCTCACCCTTCTGTCGTCTCTTCACCAACTTCTCAGGTAAAATGTTTTTATTGGGTGTCTGGCACAGAGCAGCTTGATTGAAGCCTATGGTGATCCTATGTCTGGTTTAAGGCAACAGAAGGAAAGACAATGAGCACAGGTGGAGGAGAGATCAAATAGTTGATGATGCAGATTGATACTCCTGCACAAAAGTGTCCTTTAGCTCCCTGCAAGACCCTGAACTGTGGTCTGTAGTTAACCTTATATAGTTACCTCTTTGGTGATATAGTGAAAAGGCTGCATTTTAATGCGAAACTATAACGTTATTTGCTGAAAATGAACACATTCTTTTTTGCTTGACTGCAAGTGAAAATGAGTTTAAATAGGACCTTCTTATATCCAGAAGTTATTCAGAGTGCTTTACATAGAGCAAATTAAAGAAATAAAATTAAAATCAGGTAAAATATGACAGGTTTAAATCATAATTCATAGACATAACATAAAAACTAATTATGTAAAAGCAACAATGTGTTTGTAGAGAGTGTGAATAGGATCTTGTTTGGTGTACCAGGGGGAGACCTGTTGAAGCTGACCAGGGAGGATGTTATTCAGATCTGTGGGCCAGCTGACGGTATAAGACTCTTCAATGCACTTAAAGGACGGTGGGTTATGTCCAGTTTTTTTTTTTACCATCTTAGGATATATAATGTACCTGATATTAACACCCCCCCCCCCCTTTTATTTTGTCATCTATCTCTTTGAATGAAGGGTGGTGCGTCCAAGGCTCACCATCTATGTTTGCCAGGAATCTCAGCAGGCACGGGAACAGCATCCGAAACATGAAAATGGAGATGCTGCTGCCAGCACTTTCTTTGGTCAGTAGATGTTCAGGGTTCATTTTTATTATCATCTTTGTTGACGTGCAGACTTTCCTGTTGGTATCCTGTCATTGGGAATTAAATGGCCCGGATAATTGCGGTCTAATTTATTAATGCACATAGATTGCTAACATGTTGATGAACTGAGTTTGAGTCCTCACTTCCAAACAATCGTTCCCCAGAAATTTCTTATAGAAGAGTTAAACCTTATGTCATTCATTCTTATTCAGCCTCATTTATCTGAACTGCCATGCTGTTGTCAGTGAGAAAAACGTGGAAAAACCTGCACTCATTTTTGAGCTGCAGATTTGCATTGGTCTTAGTAGAATGCTGGTCATCAATGAACTTAACTAGCTGCATCTTTGTTGGTTTATAAATGGATCAATTGTAAATTTAGATATGGTCCAATCTGCGGCTTGGATAGTCGTGCCTGATGTGTGGATTCTGTGCGGTCCGCCAATGGCGAGTCTGTACCTGGCTCCAGTAGAGCACCACATGTACGATGCAGATGGCAACAGATTTGCAGTTTATCACAGATAATTGCCGTGTTATTGCAAACAGACTGCATCTCATTGCCAGCTTGAACCTGTTCAATGGAAAAGTGAATTACTTTGTTTTAGTGCCGTTTTATGATGCACAAAAGTCGGTTTGAAGATGGGAGGTGACTGGGAGTGGTGTCAGTACTGGTCCCCATCTTCAAAATGACAATTTCAAAGGCAGGGTTATCGCAAGTTGATTGCGCATAGTCACAATAATTTTGGCCACACAACGGTCTCCAACCACTGTTTTACCTAGTGTGACTGTAGCCTAAGGATCTAAAACATTTCCATGTGTACAGACAGGAAATAGCCCCACATAGCTAGTAGGACAGTGCATTTAATTGAATTTTAATTTTGATTTCCAACAGCTACTAAAAGAAGATGATTGAGCTAAACATCTTAAATAAAAAGACAAGTTTCTTTTTTTTTGTTTAATGAATCTGTTTTTTTTTCTAAAGTCTGAGAAGTAATTGTGATTCATATTTTTTTTAAAATTGAACAGGCCTAATATCTAGTGAGTGTTGTTGTTCTGCAGCTTGTGTTAAACTTTTTTTTTTTTGTCAGCAGTATATCATGCTATTTACCTGGAGGAACTCACAGTTGCAGAACTGACAGAGAAAATCGCTCATCTCTTCAACATCTCACCCAGACAGATAAATCAGATCTTTAAACAGGGTCCTACCGGCATCCATGTACTGGTTAGTGATGAGGTAAGGCAATCCTCCCATTATGATCTCACTGTGAGTGGAAGATTTGCACTTTTCACATCAATAGAGACTTTTTGTCATTACATATGCATTCAAACACAGGGTTCCCCCCCCTGTTAGACCTGGTGCCTTATACTGGGGGTGGAGTGGGTGGCTTGATTTGATACAATTAAATGTTGCACTTGATTCATGTAGCTCACTCTAATGCAAATTTTTAACAGTGCAGCAGCACAGCCAGAATAGCGGAGCTGTGTATTTGCAGGGAGGGCGTTTCCTTGCATGACAAGAAAGTAACAAGTAGGAGAGTATCAAATCACATTTAGTCTACCTTAATTAGTGGATGGATATCAGCAGGACAGGTAAAGGTTAATAAGTAGTGGTATTATGTCTGCCTGGTTCTTTACTCCCTGTGTGTGTTTTTAAAAAAAAAAAAAAAAACTCCTTTAAGGTTTTTAAACTGTTTTTATACACTACCTGGCCCAACATGTCACCACCTGTATTTAACTAAACAAATCAGTATAAGCCTTTCATTGGATGATTAATGGATTTATAAGTTTCGACTGGCAATGGGTTTTTATTCCTAGCTGATGAAGTGAGTTGCTTCTTATTTCTGAAACAATCATATCAGAAGACATACCCTGTGGGGCGCCCGGGTGGCTTAGTGGTGAAGCCGGCGACCGCATACATATGCCGCGTTGCGGTGCGGGCGGCGCGGGTTTGAGTCCCGGCCTGTCGCCAATTTTCCCGCGTGTCTTCCCCTGTATCTTTCCCCCATTTCCTGTCTCCCTCCACTGCTCATAAAAGCTGATGTGGCCAAAAGTGCAAAAAAAAAAAAAAAGAAGACATACCCCGTGGTCATGGAAAAGATGTTACTCTATTTCAGAAGGGTCAAATTCACAAAAATGAGGCAGCAAAAAGTAAACAACTAAGGAAATTATTGGAACTTCTAAAGTTTCTCACACAGTGCAAAGAGAACTCAAAAGATTAGAACTAAACAGCTGTGTAGCTTTGAGAAAACCACTCATCAGCAATGCTAGTTGGAAGAAAAGGCCTCAGTTTACTAGGGAACATAAAGATTGGACTGTGGGGCAATGAAAGATGATCATGTGGTGTGATGAGTACAGATTCACCCTGTTCCAGAGGGTGGCTTAGAGTAGGAAGAAATGTGGATGAAGTGATGCACCTATCATGTTTCGTGCCTAACAAACAAACCTGTGGATTCAGGATTCAGGTCTAGATTCAGCAATGCTATGTGCTCAAAACATGAGGTCAGGTGACTACCTGAACATACCAAAAGACCAGATTTTTCCATCTATGGATTTTTTTTCCTTTTCTGATGGCACGGGCATGTTCTGAGATGACAGTCTCAGTATTCATCAGGCTCAAATTGTGAAAGAGTGGTTCAGGGAGCGTGAGACATCATTTTCATACATGTTGTCCAGAACTTAACCCCAGTGAAAATCTTTGGGATCAAGGTTATTTAACTGAAACTAAACTAAAAACTTAAACTAGATGTAAAAATTTTTTTTGTTAACTAAAAAAATAAAAATAAAAACTAGGGTTTTGAAAAAAACTATCTGAAGTGATTTGTGAACTTGGGAAAACAAACTAAAATAAAATAGAAATATAGAAGAAATATCCTTAGTTTTAATATCTGTTAATTTGGTGAAAATTTTATTACAACTTGCCTGATGAGGCATTGATGGTCATGTTTATTGAGACTCTGGACGTCCACAAAACTGCTTCCAAAAAGTTCTGTTTTTATTGTAATACCTGTACTGATTTTTCTAAATCTTGCCCCTGACATATGCACTCCATACAGTAATAATTAAAAAGACTAAAACTTATCACTGAAACAAACAAAACCTTTTCAAGCAATAAAAACTGAACTGAAACATGAAAATCCACTGTAGGAACTAACAGAAACTGAACTGAATTAAAAACAAAAACGCAAAATGAAAAAAAAAAACGAATTAGAAAATACAAAACTATAATAACTTTATGTGGGATATGCTAGCGAAGACTTTACGCAGTGCTCTGACTCTTCCATCATCAATACAAGAACTATCCATTCATTTTCTTCTGCTTATCCAATTCCGGGTCACAGGGTGGGTTGGGGATCTGGAGTCTTATCCCGGCTGTCATGCCACAGCGATTGCATGCTGTCATCAAAGCTAAAGATGGTCCAATGAATTATTAGACTGTGTGACTATTTTTTAAGCTGGGCACTGTATATGTAAAAAACCCCAAAAACAAACAATAATTGGAACAGTAGGCTATTATATGTTAAGCTTTTGTCTGAAAAATAAATAAAAATTAAAGACGGGGTTCAACTTAAGGTCTGAAGGGTTCACAAGCAGAAACTTGAAACCACTTTGTCTTTTTCCCACCTTCATCAGCATTTCCTCTGCTCTTAACAGATGATTCAGAATTTCCAAGATGAAGTGTGTTTTGTTTTGGACACAATGAAAGGTATGAGTGTGACAGTAGCAAATGATTTATCCGTTTCTATATATTCTATATTTCTATATATTTTTCTATCTACATTTATATTCTTGTTGAACTTTATCATTGCAAGTTTATTTTAGTGTCTTTCCCTGATATTTTTATTCCTCTTTTTTTCAGATGACACGAATGACGGCTACCACATCATCTTAAAGTGAATCCTAGCCCGGAGAATTGTTGAGTCCTGCTCTCTTCTTTTGTACCGATCCAGTCCTCCCCTCTAGAGCATCATACTCCTTGCTGTTCCTTTATGGAGCTGCGCCCAAAAAGGAACCTTATGAAGCAGCTAGGAGGAAGATGGGACTGAAGCACTTGCCCCTCTTTTAACTTCACCTTACTGTCTGACATTTGAGGGAGTGACTCTGGTTCCACAGTGAAGTCTCACCCTGCCATTTTGTTCCTTAAATGGTTGCATTTCCCTCTGTCCATTACGTCTCAAGGAGGAGGTTAATGGCACTACAGCTGCTGTCGTTTGTTACCTGACCATCTGGTGTGCCAAAGCTCTTTGCGCTTCGAATTCAGCTGTTTGTTGCCGCTTTACAAAAACAAATGACGACAGTTAAGCTGACTGTACTTGACTTTCAGTCTGCAATTCAGCATGATTCCTCTTCTTCATGCTAGGTTGCCTTACCGAATCCAAGCCAATCTACAAGAAACACAACCACACAGTCAAATCAGAGAGTACCGCAGCAGGTATTAAAATCAACAACTGGACATTAAGGGAAACTGTTAGTATTGAGCTGTCCTTCCACGCATCCGAGGTTCCTTTGAAAGCTAATAATGTCTGCCTGTTTACTTCTGTGGAAAAAGGCTCCTAAACACTGTTAGATTCTCCTAGTTTGTGTAGAATGCTTACTGACACGCGTGATTGTTACCTAATCGTCTTACAAGATGATAATCACTGTCTGTGTTAGTGATCGCAGTGGTAACACCAGCAAATTGTCTCCATCTGCTTCCTGTATCTATGAGCTTATTTAGCACACCAGCATTTTATGTTGTTGGTCGTTTTCCACCATAATTTTGAAATAGATCATTGTTTTAAAATGATTTTAAATGATGAATCATGCATTATTTTGGCTTTTTTTTTTTTTTAAATAACCTTTTTCACATACTTCCATCTCCTTCTCTTCCTATTTGGATGTTGCAAATGCTAATAAATAATAAATCGTTGGGCAGGGCAGAGCTGCATGTGAAAAATATGGTTAGTTTATGTTCAGTATGCTGTACATGGAATTGATCGCTTAATATCCATATTTGCCCCTCATTGGCATTATTAAAATACTTAACCTTGTACTGGCTGTCCTTTGTTGTCTGTGTCCTTTAAAGAAATAAAATTATTCAACATGTTCTAAATGTTCTGAAGCTCTTCCCAAAAAAATGGAGACACATTTTATTGGCATTATCTAGCATAGCCTTCACATCTGTCTCTTTGGTGTGCAGATGTGGATACCTAATCACTGGCATTTGACATGAAGTCATCATGTTACACTCTAAAACGAATTAAGCTTAGATACAGGTTAATTTGGCGCACTACTGTGTCGTATTTTGCATATCCGTTTCTGCACAACATGAACAAAGAAACAAAAAAAGAATGAAAACGTCATTTCCCAGCATGCCCCGGTGCAGGACATGCATGTGATGTCACAATAAGTATATATACTGCTACAGGGAAGAATTTCTACCTCCATTGTTACATTGTAACAAACGGGGCCGGGGCGAAACGGGGAGAAAGGCGTCTTCTCGCTAGAAAATCTGCAACATTTTGACACCAAACGAAAAAGCAGTGCGCACTTTTAAGGCGAGAAGACGGCGAAGTAAGCCCAGACGACCGTACCCGCCCCGGCGAGAAGAAAAGGATAAACGAACACAGATGTCAGCGGATTTCTCCATTCCAGCCATTTAAAGGCTTACATCAGGAAGACAAGACATTGAGCGCTTTACATTATTCATACCGCACCGAAAAATGTTGGAGAGTAAAGCGCAGCTAACCCTATGACGCCCCTTCTTCTGTTCGTCTGTCCTTTAAATAGATAGGAATGCATCATTTAAATAAAACCCGCCGGTCTAGCACAGCTCCCGTTTTCTTCGTCATCTTTCAGTGTGCAGAACAATGAGCATGAAGCCTAAGTAGCCTGATATAGCCAAATATAAGTGCTGCAAATTGACAATCACGCAAGCTTTCATCCAGAATACTTCGGGTCACCATTGCTCCACGGTTGCAGTCTGGATACTCGGTTCAGGGATATCGGTTCTGGCATTTAAAAAAAACAAAAAAGTCTCATAGGGCGTTGAAAGATTGATGTGCAGCTCCTATTGGAAACAAAAACGACCTACGAGTTGGTTGGAATAAGGGTACCTGCTTCTGCCCCAGGTAAGTGGGTTTACTGTTTCATTAACCGGGCGGTTTGCCATTGTGTCTGTGTGTGTCTGTGTATGTGTGTGAAAATGGAAAGAGAGAGAGAGAGAGAGAGCCTTGCCTTGTCAGACTGGTAATATCCAACCTCCCCCAGCACAGTTAGTCGGTATGTACACATTTAAACAAATATATCATCCAAACTGCGTGTCCCTGACGATTATTATACCGTGAAGTCACACCTGTCTGTAAACATACTGTAACCTGTCACAGGCAAACTAAGTCCTGGAAGGAAAAGCCTTACATTTTAAACCTGAAATACGCATTTAATATCGGAAGTGCTGCTCTAGTGAAGCCCTGGTTTAAAACAATGCCTCACATTTGGTGTTATAACCAAAGCTGCATCTTTACAGGAGCTTTAGGTTGGGCCCTGTCCCTTACAGCCTCTCAAGGTGGGTCAATTTTGTTGAAATTAGGTCAAGATATTAGTCTTTAGTGCTCATAATTATTATTAGGACTTAGATGAGATAATTTAGGACTTTCCTTTAAGAAAAAGTTCCAGCAAACATCACAGTGACTGCATTTGTTTCATCGTTCACTGAGCAGCTTCTCGGTATGACATCAGCACATCACCATTATTCTATTTAGCTGAAGGACAAACTTAATTGTACACTTATTATAAATTATGATATAAATGTAACACGTCAGTCCTTTTTCGTGTGAACATTTTCCTTCAAGAACTTAAAAACCAAATGAAAAACTGCACAATGGGAGTTGCTCCACGTAGGAACGACAGTACAATATGTTGCAGGCAGTAGCATGCTGCATAGTAAACTATGAATTACCTCTAGAAGTAGCTGGTTCACACCATAGGAAGTAATAATAATGCTGGGCTTAAGCTAGATGGGCATAGTGTCTTTATTGAATATAATCACGAGTATTAATTTGGAATGTGTCTTGAAAATGCAAATGTTTGTGTAACACATAGGGAAGTGTAACATAAGACTTAGCTGCTTTCATTGACCTTGTTTGACCTATACTACAGATGTGAGTGATCAGCTTCCTCTTATTGACACCCCCGTATGTAGCACAATTTTTTTGGGGGGGTGGGGGTGGGGGGGCAGATTGTGAAGCCACAGACATTATTTGCTTCAAGGCTGCTTGCATAAACTGTGCTTGCCTAGTTGCCATGGTTACATTTCGAGACTTGATAATTTCAAAGTCGGATTTCGTGTGAGATGGGAGCCACAGAGACGAAATGATGGCTCTGGAATACAGATGAAAGGAGGCAGGAGTGAACAGATGTCACCTTTTTGTTCTGTTTTTCTTGTCGAGGGCTGACCTCACACAGGAACAGTTTGATTAAAAAAAATAAATAAATCTTTGTCTCTAAAGTAGTAAAACGCAGCATGTTTTTTTCTTCATATCTTTTAAAACACATTTAGGGGTGCGGGTTATATTTTTTTTGTGCTCTGTGCCCCCCAGACACTTAAGTTTCCATGGAGGCAGGCTCATCCCTCAGCCTCAAACGAAGATATGAAGAGGTGGACAACAGCTCTCCATTCTCTACACCTAAGGACTCTGACGATGACATTTCCAGCAGTGACAGTGCTGACAGCTGTGACAGCCTCAACCCTCCTTCCAGCACTGCATTTACCCGTAAGGAACTCATTACAGGCAATAAAAAGAAACTAAACACTTTACACAAGTATTTAGTTTTTGGTGTGTAACATTGTACGGAAAATCTTTCTCCCTTTTCCCCTGCATTAGCCACCTCTATCCTCAGGCAGCACAAGCCGTCACCAGGGGGGAAACGGGTACGTTTCGATCTGGTGACGGTGTATTACTTCCCCCGGCGGCAGGGCTTCACCAGCGTGCCCAGCCAGGGGGGCAGCTCCCTGGGCATGGCCCGTCACCACTCCTCCATCAGACACTACACACTGGGGGAGTTTGCCCGTGAACAGGAAACTAGTCACCGGCACACTTTGCGCCAGCACCTACGCCAGGAGAAGCTTAATGCCCGCAAGATGAAGGTAGATATTTGAGAGGATGGTTGAATTTGTCAATCTTCCATGGTGACACACAAGGGTCAAAATTTTAGGTGCAATGCTATGATGATGATGTAGCATCCTCCAACTGTTTGCGCAGTGCATACACCATTATGCACTTTATATAAGAGCAGATGCATGTATGCAGTATAGAATGCAGCGATATTCTCCATGCGCTGTAGTGACTCAGTACATTTACTTGAGCACTGTAACAGTCTAGTTGGGGCCCCTCTCCACAGTTCCCATGCCTGTTAGTTGTTAAGTGTCCCACTGAAGAGTGATTACTCCCATTAAACTTCTCAAACAGTTTTATTTAAATATCTGTCTGAGGCCAGAGAAGTAAAACTCTTCAATATTTCACACAACTTCACACAGATTAAAGAGAGGTCCAAAAGATGCATATGTGTTTGTTTGGTGTAACTTAGTTTTTTCTTCTTTCCTCCCCCATAAATTAACTCACAGCCCCTCAGATTTATCTTGTGACCCATCGCGGGGCTCCGGCCTCCAGGCTGGGAACCACTGAATCAAACTACCAAAATAGAAAGTATTTAGAAGTACTTCAGTTTGGAACAGTATCAACTGTAAAATGACTCTTACATACAAGCTAATATGTATGCAACATGATTAAACTAATACAGCAAAAGGTACTCATTTTCTGCTTAGCTTTAGTTTTAGTTTGACTTTTATTAGGATTTTTCTTAAGTAAAGATCTGAGTACTTCCTTCACTGTTCTCCATTAGAAAACACTTGTTCAAAAATGCAAATATAGCTGTTTTTGAAGTATCACTCTTCAGGATACTTATCAACCGCTTAAGCTTAAAATAGGCAATCAGCTCTTTTTTCGCCTCAGCTCACAGTTCCACACAAACTGTCGTCCACAGCTGACAAGGAATGGCACAGTGGAGTGTGCTCAGGCAGAGCTACTGACTCTGGACGACGTATCAGATGAGGATCTCGATGTGGACGGCGTGGAGGTGGACGACTGCTTCTTCCTCCAGCCCCTGCCTACGAAACGGCGTCGAGCGCTCCTGCGAGCCTCCGG
Organism: Archocentrus centrarchus; assembly: GCF_007364275.1. Lineage (NCBI taxonomy): Eukaryota > Metazoa > Chordata > Actinopteri > Cichliformes > Cichlidae > Archocentrus > Archocentrus centrarchus. Next base: position 8,952,050 of record NC_044352.1, on the reverse strand, counting down.
CATCACCCGCATTGACGCGCGGGAGAAAGCAGAGCTCCGAGCTATCCGCCTCTCTCGGGAGGAATGCGGCTGCGATTGCCGTTTGTACTGTGACCCTCGCCATTGTGGCTGCAGCCAGGCTGGTATTAAATGCCAGGTAAGAGCTGTTGGGAGCGAGCTGGGTGCACTTCCTGAAAGAGGAGCGCTTTTTTTGCGGTTTGCTGAGACTCCCACAACTTCAAAAACATGTTTACAATGCTTGAATCGTGTTTTATTTGAAGTGTTATGTGCTCTGACTTCAGTCTATGCCTGTCAGAGTAGAACATGTAGTGCAGTAGTAGAAGAGAAGATGGCATTACCCAAGATGATGACAACTTGTTAGCCTGCAGCACAAACTTCCCCCAAAAAGCCAAAGACAGGGTGTCAGAAGCATTCAACTTCCTTTCCTTTCCTTTCCCTTTTTAACTATTTGTAGGTGTTTTGACATTTCACAGGGGGAAACGCACATTGGTAAATAAATTATAGAAACAAAGGATGACTGACTCCTGTTTTGTTGCTTCTGTTTAAGTGTGCTGGTATTGTGCAAGGCTACATGCTGGCTCACTGTCACACTGTCACACTGTCATGGCTTTCTGGGGCTCTCGAATATAACAGAGCCATTGTTAATATTATTAATAACACTGGTGCTCTTCCTACGATAGCTTAAAATGCCTGCTATGAAAAAAGCCTATTCATCTGACTTTATGGGGCTTCTTTTTTTTTGGTTTTCTCTGCTAAGGCGAGTGCTGAGGCGGAGATGTGTGATCACAGCTGCTTTTTGTTTTGTCTTTTTGCCAGCATTATGAAAAAAATTACAAAAGCTACAAAGCCAACTTTTAGCAGTTTTCATGAAATCTGGTGGGAAGATGGAATATATATATATATATATATATATATATATATATATATATATATATATATATATATGTCACCTTAAAAGTATGAGTGCATAGATAAACTGTGTTGCTGTAATACTTAATAAAGTTTTGAGAATTTACTCACTTCACATGTTTTACAGGGGCAGATACTTTATTCTGCCTTGCTGCCACTTGGAAATACCTCTGTTATCTCTTTTCTCACCATTACAATGCTGTTATCTAATCCAGAACTGGCTGCATGCTCCAGCTCTGTCTTTTATTGATCAATGCAGCAAAATCTGAATTCGTAAAACAGTGGAATCAAGCAGGAAACAGTTATTGTATTATTATTTATTTATACACCTGGTGTATAAATAATAACCTGAATATTTTGTCTCATTTGCTTATATTTTTACCTGTTAGGAGGAAGTACATCTCTGTCTCAACCTGACTTGTTGCAGTGTAACCAGATTTTCTATTGATTGCCATGATTTCCTAGATTTTCCTAGAGCTCCTGAACAACCGTAAACACTTTAATAACTTAAGTAAATTAATCAGTAATTAAATGATTTACTTTAGAAATAAAATAGGAGTAAATTATTTCTGCTTTATTCTCCAGGTGGATCGAATGTCTTTCCCATGTGGCTGCTCTAGGGATGGGTGCGGCAATGTAGCAGGCCGTATCGAATTCAACCCTCTACGTGTCAGAACTCACTACCTGCACACCATCATGAAGCTGGACGTGGAGAAGAGGAGGATGCTCATACAAGGAACTGGAGACCAGTATGCTGAATCTGACCCACTGTCTTCCCCCTCCTCCACGTGCCCCACTTCACCGGACCTATCTTCAGTCACTGCCCTGGACTCGGAGCTGGAGGAGAGCGAGGTGCAGTCGGTTGTAGAGGTTCAGGATCTTCTGGCAGAGCAGGATATACTGGAGCGAGAGAACGAGACAGCTGTGTTGCACCTGCAGAGCGCAGAGGAGCAGGAGAGGAGGGAGAGGGAGGAGGCCGAAGGGGAAGCAGTGCAACCAGAGCTGGGTGCTGACGGGCTCACAGAGCAGCCTCTCTGCCTCCTACCCAGTGCCTTGGGAGGGGAGCTGCCTGAGCAGGCAGAGGTTCCAGGTGTTGAGCAGGTCCTCCTACAGGGGCCTTTCCCTACAGGGGCTACAGTGTTGTGCATCACTGACAACCAGGAGGAGAGCCCCTCTGACCTCCTCAAAGACTCCTCTTCTCTGCTCTACTATCAGCTCAGTTCCATAGAGCCTGGAGCCTTTGAGACGCTGCCCAGAACAGAGGAAGCTGAACAGGAGGAGCCTTTGGTGAGAGAGCAAGATGCAGGAGAAGATGAGTTTGTGGAAAGGAAACAAGAAGGAGGAGAGGAGCTGAAGGAAGATAAGCATGAAGACAAGCCTTTGACAGATGTTATTCCGTGCTCAGAGGAATGTGTGGCAGCAGTGAAAGAGAGGCCTCACCAGAAGATCCCGGAAGAACAGTGTCAAGAGGAGTCCTGCATGAAGAAAGAAGTAGATCCACTGCCTCCTGAAGTTTAGTACTAGCTTCTCTGCAGATAATTTGCACAATAGCTTCATCTAAGATGAGTAAATTACACATTTTACATGTATTACTGCTATTATCATAAATAACTACAGGACTCTTATAGTGACTGTCAGTAAACTATGTGGAGAATGAGCTTGAGTGTTACAATACACGGATGAGGAGAGATGCTGAAAGCACATGCAGATCACTCCCCAGAAGTAATATGGATGCAGTTAAAAGACAACATTGTAAGTAATTCTGTTGGGGGTGATGAATGCGGCCTTAATGGAAAAACATTGAAAACACTTGTGCGTAGGAGTTGATTAGGAGTACAGCGAGTAGTGTTTTGTTAATTTCCAGTGCAGCAAACAGAAAATACAGTGTGTGAATGCTGACACAAGCCTTTCGTTTGGTGATGTATAAAGGTGTCAACGCTAAACACAAATTGTTTTGCAGTGGGCGAGAAGCTGGTGTATTTCGATACTTACTGGCTCACTTTCCATTACAGCAAGCCCATGCTGTAGTCAAGCCAAATGAAGGCCTCTGTTCCTACCCTCCCCTGGAAATAGACCTAATAATCCTGGAAATACTTGTTTTTGTGTACTGTATATGCATTTGCAATGTGCAAGACAGAGATGAAGTTGCTGATTTTTTTTTTTTTTTTGATCTGTACGCACATTGTGAAATGAGGGCAGCAAATGTCGTGGCTCTGTCGCATTGAGAGATGGAGGTAAAATAATAATAATAAAAAAAAAAGAGCAGAAATTTAGCACTGGCTGTAGTTGTTGCTCACTTTGGACTGCTCGTATGAATGCAGTCAGTTTGTCAAAAAAAAAAAGTTTACTTGTAGTTGCAATGCCTATGACATTATTTCTCTGAGTAATGTGTCATTTGTGGATACTATACTATTGGTTTTGAAGTCGTTGCAGTCCATTTTCTTTGGGAATGAAAGGAAATATAATTTTTTTTTTCCATACGGCTACATTATAATGCCATGTAGTCAGTCGTCATGTTATGATGAGTTGCCAGAATAGCTCTTTCTAGTCTTTTTTAATTGTGATGTTCTATAAGAAAGGGGTGATTTTTGAATCAAGTCAAATTTCACAAGAAGAAAATAGCATTATAAGTCAAAGTCAAACTGAGGCCTGTGCTGTTGAAAGTAGTTATATGAAACAATGTGATGCTAGTAATTTATGGATCAGATTAACATCAACCTGAAGTTGTGTGTTTTATGTTCCGTCTGTATGTGTGCGAGTGTGTGTACCCCTACTTTACATTTATATGTCCAAGTGAGGGAGAAGGGTATGTACTGTTGGCGAGGGCACGTGTTTTAGTCCTAAAAGGTGCTGATGTTACAGATTTACAGTTTACAGGATCTCTCCCGATCACTATGAGAAACGATTTCACTGAGATGTTTCTCAACTTGACAGATGGAAGAAGTACCAGAGAGCCTCTTGTAGGAACGCAATAGCTACTGCACTGCAAAATCATTAATGTGGTGATTATGGAATGAGGTGTCTCATGATTATGTAAATGCAATCATATCACATTTCTGGTCTTTCAGTGTCTTTTTTTTTTTTTTTTCTTTTAATCTCTGTCTGATTAATACTGATCTGCGTAAGCGTGCCGACTCTTCTTACACAAAATCAGTCCTTTGTTTTGTTGCCTGTAATTATAGCTGTTGCTCTGTGTAACAGTTTGCCTAACACAGGATGTGCTGCTGTGTATGAGATGTCTGATGTTTCTTTGCCTTTTTTTTTATTGTCTTAATCTAAATCTGCTTACAAGTTGCACCAAAGCAGTGGTTTCAAACCTAATTAAATGATGCTTTCATCCATCAGATTTTAACAAAGCGGTCTCCTCTAGTTATTGTGAAGCTGCAGATTTATTGTGGCTCTTTGTGTTTGCGTGACTTGCCTTGATATAGTACCATCTTTGAAGTGATGATGATTACAAGCTGCCTATTGTTGAGCTTTTGTCCTCGGCTTTCTACTAATAGACTTAGGTTTGGGACCACTGCACCAAATTAACTCCAGTACACTATGTGATTGTGTGTTCGTCTGTGTGAAAGGGGTGTGCGATTGTTGAGAAGACTGATAAGTTTAGACTTCATCTAAAAGCTGTGAGAACTACTCTCATGCTAACTGTTGCCTAAAGTGGACACAAAGAATTTTATACAAAAATAAAAACAATAAATTACTCATTACAAAAAGGATAAATGCTTCTGTGTGCTGTTTCTTTTTCTAATAATAAGCCTTCATTTAAAAATCACAAATAAATCTGCCATTATTGAGTGTTTATAATCACAGGAATCTAGACAGATTAGATAGGATAGATTAGTACACATGTTACAGTGTGAAGGGTTAGATATAATCAGCAGATATTTGTGTATCAATTAAGTTCTTAAAAGCATTTTTAATTCTTTTTAATGTCTGCAAGTCGAAATTTGTCTTGCATACATTTGCAACACAGACACGACTGTAAAAAGATTAACACATAACCGAGTGTAACACATTTTGAACAGAAATGATCTGCAGTGCGATCAAACGGATACTGTTTTCTAATACAAAATGTAATAATTATTTTTGTAAGATTATCAACATGTTTTGTCTTTTTTTTTTGTTTACTGTTATTATCTTAAAAAAAACCCCACCGAAGAACACAAGTAAACTGCGTGTGATGGGTCGTCACAGGCTTTGTTCTTTAGATGTGTCATGGCTCTCCACGGTGCAGCGCGACCTGTGACCACTAGATGGCAGCACGAACTCAGTACAGTATCTGTGACACATGACGTTCATTCTCTCCAGTTACTATTAAGAAATCTAAGATGCTACATGTTAACCATGGCACTGAATTATAGTACTAAACGACATATTAACAGATATTAACAGATGGCTGCATATAAATAGGCAGAATAAATATGCTGAGTCATCCGAGAGGTTCACAGGTTTCCTCCTTTATAATCGTTATTTGATCTTAAAAAAAAAAAAAAAGGCACTGATGGGGCTTCAAGTCTTCAAACTTGTCATTTCAGTATTGTACTAATGCTTTCTTACATTTACACTTCAGTGGGTGTATCACCCAGTTGTGGAACAAAAATATTTGCCCTTTCTTGTCTTCAATTGCAGGAAGCTGTGAGCTAGATTTGCTATCTCCTCAGTTTTCCACTGGCTGTTAATACAATAAGTTTTCTTATGGGACACAAGTGTTAAGTGTACAGCTCTGAGGTCTTTGGTCTGGGATGCAGGATGCCACTGCGCTGACATTTACTTTCTGGCAAACAGCTCTGCAAGCCAGTCACTGGTAACTCTGGTACAGACAGAAATCACATAGCGACTGTGTGAGTCTCTCAAAGTTTGCTGTTATGTAATTATACATTAAACAGCACCATTTTTAGCCATGAAGCTGAGTTTACTTCTCAGCTTGTGAAAACAGCGGGTCTGCAAGAGGTGTGTCCGGTCTATAAAAATAACCCTAACTACCAAGACTAACATTATATGACCATAGTGATAAAACTTGAAAAATGTAGCCTGCAATTAAATGTGTACTTCTACAGCAAAATATTGCTTATAATTACTTTATAAGTAAGTATGAGTTGTCTCATTATTAAACAGTAAAAATTGGCCACTGGTGTCAATCTGAGCGTGAATGCTTGTCTGTCTCTGTGTGTTGGCCCTGAGATAGACTGGCAACCTTTCCAGGGTTAACCCCACCGTTTGCCTTATGCCAGCTGCCACCACGACACTCAAATGGATAATCAGAAAACTGACAGACTGACAAAATTACTTTTATTCTACAACATGCAGTCATAACTTTCTTCACAGTGTCTCTTTCACTGCACATAATTAAGTGGGTAAACTGAAGCCTGATTCATGCAGTGAAGTTAAACTGTGAAATATGGACTATGCTATTGAATGTAATTCAAACCCACTATAGCCAAAATAAGGTAGTTATTTCCATCAGTGGTCAATTATATTTGGTGGCACAGGTCTGTTATGGGATGTCCTCCACTTTCATGTGCATACATGCAAAACTGCAAGTGGGGAGAACAGCTGCAATACCCCAGCACAGAACAGAATAGTCATGAATGAGAAATATATGATATGATATATATTAAGGCAGAAACAACATGAAAAGGAGAAGCTGGGGTGGTGGTGGGTTGCACAGTAGCTTGCAGATGCCACAACTGTGAGCAGGCTAAAGTAGATTAACTAATTCGTCAGCTGGATGCATAGAAGAGTATCAGCTGAGCCATCAGCTAATGTGGACTGGAACTGAGATTAGCTGATCTGCTGATGCGTGTGATGTCTGCCAGAGCCAATCCTATGCTCAATTTGTCTGAAGAAAATTCCCCTCTTTTTGTTGCCAGTTACTGTGTGTTTGTGTGTATATGTGTACAATACAGGACTAAAAAAACAAGCATATTACGTTGGGAACAATTGTGGCAGTGGTCCATGGATCTGAGAACTATACATCATCTGTTTAGCCTTTCCGGTCTCTGGCTTTGCATTGTTGAACTCTTCCAGCAGCCGGAAGAAGTCAGCTTACACTGATAGCTTCAGCAATGGTGATGGAGTCCATCATGAGCCTGTGGAAAGATTTCGAGAAAACATTAAAAAAAACATTGTAATCAGAGAGAATCACTCCCACAGTCATCTCAGAGGGTGGTGACAGATGTGCAAAATCGCCAGCTTTATCTGGGCTTTAATTTTAGTGTTGTGACTGGACAGAGCCATGAAGAGCAGCTGGGTGTTATGAGTGACGTATGTGACATGGAACATTGCCACACCACCTCACTCAAGTCTCCCAGTCTGAAAGTGCTGCTCCAGCGCCTGGAAAGAATGCTTTCTGTCCCCCCTCTGTCTGTGACGCCAGCGCTATGGCATCATTAGTCCTTCACCGAAACCAGTCCCTTTAAAAAGGAACTATTCATAAAACTGGCTCATGTTTTTTTTTCACTAGTCTGCCCTGCTCGTCACATGCTGGCTGAACTGAAGAAGGAAATCCAGACCCAGTTAATTCTGTGTGCTCAGGAGAGAAGACAGCAATAACCTTCTGAAAGCAGGAAGAAGGAAACAATGGGGGCAGTGAAGGTAAAAACAATGCCATGGCAGCTCAAACTTTCTCTTTTTGCCCACTGGTGAAACTACAATATAACTTTCTGAACTTGTCCACACATTTTGTGCCCATGTGTTAAACTTTAATTTTCTGTTAGAAACTCTACTCCCCATACTCACTATTAAATATATATATTTTATTTTATTTTTTGTCTATAGCTCTTATTTAACTTGGACACACTTACCCATTCATATGAATGGACTTGTACTGTAGCTGAATATTGAAAATGGAACAAAGGGAAACTAGCCTGGTTGTGCCTAAAGGAAACAAAATACCCCAAATGCCTTAATAAGGGCCACTCTATTATTGATATCATATAATTATTAGGACATACTGCAACCACTTTAATTTTTAACATGCTTCATTTTTTAAATGTAAAGGTACTGATAGTTTGTATGTTACCATAACAGGAGCCCGAGTGCAATCCTGTGTTTCTGATATAATACAGACACAACAATAGATATCTGCATTTATCTGCATTCACAGAGCTCATTGTAACCTCTGGATTCTGCAAAGCACTTGACACACATTTAGAAATAATAGTCAAATCCAAATTTATACATGTCATCACACAGTTCTTCTGTTTTTATAACAGAACAAAAGAATTGTGTTTTAGTCATTGCTGGTAACCAAGCCTGTAGCACTGAATATGTGCAAGAACACACAGAAGCCAAAAGCAGATGATTTCTATTATGTCATCTAACTCCTGGTATGAGATGGCACTGGCAGAACAAGCCAAAAACAAACAAAAAAAGTGAACCAACACAAAACAACCAAAGCCAAATGGCTCCCAACAGAACCAGAAAAACAGCTGTGGACACACAGCTGTGTGAAATATGGTGTACCTTGCACTGCCTGCTGGTCCCCAAGGACATGTTCGTCATAGTTATCTAACTTCCCTAACAACAGCTTTAAAACACCACACATAGTGGAAGTAACTTAAAAAATGTAGTTTCAGTCTTTCGCATGTTTCCCTTTGTTTCCTTTTGTTTTTTCTTAAATGTTCCATGTTCTTCCTTCCTTTCAGTCCTGTAATAAAAACCATCCCATTAGCTAAGCAACTGGCTGTGTGCCCAGCTTCCCCTCGAGGTGGAATAAATATCTATAAGCTTACAAAGTCTCTTAACAAAAGCCAGTATGGGTAACCTCATTTGAATGTTTTCTATTTTACCCAAGGAGAAATTAGAGGTGACTTCATATCAGAGGCATCTGGAGAAAGAAGAATCTCTTGGCCTGATCTTTGCAGCTGTCAGGATGCTTTCAATTTGTGTAAACAGAAAGGCGGTCTTTAAATTGCCTGCTGTTAATTGGTCAAAAGTGGTGCTCAATTTTGGTGGTAAGTGTCTTTGCTCTCTTCAAGTTTACTTCAAATTTCAAGAGGCGAATGAATGGTCACAATTGTTGATGTTAATGAGAGAAATACAGCAAGTTTCAGGAAATGTCTGGTGAATGATGACATTCTCTTTGTGTGTGATAATATGTCATTAAAATAAGGTTCTGACCCATCAAACCACATTTTAGCCACATAACCTTGGCCCATAACCTTCTTCCACACTGAAATATATCATCACTAACTTTGATGGCTTGCATGAAACATCATTTTGTAAATGTACATTTTTTAATTTTCAATACTGTTGCGGCTCTGTTCTGCTGTAGATTGCTGCAGATATGCCCCCAGACTTTGAAAAAGCCTATTTAAAATGATTAGGGGAGCAAACTCAAGAAACTCTTTAAGGGACCCTTCTTTAATCTTTAAGTACTGATTTTATTTAATATAATTCAAGCAAGCAGTAGCATGATAGTTCCACTGAACAGCCATACTAACTGGTAGGTTTAGCTACATTTAGTAAACATTTAGCACAATCTGTCGTGGTGGTCCTTGTTTCACAGAGGTGGTGGGAACAGGAGATAACTGTGCTTGCAAAAATCTGGGAAAGGATGCAGAGTCACTTCCTGTCCATGTGCCCTATTCCCTAATGGACAATTAAGTGAATCATGTAAAACCCTCCACTTGTGGTAAACGTCTAACCCCCATTATGTCAGCCAAGTCACTTAACGTAATTAAAACCATATCCTAACTTCATATTTTTTGTGTTTCTCCCATTCTCATAAAAACCTAGCAGTGATAGTCATCCTCAGCAGGCGCCAGGCTATGCTGACTTTTATAGTAGCTCAGTTTTCAGTAGTGGTCTTGTACGCTGATGGTTTAATCAAATGACCTCATTTCCTGTAAAAGGGTCCATTGGCCTACGTACCTGTAAAAACAATGCTCTGCCCTGTTTTCTCTGTGGGCTAGACTTTCCATACTGTGTGTGCTGAGCTATACAGTGTGCAGTATGTATGTGTTTAGGGCAGTGATGTTGGAGGATTGAGGGAGATTTCCATTGTGGAATAATCTGCAGGGCTGCAGGAAACATGTTGTATTAAAGGGTTGCAGGTGCAGTTTCATTTGAAACTGATAAGAAATATTATATTTACTGTTTTTCACTGTGTTTTTTTTTATGTGAAAGCAGTAATTGGAGGGATTCAAGTCAACTGTATTAAACTACTGCAGTGCCTTTTTGAGGAGAGTGTAACATGTTTTTTTAGTTAAAATTTTCAAGTGTCCCCTAAATGCATCACTAGAGGCAACCACTAAGTTCATGTATTGATGATTTGGTCTTTAGTTCTATTGGTTAAACTTAACTGTAAGAGGCTTGTGAGGCATGTAGTAATATCATGAAGAATGTCATCATTAAGACAGGCAAGCCTGTGTGTACATTTATGGCCCTCCACACACAGAGTCCCATCCATGAATCGCTACCTTATCACAGTGGAGGCATTTATGTGCCCTCGTGATTCTAGGACAGGGGTGGGCAATCCCAGGCCTCGAGGGCCAGTGTCCTGCAGGTTTTCGATGTGTCCCTGATCCAACACACCTGAATCAAATAGCTGAATTACCTCCTCAGTATGCAGTCAAGTTCTCCAGAGTCCTGCTAATGACTTCTATATGTGATTCAGGTGTGTTGGCTCAGGAACACATCTAAAACATGCAGGACACTGGCCCTCAAGGCCTGGAGTTGCCCACCCCTGTTCTAGGAGCTATGTTGTTAGGTGTAATTTGCCCCTGGTACAGTCTCCCAAGGCAAATTGGTTCTAGGTGAAGAGCTACACTGTGATTCACAAGACCCTTATAGAAGAGACAGTTCAGTTCAATTCAATTTTATTTATATAGCGGCAAATCACAACAAACAGTCGCCTCAAGGCACTCTATATTGTAAGGTAAAGACCTTCAATAATTACAGAGAAAACCCAACAATCGAAACAACCTCCTATGAGCAGCACTTGGTGACAGTGGGAAGGAAGAACTCCCTCTTAACAAGCAGAAACCTCCAGCAGAACCAGGCTCAGGGAGGGGCGGCCATCTGCCGTGACTGGTTAGGGTTCAAGGGAGAGAGACAGGACAAAAGACAAGCTGTGGAAGAGATCCAGAGATTAATAATAATTAGTGATTAAATGCAGAACAGTGTATAAACACAGAGAGTTAAAAGAGGTGAGTGAACAAGAAACACTCAGTGGATCATGGGAACCCCCCCAGCAACCTAGGGCTATTGCAGTAGGGAGGGAGGGTTAAGGGTCACCTGATCCACCCCTAACTATAAGCTTGATCAAAAAGGAAAATTTAAGCCTAATCTTAAAAATAGAAAAGCTGTCTCCCAAATCAAAACAGGAAGCTGCTTCCATAGAGGAGGTGCCTGAAAGTTGAAGGATCTGCCTCCTACTTCATACACAGCCCGGCTAGCTCAGTCGGTAGAGCATGAGACTCTTAATCTCAGGGTCGTGGGTTCGAGCCCCACGTTGGGCGCAAGGTTTTTAGAAAGGAATTTATCTTACTGTACATTTTGTATAATGACAGTAAGTGTTCTATTCCATTCTACTCTCAAGTGTCCTAGGAACCACAAGTAATTCAGCAGTTTGAGAGCAAAGTGCTCCATGGGGATAATATGATGCTCTGACGGGGTGTGATTAGTCAAGACCTTGTATATAAGAAGAAGCATTTTAAAATCAAATGTAATTCTGGATTTAACAGCGAGCCAATGAAGAGAAACCAATATGGGAGAAATATGGAGCTAAATCGGGGCCATAAAGTTTGTTCAAAAAAAAAATTTTGAAACTGAAAAATTATTTTGAACCTGAAAAAAAAATTTAAACAGGAAAAAAACAGTTTTGCAACTGAAAAAAAATAGTTTGAAAATGAAAAAAAGTTTTGCAACTGAAAAAAAAAACATGTAAGACTAAAGAAAAAATTTTCAAAACTACTTTTCAGATTCAAGGTTATTTTTTGCACTTTCAGATTTTTGTTTCGCAGTTTCAGACTTTTTTTTTCCGAGTTCAAACTTTTGGCCCTGTTTTGGCGTGGGGGGCGGAGCCTCAGATGACGGGGGTGTGGAATCATGACTGACAGTTCAGCACAGTGGCTGAACAACATAGTCCCAGCTGTTGCATTCAGGGACCGTGGGAACTGGAAATGTCTCTAACGCATCATCAGTGTGTGGAGGAGGTGCCTCTCCCTCCGGCGGAGGTCAGGGAGGATCAGGAACGTATGCAGGAACGTACTCAGACAGGACGTAAACTGGAATATTCGCAGAGACTCTGACAAGACACATAAGGAGACTGAGACAATAAATACACAAGGTAATGAGGAAAGGGGAAGCAGGAGGAGAACACAGCTGAAACTAAACACAGAAGTAGATTAGACAAGGGAAGTAAAACTAAATACAAGACACATGAGACAAAAGCCTATCAGAATAAGACAGGAAAATAACTAGCAACCAAGACTAAGACATGTGAATAACACAAGACAGGAGACTTGGCACAGGAGGAATACTTAAGGAAAACCTAACTAAGCAAATGATAACAAGATTAAATATACTTAAGAAAATATGCAAGACAAAATATAACCCCCAACAAAACCAAGAATCAAAAGAACATTTATAAAACAAAGCTTGAAAGTCAAAAATAACTCAAATTGCTGGGCAAACTGTCCCAGGACCATAATAACATTGTTCTTGCTTTTGAAAGATTCTGTCAAATCCTAAGTACCATTTAAAGAAAAACAACATCCTAAATATACAACTATGTGCTTACATACAAATGCTATTTTTTTACCTGCTGTCTCAATGGTGCCCCAGCGTGTGCTGGGAATAGGGACCTGGTTTTGAGTTACTGCTGGGAAAACAAGTCTAGTATGAGTCCAACAGGTGATGGGCTTGATGGAGTGGCTTGTCATAACACTGCTGTGCTCCACCACTGCAGGCCTGCTCCTGGAAATTAATTACACATCAGGGGTGACTTCAGAAAATTATTTATAGCCCATCTTGGGGGTTTTAGTGGAAAGGGGAGCTCAGAGAGAGTGGAAGTATCGGCAAACTGCTCCACTGGACACTGACCTACATCCCTTTGACTTGTGGACTAAATAAAGTGTGAGGTCATTTAAAGTTTGACTCTTTAAGGGCCTGCTCTGCATCTGTGAGCTGCTGTCAAGTTTTAAATGCTGGCAATCAGTAACAGATAACAGATCAGTTCAACCAAATGAACAGGAGGTTAAGCTGGCTAATGCTCTGGAATGCTGAGTGGGGTCTTACCTTCCTTTTGGATTATTTTTAGTTCATGTTCATTCAAGTTCATGCTCCATATAATTCACTGAAATCCAAGCCAAGCAGAATAAATGTATTTATCGGTTAATGCATTTTTTTTCTCTCCAGGATTCAGATCCAAAAGACTTCAGTGCAGGCATGCAGAGCCACCTGAGCTATGTAAACTGGCAAAGATAGAAGATCATGCACTATAAAAAAAAAGGGCAGACTGAGAAGGTCATAATACTGCTGAATGTCAATTTGAGCTCCTTCTTCTCTCTTTAATGACCGCACACTCCCAACTGCTCCCAGAGAAAATGTTATGGTTCAGCACTTCTGTGAGATGTGATGGGTTTCCCACCAGTACCCCTAAAGGGAATTGCAAAGAAATCAGATTAACAGGGATCTTCATCTGTCTGGGGTTGTAAGAGTTAACAGAGACTGATGAGGCATTCCTGAAAAACATCAGAGGACGCTGCTGTGATCTTGGTACAGATTTACTCCACTCCCATGTCAGACAGCATCCTGGGAGCTGATAAAATATTTCAGTAGAAACCCAAAACGCCTTTCCCTGAGATTAAACTCCAGGGAGGAGAGCGCAAGAGTTATGGAAAGACACGAGGACCTGAAACTGCTATAAATCCCAGGCATAGTAACATGAACTGGGGAGCAGCGACATGCCTAATGAATATGTCCTGATCTGCTTCACTTCACTCTCGAGTGCCTTTTCCCACAGGCCACCACTTTTCCCTTCAGGTAATAGCTAAAGCGCTGAGAGTAATTATTGACAGCACAAAGACGTATAAATAGATGCAATCAGTGTACCTCTTCCTGGCACGATGAAACAAAGTGAAATGTGCGTAGTGGGCACAGACTTCTCCAGGATGTTTTGGCTACTGTATGTAAGCGGATATGCTCATTGTGTGCTGACTCCTTTCTGAGCAGACACCATGGCTTCCATCCCAGTGAGTGATGGGTAAACCCCATATTTTATATCCTTGGCCAAAAGATTTTCCCCCTGTTTTTCCACTACTGGAGTGTTTCCCTCTTTAAAGGATTGGTTTAGTTCAAGTACCCTTTAAAGTTGAAATTCAAAGTCTCATTTGACCTACTGCTCGTCCCGGCAGTGGCATGACAAAAATAAAGGAATGAACTGCTGAAGGGGATCCAAAAGCGACAGCTGTGGTTTTATTTGTCCAGATTTCCATTTCGGAAATTTCGGACTCCATCCAAACACAGCACCTTGGCTCTTTCAAGCAATCTATTTGCTTGGCTTCATATTTAGCATATCAGAATGTGTGGTATCTGCTTGTATATATTATCAGTACACATGGGCATTTATACTGTTTAACAGTTTTTGAAAAATGAAAAGTCTATAAATACATAAATATGAAAAACTGTTGACTTCCTTTGTATTGGGATGAAAGTAAAATAACTGGGGAAATTAAAATCAAAGCTATTTCCATGATAAGCCGAGTTATGTATTCATGGTGAACTGACCTTTTAAAAAGCACTTTGACTAAATCATACCCTCACACACATGCACGCACACACACACAGAAATGCACACATCTCTGGGCTCCTGCACTCTGTGTTGGGTGTCACCAGATTAGAGGGTTTGTGTGGTTCAGCCTCTGACCCTGCAGGGCTCTCTTTGCCTTCAGGCTCCTTCATTAGGCCCCTGCAGAGTGTGAGCACTCACCCGGGGAGGGGAGGTCGTCTCTCAGCTTTTTACTAATCACCGTCTCCCTTCCTGAGCAGGCAGACCCCCCTCACCAGCAGCTGGCAGGTGAATCAACGCACTCTTTGTCAAATCACCTGAAAGCCTGTTTCCTCTCTCTACTACTTATTTTTTGTAGATGTGTTTGATTATAGGATAAAAGCTAGTGAGTCAGAGAATTGTCTTTGTTGGTTTTAAACTAGCAGATAAATAAGCAGAAGGAATAGGACTACATTTAAGAGAACGATAAAGGAAGCATTGTGGAACTGCACATGGCGGGGCAGGCCAGGGAAGGACATTGAGGGGGTGGGGGGGTGGAGATGTGTGATAAGAGTGATATGATAATGTAGAAGGTTTAGGAGCCCTTACAGTTAACGCTTGTCTTTAAATCACTGTCAGAGCAGGGTGTGACCCATATTAATGAAGGAGGCGTGTTATAGCCCCAAGCTGTGCTAATGAGGGTGCCCGCTGCTTTATCCGAGCATGCATGCATTTGCATGTGGAGGAGGTTGTGGGAAATTTGGAGCCACAGAGTCAGAAAGTCTATGGAATCTGGGTAGAAAAAGTCAAACTAAGAAAAATGTTCCACATCTGAAGAAAAAAATCATACAAAAACTCAAAAGTGGAAGTAAGAATGCGTGTGTTTCATCTGGATGGCTGGATCAAGCAGTTTTAATACTTATTTGCAGCCATTAAGCAAATTGACATTATTGGTTAGCTCATTCCAGAAGACTGGAATGAGCAGGCAAAGCACTTTTAAAGTTAAATAATTAACACAAGTTATCCTCTTGAGTTAATCTATAAAACACTTAATGTGTGAAAGCATTAGAGCTGCTGGTAATAGCCTAGATTTTATTGTGTTAATATGGGCAAAGCTGGGCTAGCTGTTTTCTACTGTCTAATTCAAGAAAGCTAATGTTTGCCCCAGAGTGTTGAATTGTTGCTTTAAATAATGACTCTTGGGTATTCCTTGAGCCTTCCCTTCATTTACATGTCTTTAATTCTTCTAAAGGAAGTGCCCCCCCCTTTTTTTATGACAACACTTTCTCTGGATGCCTATAGTTGATGTTTGGAAACCTGGCTCTGTATAAAGTTGACACAGGCAGCATAGCAGCATGTCTAAGACATACACGTGCATCTATCTTATCAATCTATTCTTTTAAGTGCACACATACTGATGATAAGAGGCTTTTTTTCATTGTGACACTGTGGATGCTTTTTGTGGCCCCTCTGTGGATCACCTGTGGGAATGCCTTTCTGTCAGATCAGTCTGTCATTTTCCATGACTAAGTCAATCTGTTATTGACTTTGCAAGTATGTTTGAAAGACAACTAGAATGGAAGAAATTCTGCAGCCTAACAGTCATGACCAAAAGCCCTTGAAATTACAATCTCTTTTCAAAACACAGTTGCAGCATGTAACTCCCTGTAAAACCACAGCTTGTTTGTGTTGCATCAGTGATGTTCGACTCAGCAGTCGCCTCACTGAACAGATGTCTCTTGAACTTGATTTTCACATAGTAGAAGTGAGTAGAAAGAGAGTCACAGACAGAAGACACAGATTCAGTTCTTCATTTTCTGCGGCAACATTTCCTCATCTGTAAGGACTCTTTATGACTTAAACCCTTTAACAATACATGCAATTGTTTCATTAACAGATGATGTAAATGTATAACTTTTTATGTTGTAAACACAAGGAAAGAAATTATGGGCCACCCTCAGATAATTGCAATGCGATGAATAAAGATCCGGATCCCAGGACTGGAGAACAATCATGTTCTCATGAGTACAGCTTGACTTGCCTTTAGTTCCTCTGGTATGTGGGGTGAGAAAGAGGTCGCTGCCAGTGAATCATTTCATATTCCTTTTTGGTTCTTTACAAAGATGCACATGTTTGTCCTGATATCACCTCAGATCTTTTACTCATCAAGAACTTCAGAGAGATGGGAGCACCTGGCAGACTGAGGCCACAGGAACCAGATGGTACCTGTGGAATTCAGCCTCCTCCACTGTTACAGGGTTGTGGACCCTCCAAACACCTGGATATAGTCTGGGCATAGAGTCACACTGTTTGCCAGAAAATGTCTGGCTTTGACTGTTTGTCTGAAGTTTTGTCAGACTGACATGTGTTGAGTGAAAAAAAATAAATAAATAAAAATCACGTCTTCAGAAGCTTCTGCAGTTTTCCAGTAGAGCCATGGATCAAACAGACTTCTTTAACTCAGAACAGAATGATTTATGAATAGTTTCCAATGTGTTTTGTATCAAACTATCTCAGCTTTCACAGTTAAAAGGCCCCAATACCTTACATGCACTGAATTTACCTCATTTCTTTTTTGCTAAGCATGTGGTGGCTTTAATTGGCTGCAGGAGGTTTGCCTGACATGACTGCCGTGGAAATAGCACATTATGAGCAGAGGAAAGCCTTACTCATACAGCGCACACATAGAAGTCTCCATAGCTGTGTCATCAATGAGCAGGGCTCTCAGCTGAGAGAATGAGCTCTCCACAGCCAGTAAATGACTCCACCCAGCTGGTCTCTGTTGTCCTCATCCAAAAACTCCCCTCTGCACCTCATACTAACATCATCTACATCGCCTGCACCACAACTGAGAGACATGGAAGCAATTAGGAACAAGCACAGAAACATATTGTATAGGCAGGGTAAAGTCAAATCTGAGTTTCCTAACAAAAGCTTTGGCTCCATTTTAGCCTGCAAGTGCACTGATCACTGATTCATGAAGCTGTCAGGAGCGGTGTAAAGGAAAACGGAAACTTTTTATGAATGTCTTTTTCCAAAAACGGGTGGAAATACCCATGTGGAAAAGAAACAGAAAAAAAACCAAACTTGTTGACAAGTTCTTTTTAAACCCTTTTAAAACATTTATCATACATGACTTACTTCAAAAAGAGCCCCCTTTTGCATTCTTGTCATACAACATAATGCTTACTTGATTCATACTTCATATAATTATTTTGACTGATAAAGATGGGATTGTGCTTCTTTCCTGACTAAATCACGGTATGAGCCATATTAATCTTACGGGTCATGCAACAACATACAAAATAATTTTTTTCAGTTTCTTTTGATTACAGGTTGGGTTTATAGTCTTTAAATACAAAGAATCACATTAATGACCCAGGTCATGGATTTTGGAAAAACAGACAAGACAAGAAAAGATTGATGAAGGTTTCTATCAGTTTGGATTATGGAAATCGAGGATTTACATTTTTGGAGTTACACTCGATTAGCTGATGAAAGATCCTAATATTTCAGACTCTGTTGAACTCATCCTAAATTCACGTTCTTTGAGGTCCCCTAGCATTATGGACACGCACTGTTCAATTGCTCCAGTACCCCTCTAAAAACAGCATACACGAGGTTCCATATGTTTTAGCTGGTTAAATGATAGCCTAAAGTGTGTCTTAAAACCAGTGTGAGGTCCATACTTTACATAAAAATTCAAAACCTCTGGGTTTGCCTGATTAACAGATTTTACAATTGTGTTTTTGTTACTGGGGGGGTTAATTTAATTTCAGCAGTTGATTCTCAGATGTCAGAGCAGTTTGGATATAACTAAAAGACATTTTTCCAAACCAGTCAGTTCAAATAATTTCTGAATCCAGATGATTTTTTAACCACTTCATGCAACATTTCCTCTGATCCTTCCATCAAACCAGTGCTTTTCTTTCTTGTTACTCTGTTCTTCCACCCAGGCGGAGGTCATTATCATTCATATGGGGTATTACATAGTCAACAAGGTATTTCTTCCAAGAGTAAACCAACTCCTTAGTGACTGTGGTTCTGCCAGATCCTGATGAGCGGAAGTGGATCTGTCCAAAAAAGCTGGGCACGCCCACGACAGCAGCTCCTCAGAGAGTCCAGCTCTTCTTGTTACTCATGGAAACCAACATGTTAATACACACAACTTTTGCTATGAGACTCAAACGTTCCGGGTTGTCCATGTCCCCCTGTTTACAGGGGTGGGACAGTGGGGGGGCAGCTATGGGTTTGTGCAGTCTTTACAGTGTGCTTGTGTTGGTCAAAATGAGAGAGACAGACTGAGGGATGGGAACCTTCTTGTAAAAGAGATTTTTTTTTTTTTTACCCTAACAGCTCCTGTACCTAGGCAAAATATACACAGAGATCTGTGCCAAATCACTAATAAAAACCAGGCACATGGTTCATGAAGAGTGAGGCTTTCACTGCAAAACTCCAGAGGGAAGTGCAGCAAGAGTGATGAAATTTTAAAAAAAGGGAGAAGGAGGAGGTGGGATGTAGGCAAAACTTCCCAAGATCTGGATAGATAAACTTTTTAACCATTGTTTGCCCCTTTGAGTCAGGCTGAGATACTGAAACATTAAATCCCTATTTGTTTCTGGGATTTCTCCATTCTTTCACAAGATGAGTACTACTGACTGATAAGAAAGTCAGCAAAACATTTGACTGAGATAATTCTTTAAAACAGAACCAGCTGTACATTTGAGAAAATTCTCTCCTGCTTGACATCTTATTGATTCGGCTTAATGGATAAAGCACCTAACTGCAACCACATGCGCGCACACAGATAACCACCCAGCTTCAACTTTGAACTCACTGATGGCTTACTGAAACACTGCCAGAAATATGTTGGAAGATAAGCAAGAGCTGAGAAAATGTGAAAAGTTAAGAATGGTGTAATAGTTTTTTTTTTTTTCTGAAATGGAAAAAAAAAGAGGGGGGAAGCAGTGGGGTACTTGTGTAATTTTTGACACTGAGACCTCAGTGATTCATCATCATAGTTTTGTGAATCAGAACTTTTTATCAAGCCCACCAGACTTTTTGCCCTCCTCTGCTGGTCATGTGTGAGACATCCGGCTACTAAGAACAGAGGCTCCACTTTAGTCTAGTTCAGCCCTCTTGTACACTAAATCAGGTCATAAGCTTAAACACTGAGTACTAGTTCTGTGTGATAAATGGTACTGAGAAGTCCGCTACCTTATTTAGAATTGTGGTTGGAATAGAGTTTGAGTCACAAGACACTGGCGGCACAGTCTCTCCCAAGGGAATTCATTACAGGGAATGAATCAGCATTTTAGCACAAACATTAGGTGTTGGTGTTTATGTTCAGCAGGCTTTGTGTGAGTTCGTTATTACCATGAATGGTCAATTCCTCCTGAGAGTGAGACATTTAGTCTGCAGGTTGTTCAACATGAATCAGCATTTAGAACAATGCTGTGACTTCCTAAAGAATTCTGGAAATGAAAAAGTCATCTTCCAGTATATTTTCCTTCAATTGTCTATGGTATGCTGAACTGAAATGAAAGGGAAAAGGGTAAGACCTAACCCTGACTTACTTACATTATTATTTTATCTTATAAATGAGCATCATGGCAAATATGGTGCAAATACCAAATTTTGTAATGTGTGACTCTAGAATCAAGTCAGATAAACTTCTGGGATATTTATCTGATCAGTTTTAGCTGTAAATGTTTATGTAAATCAGTTTCAGCTGATTTAGTGGTAATGAAATTAACAACAGGTAGCTAAAAGGGGTAACAACAAGACAACCCCCAAAACAGGA
The DNA here is from genome assembly GCF_007364275.1 of Archocentrus centrarchus. Classification (NCBI taxonomy): domain Eukaryota; kingdom Metazoa; phylum Chordata; class Actinopteri; order Cichliformes; family Cichlidae; genus Archocentrus; species Archocentrus centrarchus. The sequence continues at coordinate 8,931,621 of NC_044352.1, read as the reverse complement.
ATGGTTTTACAGGTGGAGGCCGCTGACATTTTTTCAGTCAGGGGGTCAGTGATGATCTGGGGAGGCATATCCATGGAGGGATGCACAGACCTCTATAGGGTAGGCAATGGCACTCTGACTGCCATTAGGTACCAGGATGAAACCCTGGGACCCACTGTCAGACCTTACGGTGGTGCAGTGGGGCCTGGGTTCCTCATGGTGCACAACAATGCCCAGCCTCATGTGGCGAGAGTATGCAGGCAGTTCCTGAAAGATGAAGGAATTGATATCATTGACTGGCCCCCCACACTCACCTGACCTAAATCCAATAGAACACCACTGAGACATTATGTTTCAGTCCATCTGATGCCGCCGGGTTGCACCTCAGACTGTCCAGGAGCTCATTGATGCACTGTTCCAGATCTGGGAGGAGGTACCATTAGGAGCATGCCCCAACATTGTTAGGTATGCATACAAGCATGTGGGGACCCTACAAACTACTGAGGGCCACTGTGCAATTACATTTTGGCGATAAAGACTAGCCTGCCGCATCATTTTTTTCACTTTGATTTTCAGGGTGTCTTTGCATTCACCCTTCTGTAGGTTAATAATTTTCATTTCCATCAAATGATGTGGCATCCTTTCATTCCTAACACATTACTCAGTCCATATTAATATGGAAATCCTGCATGATTCTTTTCTACATTCTCTGATTCTCAGATCTGACGTGCTTTCAGAGTGTTTCTTTAATTCTTTTGAGCCGTGTATTTCATTAGCTTTTTACTCTAATTTCCTCATTAAAAATGGCTCTGACCCTGCAAAAACAATCCTAAAAAACAATTCTATCAAAAACAGCTGTACTTACCTTGTCGTTTTTCTCTGGAAAAAATTTTGTAGGACCAATAACCACAATAACTACAGAAAATCTATTCACAGAATCTTGTTTGTTTCATTTAAAGGCACATTGAAAAGCTCATGTTCCTTATCAACACTGTCCAAATATTTCTAAAAGCAGTAACAGCTATCAATAAGTGTACAGCTGTCCCCCTATTAGATGTCCTGAGAAAAAGAAATAGTTGCTTAAAGGGCTCTGCTAAAATAAAAAAAAAAAAGGCTCAGTTGAAGTGTTAAAAAATTTATAAAACAAAATTGTTGGTTCAGCTATCTAATAAAAACCTTCCATCTCCTGCAGTAGTTTTATGAGCGGTTAGCAAATAGCAAGATAATGTTTTCCTATTGTTTTCTACCTGTGTGTTCCACAATAGAGAATTTATTTAAAGTGAAATAAGAGTTGAGGCTTTGTTGTTAAAAATGTATATTTTGTAATTTTTCCCCACAGGGAAGACACTACAGCTGCTGCAGAGAGTAGGTGGTCTTTCTCTAAGCTCTAAGCTCTGTTGTATTCCATTACCAGTCAGGCCACAGTTATGTGTGGTCAGGAAAACGCATTTTAGCCATAATGCAATTAATGTGATAACAAGGGTTTTACGTGAATTCCAAATTAAAGTAAAGCCGGTATTTTTATAGTGACACAATTCACTGTGCTCTCGAGAATGTGGCAACAAGAGTGAAGATATCAACACAGTTGCCTAAACAACATGTGACGTTAAGCAAGCTGTGAAGTGAGCCTGCTTTCCCTTGACGAGCAGGAGAATCATTAGCGGCACAAAAAAACAACATTCCTTAACACAAATGCAGGAAGACTGGGATTGTTTGACTTCAATGCTTGGCTGTGGCAACATGGCACTCTCCTAATAATGCAGTCCAAAATCCATGACAAAATGTGCCAGGATGTAACAACCGTTGAGATTTCCACAAATTATGGTTATATAGAAGACCTGGCTTTATGCAATAAATAAACCTGTAGCACGATGAAGAAGTTATTATTTTTTTTATTCCAGAACAGGCTGTTTGAATTATCGATTCTTTAGAGCAGGGGTGGGCAATTTCAGGCCTCGAGGGCCAGTGTCCTGCAGGTTTTAGATGTGTCCCTGATCCAACACACCTTAATCAAATGGCTGAATTACCTCCTCAGTATGCAGTCAAGTTCTCCAGAGTCCTGCTAATGACTTCTATATTTGACTCAGGTGTGTTGAAGCAGAGACACATCTAAAACCTGCAGGACACCGGCCCTCGAGGCCTGGAGTTGCCCACCCCTGCTTTAGAGTCAGGACAGCAGTCGTTGAAGCTGTGGCAGATTCACTATCAAGTCTTAGTGATGGTCTTAAAAGCAAAGGCCTTAGTGAAAAAAGATTTTCCATGGATATGTACCAGAGTTATATGGAGCAGCAATAAAATGCCTGCCTGTGTAGTTTTTCCTACCCTTTGTTACATGCGGTTGTTCGAATCTGAATCGACTCGTGTAATACGGTGATCTGCTGCTTACAAAATCCACTTTTATTTAAAGGCTTATCATATCCTTGTACAAATAAACTCAGGGAACAGGTGGAGATTTTTAAAGGATAACAAATAAACTTTGGCAATAAGTCAGATTTCAAGTTGGGGAAAAAAACCTGTAGCTGAACCATAATATTACTGCTGACCTTGTATCCTTTCATTAGAGAAGACTCTTCACTTCCACTCCACACTGTTTGCTTGTGTGATTTGTTTGGGTTGTATCCCTTCTAGCAAATTTTCTCTTAATTCCTCATGAACAGAACCCCAAGAAAAATTGATGTGAGCATGCCAATAGTTTCCCAGTACCTCTTGTCCTGTGCCTATAATAGAGTCCCTTACTCATATAAGGGTATGAGCTATTACTAAACAGCTTCAGCAACCCTGCACGTAACCTCGCTGTGACTTGTACATTAGCAAGTTGACAGCATACCCTCTTCATGTTGGTTCAGACCAGCTGATACCACTAATGCACTGATCATAAACCTCAAAGGGCTTCTATATAAGGCTGTGCAAGCGTGCACGACACTCCGGTGGTCTGGACAACATTGACTCAACATTGACTTATAAGGAGGAGCAGCACAGATTAAGGAGAGTCAAGGGATAGTTGTAAATTTTTAATGGGCATTGTGAGTCACCATACCAAGCATTGTTTTTTTTTTTTTAAGGTTTCCAGAGGGTGACACAGCTGAAATATGGTACATTCTTTTGAGACATCCGCATAGTTTACAGCCTGCTGTGCTGTTCAACGGCCCCAGTAAGCAAAGTCTGGATAGGAAATAACATACAATACACCAGGAAGTTGTCAGAGATGCCAGATAGGGTAGAATTAATGGCACTGTTGCACATGCTAATGGCAAAACTGTAATGTTGGTCATATTGGAATAAGAGTTAGTCCAGAGTGCTTAAGTTTATTCAAAAGTAGCTCAAAAACATCATATGAAATTCATGGTAGCCACATGAATCTGAATAATCTCCTGAGTTTATATCTTGAGCCACCTGGACGCTATTCAGTCCTGTGAAATACTAAGCACATGATTCAGTAGCTTGTAGAACCCCTTTTAGCAGCAATAATCAGTTTTTGTATGACTCAATCTGTCTCTCAGCAAATGGAGGAATTTTGGGGCACATATTACGTTGTTTCAGTTCATTGAGCTTTACATTGAACAGCTCGTTTAAGGTCTGCGACAGTATGTCAGTCAGGGTGAGATCTGGACTTTGACTGGACTATTGCAAGAACTTGCACCAGAACTAAAATTAGAACTTTTTTAATTAATTTTTGCCGTTCTGTTGTAGATTTGCTGCTGTGCTTGAGATCATTGTCCTGTTGCATGATCTAGTTTTGCCCAAACTTTAGCTGTTGGACAGATGGATTCATGTTTGACGCTAGAATGTTTTGGTATGCAAAAGAGTTCATGGTCGACGCAATGACCAGGTCCTGTGCCTGCAAAACAGGCCCAAATCATCACCCCTCCACTACCGTGCTTGATAGTCGATATGACAGCCAATGTTTGTGCTGAAATGATGTGTTTGGTTTTCATACTGTGTTAACACACCCCTGAATGTTCCAGAAGAGCAAACTTCCAAAACTTCTGCTTATATAGAGGTGGTCACACTGTCTTATCAATTAATCAAGTGCATTTTTAATACTACTCACCTTCTTAATTCCTATAGAAGCAGTAATAGTGTGCTTGATTTTTCACAGGACTGCAAAAAGTCCTGTGAAAACGTTCTTTTCACATGACTTTACACCTGTAAGTCAAAACATTGAAATCACCTGCCTAATTTTGTGTAAATCACAAAACACTGGGTTTGACTCATTGTGGTACGATCACAAGCTCTCCAGAGGTGTCCTGCAGTTGCCAAGAAAGACCCATGTGGAACCATCTTGGTCCGGAACATCCCGTGGATGCACAATTCAATTAGGATCTGGAAAGTTTGGAGGCCATGTCAACACTGTGGGCAGTTTTTGTTACATGGAGAGTGTACTGCTGGGGAGTGCTTTTGCACCAGTGTTTAGCTGCATTGTATGTGTCCACATTAATGACATGGTGATCTAGCTGAACACTGACTTGGGATGATAAATGGTATTTATGGTATTATGATAAGTTAGTCTTGCAGTTTTTTCCATGTTCTTTTTTGTTCTAGCTCTGTTTGTATTTGGTAATATAAGCAGACAAACACAGTAAACTATGATAGTCAACACAGCAAGCATTATATCTGCTGAACTAACATTTCAAACAAGCACTGCCGTGTCTATGTAAAGCCTCATAGAGCTGTATATTAGTAACTACAAATCAAAAAGGCATCAGTAAAAATATATAAGCACTGACAAGGTTGGGTTTAATGATCCTGCACCTCATGGGTGTGAATAAAAACAAACAGTGATAAATGTGACATCATACCACAGGAAGGAAGCGGCAACTTGAAAACATTTACCAGAAACATTCAGGAAACAATCAACGTATGTTACACCCATAAATTTGCTTTAGATGATGACAGTGTACACATACACACACTTCCAAAAAGGCTTGCTTTATTGTTCACCTGTCAGTCTAATTTAGAATTAGAAATGAAATAAAATGCGTGTCTTCACTCAGCTGAAGAAGTGCTGAATGTCACTGCATTTGAGTAGCGTCGGTGACTCGTGTCTTCACTAGGGTGATTATGTATCTGCTTAAACTGGCATTCGTTTCTCTTAAATTATCCTCTTTTCACAACAATAACATGAAGCTGAAATAAAAAAAGAGCATATTTTGGCTTTGTCTGTGGGTAAAAGAAGAAGCACCGGCTATACACGTCCATTTTTACTTTAGAGCAGTTTGTTTTTGTCCCGCCAAGCTGGGTGCATCTATTGCCATATGCGCTCTATCAGACATATTTAGCCAAGGGAGTGGGTGTGGGAAAGCAACAGAAGCAAATCGGAGGGAATGTGTGAATGGTTATATGTGTGTGTGAAACAATACCCTGAGGCTCTCCAGTGCTCACACTGATTCAGTGCCCTCTCCTGCTGTACCCCAAGATTCACACATTTTAACAGCCACATTCCTTCACTCGGGGGCCTGGCGGCAGCCCTGTAGTATGCCTGCCCAAATAGCAAAACACAGAAGGGGGTCAGAGTGTACATCATTACTCTGAGAGACAAATAGACCATCCAAATAAAACATGACACCCTGAACACAGAATCTGAATGTAAAAGTGTCCAACTGGTAGGGCACACATTTTATTTTTTGGTCAGTGTGATGTTTTAACTAAAATTTTTACTCTTTTCAGATTTTCAAAATAAAAGACATCAACAGTCAATGCCTTTTTTGTTTTTTTTCCCACTGTAAGAAAATATAATTGTTTCTTGTTGTGATCCAGCTTGAAGTATTTTAAGGACTATTAAGCTTCACTGGTGACACCATTAATACAGAGGATTTTCTCATTTGTCTACCTGGTTCCATGCTCTGTAGCCAGGCGCTGGCATCTTGTCTCACTTCATGAGCCTGGACACTCTGACTCAGTGACCTTTCGTTAAAGGATGTCAAGCATTTTATGCCGCCTCTTAAAAAGTTGTGTATCTAGGCAAACATGTCAAGTGAGAAACCACAGAGACTAAACACTCCATGAAGCACAGTGAGCTGTAAATGCAGGCAGGTTAAAGAGGCTGTTTGGGTGGTGTGTGTGTGTGTGTGTGTGCGTGCGTGTGTGTGTGTAGAACAAGGCTGGTGGAGTTGATAGTGGGGTCATTTCCCCCCAGCAGTTTGCAAACTGCTGCTTTAGTACCCTGCTTCCTTAAACTGATTTGCAGATGCACATAAAAACAAAACTGCTCATTTTCGGACATTTTATGACAGTTTTAACAAGTCAACAAAACAATGGACACTGTTTGAATTATCTTGCTACCCACACAAGTTGTCTCAATTTGCTTGGATTGACAGTGAGAACTCACAAGAGGAAACCATAATGCACAAGGGTGGGTAAACTTTCCCTTGTAAGGCGGTTCCAGGATGATTTCTACATCTGAAACAATCATATGATTCATTCGGCCACTGTGTTGCTAAGAGCTTGTATTGAAAACAATGGACAGTCCACTCAGCAACACGGGCCCGCTCAGGACTTCCACCCCTTCATGACAAATCTGTCATCCAGTACGAAGTGTCTCATACTGGCTGGAGAAATCAGCAACACTCACCGCCCTTCTACTGTAAACATGGGGAATGTTACAGAGCACATAGGGGAAAGTAAGGTGATAGGAACTCACTGTGCATGTATGCAAGGTGTGTGTTTCAAGTGTGAGTGTAACAGAGTGACGAGTAGGAACCCGGTGAAACAGGAAGACCAGGCAAGCTTTTACACTGGAGGAATTTCCTGTCTGTAAGATGTGTGTCATTGTGTTTCTCCTGCTTAGGAGAAACAGACAGGCAGCTTTTAGGCTTACCATTTAGATCAACTGAAGCTTCTAATTTCAGCCACAGTGTCCTATTCTTCTCAAAGGCTTTGTTGAGTTTTACAAATGAACATAGCACTCTATTCAGAAACCACATTTTCCATCATTGCCATCATTTTTCTTGGACAGAAGACTTTTTATTCAAAGCTTAACTCTACTACATGTTAGAGGAACAGGTGATCTGCTTCAAGGAGCAAACAGAAGTTAAACCTCCCGATTGTTGTTGCTGCTGATTTGTTTGTGTATAAACTACCGAGTTATCTGTTGTGGTCTTTATTTGCTGTCTGTTCCCCAGTGATAAAATGGTGTTTATTCTGTGACTTAAAAGCCCAACAGTTGCCTAATGGCAACCATCAGGGTGTCTTTCCACCCCCGTGGAGCCCATCAGTATCAGCTCTCTGTTGGTGACACAAAGAGAAATGAGATCAGGAGGTGGGGTGGAGGTTGGTGCCTTCGGGAATAAAGATTAATTAATGGCTGGAGATTACCTTCATTTTGAAGTTTAGAGTATTAAAAAAAACTGTAGCAAGCATTCATCTTCTTTGCCAAATCTACAGTACAACTTAATTTCAGCTGGGAATGTGAGTGTTTGTGCAGCTATAAGATAATGTAGTGTTAAGCTGAGAATCAAACTGCTTCCTTCACTCTTCCTGTTTAGTCTCTTCCTTCACTTCCGTCTTACCCCAACACTCTAAGAGTTTCCATCCTTAAATGTAAAATGTATACATCAGTCCCAACAAACACTGACTTCATACAGATCCCTCTGTTTAAAAAAAAAAAAAAGCTGAAATGATTTCATTCACAAAATTCTTTTCAGGACCTATGAATGGATTTTTATAAGTTAAACTGGTGGACTGCTCTGTTGTTACAAATAAACAAAACCAACCAAAAATACATGAGAAAATGAATAACAGTCTTATATCTCAGCTGGAGCCACCACACCTTTAGCTTAAGACAGTGGTTTTCAGGCTTCTTAGAGGGGCACATCGCCTTTGCAGGGGGTCATGGAATATCAGGGAGTGAAACTAAGTGGAACAAATGGGATTTATTTAAGGAAAATAAAAAGTAAGAGCTGTCTGATGCTATTGTGCTGACCTTTCATCAAAATTCTCTTGACTTATTTTAATTCAATGATTAATAGAAAAAAAAAGTGTATTTCTTGTTGCTAAGCAAAGAAAAGTGACCATGTCCTGGCTCCAATTTCATATTAAAACACATTAGTCAGAGTGCTATCTTCGGGCTTCATAAAAGTAAATGAGTGATTTCCCAGTAATGCTGATGTGTTCCTTTGAATATTCTGTACTCCATGATAAGGTTTTTCAATGTGCAAAGCAAGTTAGAAACAGAACTATCGCACATGAGAGCATGACTCCACATCTCGATGAAGCTGTCCGAAGCTGTGATGTCGCTTTATTTGGTAGTTTTTTTTTTTTAAATAGGTCCTTCTCTGTGGCAAAAGACAAGCTCAGTGATTACAGAGTCAAGATACAGTAAATGTGAGTAAACGCATGCGTTTGCATGCACGTGTACAGAGGCCTTACCGAAGTGCCAATCTGTCACCTCTATATTTAAAATAGTTGGCCGGCTGTGTTGAGTCCTGTGAAGCTTTCTATAAGTGTTTTGCTGCACTCCAGATCTGTTGCCATAGTGGCTGAGTGATGATGTCAAAGCCCAGGCATTGGAATAAAAACCACACCCCCTTTTCAACGGAAAAGACAAGATGGAAAATACTGTTCAGTTAGCCAGACCCAATTACACATCCCCAAAAGCAGAAGAGACTCTGGTTTTAGGCACAAAATATGCTTATGGAGCACGCTTGTGTGCACTGGCTTGTTTCTGCTCGATGGCATACATGCAGGTATGCATGAAGAGAAGGGGGGGGGGGTTACTTCAAAGAAAAATGTATCCAACCTTTTTGCAATACTCTGATGCTTTAACAGGTCACACAGATAATTGTGTGAGCATAGATAACATGAAACCTATGGTTATCAGTGAGCAGACAATAAAGAAGCCCATGATGACTAAGAGCTGATTGTCATCTGCTGATACTATTATCCTCTATTTCCAGATATTTGCTTGGCCCTGTGCCTAACCTCATACATGAGGTCATGAGACTCTGATTGCGCCACTATGACCACTCCCCAGTTGCTTCAAATTTCAGAACATCTAGAAACATCATTATAAAATAGCAACATGTTTGTGGTAGAGGCACAACTATCTTGCTGTTTCACAGTCTTCATGTGACCGGGTTTCCGAATATCAGGTCACGACCTCAGCTGAAAACTTTCAACAACAAATTATTTTTATGGGTACTAATCTATCTATTGGCCACACCTTGTGCTCTGGCTCTCAAAATTCATCTGCAATATCATCTTAAGGACCTAAAAACAGAGTAAGAGAGTAAGACCTCTCTGGGATTAGGGCTTTGAACTATCAAGCACCCCGAACAGCTGTGAACTGGCTGCTCCAGACCCTCTGGATTACTCTCATCAGTTTTTGCTCTGTGTGTCAGAGCACTTAGACGAGTTATAAATATGAGCAGCACTTGACAGAGAGTTCATGTTGCTACTGCCACACAGCCAAATTTGGCCCCTGTGTTCAATCCCCGAGGCCTCAAGTGAATCAGCTAAACCAACAGTCACTAATTCCAGTCGGCCTGGATTGGTTTATTAAAGGTCTCATTGCAGTGAGTAGATGCTTTTTGCAGCCTAACCACTTTCTTCGCTCTGCCTGTGACTCCGGGAGAAATACATAATCTTCCCACACACACCCCCTAAAGCTCACCAAAAGACACCATATGCGCAAATCAGATCCACACTGTAATTAGATAGAAATACATATGGATCACACATTGAGATGCAAGAGTGGCTGATGAACGTGTAATTAGTATGGAGCTATACAAATAAGTTATATGGGAGGAAAAAAGTCACATGGGAGTCGTAATTTGGAAAGCAGAGCAGTTATATTTTTAGCTTTGAAAAAAAAAAAAAAGGTGTGAAGTGACGTTACACTGACCTTTCCATTACCTAATAGGCTGCCTTCTCTGCCAACAAATATTGTCTCAAAGGGTCCATGATAAGAGTAAGATAAAATCAAAAAGAGGCTTTAAGGTCCATTGTTAACAGTCTTAGTGTGAATGATAAAAGCGAGTACATTTTTATCACACTGGTAAACATGTGGGTTAGTGGATTATTAGTGGAAACCTCTTCAAAGTTTTTTTTCTTCTTTTTTTTTTAGTTTTTTTTTTTTTATAGGGAATCACAGGCTCCTCCTCTTCTAAACTTTGTTACGGGTCTGGGAACTCCCTGCTGTATGTATCATGATTAGGTGAGCAGAGAAGGCGTGGGCCTGGAGAGAGGCAGAGAGAAAGAAGTGGAGAGAAGAACGGGTACTGTGAGAGGAGCTGACGGAGCATTAATGAGACATTGGCCGGTTAGAGTTACAGTTTTAGTTGTACTCGCCACTATTTACAGACTTGATCTGCGGACTAGGAAGCAAAAGAAAAAAATTAATAAAAAATCGGGACAGCTCCGCCATTCAATACTAACTTTAGTGGATTAATTTATTATCAAAAATGGGCTTGGGAAGATTTCGCACAAAGACGCCGGGGATATTAGCCTTTCTCGGACGCTCATTCCTTTGTATTATCGGGCTGTTACTGACCTTTTCTAAACCTGTCTGCGAGGCGTTCAACTTGGATGTGGACAACCCAGCTGTTTACAGCGGACCTAAAGGGAGCTACTTCGGATATGCAGTTGACTTTTATTTGTCTGACTCTGCCAGGTAAGTGTGCTTAACACTGGAAACGGAGAATGTAACTGCACACTGTTATGTAGTACAAAATTAAATATGGTAAAGCTTCCATACAAGGTCTGAAACATTTGAGGTTTATCTGGGCAATTTGGTTCCCAGTTGTATGCAAACATTGCGCACAAATTGCAGTGTTCATTAAACTATTTTGGAGCTTCTGGCCAAACTTCAGACCATCTACGACTGCCCAGTTAAAGTCAGAAATTTCCAATAGGAAACACATTTCATTTGTGGGATGCTGTTTTGGCTCGCAAAATCGGGGTTTTGTGCGTTATATTGTGTTTCCTGGACGCATGCTTTACGCACAGCGCACACACGGTCATCCTGCATTCAACTCATTGCATTTATCCTCAAAAATGTATTTTTTGCTGTAAAATCTTATTGAAATAAATCCCAGATAATTCCAATTTACAAGATTGATTGTTTCGTCACAAAAAGGATGCACCGAAACAAAGATCGGAACATTTTGAAATCTCCATCAAATCTTAATCTTATTGTGCCACAAAATTGCATTTATTGTTGACCTTTTAATCTGCCCTTGCCTTAAACCTCCAGAACAAGCCACCTCACTGCAACCTCTGGTAATCACATCTCGGTACGAAATGCTGTTGCTGATTGTGATGCTTCCTGGTTCAGCTGGGATGTGATCCCTGTGACGCTCAGCATGCACTAACCGTCTCAGTATTCTTCCCGAGAGGTTTTTGGCATCGGTCACTTTTGGAAGTTAAACTTAAGCATGCATGCCTGTGGCCAGGACTTATGCCGCAGTAGTCTGTGAGGAATATAAATGAGGGGCGAGGGATGCTTTATCTGTTCTAGAATCATATAGTCTTTCTATCAGCAGGACTGCAGGAAAAGATAAGGTATAGGTTGTATTAGTTGCTGACAGTTCTACATTTGTATTGCTGACCAATCACTATATTTTGGTGAGCCTTCTACCCAAATCTGTAATTGCAATAATCATTAGCAAAAGGCTGTGGAGCCACAGTCAAGGTTTCACTCCGACATAATCACACTTCTTGGCTGAGTATGTGTCTGCTGAACAGTGTCTCAGACCACTGTTGAACCAGCCAGCATGCTGTGATTTGAGAAAGGGCTTTGTGCCGGGTGGGCCGCCAGCAGCAGCTTCGGTTTCCCTGTTTCTCCTCCCCACTTCACTGGATGGCAGACTCTCAGACATGGAGAGATTTCCCCCTCTACTGTGGCCCTGGCTGTCTCTCTAAACTCCTTCTGCTATTGGTCATTATTTCTTTGCCTGGGAAGCATGGGTTTCAGGAGATCCATATGATTTAGAATGTGAGGCTTGCATGCACAGATCCCCCCCCCCCCCCCCCCCCCTCTGAGTTTCCCCTCCTCATTTCCTCCTATGCTGATGTCATTCTGCAGGCTTTTTAATTCATCCATCGCCTAAACCTTCCCCCACTGTCTAGCCTCTCTCCCCATCATAACTCCTAGTCTCATTATGTATCAGACACAGTAGACGTCATCTTACTGATGACTTAATCTGAAGTTTTTTACAGTTGAGTCTCTCTGCTTATGGAGGCGGACACGAGACAATAGTTTATATGTCCCGAGCAGGGATATTGCTTAAATGTAGCTTGCTAAAACACACTACCCTGTAATTTTCCTCCGGATGATCTGTATTCAAAAGTCAAACATCAAATGAAACAAAGTCTGAGGAGCACATTTAAAACCGTTACTCATCACTTTATCTGCAAACCACATTCATCTGCTAAATTTCTTCCACACTTTCTTTAGAAGTTTACACATCAAACATTATCAGCACAGACATGAAGACGTGTGAGTTTCTATTATCTCTTGTTTTGCCATCACATCATCTTTGCCCACACTTTGGAGATGTAAGATGTGGGGGAGTAACTGGAACCCCTGTGAGGTCAGTTGAGGGTTGCACAGAGAGATTCTTCTTGTCAGGATGAACTGCTGTGAGCCTGGCTCCAAACTTGTAGGTGAAATTATTGCTGCTTTTCATCCATGCAGATTGCAGATGTGGATTCAGAGACAGGGACTTTTTGCCTATCAATAAAGGCCCCTGTCAAGTCAACAAAAGTGGTCTGCTTTCACCCACTTTGACGATGATCCTTAACAGCTAGTTTATATATGTGGGTCTACCATGCCCTTTGGCATGTCATAAGAAAGTTAAATTTGGACATTTGTGGATAGCCCACCATGGAAGAACGCCTGGGGATAGTTTCCATGAACTGTGTGTGACAGCTCTTGTCAGAACCAGGCAGGAAGTGCAAGGGGATATATGGTTCCCTGTTGTGTGAGCATGTTTCTCCATGTTGAGCGAAGATGGACATTTCACAGGCTTGCTGTTTTCTATGTATATCACTCCCCTTGCACACCCTTCTTTACATGGACTTCGGCGGGCTTACTCTTTCCTCAACCACTTAATCACACAGCAGTAACTGACTGCTCTTTTACTTTATCTGGTGTCTGGCATGGATAAGGCAGTGGATCATACTGAGATAAAAAAGGTCAAAGGTCAGGAGCTGTAAACAATAACAGACCTTGCCTGGAGTGTATGGACAGAAAAGACAGGTTGATGTGCTTGGTGATATGGATTAACTTAGCAAACCTTGTACCTATCATGCTTTGGCCATGACAAGCACATGGCAAGGTCAGCCAGTCTGTGATGGTGAATCTCCTACAGTTTATTCACTCAAACAGGGTTGGAGTTAAACTAATATTGACACTGGACTGGGGTCTCTCTTGGCCACTAATGCAACAATGTTTTTCTGTGTCTATGCTGGGGTCCCTCTACATAAATGATCAGTCTTATTTCTGTTATTGTTTTCATTGGTGTCCTGTTCTATAGACCTGGTTCTAAATCAAGCTAAGTGTTTGAGCTGCAGCAGCAGAGCATGTATATTTGGGTTGCCAAGCTTTTCTTCATACAGGTTCTCGCTGTTACGGGCACACAAAGGGGTTCTTTGTCTAATGGCAGAAATTGTTTACTATTTTCCACTGGAGGAGCTTTCACTGTGACTCATTTCTTTCTTAATTTATTGGGCTTTTAAAGAGCTGCCTTAAAAGCTGATTTAATTTTCTGTTGTCAAATGTTATTTGCACCTATGACGATCTGGCTAGTGGGTGGGAAATATTCATATAGGTTTCTGTAAAGGGCAGACAGGAATAGTGTGGGTTACCCTGCAGTCTCTTTCTCGGTTTTATTGCTTTGTTGGTGAAGGGGCTTTTTTTATAACGAGTCTGTGTGCGTTGCGCTGGAAAAAGATGTCAGCGTGGACAGTGATGATGACTTTAAAGGGCCTGTGGACCCTGCTGTAACGTCTGCTCTTTCAGAATTGCCCCCGAGGATGTCACGTCTACTTTGCTTTTGGAATGGAGTTAGCCACTGCTCAGGGTCTTCCTGACTCATACTTTGCTAGATTTAATCCCTGACTGCCAGCAAGCCTGGTTTAGTTTAACCTTGAAATGACTCACATCAATAGTAATCTGATAAGGGCTATCTTTATATAGCAATAAGCATATGACGGCATTGTCTTCTTGTGAAACTGTCAAATGTTATTATTTAAGAATATTTAGGTAACATTCAGCCTTTCTTGCCTATGAATGTGAGCTTGTGTATATGCATGTGTGAGTGCAGCAGGGGTCACGGGGGTGGAGAGGCAAAGTGCTCCAACAGCTGCAACCCCCCTTTAATACAACAGCTTCTCTATTCTGAGGTGAGAGCACTGGACCCCCTGATGTGGCCATTGTGGAGAGGTGTGAACCACCAGCAGTAAAATCTGTGCTGAGGATTATAGGGCCATAGGACTGTGAAAGAGGAAGGAGGAACTGAGATTGAGGTTGGGGATGGGCAACAGTTTGGTATGAGAAAATGCATGGATGAAACCCTGAGTCATTTTGGATGTTTTTCTGTAGTAGCAGGATGTTTCAAATTTCTCGCTTGCCACTTGTGAAATAACTTGACAAGTCGGTGGTTTTAATAAAACAGCTGCCGGCTTTCCCACATTAACTCTAAAAGGACCCATAAGGATGGTAGAATCCAAATTGATTACTACTTGCTGAAAAGTTGGAAGAAAAAGCAATGAATGCTGAATGAACTTGTTGTCAACTTGCTGGACCGTGTAACAGACTGTGAACACAATTAAGCTGCCCAGTAGCATAAAGTCCTGAAGCCGAAGCTGTTGCTTCTGTTTGTGACTGGATATCCACACATTTTGTTTGTGTGACAATAAACAACATTATTTGGCTACCTTGGCTAGCAGCGCTTGAATTTCTGGACCACCTGTTGCCCAGCTATATTATCCTTCTGAGGATACAGAGGAAATGGTTTGCTCTGATATGGAATCAGATCCTTGACAGACTGGGCTGTTTATCTTATCATCACTGGTGGGTGCATTTTCAGATCTTAATGACTTCTTTTCAAGTTAGTGCTGGGATCTGGAAATGTCTATAAATTGTTATAAAAGGACATAACGTGCTCCAGGCTTGTAGAGCAACTTATAGATCTTTCCCCCGGCGCTGCAACTTGCAGTAATATCTGACTGCTAACAAAAAAAGTGGCCTCTGCTCTGCACAGTAGACTCTCTGTAGTCAGGACACGCGAGGGTACTGCTACTCTCATCATATTCAGGCTCCTGGACAGCAGCGCTGACAACATGTGTGTATGTGGTGTGTGTGTGTGAGACTAGACAAGCGTCCATATGGCAGCTGTAAGGACTCAAACAGCTTCTGTCTGGCCTTGGCTCTGAGAGTACGATCGTATTTGTATGGTTCCACGTGATCTACAATAAATCACATCCTACTACTGCTTCTCATTTCTGTCATTCAGCTGATCTCACTACTCAAGTGTCACTCATGCTCCAATCTGACATCATTCAACTATTCTTCTTATATGTGTCACGGATTTTAACTTGCGTTCCAACTTTGTCAATGCTCCCAGTGATCCAGGTTTCATTCAAATCTGTTAAGGAGAGCGATGCTTGTATCTCTTTCTTCACCAAAGGAGTGAGAGCAGTGAAGGTCAAGAGCTGCCTCTGGCTTGGATCAGGTCACTGCATCTGAGTTGCTTTTAGAATAGAATAGAATAGAATAGAATAGAATAGAATAGAATAGAATAGAATAGAATAGAATGCCTTTATTGTCATTATACAGGATGTACAATGAGATTGGAGGGCCACTCCTGTTCAGTGCCATGTAACAGAAAATCAAACTCTCTAAAATAAAAATATTATAAAAATATTATAATCTAGTATAATATTTACATTCTATAATATTTATATTCCATATCTATATTTTACAGATATGCAACCACTCCAGTGTTTAAGCATATGTTGATAGGTTAGTGTAAACTCCATGGGGCACGTAGGTGTTGATGAGGTTTGAGGGTCACTGGTCCTTTTCTCTGGCCCCCTTTCTTTGCATTTGAACCATAGCATTTGTTGAGCCGTGTTTATGACCGCAGATGGTGACTGCAGCCAGCACTGGCAGGCTTAAAATGTGATTGTGATTTTTCTCTTTTCTAGCTTAAAGCTGTTTTAATAGTGTTCAAGTGACATCAGCCTTGCAGCTGGGTGGAAGACAATTAAATGTGGAATGGGGGGTAGTGGTGCTGTGATGAATGGGAGGGGGGTAACAGAGGAATTTGCCTGCTGACAACCTCCCTCTGTAACCTCATCATAAAGTGTATTAGTTACGGCTACACACAGTTGTGTCACATCAGCAAGTTCCAGCACTCCGTATCACCCTTAATTTCTCAACCCCACATAACATAGCGGTTGCAGTCTGGCAATTATGGCTTGGTGAGATGTTTTTTGTAGAATGTCCCCTGATTTCTGACCTTCTAATGAGACAAACCCAGTACTTGGTAACAGTGAAGCTGTTGTTTACACATTCCTTACTTGCAGCCTAAATCATTTAAAGTAGTTTAATTAATGCTTAATTGTCAGCTGGGTGGTGTGCATCATTAGTGGCTCCTGTGAGGAAGCTGGTGGAACATGATGAAGCCGCTAATGCTTTTCATCTGCCCTGCCTTCCCCATTAAGACATTGCTCAAATCTCTCCGCGTGTTGTGAAATTGGCTAGCCATTTGTCCATAGCAGCATGAAGCTGAAAAAAGACCCAGATCAAATGAGCAGACGGACCTGCTTGAGATGATCATATTTGACCTTTTCATTGCTTTTCAGATGGATATTGTTGCTGTTTTCAATGCACTATAGGAAGTCTTTTGCCTAGTCTCCTCTTTGGCCATTGTAACATGAATGCAGCCCATCTCATAAGCATCTTTATCCTTCAGGTGTTCTAATTACATCTCTCCATGCACATTATAAAAGCTCCTACTTTTACAAAGGAATTTGTCATGTCGCATTCAGCCGACTGCAGTTAGAGCCTCATTAAATGCTAATTATGCACAAGCTCTCTTTTGAGCATGTAGCTACGAGATAAGGGTGGGGAAATGCCAGCGAGAAGTTGATAGATCATCTAAAGACCCATTAAATGCTAATCCTTCCTGGTTTACTGTACACTACTTTAGATTAATATCAGTGTGTTTGTGTGTGTGCGTGCGTCTTTTTACACATATGCATGTATCAGTGTAAAGTAGTAAAAAACTGCCTTCAACTGCCAGCTTGCTGATTAAAGCATGATGTGCTTGTTTGGTTATTTCCTGATTTTTTTTTTTTTTTTTTGTAATTTTTATTCCTCCCTTTGAAACGCTGCCATGGCCAACTGTGGCTGGACTCTGTTCAGATCTGATCCAGCAAAAGATGCTGTGGCTTTGTTTTTCCTCAGCCTTGTTATTGTGTACATGTTTCTCCAGCGGTGTCATTTATTGCATACATGTGCTTGGAGATTATTTCTTAAATGGTTTTCCAAACAACATTTGCCCAGCATCCATCCATCCATCCATCCATCCTGATAACCATTAGTACTCACATTCTTGCCCAGCCTTGATGTGAGGCAAACTGCCTGAGACAAAGGCAACTGTGCTCATAGCTTTTGAAAAAGTATTTTTCTCACATAGGTTTGGAGGACTTGCAGGAGACAGACATGCTGATGAGCATGTGGCCTGTTAGTGAAAAATATTTGCTGTTTCTGTATTCATTTTGAATTTAAAGATAGTGAAGGCAAACTCTTCAGCCGTCTCACTGTGAGAATTCCTTACTGGGAAACCTCTCCGTAATTTAGAATATTGTACAAGTGAGGCTCTTCTGCTTTATTACTGGGATATCCCTGAGTGTGTAGATGTGATCAGAAATAAACGAGGGACGCAGGTTCTTCCTCTCCAAGTTGAACTGGTTTGCTTCTTTGTTCCTCTTCCAACAGGAGTTTCTGCTCCACTGTTGGAAGTGGCATTGGACTTCTTATGAAGTATTCTTATGAAGTATTAAGACTACAGTAAGAGTATGACCATGACCTTTTCTTTGTTCTCCAGTAGATGTGTTTTCAAAACCATCGATGCTGAAATGATTTCAAAGCTTTTCAAGCTGGGCCACTGCTGTTAGATTTTTTTCCTGTGACTTTCTGCATCTTAGCATCTATGGTTGTATTCCAGGAGGATTAATTATAGTGGATTACAAGTCCTTGGAATATTCCACAGTTTAACTGCTGTTTGACTCATACAGACTCTTCCGTCTTCGTCTGGACCCTACTGAGAAGTTACCCTTAGGGCCAGGATGCTAAATTTAGCCCAAATGTAAACGTTCATGCACTATTGGTAGATCTAGGGCAGGAAAGGGTGTACACTTCCTGTTTTTAAGCTCCCAACACACCCTCTGGTCTCAGTGGTCCCATGCCTCCTGTACCCACATCAATCCGTCAACTATGTCTGTGATGCTTGTTGAGTCAAATGGCTCCACAATGAGTTAATGGCTAAACCTTGCACTTTAAGCAGATTATCTACTGGACAATTATTTTCTAACCTTACCTAAGACTTGATTGTCTCAATTTACATATCACCCCCCTGCCTGTTCATCATATCTTTTATTCCTGCAGTCTGTTTGGAGCTCACCTACAACCTCACTATTCTTTTGGCGTCTGCTGGTTGAGTTTGTTCTCGGTTGGCTGCCCTTCTTTTAGCTGTACAGTGTAATTCCAAGGACATTGATGTTTTAGCATCACAGCTGTAGAAACAAGAGTGTGACTCCACTTAGCCTGTCTGCTTTTTTGTTTTCCTATTGAATGTGGCCCACAGGAGAGCATGTGTGACCATACAAGTGTGTCTCCTTGTATGCGTGTTACTGTAAACAAAGGGAGTGAATGTGTCTTGTCTACATCACTGCAGTTTGCAGTGGTTGTGTGGGATTATGTAAAACAGTGCTGCAAAATGTTAAGATGTTTTCAAATGTGCCCTGGATCATGCTTAATGCTGTTCAGGTGGGAGGTCTGGAATGCAGTTTTTAATTGAAGTCAGACTGGAGATGTTTTCACACATGAACTCCCAAAAATGTTGGGAGAATCAGGTTGGGACATTGTCTGAAGTTTTGCTTTCTCACATGCAACACACAGCAAGAGAGTTGGCGTCAGCTGTGTTGGAAAGATTTTGTTTTATTTAGGCTAAGCTGCTGGACATGCTATAACCATCCTCTTGCTGTCAAATCACCATACTTACCTTTGCTGTTCTCATATCAGTGCAACTACAAATATCAGGAACTTTCTAGCAAACGGTATCTTATGTTTGCATTCTCACATGCACATCATATAAAAAAACTGAGTGTAGCACATGTGTGAAATGGCTTAAGAGCTATCTTAGCAATGGTTTTATAAGATATTTAAGTTTTCTAGGTCAGCCACCCACCCTGTCTGTTTTTCCCTTGCAGTGCAAGTGTGGTTGTAGGAGCCCCCAAGGCGAGCACAAGGCAGGTTGATGTTACAGAGGGAGGGTCTGTATTCTACTGTCCATGGAGCCTCAGCCAAACAGACTGCCACACCATTGAATTTGATCCTGAAGGTAAGCGTTAAGACTAACATTTCGACAAGCGGGACATTAATATGCATTTTGGCTCACCTTTTTGTTATCTGTACATTGTAACTATACTGCCGTATGCCTTTTACTCTTTTGTCTAGATATATTGTATGCTCTTAAACTATTCAGCATTATTGCTTCTCCGCCCACTTTTGAAGCCATCAGAGCATTTTCTTTCTGGAAAAGGCATCATTGTTTTACTCCATTAAACGGTTGTTGGCTCCTGGACTTCCGATGTTCTATTTTTCTTGTTTCTTCTCTTTGGGGATACAAAAAAAAAAAAAAAAGATAATGAGGTGTTGAAGAAGTTCTTGAAGGCTATTACTTCCTTCCTCCTGTTTGTGTTGCCTTGCCTCAGGAGGTATAGGGAGATAAGGAATCAATAAACAAATAGGTCAGACAAAGAAATATCCTGTTTGTATGACAGGTGAGGCAGACACTGCCAGTCTTAACAAAGAGGCTCCAGTTGGGTCAAAATCAAGTAAAGTGGTTTAGAAGAACATGAGGAAGTCTGTAAGGTTGTCCAAAGAGTGGATTCATGTTTCAGTATGTTGACAGAGTACCCACCAGCCCTGTTTTGCACAATGGAACCAAGGCGAAGTGAAGAAAGAGCAGGTCAAATTATAAACAATACTCATATACAAACACACATGCAGGGGGACAGTTACTTCATCACTTCTGGCGTCTTTCCTGAGAAATCAAACCTTGGAATTGTTGGCCAACTTAAATTTATGCTCCCTAATCGACAAGAGGGGGAAATATTCCACTGCGTGTTTCACAAGTCTTTATTTTTTTCTTATTGGACACCACTGCTTGGTACTCTTTGCTCCACTGTTTTAGCACCGTTTTTCTTGCAACATAGAATGTGTCGTTCATCCATGGATGCTGGCTAAAGGCCACATGGAGTGATATCATGCACATTCAATGAGCCCTCACGGTCAAGGTCAGTCCTCTGGGTTGTCAGCCCTTCAGATTTTGAAAATGCTTTGAAAGAGCAGATTAGAGTGCCACTGCCAGTTCTCACATCTGGATCACAGTAAAACTGCTGTGCAGTGGAGGAGCACTTAGTACACGAACATCTGCATGCAAATACGGCTATGACAAGCAGCTGTTACATGAATGACATTTACTGCTGCAATTCATTTACTGCAGCTTTGCCTGTATTTTCTTTGCCAATCATGATAGTAAAGACTAGTGTAATAAAAGCGATTCAGTGATTTTTTTTTTTTTCCCCCTTTTTTCCCAATTTAGTTTGAATGCTCTAGAGTGTCTAGTACAGACACAAAGTGGTGTCAGAGGTTTCCCTGTTTCTTGGTGTGTTTGAGCTCTGACCCAGAGGCCACAGAAACTCTTAATTAGCCTAACTAATTGGGTCAAAGTGGCCAGAGACTCCCTCCCATCCACTTCCTCTGTCATTGAGATAAGAGCATGTCTATGGATTTGAGAGGGCACATACAGGATGGGAGGCAGGGAATGGGAGAAAAGAGGAAAGGGTAAGAAACCAGAGACCAGTTCCATGGCTTTGTCCCCCTCTTTTCTCCTGCTGTCAGTACTCCCACAGGGGCAGCTGATGTGATGAGTGAATTTGGCCATTTGTCTTCTATCCCACTGACACACACAAAAACACATACACACTTAAAATGAGAGGGTCTAACCACACTAATGGCTCTCCACTGACACACAGTTCAAAGTAGACAGTGAGTCTATGGATGCACTCCAGACCCCTTCACTGCTCTGCCGGTCCCTGGAGAGACTGGCACCACATCACATCAGCACACCGTGCTAACCAGCCTCCCAGGGGGAGTTTGATCGGATGACATCTCGTTGTGGGTCCTTTTCTAGGTTTCACCTTATCTCACATGTGAATCTTCTCTATTTTCATCTTAAAATAATACCACATGATTACAGCTGGCTGCCTTAAGTCACATTGCAGACAACAAAAAGAATGTTTCATCACCCATTACAGTGACACAGAACCATGGGTGCTAAGTTTGTTTGGGTGCTTACCATGATACGCTTCCTTTCTTTCATGCTGCAGGATAACTTGAGCATAGTTAGGCAGCATGAATTATAAGAACACTTTTTTTGAATGCTACTCTTGGTTGCCTTGGGAAGTTGACTCAAATCAACACAGTCGTTGGTCTGCCTTAAACTTCACCTGGTGGATTTGCATTATCCTTAACCAAACAAATCCTCCTGTTATGAAAATGTTAAGAAAACATACCATTGCAGGGAATGCAGATTAGTTAAAATAACAAGAAACTGTTTGAATTACTGGTCATGTTATTGCCCATGCAGCAAAATCACTTCTTTTCACCCTTTTGAACACTTAAGGCTGCTGCTTGCCCATGATGAATACTGTTAGTAAGAGAGCCCCAGAGATGGAGATGGAGCAGAAATACATTTGGGTTATTAAAAAACTATAATGTCTCTGCTTACAGTCTTGGGTGATGGGCGGCATCCCTCCCTGGAAACAGATGGGAGAAGGGGCTGTGCAGTCAAGGAGACTTGTGTGAGATAGTATAAAAAAAAGAATAGGAAAATAGAGATAATGTTGAAACTGACAGCTGAGAAGGGGAGAGTGAAGTGGGTGCCTAAATAGAGATGAGTGAGAAGTTGCTGTGAGTAAGCCAGGCCAGAGTGTGTATGTTTTCCTTGGACCCCAGCCCATTTGCTGTTTTCACAAAGACACGGCGCAGGCCTTCACCCTCAGCTCTAGGCTGCCGAGATGGCTGGAAAGAGACTAGAGGAAGACGGGCATGGATAAAGTGAATATAACACACAGCATTTTTTCCTCACATCAACATAGGTCTTGATCTCTTGCAGTATGTACCAGTTCTCTTCTCACACGTGCTCTGTTGTTTAGAAAGACACCTGTGGCTGCTGAAGTCTATGAGTGAATGGGTATTTTGAGTGAAGGGCTCAGGGAATAGCTGATCTTGAACGCACATTTGCGCTTCCCTTACAGATGTCAGCTCATGCACTGGTATGAGCTATATAGTATGGATATTTCTTCCTTGCATAATCAATTTGTTGGGATTTTATTCTTTATTGCGGCACAGATGTAACATCTGTCTTCCAATAAAGTTGCGTTTAAATCTGACTCCCCAGACCATCTGTCATGTCACCTGCTGCTGTCAAAGCGCTGAAGTGGGAGATCAGTGTTACTGGCCAGGTGGTCAAACAGAGCAAGGGGTCAGCAGGGTTAAGCCAGACCAGTCCAGTCAAAAAAACCCCCAAAAACCTTCTTTTCAAATCTGATCATCTTTGTATGAAGAAAGTGTAATTTAAAGCACGTTGTCTGCCAGTTTTTACAGATGTTTCCAAGAGTCTGGAAGGGAGGGGAAGACAGAATTAGGATACTTGAGGTCCAGCTGAAGAAATGCATGTTATCATACAGTTATAACTCAATGTCTTTCTTTATTTCCCCAGGGGATCGCAATGTCTTGATCAATAACACAGAATACCAAGGTGATTTCAAGTCCCGCCAATGGTTCGGCGCCACTGTCCGTTCTCACGGTGACACAATTTTGGTAAGGTAACCTTCTAAGAGATATATTCAAAATCAGAGTCATCCTCAGGGGACTAAAAATTCAGCTTTTGCTCTCTGCTGTTAAGATTAGGAATTTCAGAGTAGCCTGATGGGGCCATATAACTGTGAGAAACTTTTTACTCGAAGTGATGACTCATTCTGATTGCTGGGGAAATGTGTACATCCTCTAATAGAAGTTTGTCTGCTAGATTACTGCCCATTAAGTTGTTGTCATTCAGGTCCAATTTTCACTGCTAGTCTCAACTCACTGCACGCGTGCACACACACACACACACACACACACACACACACACACACACACACACACACACACACACACACACACACACACACACCATGTGACATTAAAGTTTAGCTGCTTGTTGTTTGGTCTGATTGTCTGGCTTGTGACCTGGGTTGAGTTACATGGTTTGCCCCCACTCACTCAAGATACTCCACTGACCTCAGCTTGAGGCTTCTGAGTTCACCAGGGGGGTTTTCGCAACTGGAAAAACATCTCCCACCTAATGGCTCACCCTGTTCATCAACACACTGTTAATCCTCCACTTTTCTTCCCTGTCAATCCCACTCCCGTGAACTGCAGGCTTGTGCCCCACTTTACTCATGGCGAACTGAGAAGGATGTCCCCCATTCTGATGCTACAGGAAGCTGCTACCTCTCCATCCAAAATTTTACCAAATTTGTGGAGTATGCTCCTTGTCGTACAGGTAACTGTCACCTCTTCAAATTTGTTATAGCGCGGATGCTTTGGACAATGGTTGTATCCATGATGGTTTCTGGATATTATTTGTTGATGGCTTGACTTATTTGGACAGTAAGTCATTCATGATGCACCTTTCCTTTTGTGCTTCAGAAATCAGTGATGAGGCGGGACAAGGTTACTGTCAGGGAGGATTCAGTGCAGACTTTACAATGGTAAAAGCATTTTTTCTCTTAGTGAACCAACACAGATTTCTGGGGTAATTATTTCTTTTCCCATTGAAGTAATTCACAGGTGTTATCTTTCAGGATGGCAAAGTGGTATTGGGAGGGCCCGGCAGCTTTTTCTGGCAAGGTATGTAGGACTTGTGTCAATTAATAAAAAAAAAAAAGAAAATAATAAAAAATTTAAAAAATCACAAAAACACAAACCTAAAAATGTCCTTCTAAATTATCCTCCTTATCACTGTTCACTTTGGTCTTATTTTAGGTCAGGTGATCTCAGCAGCTAAGGAGGACATTATCAGAGCGTACTATCCAGGCTATTTTATGCAGGCTGTGAGTGGCCAGATCCAGACCAAACAGGCCCATTCTGTGAATGATGACAGCTACCAAGGTAAGTTAATTAAAACTTTCTCAGTTTTGCTAAATCACTTTTATCATCATGTACCTGCCATGAAAGCGTATGCTGATGCCTGCTTTTTTGGGGTTTCCTACAGGCTACTCTGTTGCAGTTGGGGAATTCAGTGGTGATGAGGTAGAAGGTAAGTAAATAAATCAGGCAGCAGACACAACCAGTATTAGGTGAAGTTGACAGATAGTGAAACACTTAAAGACATTTACAGAGCAGTATGAATGTTATAGTTGTAGTAAGATAAACAGAAACCAGTTGCAATATTTTACATAATTATTAAGCTGGAAATGTCATCAGTAAATTCTGTTATCCTCCGACTGGGCTTTATGTATATTTTCCCCTTTAAATCTTTGCTTTGTCTCAGATTTTGTTGCTGGGGTTCCAAAAGGACGCATGCTTTATGGTTCGGTAAGATCGCTTAATCATCACTCTCATTTTGGCTTTTATTTAAGTGTTTTTAGAATGGGAGGCCTGGGATTTAGACTTGGGACTGATACAAGAAAGTAAAAGAAAGAAAACAGCCTTAGCGATATTGTCACAGTGGGGATTATTTTTGCAGTAAATTCCTTTCCATGGATTGTGCTTATATTAGACCCTATAAAAAGATGTTCACCATATGTGCTTGCTGTGTTGCAGGTGTCTATTCTGAACGGTACAGATCTGACAAACATGACTGAGTACACTGGTGAGCAGGTGAGTCCAAAAGTTCCCAAGTTAACCCACAGAAAGTTCTTTAATGCTCTGCTTCCTCTGTGTTTTTGTTGCTCGGCTCCCCATGAGAGCTCTTAATTTGTTGATTCATAATAAGCATAAATAATTTCCTCTACTGCAAACCACAATAGAGACAAAAATCTAGCAAACACAATATTGAAAAGCTCAGTTCTTGAGGGGAAAGTGCAGTGGCAATTTGTGCAATTGGTTCTGGGAATAGAAAAGCAATCAACTTATTTCAACACTGCTGATTGACTCAGCTGTACAAACATAATCACAAGTGAATTTGCATATCCTCCAGCAACCCAGACTGCTTCTGCAGTGCTTTGTAGACTGAAAATCGTGACAGAAACTGAAAGAGAAATGGAACAAACAGGCTTTCACTGGACCCAACCTGTAAAACCCATCAGGCCTTTGTGATTTCTTGGGGCCTTACTGTACCGTGTTCTAGTAATGGAGAAAACAAATCTGAAGTTTAGTATCATAGCATGAGGGTTTTGCATTTTGGATTCTTACATTTTGATCATGCCTTCTATTGTTGTGATGGTTAAAATCATGGAAACACTTTTTTTTTTTTTTTTTTAATATAGATGGGCTCATATTTTGGCTATGCCGTGGCCACAACTGATATCAACAGTGATGGGTGAGCAGTAGCATTGTTTGTTTCTGTTTTGTTTCTTTTCTTTCTTCTCATTCTTTTCATTCATTAATGAGCTTGTCATTATGTAGATTTTATGGCCTCTACAACCTATTAAAGTTGTAACCTCGAGCATCAGCCTGTCTGAGTTTAAAGTAATCTGTGTGATCTTCCTGTTTTGCCTGCAGGTTGGTTGACCTGCTGGTGGGAGCTCCCATGCTCATGGTCCGAAGCTCTGATGGCCGCCTGGAAGAGATGGGCCGAGTCTATGTTTATCTACAGCGTAGCCCCCTGAAACTGGAGCCCCATCTACCTCACCTAACAGGGACTCAGGTGTTTGGGAGATTTGGCAGCACCATTGCACCACTGGGAGATCTGAACCTGGATGGTTTCAATGGTAAGAATGGGGTATTGTAATATGGTAGTATACAAAGTGGTGGCATGTGCAAAATATCTAAAGCAGCAAATAAAAAGAGGGAAACTTTGTATTTTTTTCTCAATACATTTTTGGAGAGTGCTTTTGTGCTTTGTTATAATATTGAAAGTTTGGCTATGACACAAAGTTGCTCTGTGGAAATGTTGATTGGTCGAACCACTTATGGTCCCTAAAGAATGAAGCCGAATAGCTTTGGTGATCCCAAGATTTTTCATAGCCTATAATACATTTCAATTTATGACTGAACCAAACTTAAAAAAAAAGAAGTAACATATAAATCAGCCTCAGTTTTATTAAAACAAAATTTTTTTATGGTAACTAATAAATGTGTTTAACTTAAAGGACAAAAACAGAGTGGTTGGCTATATACTCTTACTCCTCTTTCTGTCTTGCTACTTACCTCATGAAAGGCATATATTCAATAAATGAAACAGTACATGCAATAGTGACTTAAGGCCTTTCCAAATGACTGTGGGTATGATCTAACAGGAGAGCCGGTGGTCTAGGAATCAGTTTTAGTTTTGTCACAGAAATGGACTGAAGGTTTGGTCGCTGCTCAATCTAAGCTCATGTAGGTTATGCAGAGCATCATCATGCATGTTAGCTGCTGGATGCTCCAATGTCCATATGCCATAGGAAAAAAAAAAATCAGGCTAAGTGCTGGATCTTTCAAAGCAATGGCGACCCTATCTAGAGCAAGAGAATCTTACATATTTAATATTTAACTAAAGCTAATATTTTTTTCTGACCTTGTTTCCTGGTAGATGTGGCTATCAGCTGTCCGTTTGGAGGAGAGGATCAACAGGGACTGGTCTATATTTATAATGGATACTCAGCAGGACTCAGAGAAAAGCCATCTCAGGTGATTAGGGGCCAGTGGGCTGCAGGGACTATTCCTGCTAGCTTTGGATTTGCCCTCAGAGGTGCTACAGACCTGGACATGAATGGATACCCAGGTAAATGAGGGTGAAATATGTAATAAGCATCATTAACTTTTTCTAGTTTTAGTGTGCATTTCAATTCCTTCTTTATTTCCTCAGATCTCATTGTTGGAGCCTTTGGTGTTAATAAGGCTATCCTATATAGGTATGTTGTTTTTAATCATTTCCTGTATATAACGAGAATGTTTATGTTCAAAATAAAAGAAGTGAAATAATGGGGAAATATTTTTATTTGCTTTTTTGCTAGGATTTTGATTAAAAATTCAATTCTAAAAGGAAGTCTGAAAAAAAAAATGTGCATGGCTCTGTCCCTTCAGCTCTGCCAGGATGACTCTTTGCTCACTGGACAGATATTTCATCCATTTTGAAAAACTAAACAAAAAGGAAAAAGATAACAAGAAATAGATTTCTGAAAATGTTGAACCCAATCTCCAAAGCACTAAAGTGGAAAATATAATATTTGATGATTGTGTTTTCAGCCAGCATTCTTTTGGTTACCTACAGATCCCGTCCGATAGTGAACACCAGTGCCTTGCTGACAGTTTCCCCCACCATGATCAACCCTGAGGAGAAGAACTGCATTCTCACCAGTGGAAACTCCAGCGTTCCTGTTTCCTGGTGAGTGTTCAGATGGTCCAGAAGTACAGATAGTACAAAACGCTCTGTTTCCTGCAGCTCTCCACTTTTGGTATTTCTTTGGACTCGGATGCAGAGGCACGGGCTTCCCCATTTCCCTCATACATAAACACACTATCATGATAGGAAGTTCTGATAAAGAATATCCTTTACACAGTGATGGTATACTGAGTACTGCTCTCATCTGACCTATTTTCATAGTGTCTTCATATCACACGCTTTATTTTGTGGAGTTGAGAAAAAAAAAATTGCTGAATAGCAGCATTGTTTGCTGCTTTCAGCCTGATCCAACTTTGCACAGTTTCCAGCTCCAAAAAAAAAAAAAAGCAGTCGAGGAAGCACACCACGGTAGCTCGCTGCTCAACATGGTTGACACTGTGCTCCTGTGTCAGCTTTCCCCCTTTCTCTACATACTGATCCATAAAGGAAACTGTTGTATACACGTGTCTTGATTATGCTACGTTGCCTGGTGATGGGGAGGTTTTGGTAGTGGGGGGTGGGGGTGGAGGGAATAATGGGAGGGAGGCTGGGAGGGGAGAGGCTGGAAGGTTTTTGCAGTTGCTTTGAATGAGATATTGTTTGGTGGTGGAACACAGCTGGGAAACATCAGGACACGTAGACTCCCGTGAGTGTGCGCACACAGTTGTGCTGAAAAAGGCAGACACAAGAGCATTCACATGAAGTTATTACTACTCTTCAAGAGAAGTCTTTGGACTTTCTCTGTCTTTTGCTCTCATTTTTCACCTCTCTTCCTGTATCTTTGCTCCCCCCCAGTAAAGTTCATCTTTCTTTTCTCTTTTGCATTTTTTTGCTTTGACTCTTTTCAAGGGTTTACAAGTGAAGGCGTTTGGGGGTTTTGGAGTTGCAGTCTTGGACAGCAGCGGCATGTTGTGTGGCTGATGTCATGGGAGAGAGCTACAGGCTTATATAGACAGGCATTGACTGGTCAGCAGTGAAACCTGAGTCGTTGCTCAATTTCACCCTTCTTAACTCTGCTATTTCTTTGTGTGTGGGGAGGGCTGTGGGTGGAAAACGGAGACACACTGATTTATCAGCCTGGCCAACAAAAGTGGTTTCATGCCCGTGTATCTCCAAACATTTTGTCATAATATTCACTGAAATCTCGGCGTGCTTCATGCTTTGTAATGTGAACCATGTAATGAGCTGACACACACACACACACACACACACACCCACACACACACACACATACACACACACACACACACACACACACACACACACACACACACACACACACACACACACACAGAGAAAAAATCACCAATGAGAGAAAGTGAGAGAACAAGAGAGGGCATGTGAGGTGTCTTATGTGTACAGTATTTACACTGAATCTCTACCATTAATG
Source organism: Archocentrus centrarchus (assembly GCF_007364275.1). Lineage (NCBI taxonomy): Eukaryota > Metazoa > Chordata > Actinopteri > Cichliformes > Cichlidae > Archocentrus > Archocentrus centrarchus. The sequence continues at coordinate 8,902,440 of NC_044352.1, read as the reverse complement.
GATATGCTTCTCCCATCATGTCCTTGTCCTTTCTCTCCAAAACAGTGTCAACCTGAGTTTCTGCATATCTGCTGATGGGAAGCACCTTCCAAGCAACTTAGGTGAGCCAATTTTCCACATCTGCATTTTATTACAACTAAGGAAACTGTCAAATAGCCACCAGTGGTAATGTTTTAAATCCATAACAGTCTGTAGGTTAAAGTGTTCTGGCAAGTTATGTAGATTTTTGGATTTCCTTATGACAAAAAGCAGAATGCAGCATGCCAAATATCCTCTGTGATCCACCTTGAATGATCAAACCTCTTCTGTCCTCAATCCATTTCCCTGTTAACTCTTAGTTATTATCTCTTATTACTCCTTCCTCAGTACAAAGTTGTTCTCTGTTCCATTATATTCAGGTTACATTGACTACATTATGTGTACTTCGGTGTATTTATGGAGATCCTTTTCAAACCTGTCATTATGAGACTCAAGAGCATTTATCATACCATGAATGGGCATTTGTGTGTGTTATGTGTTCCAGATTTCCAGGTGGAGGTGCAGCTTGATAGTCATAAGAACAAGCAGAAAGGTGCAGTGAAGAGGGCTCTGTTCTTGAATTCCCAGCAGCCTTTGCTCCAGAGCATTGTAAGGTTGAGCCATGGAGAGCGTATGTGCCACCAAGAAAAGATCTACCTAAGAGTATGTCCCCTCTTTAACTAACCCTTTTTCAGCCTGTGAGATGGTTAGAATAATTACTGAAAAATTGTACATAAATGAAATGTAAACTATGGAGAATAGATGTAGTTATTTTATAATTTTAAACAACAAAATTTCACCATTTGTGCAATCATATCTCCCAAAAATCCTTAAATGTGTTTTTCTCACTGCAGGATGAGAAAGAGTTCAGAGATAAACTCTCCGCTATTTATGTGGCCTTGAACTTCAGCTTGGACCCAAAAGCTGCAGCAGACTCCCACGGCCTGCGGCCCATCCTCAACTATCAGACCACACACGTAATTGAACAGAAGGTACTTGAATGTGAATTACACTTGCCCAAGCTTCTATCAGCTAAGTTAACTAACCCCGGTATCTACAGAGCTGTTAAAATCAAAATTAGTATGTTCACTAATAATGTGCACATGCTTCTGAGACTCCCTCCACTCATTCTTTCTGATCTGTTGTAGCACTTTCTGCCATCACTCACTAATCTTGGACCAACTGCTCTTTTACTCTCCTGTCCACGATGAAAGCGTGAACCTATTCTTTGTTCTGTACATTTAAAATTACTGGGCTGGGAAGAGGTCCAGGGTGTCTGGAAAGTTGTTTTCAAAATGAAAATGTGAGACACATGTACAGTGGAGTGTTTCCCTGTCCCAGCAGGAACAGCTCTTGGCCTGCTTAGCTACTGAGGTGACTGCTTCCAAAACTGCAGGCACAGAAGGATGGTCAATATTTCAGGGAGGGGCACAGGCAGGCTGTTTGCCCCTCTGGTTGAAATGTCTCGACATTTCAACATGTAGGCATCTTTTCAGCTGTGGCACAGCCTTCACCATATGTTTAGTTCAGCAACAGTCACCAGATTGGAGCATTAGGGGAATAGCAATCAGTCTAGTTTGAGCTCCCTCTTTTTCTTTGTTTCTTTCTCTACCCTTGTGTGTTTCTATCTGTTTTTTTTTTTTTTTTTTTTTCCCCTTTTTGGACCCTGTCGCTGATGTTTTTTCCTAGATATCAAAGCCGTTGGGCCTCCAACACGTGTTCTACTGCTGAACCAAGACCTTGAAAAAAGTCTGAGTGAAAATATCAACCATAAACCAGAATAAAACCCTTTGATGACACACAAAGAGGGCAAATCTGATCTGTGAATGTATAAAAGCCGAGTGGGAGTAGTGTCAGACTGCCAACAGATTTAATTAATTTTGCTTTACACTGTGTGAATATAATGGTATATAAACAGAGTTGGGTGACTATTATACCACAGCCTTGGCCTAGATTAGACACTTGATGCCCTCTTGATTTTCACATATGCTTTGAGAATGTGTGGCAGGCGATGTAACAGTTCGCTGACTCTGCCAAGTTTTTACTCTCTTAAAGCTGGAGTGAGAATGAAAGGCAGCTGATGTGCTCAGCGCAGTCTCTCTCTCTCATCCTAACATTTTCCACATGCATCTGTGAAGATTTATGGCATTGTGATGGATCTATTAATTGCTGTCTCATTTCTCATCCTGCAAATAGCATGCATTTGTGCAGAGCCAGTAAAGATGCAAGTTGTTGCCACATTTTTAGAACTTGGAACCGGCTGAAATTTTGCATCAATGCCCTCACTGTTCTTAAGATAAAATCATCTGACCAATTTAGTATGATTTTGATTAATGTGCTCCAGTCACATTGCCAAGGTAGTGTTTTGTTTTTACTGAATGATGTTTGTCCTCATTATGTCATGTGCTGATGTCAGTGTTGGTGTTGTTTAAGTACAGTGATGGTGTTGTTTTCCTGCCCCGAACAGACATATGAGCCAGGGTGCACATGCGGCCAAGTTAGCATGGTGGTTAACATGGTGTGCATAATTAGAGCTCCTGGATAGTGTAATGACAAGGGGGGGTGCTCGTCTCTCTCTAATCTTCTCCTCCATTTCTATTTATTGTCTTTATCGTCATAAGCATCATCACACTGTCATAGTCGCAGGGGGATGCAATTTAGCAATCCACAGGGCTTTCCCTGCCACACGTTCTGCGGTCATACATTTGTGCAGCAGTGTTTCTGCTCCTTTCTTGTCTTTCCCTCCACTGTAATCTCTGAACCCTCACTCCTGCTGTCAGGTCAACAGAGATATCTTATGTCTCGGCAAGTTCCTTTAGGCTGTAGGCTTTTCCCTCTACATGTGAACATACACTGCAGTGGTGCAGTGTGTGGTGAAGGCGCGGTTTACCACATAGCGTTGTGATGTGGGACGCTGGTTAGAGTTGGGAGCTGGCTGCTTTGTGCTCAGCTCCACAGGAGTATCTTCTTTTGCACGAGCTCTGATCTGCACCCTGTTCATCATTTTCCCTATTTTACATTACAAGCAGAAAGCACGTGCGTGCCTGGACAGCTGGCTCACTGGGCTGTCTGTTTCTGTCATGACCTCACTGAGGTTATTGTCTCTGTGTTTTTAGCTGTCTGATGCGCAGTGATGATGTCTTGTAAATAAGAGGGGCTGCAGTCCAGGTGTGTGAGTGAGTGCTGGATGGTGGTCCGGAGACAGGTGGTGGAATGTATTAGTCATACAGCATGTTGCATCTTGCTACACTCATCTTGTTCTCTCTCTTAAACAGATGATTAGATTTATCGTGTGCATCTAATTCTCTCCACATGTAGAATAAGTGTCAAAACCTACTGCTTGATCGTGATAATCTGCAGCCCTATATTCAAACTTTCATCATCCCTGATATCTATCTTTTAGGCTCAGATTCTGTTGGACTGCGGAGACGACAACATCTGTGTTCCTGACTTGAAGCTGATTGTAAATGGGTGAGTCTTTTTCCTTAGTTATTACCAAAAATACCACAGCACACCGATTTTAGGAAATAGATTTGGAATTCAGTGGATAATACCAGTGAACTCTGAACAGGATCACAGACACTGAAATCTTCACCTTCACTATGCAAAAGGGGACTCTGGCTTTAAGTGCAAAAACATAAATACAGCTGTTTTTGTTGTTCTCCTCCTTTGTTTAGTTTCACATACCCCAGAGTGAGTGTTAATAGCTACAATGTTGTAGTACAGTAGGGGCACAGTTCTTTGAAAAAACAGGAAATAGCTCGGCTCTACAGGTGCTATGACAAACCCTAAAGGGGGAAAGACAGAAAAGATGAAAGGAATCTGTTTGGAGAGCTTTTTGCCAGAGTCTCAATCCCGTCTTCTTCTGAGGCCCTTAGGAGCACCGTGCCTGCTACACTTTGATTTGAGAAATCTGTTAGCAGTTTTCTCAAAAATAACTGCCTCCCTGATACTCCCTTCTCTGCTCTGTCATTTTGATTTCACATTCCTATATTTATCTACCATCTGACTCCATTTTTTCCCAATCTATAACTGATCTACTACATATGGAACAACCTGCTGTGAGCATGCTGTGCCCCATCCAGTAGAAACCCAGACATAGAAAGTGTGATTAGTGCAATTAAAGTAATACCTTGTTGATTTTTGTCTGCTCTGTAGTAAATTATGGCAGCCTAATAGTTGTTGGAGGGGTTGATGAGATGGCCATGATTTAGTGGAATTTTTGCAAAAAAAAATGTAACCACTGTTACTGTGTTTTTTCTTCTACTCTACTGCCAAATCACATAACCTGTTAGACCAAGGGTCCCTCAGGGAAGTCTTAGGTTTTTGTGGTGTTTTCTGATTTTGAGGCTTTGTTTGCTTTTAAAAGTGCCATGCCAGTTAAAATCAGACTACAGCTGACTCTTAGGCCAGCAGAGGATCAGCTTCAGAAAACTTCTCCCTTTTGCTCCCCTTGCTTTTATGAGAACAGACTCTAATTAAAAGCTCCCGTGTGGCCCTTCTTGTGGAATTTCGCCTTGTGCTTAACTGTGAGGGAAGGTGTAGGGAGTAAGAGAAAGCAATGAAGGGGGAGATGTTTTATTATCCTGTGCCTTTTGTACAGCATTTATGTTTTTAATACCACCTGGGAAAAATATTTTAAAGTGGGCTATTTTGAGATTAACCTAATAGATGCATTTTTGCAGCTAGTTTCTAAATAAAATAGATGTTCCAAGTGCAATGCCTGCAATTACTGTATATTAGCTTTATTAGATCAATTTGCAATTTATTGCCTGTTCTACTCCCAGCAAATGTGAACAAAGAATGTCCTTGTTTGCTTGGAAAACAAGTTAATCCATATTTTTTTATGGAAGTATTAATCCAGTGACCCAGCTAATATTTTCTTTTCCTTTGGTTGGGTTCTCAGTGACAGAAAGGAAGTCTACCTAGGTGATGACAACTCCCTGACCTTGACATTCAATGCAAGGAATGAGGGTGAGGGAGGGGCATATGAAGCAGAGCTGTATGTGGTGCTGCCCCCTGAAGCTGACTACAGTGGCATTGCCCGCAATAATGAGGTGAAAAGAAACAAATCAGAGTGGCATTGTAAAATCTACAACTTTCAGGAACTTATATGTCTTTTGGGACTTTTGCTTCAATCTTTTTCTTGATGATTTTCTTTCAGTGTGGTTTGACCATTCTGCTCTCTTCTTTCCCAGAGCCTGACCCAGCTGACCTGCAGCTATGAGACGGAGAACCAAACCCGATACCTCAGCTGTGATTTGGGGAACCCAATGAAGTCTGGCACCAATGTAGGAGCAATGTTGACTTTTGGTTGTCTTTTGCTAAGTGTTGCAGCACATAGCACTGTAGCTAAAGTGTATTTAAACATAGTTATCAGTTCACAGCGACTCAAAAAAGGAGTTATGTGCCATCCCAAGGTTGGGTGTGTATAGCACAGGAAAAGTCAGCATGTGCCAGGAAATGTTGTGACAGGAAGTACAGGCTACTTTTGTGCCATCAGTTCCCTTTTTTTTTTTTTTTTTTTATCCATTGAGTCACAGGACAGCATGTTTTTAATAGGTCAGCAGTGGAAGACAGTTGGCTACATGTTAACTAACAGTGAGAAAAAGACTTCTCTAGTTTAAATAGATCTGAAATTAACACTTAATAATGTGCAAAACAATAACAAAAAGTTACATTTTTGTGCTGCTGGATGGACACGAAGTTAACACATTACTTCTCTCAGAAAATGAGATGAGTATCTAAAAATGCTTCATGGCACTTAACACAGAGTATGCAACCTCCAGCAGGCATTCAGTAGATTTTAGATAGGGTCTCTTAGCTCCTTACCTGTTCTCTGTTACTTGCAATGAAAAATGTTAATGTGTCTGAACTTTCTCTTCTTAGCTTTGGGCAGGCCTACGCTTCAAAGTGCCGCGACTGAAGGACACACACAAAACGATTCAGTTTGAGACGCAGATCCGCAGGTACGATTTGATGTGAACCAGGGTTATAATAGTTTTGGATTTTACATTATAGTTTAGTTTTAGTTAGTTTTTACTTTTTTTTCTCTAATTCAGTTAGTTTTAATTAGTTTTCAGAGTGGTTTTGCTCGTTTTTATTAGTTTTTATTTTTGGTTTTATGCTTAGTTTTAGTTAGTTTCAGTATTAGTTTTAGTATTTTCATACTTAATCAGGTACGCTTTAAAGATACCCTTTAAAGAAATATATTCAGCAACCAACTGTTCACAGACAGCAGAACTACATGCTAAATGTGTGTAATATTAAGGACACACATGAACATCAACAGGGAGAAACAAAGAACAATATGAACTCCAAAACTCGATAAATTCTACAATAAACTCCCAATAAAGTTCAGCCTCAGGGCAGCAGATTAATAACAGCTACATGTGGTGTTTGACAAAAACAAACTCCTTGAAGGAGTCAAAGCTCAAATCCAGCTGCATCCTGATGTTCTCTCCACCTGATGCTGCTTCTGTTTTGGAGCTAGCTTGGTTAGATGCTCGCTGATTAGACTTGCAGGGTCTTTGCGGCCTATGCAGCCTACGGAAGTGTCCGACCTCATGTCCGCATTTATGCATGTATAGCTGGATTGCGTGTGTTAATTACCTTGTGGTTGTGTGCTGGGGGTTTTTTGGTCCTTGCTCTTTGTGCTCAGTTTTTAGGGTGCAAACATATTTGTCCCTGTTTTTTCACTTTCTTCATTTCTTCACGTCCATTCCCATAGTTTCAGCAGCTCCCTCCAGGAATTTGCTGACATTTGTGAGTCCTTATATTGATGCTTTGATTATTAGTCCTGATTGTTATTATCTGACTGATAAAGTAGCCGGAAACGCACAAGGACTAAACACAACGTTGTGGCTGCGTTGACCCGACGAGTAGTCACGTTTCTCTGGAGGTGCAGGCCAGGTTGCCTTGTAGGATGAGAGCGGTTTCCGTAGCTGCCTTGTGTGCGCTTCTCAGGTCTACTTTGATGTTGGTGTTTTTTTTCCTGACTAAGAAGTGTTCCGTACATCATCCACAACATCATCCACAACAAGACACTCGCTGCTATCTGTGCTATCATAGTAAAAAAAAACAAAAAAAAAAACACTCCACATGGGACTCTCTGAGGAGCAGCGCGGTGTGCGCACGCACGCACATGCGCACCCATTTGCCCGACGGCGTTCCGAGCTTAAACTCGGAGAGAGGAAAAAAATGATTTCATATCAATCCACAAGACTTTTGAAAAAATAACAATATCTATAATTTCAGTTAGTTTTAGTTAGTTTTGTAAACTCACAATTCAGTTTTAGTTAGTTGTCGTTTCTTCCTTTTAATTTTAGTTTTTATTTATTTCAGTTAACGACAATGTTTTTTCAATTTCAGTTTTCGTTATTTCGTTCGTTTTGGTTAACTATAATAACCCTGATGTGAACACCCAGAGAGAGAGTTTAGACTATATAGGCTGCTTCTGATTTAACAGTACTGATTTGCACAGCTCTCAAATGACATCAGCTAATCAGAATCTTTTTCTTCCATTCTGTTTCCACAGTAAAAATGAGAATAATTCCCATAGTGAGGTTGTACCCTACAAGCTGGAGGTGATTGTTAAGGCTGATGTCATTCTACAGGGGTGAGCAGAGTGTTAGAATTCCCCTATTTCAACCTTTTGTTAATTCATTAAGTCCCCAGCACCTCGGGCACATGCTCTCATACCCCTCCTTCTCTTTTTAAGTGTGTCTCGACCAGATAAGGTCTTCTTTCCGCCGGCCAACTGGAAGGTGACCAAAAATTATAATGTGGAGGAGGACGTCGGGCCCGCCGTGGAACACATCTATGAGGTAATCAACGTGAGCTGTGAAGACTCAGTGGGGTTGAGCAGATTGGGTTGAAAAGCAGATTTTACAGTTCAAAAAGAAAGTTGTCTTCCTAGAGCAACAGAGAAGGAAAACCAGATCTCACAGCGGGACTCAGTGGCATCCAGCTGTTTGTAGATTAAAAAAAGCACACCAGGTATTAATGTTTCAGCATGGGAAAGAAACTGTTTGTAAATTAGCTGCACTGATAAGAAGATGGAAAAAAAATGAGGCTGCTTGTGTAGTCTTTCTAATGTTTGACATATGAAACTTTTTCTTTTTTACTTCTTTTTTCAGCTTGTGAACAATGGCCCCAGTAGGATCAGCCATACCCTACTCGAGCTGCGCTGCCCTCTTCGTGTCCAAGGCCAAACTCTCCTTTACCCTCTGGAGTTTTCCACAGAAGGCCCCATTAACTGCACATCTGACAAAAACATGAACTATCGAAACCTCGATGTGAGTGACATTCAGATACACACCTCTCAGGGTCAAATGAGGCAAAATCAGACAGTGAAGATCTCTCATCATTTCCCAGTGTGATTCCCAATGGTTGGCCCACACCCTCCTTCTCCACCCTGAATCTCAGCTCCACCCAGGACACTTTCCCCACCACTGCTTTGAACTTCAAACTCTTCCCTATGCTCAGCACAGCTTGATGAACCACCTCACCCAGCAATACACTCACTCATCTACAACAGCCCCCTTATACTAAGTTGTAGCTTGGGGATTTTGTGGGCAAAACATTTTAGTGTGGTTGTTTGTGTTTACATGTGAAGTTTGACAGATGTTGAGCAGAACTGTGAGTGGTCATCTGTCTTAGCTGTGATCTAATGTCCCCCCCCCCCTAGTGAATTGCTAAGTACGGTGTGTTTCCTTGGGAATCTATAAGGAGTAGAGCTCACATGCTTCTGATTAATGACCAAAAGCCTCAGGGTCATGCTAACATTAGGTCTTATATTGACAGAAAGGGTGGTGCACTTTTCTGCCTGGTGAGGTCAGTGCCTGTGTTGTTCTAATGGGCGGTTTGTGTGTTTCTATCTTCCTTTAGCTCCAGCGCTCATCCACGGAATCACCTAATCTGGCGCTGAAGGGCCATGAGCATCGCCTCGAGAGGAGGGACGTCCACAAGAATCAGCTTGTGCATTTGACTAACCTGGTAAGGCACCTGGAGGGAAATTGTCACATTCTGTAAGAACAACATGTTCTACGCATGACTGAACCCTGTCAGACAAAAAAGGTGGAGTCTAGCAGTCGATGACTGATTGGTGTCTTTAAAGTAAACGAATGAGGAGCTTCAGTTTGCAGTTTGGAGTAAATGTGATTATGAAGTTCAAACCATTTTTGCACCACACAAAAACTTAGATGTGAAACTATAGATTCGGGTGTTTTAACGTGTATAAATCCGGCCCTGTTTTGGTGATACTGGCCCTGCTCCTACATGAGGCTCTGGGGACCGGGAAATTAGGTTATGATGTCGTTAAAAGGGAGGGGTCAGAGGCCACAGGCTTGTCCCATTGTGGTGATTAACATTAAAGAGCCTTTAGTAGTGGTGGAGAAAAGGCATAGGAGGCTTTTTGACTGTGATGCACTGCTTACTTCACAGACTGCTCTCTAATTTTTGGCTCTGGGTGTTATGAGCCTGCTGAGCCCCCACACACTGGTGCTATTGATCCACCAAGCTGTAGGTAGCTGCTCTGTCTCCCTCTGTCTGTGGATACCTGCCTCCACCAAAGAGGTCTTTGTCTGTGTGCCTGTCTCTTCTAACTGTGGTCGTTTATCAAGCGTGTCCAATGACACTCCAGTATGAACGACCCCTTTCTCCCGTTTCTCTTGCGTCTGCACTTTTTTCTTATGCCTGAGAGAAAAGACATCTCCATTCAATGTGAGTCTTAATCAGAGTGTGTTACTGTTTTGCAATGCTTGGGTCAGAGAGTGAGAATTAAAGGTGACCTGCTTAGTTTTTGAAGGACTGGCTCTAATTGTACCAAATTACTTTAATTTGTTTAAAATGGTCTTACTCTCATAGTGTTGTAGTGCATGCAACATTCAGTGGCATTGTAAGCCACTGAATGTTGCGTAGACCTTATTCTGCTAGCATGTGTAATATGTTTGAAACCACTTTCCAGAATATTTTTCTTGCTAAAAGGTTTGCAGGGCAGCACGGTGGCGCAGGGGTCAGCTCTGCTGCCTCATAACAAGAGGGTATTTGGTTCAAAGCTGCAGGCGAGCTGGGGTCTTTCTGTTTGGAGATCATTCTCTCTGTGCTTGTGTGGGTTCTCTGTTAGCCTTGCTAAAGACTGGCGGCCTGTCCAGGGTGTACCCCAACTTTTGCCCTATGACAGCTGGGATAGACTAAAACCCCCTTGCTACCTTGAATTAAAATTAAAAATATGTAGGTTGCAGCTGATTCTGGACCAAAGTCCTCTTTATTAACAACCTATTAATAACTGTAGACTTGAGGGTTTATTAGTACAAATCCAACTAATTAATTACAGCACCTTTAAAGTGCCAAATGTCAAACTTTACAGACCCCTTCCATGTAGCAGCTGCGTTTTCAAGCTGCACTGTTATTTTCTTAAAGGTCCACGCCACCATGATCCACATCTTGACCACATAATCCCACCGGGGAGGATATATGTGGGAATTGAGTCTGAGGCATCTTTGGCATTCGACCATGTTCATGTCATTTTCACAAACCTTTGAGGCCCCGCTGCCCTTGGGCTTCAAGCATGTCTATTAAGCAGAAGTGGACTGATATGCTCTCTGTCTGTCTGAATAGTTATTAAGTCTGTCTAAGACTGAGCCTGAAGGAGCTAGGCGGGTACTCTCTTCTCCTGCGTTTGCCCTTCTCTGTGTAATAAGTAAACTAATGTGTTCCCGCAGGAAACCCGCCGAAACCTCTCAGTCTAGGGGTGGTCTGGCTACAGTACCAGCTTTAAAACAGAGAGCGCGCATGTTTTAAAATGTAAAATGTAGCGAGCTGCACTACGGGGATCTAATTAAGATTGTGTACTCTACAGTCTTGAGAAAAATGGGCCGGTTTTAGTGGTTGGGCAATAATGTGGCGAGTGGTGCATGCTGCATTTTTACAGTCTCATGACATTCCTTCAATCTAATTCGAAGCAGCCGTGGAATAGGGATCATAACATTGGACTCTTTGTTACATTTGTTCCACCGGCTTTTCTATATCTGTTCTACTAGTTTTTATTATTATTATTATTATTATTAGATTTCATTTTATGACTTCCACCTGCATTTAGGTTCTCTCATGTTTAAATTAGTGGGAATAACATTTTTTTTTAGATACTATTCATGCATGACTTAAAACGTATTTAATCAACGTTATAATATGGACATTCTCTGTTTGCATAGAATTGCTCTACTGTGGACTGCTGGAAGCTCCAGTGCAATGTGGGGCTTCTGGAGAAGGGGACTACAGCTATTCTTAAAATGCGATCCCGCGTCTGGGCAGAGACCTTCACTGAGGTTTGTGGGTGAAGAACCTTGCCATGCAAACTCCCCAGACACACAGTGTACATTTATATGCCTTCCAAACACAAGACAAAAGACCGCACACTATAGATTAGTCTCTTCCTACCAGTGCCTGTGTATTTTCTCATGTCAGACTCTGGCAGGAAGTGAGAAGCCATTTTTATTAAAGCATTATTAAAAAAACATTGAGACTCGACCTCAAATGTGCTGCAAAGGCAAAAAGCTGCCGTTGTCAGTCAGACATTTTTGTTTGTGTTCACTTTGTACTCAGCAGTAGTTCTAAATCAGTTGACAGTATTCCCAGTTTCACATATTTGCCTAAACAAATGGGACAACAGTTGCTGTAGTGCAGTTTGCTCCACACTGGTGTCCAGACTGCAGCTTCTACCAGTGTTTGTCATGTCTGATCTACACACAGTTTATTTACCACCTCTTGCATATTGTAACACCAGACATGTGTTATGTGCTGAAAATTTAATATATGGTTGTCACAGCTTCTCATAGGCTGGGAATGCTGAGTGACTTTTCTTAGGGAGAGACACACGGTCAATGTCGCCACCTAGTGTATAACTTGTATACTGTATGCATTTTGAATATAATTTGTAATGTTTTCTTCTTCAGAGACCTTATAAGCAATATGTGCTGGAGTGTCTGGCCAGATACAGTGTGAAAAAGATGCCATATGCAATCCAACCTAAAAGTTTTCCCAGTGGAAACAAAAAGGTATTTGATTTATTCCAATTTGCTCATTTCATATAAATATATATATTTGTGTTTTGATAAAATACGATGAAGACAATTTGTCCAATCATCCTCAGGTGGTGACCCCAGTGGTTTGGAACAAACCAGATATCGAGAACCCAATTCCACTGTGGATCATCATCTTGGCTATTCTAGCTGGTTTACTGCTTCTGGGTCTTCTAATCTACATCTTATACAGGGTCAGTACTGCAGTGATATAAAAGAAGAGTAGCATGAAAGATTTTTTGGTCTGAAAGATCAATGAAATTGCAATGAATCTGATTATGTCTGTTCTTTTTCTTTTTTTCTTGCAGCTTGGCTTCTTCAAGCGATCTGACCCGTACGGCACTGCCATGGAGAAAGCGCAACTCAAACCGCAGGCTGCCTCTGAGGCCTAAATAACCACCAAAGCTACCAGACCCACAGTACCTGGCCATATGATTGCAACGGAGAATTATATTTGAACATGTAGAGTGGATTAAAAAAAAAAGCAGTTGAAGAGTTACGCCAAAGAGAGACTACTGGAACTCCACTGTGCTGCACTAGAGGAAGACAAAACTCCAAAAATCTCCAAGCCAAATGAATGTTTTCTTTTTTTCTTTTTAATTTATGTCTTTTTTGCTGGCAGGGTTGGACTGTTATCAAATCGAACTTGTGTCCATGCCTAAGGCTAACATTGGGCTGTACAAAAAAAAAAAAGACTGCAAAAGAAATGCAGGCTACCATCAACCTGGAGATGCAGGAAGATGCATACTGGGTTTACTTGTATGGACTCTTGGTATGGATAATTTTGTTATTTCCATTTAACTGCCTTATATTGGTGCTAATGATCTGATATGATTGCTGCCTCTGACAGGATACAGCCACATGTTGCTTGTGGCATCTAGGAGCTGTGAATTATGCTGCCTGCAGAGGCCTGAAAGTATTCTTCTGATATCTCCTAAACACAAAAATTAGAAAACTGTTAATTTGCCTTAAGTAAAGGCAACATTACATTGACAGATATTTAACAGCAACATCTGTTTAAAAGCTCAGCTTTAGTTGCAAATTGTAATTGAATTCCTTGGCCAAAATGTAAGCCCCAGTCTTGCTCCATATGTGCTGGGATAGGCTCCACCACCCCGCAAACTCCGGGAATTAAAATGCATAGATGAGCGTTTCTCAACTGTTCACTGAACTGATCTCTCTCTGCCTCAGGTTGGTGGACAGTGCTGGGTTAAGTTGTTTTTGCACTCAAAGGAAATCTACTGATATTATTCCAAAGACACCAAAGACTGACTGACTGACCTTCCTTTGAGTTTTGAATTTGACTCCTACTGATCACTTTGTTTAAATCCTGTGTGTTTGTGTTGAGAGTTACCAATACTGGCAAAAAATCATTGTTGTGTAGTCGACTGGGATGGGACTGGAACCACCACAGACCTGTGAAACCTCATATAAGGCTTGAAGCAGCGTGGTGCTTCTGTCAAAATGCAATGTTCTCAAGGTCTTTTTTTTGGGGTGGGGTGGGGGTGGGGGGTGTCATTACTCCTGTTTGGTTTGGGTTGGGCTCTTTCAAAATGGAGGGCATGTGGAAGCAAATGATGCTTGGGGGAGTTAATGGTTGTAGTATAATGATATTTTAACTGAAGACATGACAATCAGCAATCTTGTAGCCTTCACAAAAGGCTGAAGGCAGAATGATTCATTTCAGCACTTCAGCATACAGCGTATGTTGCTGTGAGATACTGTATTTTTCTATTCATTTTTTCTGTGTAAAAGCTGCCCACGTTTAAAATGAGAAGTAGCTGAAGTCATCCCACACCCAAAGGCTGCAGGGACTCAACGTTAAAATGCCTCGTGTTGGTTTCTTTTGACATGTGCATAGGTTTAATGTGTCCTACGTGTAAATACTATTGCTTGTTGGTTACCGTTCCAGTTGTGTGTACTTACATGTATACATGTGAGAATTCATGCATACATGGATTTGTGTGAATGGCATATTTATGAATGTTTGTTTTTGTGTTTTGTTATTACCTTTCCCATTGCCTAGTCCTTTTTATGCAATCACATCAGTAGTTTGAGATAATTGAGATATTTCAGTTCTGCATTACTTTTAAACATGATGGCATAAATACCTCTAACAAAGGGATAACAACTAGGCACTGGGAACTAAGTGTTGTTTGGAAGTGCAATATTTATATTCACTCGTTTTAATATTACAGTGCTTTCTTTTGATTTATGTTTTGTTTGTGATTGAGTTGTGATAAACCAGAACTTTGTGTGTTGGAAGTATGCGATGAACATGTAGCCAAATCTTTTGTTGGTTGTTGACTTGCTTTCTCTCACCAAACATATTTCAAGTGTGAACATTTTTGTTTTTAAAGGATTTTTCCCACTTCAGATGTATTCACCACTGCAGAACTACCTTTCTGATCTCACTTCTTATAGCACAGACTGACACAGAAATACAACCAGCAGAACATATCTTGGGTACAGTTTGGTAATTTATGTGCTCTGGTATTGCACCTGTCCAAACACCACCTTCATACTAACCGCCTGCAATCATTTGTTTGCCTTATTACACTCTCTTCATAAATCCCCTCTTATTTGATAGTTACAATTTTCCAGATGGTCTGCAAAATTTGCATTTGGAAAACGGCTTTAATCCTTAAATGCAGTCTACATATTTCATAATTTATAATTCAGGGGATCATTTTACTCCTTCCTCCTCAGTTACATCAGGAGAAAGCACTGGTTTCTTTTTTTCTTTTTTTTTTTTTACATGTCTTAGCCAATTTTCAGTCTCCGGGACTTTCAAAAAGGTGTTGTAAATATTAATGAGATGGAGAATTGTGAATTTCTTCACCCCATATTGGGGAGACCTTCTTTGTCAGGTGGAATGGGGGCTCTTTGAAGGTCAATTTTTACCTATTATGGTTTCTACTTTAAATAAAATGATTCATTTTTAAACATTTTCATTTCATTTTCATTGAATACACATTACTGGGAAAATAATTTATTTAGAAAACATATGAAATTATGCATGTCAGTTAGTGCCAGAAATGATCTGATACAATAGTTTTAATGTGATAACACTAGTGCACTTAAACTTTAAGTGGTTGTTTGTGGCACAGAAATGTCAAATGTGTTCATCTGACCTTTTTGTGGAACCAAAACTGATTCTTCCACAGACAGTGGTATAAAAAAATTCACAAAATAAATTTTGACACCAAACAGAATACTTCACTGTACATCAAGTTGTAACATTACCTTCTGAAGTGATCACTTGAAATGTTTATACACCAGTGTCACGTAAGGCTTGCTGGATTAAAAAGTGTCCCAGAAGTCCTGTCGACACAGAGTCAGAGCCACTCGCTCAGCATTGGAGATCATTACTGTGCACGGAGCCCATTTTCACTCTCAATGCTTTGCTGTGCAGAAAGCTTCTCCAGGAATGTTCAAACTCCTTAAGTAACTGAATTTCCATGACGTGCTACATCTCCAAAGGCCCATCTCACCTCTCACTGAGGCGAGTTTGGAAGTTTTAGTCCTTTATCTACAGCCCATTTTCTGGTTGTGATTTTTGCTTCAGTTTCACAGTCCTTGCACATTTGCAGGCTAATGTCCTAGCATGCAATTGTTCTTGATAGCTGCGTTAGCTTGCGCTGGTTGTCGATCACCTTCAGGTTTTGGATGTAATGTCGGATGTTAGTGGGACTCCGCAGTGAAAGGGTGTGATCTGAACCTGGGGGGGGGGGGGGGGGGGGGGGAGAGTCTGAATCTGCATACATTTAAGTTTTTGTACTGGAACAGCAGAAATGATCATATATATCATAAAACTTTGCTCAATGGTATTGGAGATATAGCTTACATGTAGATATGCGAGTAGCAGGGCCTTCCAGAAACATCCGATCTGCCAGGCCCCTCTGCGGAGATGAAGGCACTGCAGAGGAGATGGAAAATATTACCTTACCCGATATATGCACAAACCTGCAATCATAGATATTTACTCTAACATGCATGAGAACTATTTCAGATTTTCCTGAATGCATAGAGTCTCAAAGGATTGCAGCCAATAGAGTGGGTCAACTTGTTGCCAAACTAGATCACTTACCATAAGGTTGGCTTCTGCATCCTCGTACGATTTTCACTGTTTTGGCAAGCATTCGCTATGACAAGGGGAGAAAAGGGAAACTCTTCAAGTCAGTCTCTTGCTTAGGACATGATTTGTAAGGAGAATAATCACACAGATCAAAATTTTAAAAATATTTCATTACCATCTTCTCAAAATTGACCAATTTGTCTATGTAGTTTGCATTTCCCTCATGGATGAATGTCATGTCTAGGTACAGGAAAAGAAAGAAGCAATTACAATCCAGAGAATATAGTCAACCTTGCCAGAGGATTTGTGATTTATTGGCTGCTGATGTCTGCTACCTTTCAGCAGCAGAGGCATGAAGGGAATGTAAGGAGGACTGAGTTTAGCCACAGCCAATCTGTATGCCCTGTGGTTGCGTGAAGGATCCTAACAGAACAAGAGAGCATCTCAGACCATTAGGAAACTTAGGGAAAATATATATAATTATAGGACATTGATAAAAATGTATTCAAAGGTGAGCACATAGTGTAATTTACCATCAGTCTCTCATGAGCACAGTAAATCCTTTTTGTCTTGCTGGGTATTCTCTGTAACAGATAAGCAAAAAAGTTGCAGAAGTCAATTTTAAAGTATTTAGTGAATGTGGCACAACATTTATTGTCATCATGACTGTTGCCTTCAGGGGTTTCTCACCTCCCAGGTCTTATAAAGCCTCTGAATTGCACTGTTGCTCAAACCAAACATCACAGCAAAAAATGAATTGAGATTCTTCTGCTCCTTTAATCTGTGATGGAGAGGACACGCGACTGTCAACAACTCACAAAGTGCAGTCCTTAGAGTTTTTGTAGTATAACATCATGCTACTAATGCTAAACTTATATTATATGCACAAATGTATGGGTCCATTACTGCCTCCAGATTAATGGGATGTTATAAAAACTCCTGTAGGTGCACTGTGTAGGTGGCCCAGTACTTTTGTAGGCAACAGAGCTTGACATGATAGTGCTACATGAAAAATCAAATGATCACTGTATGTTTTTAAACTGGTGACTGTACTGGTAAAAAAGTCAAGAGCTGGATGAGATCAGTACGTCATTGTTGAGATGATTATTTGTTTAAAAACCAAAGTGATAGATGAACTGACCTACTTTGCCTAAATGTAAGATTTTATGTCACTAACTCTTACACTGAAGCAATCTTGATAAACTTCTTGAGCAGAATGGCCCGCTTCACAAGGTCTTCACACAGGCACAGCTCAGTCACTACCCAGTACTGCACCTCATTGAAGCGACGCACAAACCGCTCCAGATTAGCTGTGATGGCTCCTGGGAATTTATGACGCCCAAAGATGTAGTAGACAAGCTCCACCTGGGGAGACACAGACAACGAGTCACAAGCACCGCCATAATTTAAACACACCGTGATAAGAGACAGGAAATCTTTAACAAGTATCTTTTTTTCTTTAGAAATGTGAAGCATGCAGGAACTCAAATAATCTGATGGCAGAGATGGTACTGTCAGATAAAAGGTGCTAGAGTGTGTGACTCATGCAAGTTCTTTGTTACCTGAATACCACTTTTAGCGTGGGTTTGATATTTCAGAGTGCAAATACACAGTTGTAGTTATAGTGACCGAGAGATACCAAACACAACAACAAAGGGAAATCGAGCAAAAACTAAAACAGCAACATTACAGAGAAAACAAGAAAACTGAACACATAACCGCATTTCACAGCATACAGAAAAAGTTACACCATTTCAGAAAATACACAACAGGGAAGGACACTGTTGAGATAACATCGACTTGTTGCCAGGGGCTTCAAACTCAAAAAACGTACTTAAACTTTTCTGCAAAGGGAAATGTCGTTATGATTTCCCTTGGCACCAGACCAGCCTGCCCCTACCTGCCTGGTTCTTCCTTCTTCTTCTTCATCTTCATTAAATGAGAATACTTTCTCACCACCATCAGGCTGTGCTTGCTCAAAGGGCATTTTCAGATCACTGGACTTCTCTCTATAATGTTGTAGGGTCTTCATCTTACAATATAAAATGCATAGAAATAACAACTGTTTTGTAAATTATGTAGAGTAAAGCTAATTGAAATGTTGTGTTTTCTAAAATACCGTTGTGTTTTTCTTGTTGTTTTTGTGTTTTGCACCTCAGGGCCACCATATTTTCCCTTGTGTTCTGAAGCAGTCAGTTCACTGACAAAACCAAATGAAACACTGGTCATAACTGCTGAGTTACCTCATGCATGGCAGTGAACAATTCAAAGTCATAATTGGTGAGTTCACTGGCAACGTCTTTCGAAGACATCAGCTCAAGGATGTCGGTGGTTCCTCGCTCTGGACCCTGCTGCTCCTTTAGAGGCGTCTGTGTGTGTGTGTGTGTGTGTGTGTGTGTGTGTGTGTGTGTGTGTGTGTGTGTGTGTGTGTGTGTGAGAGAGAGAGAGAGAGAGAGAGAGAGAGAGAGAGAGAGAGAGAGAGAGAGAGAGAGAGAAAGAAAATCATAAGAATCATCAAGAATATTTTTGGGGTGAGCATTTGATGACTCACCTTATGGATGGAAAAGCTGCTCTAAACTAAACCCCCATAATCAATCCAGTGAATTAAATCCTTGCTTTTTATTTTCTATAAATGTATTATTACTAGTACATGCCCCTGCTACAGTACTGTTTAGCCTGTTCATGCTGTTGGCCATGAAATAAAAATGACAGGATGTATAAGGTGTTGTTAAGTGCATAAAAAAAAGGGTCATATTAGCCCACTTCTAGGTGGTCCTTAGGCAACTTAATGGTGTTATAATATATAGTTCATAATTCAGCTTTTGTGGATATAAATGAGATGTTATTGTTATAAAATTAAAATGATAGGATGGTGTCATAAGGTGCTGTACATGCATAAATGCAGAAAACAGGTCATTTAAGTCTATTGCTAAATGGTTGTTACGCAACATAATGGTGCTATAATATATATCGTGTATGAATCAGCTTTTGTGGATATAACCGAGATGTTACTGATATCAAATTAAAATGATAAGATGCTTTCATAACTTGCTATATGTGCATATATGCAGAAAACAGGCCAGTTTTGCCCATTGCTTGGTGGTTGCATGGCAACATGATGACATCATAATATATTTGATATAGATAAGAACCTAATAGCTAATATAGATAAGGGCCCTAAGATGTACCTCTGTTCCAAGTGTGGCTGCTTAACTCCTGATCGTGTAGGAGGAGTTGGTGGACAGACAGACAGAGATTTCATGTATTATAATTATTTAAATTTTATTTAAAATTTAAAAACTAAATAAACAAAAAGGTATGGAAGGAAACTATTCCTCACCAGTTGTTCCACTTGGCTGCTTGTGCAGATGAACAGTCTCTCATTGAGTCCCAGGGCGGTGTAGACTGCAGTAGCATCCAGCTTTAACTGAGCTCTTTCTGTGTGTATTCACAGGAATAAAAGTAATTATTTACCATAATGAAAAGATGAAGTGCCGATCTACGACTATGACAATTTGTTGAGAAACAGAATTAGTCATCTGTTGGTGCATTATTCCTAACAACTTAACAGAAACTAATTATTTAAATGAAAAGTGTTGGCTTCAAAAAAAAAAAGGAATATGACTAAAGACTCCCACCTCCTGTGGAGTTCATTTTGACGAGGACATGATCTCCACCAGCTTTTCCTATTGCTGACATTACATCCTGTACAGATGTATTCACAGGCAGCATTAGAGTGAGAGGTTTGTTGTCTGGCCTGTAGATCTCATACAACACTGAACCAAAAGAGCACAGAAAATAAAATGTCACACTATGCTGATTTGATGATTAGCGAGAAGACTAGTGGTGCCTGTTAAGTTACACAAGTCCAAAGACTCAGAGATTATTGCTCTATATTGACATATTGTTGTGATACACACATCACATGTTGTTGTAATATACTTTAAAGCACTGATTCCCAACATCCCTCATCATGGCCCTTCACATGTTCATTTGAGCTCATTTTAAACTGGACCTGGACTACATTCATTTAGTAGTTGTGGATAGTTATAAACAATTGTCCATAATTTCAAACTTGTCAGTAAAGATAGCTCTAACTGTTTACAATTCCAGTTGTTTAGCAAGTAGTTTCAGTAGTTTAACCATACTGTTAGGTAACAATTTCAACTGTTAGCCACACTTCTAACTTTCTACTGCAGCCATTTAATCACTATTTGGCCACTGCATATCTCAATTATGCATTCCTTTTGGATTATTAACTTTTAACTATTAATGTTTCTGCTCAAACCTATTCAATTATCTGTGTTCAATTGTATAATTAACTCTGTTTTTTTTCAAAGATTAGATGATCTAACCTTTCTATGTACTCCTTGATGACTGCAGGAGTATCCCCTAGGGGACTTCTGCCCCTGTTTGGGAGTCATTGACTTTTTTTTAAAATTATTGCCAGTTGTAGTGTTTGAGCTTTACTCACCTTTATCATGTGCTCTGATTGGTTGTATCCTCCCCACGGGCTCCTCAAAGTTTGAAAACCAATCAAACTGGTGGTTCTGCCAATGACATTAGAGTGACTAAATATATCAATATGCCAGTGACATTAAACTTTATAATGGAACCTTGTGCCAGAAACCTCTACTTTATTTTCACACATTTTTGAGCAAAGTCAATAACTTACCCTGCTCAGTGACTGAAAGCCATTCTCCAACCTGACAAAGTATTAAAGGATGAAAAAATGTTAAATAGTATGTGAAAATATTTCTGGCTTGTGAATTGTTCATAAATATGAAAGTATATCACATAATACATACACTTTTGTTCTCCTCCTTTCTCTGAATTCTTTCAGCACGTTGAACAGGCGGGAATCGGCTGCCACGTCTTTCTTTAGCCTCTGTTTCAAGCCCAACGTTGAAATTAAGAGGTTGAAAACAAAAATACATTTACAGAGGAATTGACTTTACTAAGAAGTACATTTATTTGAGCGTGAAAATTCACCTCCAAAAAGTCCAAGACAATAGGGTCTTCTTTCAGGAGAAGGCCAAACAGTGCCACCCACTGGCCAACCAGCTTCACTACCTTCTGCTTGATGTTGAGGACATAGGCAGCCTTCTCCTGCTCTGAGCCCTCTGCAAGCTCGGCCTGGTAAGTGCAATGTTGGTTAAGGGTATAACATACAAAATCTTACTTACAATATAAAAACAAAATTATAACATAATACACTGTTCTTTAAACTGTAGAAATCCTCATAAGCAGCTTTATCTTTTGCTGTCAGTGCCATCATGAGTATTGTCAGTATAACTGACATTGCAGGATATTGATGCTGAAGCGCAGGACAGAGCTGGCTGGAGGGCATGAAGACTTTGTGGGTGAGCAGGAAGTCACTCACGCAGGAATCTGCAGGGACACAAACGTCACCACAATAGAGTGTTTACAACCTAATTGACGTCTGAATCGCTCACAGCCGAACAGGAGAAAGTGTCACCTATAGCATCATTTCCGTTAGCGTCCAGCTTTATTGTTTCCAGCAGGTGTTCCAAGATTTTCTCAGGTGTTCCCGACATCACTGTGTACCTGCACAAAGCAAGACAGAATAGAAGGAATGCCTTTCAAAACTTTGTATATGCTTTACATTCGTCCACATATTGTATGCGCATGGCTGTTGCTGTAAATTAAAGCAATAAATTAATAAAAAATGATATGAACTGTCTTAGTACATGCACCTGTGTTTCTCGGGTGTGTAAACATTGACTGATTACCTCTTCAAAAAGACGAAGCACAGATAGTCCCTTGATGTAATCATTTGTCTTGCAGACTGTGTTTACAACTCTTGGCAAGTTCTTAGTTGTATATCACAGCTGTGTGGACAATAGCGCTCTGTCTGTTTCGGATCACAAGTTTACTGCACATCTCCACTTTCCATACCCCTCTTTTGCCTTGTGTCATTAACTTTTGTCTACTCTCTCCCATAGTGTGTTATGTTGTTGTCCATCTGTGCTCCTCTTTTTTCTCTTTTCTTTCCCTCACCCTCCAAACCGAGTGCTGCAGATAGCTGCCGCTCCCTGAGCCTTTTTTACTCAAAATCACCAAGTGCTTGCTCATAGGGGATCATCTGATTGTTGGGGTTTTCTCCCTAATATTGCAGGGTTTTTACTTTGTAATAAAAAATGCCTTGGGGCCACTAAATTGAAAACTGAATTTGAGGGCTCCTTTCAAATTTTATCAGGCTCCAAGATCTAATTTAATCTAAGGATTGAATGTTCAGAGAATAAATCTGGTTTCTTCAGTTGCATAGATTTCCAACTAAAGAGAAGAAAATATATAAAGAGAAGAAAATATATATTTAAATATAACCTAAATAAGAGGGCCACACCAACCTATTTCACCTTTATCTTTGTTAAAATGCTTCAAGACTGGTAAGTTATTCAGTGAGGCAGGGTTAAAGTCCACCTATTTTCTGAGTGTTAGATAATGCTCCGTTAATAGGGCCTTAACCACATATAAAAAAAAAGATCTCTATAATCATCCCTCATTGACAGTGGCAGTGTTATAACAGACACATTATCAGCCCACACCCAGGTAAAGTGTCTTAATGATCATAAACCTGCTTGTAAACTAACTGCTGTATTTTCTCTGAATTGAGCGCGTCAGTCTCTTACTTGCTGCTGTTCCCTGCTCCTCCTTGTTCAGTCGAGCCTGCGCTCTTCTCCAACACCAGCACAGTCTTCCCGTGCTCTTCCAGTCGCACCGTATTAGCCTCCACATCCTGAAGGACAGACAAGGATGAGAACCAATTCGAAAAGACATTTGAATATATGTGTGGATTTCACAGCTCTTACACCATCACATATGGGTGCATGTGCTCAGGAAGCACCTGACGTCTGGCAAACAAGTTGTGGAGCTGTGGTGAGGAAAACCAACAAACCTTGAGGATCCGTATGAAGTCCTGTTTATCAACACGAAGGAAATGGCAGTTGTCCTCTCGCAAGATGATGGTGGCAGCTCGAGGGGCATCATTCAGCAAAGCAAGTTGCCCAAAATCCTCACCTTCATGTAGAGTGGTCACAAGACCCTGTGTGCACACAGTACTTTCAGCTATACAGTATACTTGAACTCAATTGCAAAGCATTTTATTAGAGGAAGTTAGTGAAATTTATTTATTTGGAACCACTGGATGTACCTTCCCATGTGTGATCACATTCACAGAGCCTTTCCAGATGATGTACCAGGAGGTGCCTTTATCCCCTTGACTGAACACTATACAAAAAAAAGACAGGAGTTGGCGAGTGATGCACATTAATCATTTTTTTACATGTTTCTAACTATTATAGCGCCAAGAAGATCACACCTTAAGGCCATCTTCATTTACTTTGTTATATATGGCTCTCACATTCAAGAAATGGGTTGAAAAGAACAAAAGACGAGATGACCTGCTTGCCCTCAGTGCACCAATTAATCACGACACGAGTCGGTCTGAATATCTTTAATGCTGTTCTCTGGAAATGATGAATTGAATGTTCAATAGAAGGAGATGGTATTTCCCAAAGATCAGAATAGTACTACTGCACGGTTCAGCTAAATAAGGAAGCTGTGTGAACTCACAGACTGTTCCGGCCTTGGCATGCGATTCAAAGACCAGCACTGCTGCCAGCTCCTTACGCACCTACAGGCACAGCAGGACAAGAAATGAGACCAGAGTGCAACAGTACCTTCTGCTACCATTGTTGGATTCCCCAGTGAAGTTTTTGGCGCCAAGAACCCAATATAAATGGGTTTTCTTGATTTTCTGGCAAAAATGCCTGATTAGTTTCACAAATTTTGAAATTTTCACATTTTCCGTGTGTGTGTGTTTTTTTTTTTTTTTTTAACATTTCATTTCATTTACCATAAGATACAAAAAATATTATGGTTGACATATGCAAGCAGAATACTAACTTAAAAAAACCCTATAAAACATAATTCTTATATCAGATCAAATTCAGGGTGAACTGTCATGAAAAGAACGTTCTGAATCCCAGTTTGACAATAAGATTATAAAAAAATGTAAAAGATCACATGAAAAATCTGTGTAGAGCTTTTAAAGATGTCAGCAGAAAACATTGATAGTGACTGACTGAAGAGGAGAGATGAGCGGCAGCCTTGACATGTAGCAGCTCCTCGTAGATGACCTCCAAGTCCTCCGGACTCCTCTGACTGGGGCTGAATATATATATATATATAAAAATATTGATCACTAGGCATAATAAGCCACACAAACAACTGATTATCCCTAACAATAACTTTATTGGTAACTTCAAATAGTTGTAGGAACCTGTCTAAAAAGGTAATACAGGTTATTATGAGGAAGTTATTATGTAACAACTAAACAAACTGACCCTTTACGTAGAATCATAGTGAGCAGGGCATCAGGTCCAAGCTGAGACAGCAGGGACAGAGCTTCCTGTAGTTCATCCTCTGAATCTTTCTCATTTGTTGTGTGGTTAAGTCCAAATTGTGAGTCTTGGAAGCGGTAGAACTGTGTGTCCTTGTCGAGGAAATTCAACTCGTGTTTCACTTTGATCGAGACAGAACACAGAAGAGAAAATAAAACCCTTCGAATGAAATGTAAGAATGTGGTGAAACAACTCTAACACACGCATTACTTTAGAAACAAAAACAAAGCAGATGAATTAACCTTTAGTTCAGCTTTCATGTCGGTGCTTTATAAAACTTTAGAAGGACTAGATAAATGGAAATAAATGCAGATGCTTTCTGAGTGAGTTCCTTCATTTGATGATGAAGCATTTGTGTCCTGATTGGAGTGGTCTCTTCCAGGAAGACAGTGTCTCATCCAAATAGCTTAAGTGGTTAGTGAACACTTGACTGACTGAAATAACAACGTAAAATGGTAGACTTAGTCACTAGAATTCAAGATACTCAAGCACGTCTGGGATATTCTTAAGTGCCGCCAAAAGAATTATCATCAGAATACATGAAAAGTAATTTTTGGGGGAATTATTCCAGATTCATCCACAGTTTATGAGAAGCCCTAAGTTCACCCAACACATGATAAGTATCCTTCCTTTATTTTTTTTTTATCAAAAGGCAAAATTCTTCAAAACCTAGCTCTTCAGCTTTTACCATGAAGAAGGATTCCTTCATCGACCAAGACCTGCCACATCCCCACTGCCTGACTTCTCGACTGGAGGCCTTCATTTTGTGTCATCAGCCAATCAACAAGGTCCTTACCAGAGCAACATTGCCTATGAGAGAAATTTGCATGTGATTTAGAGACAATGTCACTTTTAATGATGAACCAAATCACACAGCCAGCATAGGTACCTGTGTGTTTTGAGGTGATACTTTCTATCTCGGATCAGACCAGGGTTCCTCTCGATCACGACACTGTATACCGATCTGGCTGCCTTCACCACACGATCTGAAAGAAACTTGAGAAATATCAAAAGATAGACTTAAAAAAGAACATTTTGTGCCAACTTTTGTGATGATGAAAAACAGAAGTCAGCAAAAGAAACAAATATGGGGGGGGGGGGGGGGGGGGGGGGGGGGTGCATTTTCCCCTCAGTGATGGTGTGTGTGGAGACTTCTGTAGGTGTCAGAGTGTAATGGAGTGTGTGTGGGGGTTGCAGAGAAGCGAGAAAGTGTTAAAGATGCAATGTTAAACTCTCCCACACCCCTCTGACTTTCCAGCCTCTGACTCTCTGGCTAGAACAGAGCAACAACTTTCACTTTCTGACAACTCTTAACTAGTTTCCTCTGAACCTGCTTTGATCTCCCCACCACTCATTCTCAACCCCAGGCGCGTGTGCACACACACACACACACACACACACACACACACACACACACACACACACACACACACACACACACACACACACACACACACACCTCATGAGTACACCATGCAGGGCCCATAACCTAGAACATAACTTTAACCTAAACCTCCAAATGTAGTAACTGAAATTATGGGGCTTGCTTTATGTCCCTAGAAAAGAGAACAGTCCTCACAATATTGGTAATGCAAATACACATATCTACAAAACACACTGAGGTCAAAAAGAACTGCGCACAAGGGTGCCAAAACCTGCCAGCCACTCATGCAGAAGCAAAGCTTACGTAACAAGAATGTGCTTTGTTTGTGGCTAAAATGCAGCTCCCTTATTTGAGGTCTTTTCATGCTTTATGCTCTGCTTGTATTTTGAACATTAAAAAAAAAAAAGATTTAAACTACCACCCAACAATATTTACTATCTCAATGATTGACAGTAGCAGAAAATTTAATTTTGTGCCTCCCCGGTTGACTCCCACCCAGACACCTCCCACAAGTCTTGTGATTACACGCTTGACTCAGGCTGTTGCCCATTTGTTCTTTGGATGTTCCTCTAGACACTGTTTGTCTAAGGTGGTGATTTGGATATTCACACTAAATCCAACACAGATCACTTCCTATATTCTTACTTAACGAGTGCCAGGCAAAGAAGCTGGTTACAGAAAGTACCTTCTACCCCTTTTGAGGTAGCCGGATGTAAAAACACCTGCTGAGCTTTGGCTTATCTCCTGACATCTTACCTCGCTGACTGCAACACAACCACAACCGCTTTAAAGTGAGCCGTAACACAAACTTGTTAAATTCAAATTCAACCTATCATCCTGACACTGGCCTCTTCTCAGACCTGACATCAACAAAGTAAATGTGTTCTGAGGCCTCTGCCGTGCCCTGCTGAAGTTAGTGTGTTATGAGGTCACTGGTATTCCCAGAGGCCCATTTTCCCCTGGGGCTCCCACAGTCACATTCTCAGGCCTGTCAACTCCAAAACTTATTTTCTTGATGAGGCGACTTTCCATTACCTAACTCATTCCTTACAAAAACAATATCAAAACCCATAAATCCCTGAGAGGTCTAGCCCTTGTTGCTAAACCTGACAGCTGTGAACATTCAGAAAACAGACTAATTTAATGAAACATTTTCTATTTCTGTAATCCACTCCGATGCTGACTGAGTCTGTTTCTTAAAGTAGCCCATCTAATCACATTATCTCAGAAATATAACACTCAGGGAATTGTTCCGAGTGAATTTACAGAGCAAACATGTTTCCCACAGGTGTGCCAGTCAGTGACACAAAGTACAACACACACTCAGCCACTGTGCAGCAACCAAAGGTGATGTATAGACCATCTATAGCAGTCAGACAGGCAGCCGTAATATATTTATGACAGGGTCCATTCTGCTGTTCAGGTAATTGTAAAGGCAAGAGCCTATATTAGGTGATTTATAACTGAACATGTAAAGTATAATATTCATGTGATCCATATTGGATTACACTTAAATTGTCAAACACATGATTTTTATCACTGAGCCTAAATTACCACAGCCAATTTTTGCAGGGCCGGCAGCAGAACAGCTGTTCTAAAGCTTGTGCAGTTTACTCAAACATGGCAGATGCTTGAGAGAAGGTTGTAATAGTCTTTATCCCAGCTCAACTGGATTATCTTTTGTATGCCTTTTCCTCTTTGACTTATATCTGATTGTGACTAAAACTGTTAGTCATGCTCTTTTAAAATGTTTAATTTCATGCCTTTGTCCCTTTTTGGTGGAATATTGATGAGTACAGCTATCCACCGTTGTCTCCTCTGTAGGCGAGACATTTCTCTACTTTCTCTTTGACCTTGGTGGGCTGTGCTGTGTGAGAAGCAGCTAGAGAGGAACAGAGAGTGAGCTGACAAGCAGCTTCATCTACGGGCTGATTTTTACCCCGCTCGTTCTCTCTGTGAGGAAAAAAAAAAAACACCACCACCACTACACGTGTAAAGGAAACACACTTACCCTGGAATATCCCACAAACACGGATAAAGTGTTTCTCATTGTTCATATCTTTCAAGTTGTATCAGGTCAAAACTTAATGTGAACTTGCGTGCGGAGTATAGGAAAGTCAATTAAGGAACACAAACCTATTGTATGCAACCTGTTTATTTAACTTACAACATCCTGTACCTTCAGAACAGTCCGGCTAAAGGAAAGTTAAAAGTATGTGAAAACATTTTCAGAGATTACAGACAATACTAGCGGCCTTAAACACTTGTTATGCAAAGTATTTGCAATCAACACCGATAGACGATTACCTCACTGCATTCATGTTTAAATAGGAAGACTACATCCTTTGAGTAAAAATGTTGGATCACAGTCAAACGCAGCTTAGTGAAAAAACAAAATAAAACACCAATCTTGCACAGTGCTATCATAATGCATGATGCTCATTAGTGACTTTTGGGATTGGGAGCCAACATTTTCTAAGGAAAAAAAAAAAAAAAATTCCATGAGGTTAGCAACACATGCCTCCTGCAGACTCAGTTACTCTGTCCTCCCACTGTGTCTTTAAAACCCCTCAAAATATTCACAGCATTGATTATTTAGGACTTGTAAGATGTTCTCTCTGCACTGCCTTCTACCTTTTCTGTCACAGGGAGACCACTGAACCTAAACAGGAGTCACTTTCTTTGTCAGTTCTTCTTATCAGTGTTTTAAAGGTTCTCTCCTTGGCATGCTGTAGAAGAAGCTGAGATAAAGCAGCATGAGGGGCCTGGACTAAGGGAGCTAGGACTCAGGAGAGTGGGAAGGGTCAATTTACTGTGGGCTTTGGAGTGCCCTTTAGACTCCTTATGACTGCTTGCCCCTTGCAAGGAATGTGTTTTTTAAGACTTGCTTGAGTAGTAATGCAGGATATTGTAACAACAAAAGAACAAGTTCAGCAGTTTGAGAGGATGCAAGCTCTGCAACTCTGGATTATACCAGAGATCAGTAAAGCTTAAAGCCAGCAGTGCAGAGAAGACTGTCAAAGGCTATGCCAGCTACAGTCTGGTGAGCAAATTAGTGACATCTACAATGGCTCTGACATGTGCTTAAAGACCTGCTCGTTCGGGACGGGGGGATGTTTACAGTCTGCTTTAAATCATACTTCTCTTATGACATTGTGGTTCCCCTTGTGTTCAGCGAGAACACTGAAATACTGTTGACTGTTGGCATACATACCTGCTTCATAGTGTCCTTTGAATCCAGAGCCTCTGGCAGTGGAGTCTGGGAGAAACAGAAAGACATACTTTATCCCCAGCGAACCATTTCTCCATATCTCAGACTTCTAAAATAAAGCAAGTAAATTGTTTTGGAACAGCATTCCACAGGAACGAGCTGGACTGGTTTTTGATAACAATCTTGCTGTAGTTGGGCCAAAAAAACATATATGACCAAGCTGGACTGTTGAGAGAGGAAAAAATAATTATTTTCTTTTCACTGGTATGAAGGTCACTACAAATACATTATCTCAGCCTGTGATGTGCTGCCATTGTCTCCAGTATGGTGGGTGGGTGTCAAGTGTGCGTAATGGAGTGGGTGGAAAGAGTACATAGGCCTCAGCAAAAGAAAGTACATAGCCTGTTTCCTTGAATTTCAGTTGCTATAAACTATAGACTATCCTTTCATGTGAAAAGTCATTTGAAAAACCTGAACCTTTAAAGATTATTACTGGAGCAGCTGCCAAAGGCAAAAAGTACTAAACATGCTTGTCTTGAGGCTCTAGAAATCTTCACTTAAAGGAGCTGCATCATTCCTAACATTAACCTCCTACCATGTAGAAATATTCACCATTCTCATGTCTGTACTTTGGCCATAGTCAGACTTCCCCTTTGTTGCTTGGTTTTTATGCTTTTATGACCATCTTGTGGTTGCTATCTTGTGTGTAAGGTAATTGGTTTTGGTGAAATTAACTGGACCTGTGAAGGACATGGCCACTAATTTTTACACATCACATTTCAACTTGCCTCATAATTCTCCTTTACTAGCGCCAGTTTAATACAAACTTCTCTCTCTTTCTGTTGAATTGATTGTAAACTTAAAAAAAGATACTGAAAGTAATCACAACATAGATGGCACTTAAATGTACAGTAGCTGACGGGACTGAACAACAAGTTGTGATAAAGTCTTCACATCACTGACAGACATTTGTTTCTCCACTGTTACTGCAGACAGACTTTGTGGTATGTTTTATCTGGCCTGCTAGACAGCCAGATACGTCATGTGATATTAGCTGGAATGGCAGATTGCCATTTAAAAAAAAACACACAAAAAAACCTAAGTAATAAAAAACTCATCAGGCCACACGGCAAGTCTAGAAAACTCAAAGTAACATTAAACTCGACTGCAATTTTGCTTTTAATTGAACTGTGACTGAATGACAGTGAGTCCATAAAACCTTACGCACAATCATTTATGAACCAATCAAAACAAACGTGCTTCTTAAGTTCAGAAAAGCAGACACAGTTAAAAAGCTTCATGTATGTGAGGTATTTTTTCTGCTTTGTGTCCATGTGTCAGCACTGGTATGCAATAGCAAAAAGTACACGAGGGATGCTGCAAATGATGAAGGCTGTGCCCTTATCTGCCTCATGTGCTCACAGAAAGAATTAGCTTAACCTTCAGGGCTCGATTATTTGGGCTCATTGTTGACAGCACATAAGAGTGAATAGAAAGATTGGGCACCATGCTGCGACAGAAATGAACTAAACAAGTCTGAATAATACCAAGCACCATATGCAGGCCTGGCATTACTTGTTACTGAGGCAGATTCCACTAATGTTCTAGTATAGCACGAACAATGCTTGAAAAGATAATCATGCATATAATGTGAATTCATGCATTTGTTGATTTTGCATTTAGGGTGATTTAGCATATTTTCAACACAATCATTATCCATTACACAATCATTAGCCATTACTGGCTAAAGTTATGTAATTTGTCAGCTGTAAGATATACTTGGTTTTATTTGGTTTGGTGATTCTTCAGACGTTTAAGAAAATCATCTTTATATTTTTATCCTTCTAAGCAGTCTGGGTGTCATGTATCATACTGTCAATGTAAAATCAAATCAAATAAATCAGTTGTTCTTCATGTAGAACTACCTTAGGGGACTATGACATTGATATTTGGCTGGTAAAAGCAGGCGGTTCAGAATACAGTCTCTGGAAATTTATGGTTATCTTTGGCCTGCGATGCTTACAAGTCAGGTAAATTTAGAACCAAAGACTTTCAACCCTGTTCTGCTCTTCCTGTGACCTGGAAACTAAAACCACACCTTTTTGCATTCTTCTCCAAGCTCTTCTGTAAACTGAGCGAGGGTGTTGCAGGGGAGGTGAACAATAAACAATGCACTATTTATAGCCTGAGGTAAATAATAATAAAATATGCTTTGCTACCTTCCTGCGTCACCACAACAAACTACAACAACAACAGAAGAATCTGCTTCGGTCTACTGCAAAATACAGACACCCCGGGTGATTTAAATAGCTGAGGTGGAGCAAATTTTATTAATTTTGTACATGACTAAAACGACGGATTATTTTGGATCGGCATGCCGCCTATTTTCCTGGATTATCAATTAAATGTTTGGTTTATAAAAACTAGGACAGAGGCAAGAAATGCCACCACAGTCAACCAGAACCGAACGGGACACGCTCACAATGCTCGGTCTGTTAAACAGCCCAAACATCACTGTTAATAACAATCAAATCAAACTATCGGAATAATTAAGAGGAAAATTTGAAAACTTGCGCTCATGAAAATGTAGATGTCGGTTAATTTGCTGTAACTGACTTAATTTGTAGACTGATCAGTTGCGTTTGTTTACACTGTGGTGACTTCTATAGGGAGGTCTCTTCTTAAAGAACTTTTAGGGCCCCCAAGGCCACATGTGTCAGACATTTATTTATGATTACAGTCCTTTAGAAGCATAATAACTCTACCAGCAGTAATTTAATATTAACCAAAAAAAAAAAAAAAAAGTAGCAAGCAACAGCTCGGAATCCTATTTAACCCGAAGCTTTTTTTTCATGAACTTTAGGCCTTAAGTCGTGTACTCTTAACTTTAAAAAATGAATAGGTCACTGCAAAAAGACAGCGGATTATGATGTCAAAAAACATCCTTCACATCTCTTCTTATCCGCATCATGTGGCACCATGCAATAAAACTAATTCTTGCTCATGTTCCATGAAATACTCCGCAGTCAATTCGCTGAAGTAAATATGTAAACATTAAAGAGGCATACCCAGCTGATGCCCCGTATTGTCTGTTTTTCCACCGAGCAGCGGTCCGGGAACACTTGGTAATTGTGACTCCGAAAGAGATGCATTTTGTTTCAGATCAAAACAACCGACAAACAAGTTTCCCAGTCAGAAGATCTGCAGCAGCACTCGGCAGCGCTAGACATTATTCACGGCACAGTAGCCTGGATCGCTCCGTATCACGCTCATTACTGCGCAGCGACGACTCAACACGGCGACAGTGTCACCTCGTAACTCCGCATTTTGCTCTCCTAATAAATTCCAGGCAGGTCCCGCATCAAACTCAGATCTTGCTGCCTCATTGAGGTCGAGCTGCGTAATGTTCAGCCATCCCTCGCAGCACAGGCGCACTGTCGCTGCGTTGCGTGTGTGCGCACTTTGGCTTTCCACAAGGAACTGCATCAGAGAGACTGCCTCTTCTGGCAGTTTTACCACCTAATTAAAAGCGGTGTTTGATTTACTTAGCTTGACCTCGCAGGTGCAGCCTTAACATCGTGTCCTTCTTTCAAAAAAAAAAAAAAAAAACACGTCAGCGAATAGATAAACATGATCAACGAGCTCGCTCATAGAAGGAAGAGATAAAATATTCAGGGACAAAGCCTAATCTTTGTTGAGTGGTCAACTAAATACCTACAAACTCCTAGTCACGCAAACAACAAAATATTTGCACCTTTACTTTAAAACGAGTCGTGTGTTTGATACAAATTTGCAACATTTAGTAGCTGAACTTTAGTTTAATCCCTGTGACAAAAAACAAAACAAACAACCAAACCAAAAAACAAACAAACAAATATTTGGGTCAGGGGTATTAAAGGAGGTATAATGTTCTATGCGGGTAGCACATAGTCAAGTTCGTTTTGTACAGTAGTTCAGAAAAACACATAAGCTGCAGCGCACACACTTATCAGGTTGTCCAGCTGCCTGGCTCAACTGGGTCTGTAGGCACAGATAAACTGCTTCAAGGGCAGAAAGTAATTTAGGTTTGAGGACAGCACTTAACGCCTTTAAGCAGTTCTGGTTCACAGGTGTTTGTCCTTTGCACAGGTGTTATATACCCAGTAAAGCTTTATGGGGTCATAAAATTCATAATAGGTGTACTACAGTGTTCATATCTGAACGGATTTTTTGTTTTATATTTCTTTTTGTCTGTGTCAGATTCAAACCTTATACCTGTGGTCCACACCTATGGTTTTTGTGTTCTTTTATAGATGCAGATGACTTACTTCCCCCAACTCTGGCGTACGCCGTCTTGGTGGAAAACTAATGGCTCTGACCAAGTTCTCCATCAAGAAAATGGCTCGAGCAGAATCTGTGCGAAGAAAAACAAAATACAGTATAATAATTTGTTTCTTTAGCAGTCATGAAAGGAAAATGGGAATGTAGTGTAAATCATTTTCCATTGTCACTTAATAGTCAAAGCAAAACAAACAGAAATAAACCTGCAGAGCCTGAAATAGAGACAAGGACCCTTTTTAAAGTTTAATTTCCCATGCACCTCCAATTATAACAGGATCATGTCTGTGTGCTGCAGGCTGGAAAGGTTATGCAAGAATTGTTTAAATCCCAGCTATTGTTTCAGAGCAGGGCAGCCCTTCCTGTACTGAGCTCAGTGTCTGAGTCACTTTGCCAAACTTTTCCACAACACGCACACTGACCAGAACGTCCACTCGACTCTGCTTTCCATGCAGAATGAGAGCTGTGCATTCAAAGAGGCTCTTGAATATGTTACTATTAAAAGCCCAGCCCCTGTTTCTTACCTTTACTGTAGATGTGACTGCTTCTATCTCGGAGCCCCATTACATTAATTAGTGAACGGTGGCTCTCAGAGGCTACAGAACTTCTTTTGTTTTGAATCTCACCATACCAGAAGACTGTACTTTGAAAGGTACTGTGAGGCATATTTGCTGCAGTTGTTCAGGAAAAAATAATTGTTTCTTACCACATTTAGACCTCCTTCGAGTCATGAGAACTCTTCAGTCACAACTGTCCTAAAATCCAATCTTAAATCAAACCCAGTCAAACAGAAAGTACTGTTGAAGTTCAGTCGATAAGTTTTCTGTTTTCTGGCTAAACTGTGTATCTCTCTGTTTCTTGAAAATGCCTCACAGGGTCTCCGTGATGCCACATAAAGAATGTTCACAATGAAAGAATCCAGTTTTCCTTCTTATGACCTCCTGCGGGAATTTAAACACAATAGTTTAGCTGATAAGGAAGAGCATATTGCTACAATCTTGTTGATGGTATCTGACACAGTGACTGTCTTTACTGTCTTCTGTAAATAGCAGCATATTATAGAGAAAAACATTGTTTCAGGGGATTTATGTTTATTTTGTACCACACTACACTTAAGCAATGATCAGATTTGAAGAAGGCTAATCTACACTGGACGGAGATAATCTTAAAAACCCCTGAAAATTCGGTGATGGTAATTGCTTTCTGGCCCTGGGATTGAAATCAAATCTCATTAACTCGGTTGCAGATTTAGGTGACCTTGTTTTAGGTTCAAAGAATATAACCATTAAAAAGCTCCAAATGTCAGGATAGACTGAATTTAGACTGCTGACACCTTGAACTCTTATGGATCCAGGTCACTCTGTATTGCCTGAGGATTCGGATCACATTCCAGCCTGGCACGTTGAAAATATAAATGCTGCCCTCTATTGAGGATGCACATGGCCCGCAAAGCAATTCCCAATAAATAAATAAATGATGCATGCAAGCACTCAAATTCATGCATAAATTCTGTAAATGGACAAAATAATGACTTTTTTTTTTTTTTTTTTTTTAGTAAAGAATGGACTAACTGAAAGAGTCAACATAAATAATATCACACCATTAAAACATAATGTTATGCTTTATGTGATGTGCCTCTCTCCCCGTTTCTCTTTCCCTTTTTAAATTTATTTGTGTGTGTGCGTTTCTATTTAGATCCTTCGGGAATGGGAGTGGGATTTCCTGAAACACACCCATGGAATGTACTTTGCCAGTAGTCTTTGTTGTGACTGTCCAGCGTCTCCACACACATACACACACACACTTTCCTTCCTTTCTCCAAGCCAGTTAGCTGTGACAGGGAAATACATGTTTGATCTGTTTGACCTTACGGTCTAATGAGAGCTGAGGCAGAAAGTGGAGCCCACATGACCTGAGACAGTTGGAGAGACAATAATTGTACACCTACCACAACACTTCAAGTTTGTCCTTTCACATCTAAACCCTGCTGTGCAGACACATGTTGACATTTACATCCGTGATTCAGTTTTAAGCACTAAAAAGTCACAAACGACTGAAATATACTATTTAGAGAAATTTGGAATTGGCATTTGGAACACCTGTGATGAAGAATTGCCTGTATATATAAAAAGTATCTTTAAAATCCTGTCAGAGAAATAAGCAGGGGCTTTCTAAAGCACAGCATATTATGAATAAAATATACATAGAAAATGTTTATAAATTAGTACAACAAACCCAATGATCTGCCACAATTTCACACGATCCTTCGCTCTGCAATCAGTAACTCACCACTGCGTCGGTCTTATAAGATTCTTCAGTTTGATGGCTTCAGTGCTTTATTTTTTCTTCTTGCCAGCCTTCGCTTCTGTCATACGTCTCTTGGAGGGTATGTTATGTGAGTTACGGGGAGTAATACTGGACACAGCTTCCTGTATCTTTCTGATTGGTCCTGAAGAGAGTGCCCAGGGGAATGGGCTTAGCACAGCACTGACACACAGCAATGTATGAGAGTTAGAATACAACCGACCGTACACTATGTGATTTGCAGTGCTCACATCACAGATAGGGTTTATGTGGTTTTCTTGTCTGGAAGTCCCGACTGCTGCAGCTCTGCAAACAACCACAGGAAATGTCTGAGGCTCAGACTCTGAGAAAGTCTATGCTTTTCACTATAACTATCACGATCACTGTTTCATTCATTGTCCAATTGCAAATAAATATTTTTTTTCCATGGGAAAGACACTTCATGCCTGCCGCTGTCAGCCAGGGACAAACTTAAAATAAATCTTAGGTAAGTAGGCAAGTGGTCTTCATTTGACCAAATTGCAAATCTATGTAGATTATTGTACATAAATTATATGAACTTTAAATGTTTATATTCATTTCCATCAAAGGGACATCTGATCAAGCATCATTCAGCAGCATGACAATGACCTTCAACATAAAACTTTCTTCAGACCTGATCAAGTCAGACTGAA
Organism: Archocentrus centrarchus; assembly: GCF_007364275.1. Classification (NCBI taxonomy): domain Eukaryota; kingdom Metazoa; phylum Chordata; class Actinopteri; order Cichliformes; family Cichlidae; genus Archocentrus; species Archocentrus centrarchus. The sequence continues at coordinate 8,865,948 of NC_044352.1, read as the reverse complement.
GTAATACGACTCCTTCTTCTTCTTTTGGCTGCTTCCTTTAGAGGTTGCCACAGCGGGTCGTCTGTCTTCACCTTACCCACCTCTAGCCTCCTCTTCATCACACCAACCCTCTGCATGTCCTCCTTCACTACATCCATGAATCTTCTGTGGTCTTCCCCTTTTTCTCCTGCCTGGGAGCTCCATGTTCAGCATCCTTTGTCCAATATATCCACTAATCCCTCCTCTGCACGTCCAAAGCATCTTAACCTGAGTTGTCCCTCTGATGTTCTAATTTCTAATCCTGCCCCATAATAGTGACTCCCAGTGAAAATCTTAGCTCTTCCTCTTCCAGCTCTGCCTCCTACTGTACCTTTTGTACCTTCTGTCTCACTCTTGCTGCTGCCCTTCTGTCACAAATCATAATAAGACACTAAAACTGCTTAAATTCCTGGGATAACTGTAGAAAGTTCTTTAAGATGGTTAAAACAAACCACATGTCAAAAATTGTAAAACGCGCACACACGTATACCTACAAAAACTGGTGCTTTTATAAAGGCAGTGGGTGCTTCAGAGTTAGGTTGAAGTCAACAAACAAATAAAAAATAATGGAATTTTGTTCTGTTGACGTCCCCACTTTGCTTTTAGCGCTTACAACTTTTGCACAGCACACGCAATTCCACAAAGCTCCACTGGATGGTAGGTCTAAGAAAAAAAAAAAAGAAAAAGAAAAAGCTGTTTCTCTTTGGTCCACTAGGGGCGGTATGTCAATGAGTAGGGGCTTTCCTCTGTTCGAAGATATTTACAAGACAGGTGATAGATAACTTCGTGGCAAATTGCTGTAAACACAGCATAGAGATTCGTTTTTTTCCCAACCGAGTAACGTTAGTGCATTTGTATGCCCAGTGTTGTATAACGGTGAAGGGCAAATACAGACCAATAAAACGAAGAAAGTTTTTCCTCAAATAAATGTGTCATGTACTGTTAAAGACAGCTCTCCGCGGTGGTTGTGCTATCTCGGTAATAGCACAACATCTTTGTGGCGTATATCGGATAAACATTTGTCGTGTTATTTTGTTGTTGCTTGCTAGTTGGAAATCTAAACGCGGTTTGTTTCTTTGTATTATGGACACGGCATATGAAGTGGCTGATATTTATTAGGAAGCAAAGTTTTGCTAGCAGGGATAGCCGTCGCTCTCCTCCTGGCCCCTCTTCAGCGAAGGGGAAATTCATCTTGTCCTTTTCCTGTAGCTTAGGATATTACATAATGTGGCAGTAAGCTGTGGTTTAGCCTAATTTTAGTCTGTTTTTGAGGAACAACACGCCTTTATCTCAGACGACGGTATTAACATTTGCTAAGAGGAGTAGTATTCCAATATGGGAATCAGCAGGATATACATTAGCATAGGATATGCTACCTTTGGTACTGTGGTTGGACTTTCGGCTTTCTTGGCCTGGAATATCGCCTTTAAACAGCCATGGACGGCGGCTATGGGAGGCCTGTCAGGTATGGGGAAAAACACCTATAGCACTAACCAAAAATACCCGATCACTTTATCACGTGACATAGACGCACATAGCCATTTCGTGGGTCCCAGTCCTGATGTAGGCCTGTATATTTAAACACCACTGTATCGTTTTATGCTCCATGTTGCTTTTATAATTCAGCCACTCACTGAAATCTAAAAATATAATGTATTATTGCCAAATGATATATTTTGTGTAGTTGTAGCTAGTGAAATATATAGGTCACAATGCTTAGTACTAGACCCTCCCTTCATTCTTCCACATTTTCTATTTTGAATATAGTTTTTTTTCCTCACTGTTCAGGTCCACACTTTTTCCTTCATATAATCAGGTTATCAACCTTCTGTGAAACACTTAATAGCAATAACATGTATGGATGGTGCTGTACAAATAGGCTGGACTAATACACAATGCCAGTCTTATTAATAAATAGCCAGCTATGCGAAGGAGACACAAGTTTGGTATTTACATTTATACAGTGCTTAATAAATTTGTTAGACCACCAACCCTGTGGCATAAACAGTGCTTAACTCTGCCACAGCTGCCCTAAATTGACAGTATTGGTAATTACAAAAATCATTATTTTTATATTTTTGTAATTGTAAATAAACCAGGATGTGCAAGCTGTTTAATCAAAAAAAAAAAAAAAATTAAAGCTAAAATATAATTTTTGTTGTTATTCATGAATTTTCAAATTTACTGTTTTTAAAAAAAACTGAGAAAGATTGTAAAGAAAAATATTAGTTTTTGATTAAGATGCCAAAAACTTAATCAAAAAGTATTTTTACGTCCTGAAAAGAAAATTCAGTTTTAGCAGTTAATGGTTATGCTTGATTAATTTCTATCTTCTCAGAGGAGTCCAGTGTGCCTGCTCAAATTTAGGTATAAAAACATGAATTCAGTTTATTCACCTAATAAATAATAATGGAAGTTTTAGTTTTAAACACATTTTGACAGATTTCTCAAATATTTGTGTTGTCTTGATTTTATGGTATGTGGTCTAATAAATTTGTTAATCGTGTTTTCCACAAATGACAGTGACGTGGTGGTGACAATAATCAGTAGTTGTGTATTGTTTTTTTTAACCTGCTGTTTTTTGTAGTCTCCACTCGGTCAGACTCTGTTTCCCTCTCTTGACAGGAGTTTTAGCGCTCTGGACTCTCGTCACACACATCATGTACCGTCAGGACTATTGGCGAACCTGGCTCAAGGGTCTCAAATTCTTCATCGTTGTTGGTGTGCTCTTCTCAGTTTTGGCCGTGGCAGCCTTCATTACCTTCCTAACTCTGGCCATTACACGGAAGCAATGTAATTTTGTCTTTTCTGTTCCTAAATAAATTACTAGCAATTCAAATTATCAGAGAGGGGAGGATTCACTTACTGACAGTAGTGACCATCTTTTTATTCTATTCCACAGCTATTCTTGACCCGAGGAGCTTCTACCTCTCCTGTGTGTGGAGCTTTCTGACCCTCAAATGGTCTTTCCTCTTGGCCTTGTACTCATACAGATACCGTCAGGAGTTTGCGGACATCAGCATCCTTAGTGATTTTTAGTCGGTACTCATTTTAAAGACTTTGATGGACTTGATGAGGTTTTAGGTTGCCAGCAGGAGCTGGACAATGAGCTTTTATAACAAAAGGAAAAGCAGACATGACTAGATTTAAAAAAAAAAAAAAAAAAACGGTCATCTGACTTTTACCACATGGACCTGTACTTGCTTATCAAGCTCTGTATGCATTGTAACCTGTTCTCCCACTTTTAATGAGCTACATGTTACAGCTCTGTAGTAAGTCTAAACTTCTGAAAACATCAGCTTCTTTTGATTGGATTGCTGAAGGACATTTACAGAGACGTGCAGGTGGTTTCAAATACAGCTACACCCTTGGATTGTTTCATCTTTAAACAAGGAAATCCCCACCATAACATGCTTTTAATCCAGTGATTAGAGTTTCAAATGAAAGTGAAAATACTCAACGGCAAAATCCAATCCAGTCCAAACCAAAACTAAAACCACTTACCTTAAACGTTATACTAGCTTGACAGCGAGTGATTGTTTTCATCCAAAATTAGCTCATATCTCCTCATAGTCACTGACTCAATGTTTGAGAAGTGTTTCAGCATCCATTATAGTCCAGGATATGTTAGACAATACCAATACCACTAAAATTCAGTTATTCTGCTGCACTATTCTGCTGTCGCTATGAGCGCTCGTTATGTTAGCCTAAACATGTAGTATCACGATTAAACATTATGTGTGAAGCATCACTACAAACAGATAAGGCTGTTGCAGTTCACTAACAAAAATGGCAACACTGTTGACGGCATTTTGTTCATATAAATGTTCACCTTCACTTCAGAGTACAGGTGCGAATGTCTGTCTTGGAGGAGTTAAACACATTTTATGTGCATCCTCCTTTTTGTTTGTGCGGGACTGTTTTTATTTTGACTCATGCAAAAGAGCTCCATTCACATCTCTCTATTTTTTCCTTACAAGTACAATGTACATGTTGATACAGGTGTACCTGCTGCCACCCTTCCACATGCTGACGCTCCCGTATCTCCAGCACATTTTCCTGCTGTTGGCATTACTGACAAACAATACCCCTGGCTTTTTCAGAATTTTTGTTTGGACTCAGTAGCTTAAAAAGTATTGGCTCTCATAATGTCCCTATCATTATCAGCTCATTTATTAAACAATGTTGTTGGACATTTGCCTGCAGATACAGAGTTGCACTCTGAAGCTTTCTTTCATGTGAAATGTTCGGATAAGAGCCTTCGTTCTTCAGTAAGAAAGGAAGAAGCGCTTACTGTTCTGTTATTCTTGAAGGTGATGCCTTCCTGTGAAATTTGTGCTTTTCATTTTTTGTTCCACCAGAGGGAGACTTGCATTTTCTGTCCAAAGGCTGTCTGAATATTCTGACATTCCTCTTTTAGAGAAAACACAAATGGATCTACTAAATAATTGCACTTTAGTCTATGATATTGATGCCATTGTTTTGCACACAGATTCTGATACAATGGGACAAAATCATGTTTTACACATTGTCACATTGTCACCCTTTTATGGCTAAAAGATGCTATTATCGATTTTTGCAGTTAGCTGTGTTAGTTGTATAAGTCTGATTAAACTGGTCTGCAATTGCTTTAGTGCCAGCTGTAGCTTATGTCTACCCCTTTCCCATAAAACATGTCAAGCTGTATTTTAGTTCATGTATTTTTGGTTGATGTGTATGAATGTGAGGATGCTACATGTAAATAGAAAGTGAACCAATTAAAATGCATTTATTGATAACTACATCATGTTGTGTCCTTGGTCAGTAGCTCTCAGATTCAGCAGCGCCTTGAGCAACGAGCACTTAAACCAATTTAACTGTTTCCCAGCAAGCGTCCATGTACCAGGGTTTATTTTTTTAAGCCCCACCCAGCAGGTGTAGAAGGTCTTTAGCATAACTTGAAAAGTAATCAAGTCTCAAACACCTGCAGAGGTGCTTCAAGAGTAAGCAAGGTAAAAGTGAGTACCATCTCTTTATGTTTTTGCTTTAACATTGTCTGATTTCTTACATAGAGCCCTAACATCCGTGTGAATGTGTTTGCGTTTACGTGTGACTTAAATGTTTCTTTAAGTCTGATGCAACAAGTCACAGTAAAGGAATAAACCAGTTTTTAGGAATTATTTAAGTTGGCAGAACAGAATTTGAATGAACCTACACTGATATAAGATATATTCATACACACTGTTGCCATTGTGGATTTTTATTAATTAGGCAGTGAGTGTAAATCTAATTTCAGTTTCTTATGCGGTTGTTTCATCTTGAGCTTTAGCTCCTAAAACCCCTAATTTCCTATTTAGCGTTCAAGAGTTCATAACAATGTAACAACAGTTACAGTTGACAGTTGTTGGCTCATCTGTTTACTCCAAAAGTTGAAATATCTAAATTTATGTTTTAAAGTGCTATTGCATTGTTTCTGAAAATACTTTCAGCGTTTCTGCTGAATGCAGAATAAGATTACTGAGCACTGAGTAAACTTGTGTATGATCTTTTATGTACCTGGTGTTGATAAAACTTTTTATCAGTCCGCTGACGTTTTGGCTGATCTTTTATCCTTCAAGGTTAGATGAGGACCTTATACTTCAAGTATGAACCCAGGTCTAATATAGGGAAAGACATCGGTGTAAGGTGAAGCATGCAACTAAATTAACATGAAATTAATGCTTTCATGACTTAAAAACACCAAATGACTACAGCTGCAGGATATGAGTGCTAGGATTCTATGTGAAGGCAATTATAAGTTTGTCATTCCTTAAATTTGACTTTAAAGACGTCGTGTAGGAGAGAATTTCTGTGCTCTTAATATATTTTACCATGTTGTAGCCATGCACCAGGACTGCCCACGTTACGTCGTTGACAGGCCGGCATATAATCTCTCAGACTTTGACAGAGAATTTGACAAAAGGAGTCGACAGTTCCCTGTTGGAGAAAAAGTGAAGAAACTCTTCAGGTACCACACTGCAATCTTACTGCACAGTCAGCATGAACAATGTGCCTTTCTATCATGCAAACTCTGATTCTGACAAGCCTCTGTATTGTGATCAAATAGTGAGGAGTGAGGAGCATGCTGTGCCACAGCTGATGCATTCGGAGTAAAAGGGTTAACTAGAACTCAAGTTTAGATGTTCGGTGTTATGAACTAAAGGACCAAACAAGCAGAAAACCCGATCTCTTCTGAGACTTTCCTTTTGTTTGTTTCTGTCAGATGCTCGGCGTCGAGACTCAAGGGCTTGTTATTCAGACATCTGCCTGTCCTAAGCTGGCTTCCCAAGTACAAAGTGAAAGAAAACCTGCTGTGTGATGTCATCAGTGGGGTCAGTGCTGGCACCATTCAGGTTCCTCAAGGTCAGACATCCTCTACTCTCTACACTGTATAATAGCCTCTGACTGATGCTAGCTGGTGGAGTGAATAACATCGTTTTTGTATTATTTTTAAAATTATTTATTTGACAGCTTCTTTTCTTTCCAGGTATGGCATTTGCCCTCCTTGCAAATCTTCCTCCTGTCAATGGTCTCTATTCCTCTTTCTTCCCCCTCATCCCATATTTCTTCATGGGCACTGCTCACCAGATGGTCCCAGGTAAATCAGAATGATTTATCTACAGCAATTTTGTGTGATGACAGTGATAAGTTGCCAGAGCTGCGTGGTGCTGCACTGAGCCTGACTTTGCGCACTTTGCAGTATGGCAAGGAAAATAGATGTGACACATTACTTTCTATGTCCAGGTACTTTTGCTGTTCTCAGCATTATGGTGGGAATCGTATGTCTTAGGCTAGCTCCTGAGTCGGATTTCAGTCATTTCAATACCACTTGTAATGCTACAGTAGTGGACACAGACAGGATGAATGAGGTTCGTCTGGGTATATCTGGAACGCTGGCCTGCCTCACTGCAATCATACAGGTACTTGTACCACTAAAAGCTCAGTCTTTTAAGGTAAAATTTAAAAGCAATATGGGGTTTAGTTTAAAAGTAACACACTGAGTATGATTTACCTCTGTACAGATTGGTCTTGGATTCATGCAGTTTGGGTTCGTAGCCATCTATCTGTCAGAATCCTTTGTCAGAGGCTTCATGACTGCTGCAGGACTGCAGATCCTAATTTCAGTGCTCAAATATATATTTGGTATCAAAGTGCCGCCTTACAGTGGTCCACTGGCCGTTATATATGTAAGTTACCATTTCACTGTTATTAAAAAAAAAAGAAGGATAAAATCCTTTGCAAAATGATTATTTGTCAATAATGTATATAACTCAATTGTTTCCTGACAGACTCTCAAAGATATAATATGTGGCCTTCCTGATACCAATATAGCCTCCTTAGTCTTTGCTTTGGTCAGCAGTGCAGTTTTGATTGTAGTGAAAGAGCTAAGTGCTCACTATCGTCACAAACTTCCCTTCCCTGTTCCTATGGAGATTATCATCGTAAGTAGTACATTTTTTAAAATCTTTTTTGTCTAATTTGAGTTAACTTTTGTACTTTTTTTGGGGGTGGGGGTGGGATATTAGATTGTGGCCTGATTTCTGTTCCTATTTTACACAGGTGGTGGTGGCCACAGCCATCTCAGGTCCACTGAATCTTCCTGAGATCTACCACATGGACATCGTGGGAGATATCCCTCTGGGGTAAAGCGACATCAGCATCCTCAGGATTCCTGCAAGTTATTAAATCTAAATAAATAATAAATATTAACTTTAGTTTTGTTTGTCTCTATTTTCTAGGTTTCCTGTACCAATCCTGCCAACAGTAAGTCAATGGGAAGAAATGTTGAGCACAGCTTTCTCTCTGGCAATCGTTGGATATGTTATCAATTTAGCCATGGGCCGGACACTGGCAGCCAAGCATGGCTATGATGTGGATCCCAACCAGGTCGAAAAACTGCATCTCTTTTAAAAGTTTAAGACATTTATTTTACTTAATTTTTTCAATACTGAATTGGTGTTCTTGAATAGGAAATGCTGGCTCTTGGCTGCAGCAATTTCTTTGGATCTTTCTTTAAGATCCACGTGATCTGCTGTGCTCTGTCTGTAACCCTGGCTGTTGACAGTGCTGGAGGAACCTCACAGGTGAGCGCTGATTGTACTCAAACTGTAACTAAAATATTACTCAAGGAAATGTTTTATGGACTGTAAATGGAGTAACTCCAAACTACTGCACATCTCTTGCTGCCCTCTAGTTTGCCAGTCTGTGTGTAATGCTGGTTGTAATGGTCACCATGCTCGCATTGGGAATCTACCTGAAGCCACTTCCAAAAGTAGGTGGACATAACAGTGTGAACTTGAAATATTATACAAAATATACAGAGGTAAGTGACCAACCTAGGCATAATAAGTAACTCCTGTTATTTTTGTTTCCCAAGTCAGTGCTCGGAGCGTTGATTGCAGTGAACTTGAAGAACACACTCCTACAGCTCTCTGATCCCTATTACTTATGGAAGAAGAGCAAATTGGACTGTGTAATTTAAATCCTTTGATGTGATATTGAAGCATAATGCAGCGTGTTTTTTTTTTTTCTTCTTCATATTTTATTGTTCCTTCTCTTTCAGTGTGTGTGGGTTGTGTCATTTTTGGCCACATTCTTTCTTAGCTTGCCTTATGGTGTTGCTATCGGAGTGGGTTTTTCCATCCTGGTAGTGATATTCAAGACGCAGTTGTGAGTAAACTGTATAAACATGTAGTACATTTGAACCAAAAATGAGCTCTAAGGTTTGACTTTTTTTTCTAACAATGTTTTCCTCATAGCCGCAATGGTTCAACAATGGTTCAAATTATGGATACTGATATCTACAAAAACCCAAAGATGTACAGTAAGGTATGACGAGTACATATACTTTGTGTATTTTTGCCATTAGAGATCATTTAGGATTGATCGCATCTCATTTTTTTTGCAATAACCCCACAGGTCATGTCAATAACAGGTGTGAAAATAGTTAACTATTGTTCACCAATCTACTTTGCAAATGCTGAAATATTTCGCCAGAGAGTCATCAAAAAGGTAAGCTCAAATGACCATTTTGCTGTCGCGGTAAGCCAAGGGTTCATGCAGCTTTGTTTTTGTATCTAGACTGGGCTGGACCCTGGCAAACTTATCCTGACCAGGCAGAAGTTCTTGGAAAAAGAACAGAAGGAAAAAGCAAAGGAAGATAAGGAAGAAAAAACACGGAGGAGGAAACTCAGCTCCTTGGTTACCATGAAAGTTCAGGTGGGATCAAGCACATGTGACATCAGAAACGTGTAATTTATGGGCCATCCAACTGTCAAATATCCCACTGAGTTAAAGGTGATTTTACTGAAAATACAACTCACGACCTTTTCTGTACCTTTCTGTATTCATTTCCTATAAATCTAGACCATATCTCAGCTTGAACTACAAAATGACTTTGATATGAACGATGGCAGTGCCAGCAAAACGGAACCTCCTACAAGCTATGTCAACTTCCACTGTAGCGACATTGAACTGGGCGAGCAGTTACCTGACCAAGAGCCATCCAGTCCCCCTGTTCTCACACTGGAGCCCCAGCCAGTGCCCTTCCACACCCTGATCCTTGACCTGGCAGGGGTCTGCTTCATAGATCTGATGGGCATAAAAGTATTGATAAAGGTTATAAAGTTCTTTTCTGTATTAATGGAATCAGACTTGATAAAAGTGGCACGCTGAATGTTTTAGGCTCTGTTTTACAGTAGCTATAAAAGATTTAAGATACTTACAAATCAGATGTTACATTTTTGGTTGCTAGATGCTTCCGTCCTTACTGAGATCATTAATAACTGGCTTTCAATGTAACTTCATGGATATGCATTTCCATAACAAGTTTTCTTTCTTTCAATTCCCACACAGATGAACTCGAGCTACACAATGCTGGGCATTAAACTGTATCTGGCTAATGTTCAAGGTAAAATCTTAAATTACCTGAATTTGTTCACACCTGTTGGCTCATCTGTGCAGTTGGCATGGCAACAAAGGCCTAATCATTCATACAACACTGAGCCCATTAGTTCTGTAAAGAGCTCTGTTAGAGGAAAACAAGTTACATGTTGCTCATCATTTTGTGCAGGTAACCCCATTTGCCACTGAGATAAAGGGAAGATCCACAATGACTGCAGTTTATCATGCCTGATTACTTCAAAGCCGCAGATCTTCTCTTGTTTCTCTCCTGCCTTAGAGAATTGTCATTATAATACTACATGTGCGTTAGGCAAAATCTCTGCGTTTAACCATGTCCTTGTCCTTGTATAATATTAGTTGCCTTGCTTGCAGCCCAGGTGTATGAAGAACTGGAGGCCGGGGGAGCTTTTGAAGAAGGCAATATTGCTCGCAGTAATCTCTTTCTTTCTGTTCATGATGCCATTCTGTTTGCTCAGCAGACCTCTGGAGAGAGGCAAGTCTCCTCAAAGGTAGGCCTTACTGCATAAAAATAACCTTATCAGACAAATCCTTTTCACAACATCACATACAATCACATGCTGTTTAAACCCTCTAAGGTTAGGGATATGGGGACAGATTAAACAGAGGAGGAAAAATACATTTATTTTCAAAGTGAAAAATTCCGCTTCTTAGCACAGCCTTTGTCACCTTATCTGGTTCAGCAAAGGTAAACAGAAATATCACAGGGTTTTGTGACACAGTAAGTGCCACAATAAACAAAGCTGTACTTTACACCAAGGTCATGGTACATAGTATATGCTCTGTATCTGATTTAGTCTCTTTTATTCTGCCTAATGTTTTTCATTGTCACATTGTCACGTATAAAAAGTAGAAACAATAATTTTCAATTCAGATGAGTCAAAGTCAAGTTCATGTTGAACCATTTATAAAATGGGAAATAAATTAAAATAGCTCCCTAAAAAGTGGTGGTTACTGATAAAAAAACAAATTTATTTTGGAGGCTTAATATTACTCAGCATGGCTGGCAAATATTTTTTAAAGTACACTATAGGTCTCTACAGATTTTAACTAGTAATGCAACACTCTAGGTCTTTGAAAAGCACTTGAGAGAAACTGCTTACACATGGTTAGAGCAGATTGCATTGTACTGCCACTGTCTTACTGCAGATTGTTACAGTATTAATAGAAACACATTGTGTATCAGCCTGTTTAACTAAATATGTGAACTGACTTTGTTGGCTGCAGGCCCAGGGAGCAAAACAGGGACTTGGTTATAACTTCAATGAGGAAAAGGATCTGGAACAGGTACACTAACATTTGTATGTGCAGCCTGATACAAAATGACAGTTTCACCTACTTATTATTAATCATTATTAATCATTATTAATCATATTCCACGTCTAAGACCAACTTTACTTTTGCAGGAAATGTTTTGAAGTGAACACGACGAGAAGAAACATACTGAAGATACTGCCAATAATCTTGAATTTTTTTACTACAATTTCCAAAATTCATCCTCTGCTTAAGCTTCCATGTTTAATTAGACTCTCTGGAATTATCTAAATAAAAATGTTTTACTTTGAGGTTGGGGGCAGCGATCATTACTTTACATCACTGATGAGGGGGTGGCACATACTGGCCCGAGAGACCCCGAGAACAAGCAAGTGCTGAGCAGATAATGAAGGGAACTCTGGGGCTCAGTTTGCCTACCTTTCACAATAACTGAGGAGCAAACTGCTGACTGTGCAGTCATACAGAACTGCTCCTGTAATTAAATGAGAGTGTGCATGGCCACAGCTGTGAGGTACAACTAGTTGAGCAGTCTGTGGAGCCCCTGTGGAGGTAAGGCACTGCAAAAGGCTAAACATAAGTGAAAGAAAGATTACATAGTATCAGCAGTTTCATGACTTTGTTGTTGCAAACTCTGCTAAGCACCAGAGTCTTGATAATTGTCCATAAGGTAGAAATGAGCTACAACAACCAAATAACACTCTTAATTGTTGCCACTTGTGCTAGTATAAGCTGTAAGAAAGAGAAATATGTGGGCCAGATAACTTGTGTTTGTGTAGCAGGTGCTTAAAGGCCTGTGGTGTCTAGTCTAGCAGCAGGCTGTCAGTGGTGTTGGTATGCCTGTGATGCATGAATGGATTTATAAAGCTATTAAGAAATCATCCTAAGGTATTCTGGCACACATCTGCTCCTCTGCTCCCCTTCGTCTCTGCAGCAAATTGGCACCACAAGTGATTACAAGGTTTCTATGGCCATCAGCTTTAATTTGGAGCCTTGGGAAAGTCTTTCATCGCTTAATGCATGTAAGTGTCTGTGTGTGTTTGTGTTTAATTCATCACCTGCAGCTTATACTTGTCTTTCTTCTCTCCCTCATTGTTTTCAGGCTGCCTGTGTGGACTTAATTTGATTTAAATTAGAGAGATATTTTGATTGAAAGAATTAGTTTGACTATTGTTTGACGCATGGTTATGAGCCATGATTGTCCTACTTTCCTTCACTAAAAGTGTACACTGTATAAGACGAGACAATTTGACTGTCATTTTTCATTTTCCTTCCATTTTGCAGTTGCAAGCTGCATTCCAGTTTCAAATCATTATAGAAACAGTGAGTGTGCCATTGATGTACGTGACACTCCCAAAAGATTACAGCCCACAATATTCATTTACTGTATTTTTTGTACTAATTATCAACCAGTACAGCAGTTTTTATTACACACACTACAATGCCAAAAGTATTTGCTTGTCTACCTTCACATGCATAGGAACTTGAGTGACATCTTATTCTTAATTCATTGGGCTTAATGTGATGTCGGCCCACCCTTTGCAGCTATAACAGCTTCAACTCTTTTGGGAAGGCTTTCTACAAGCTTTAGGAGTGTTTATGGGAATTTTTTTTTTTTTACCATTCTTCCAGAAGCACATTTGTGATGTCAGAAGGCCTGGCTCACAGTCTCCATTCTAATTTATCCCAAAGGTGTTCTCTCAGGTTGAGGTCAGGACTGTGCAGGCCAGTCAGGTTCTTCCACACCAAACTCACTCATCCATGTCTTTATGGTCTTTGCTTTGTGCACTGGTGTGCAGTCATGTTAGAACAGGAAGGGGCCATCCCCAAACTGTTCCCACAAAGTTGGGAGCACAAAATTGTCCAAAATGTCTTGGTATGCTGAAACATTAAGAGTTCCCTTCACTGAAAACAACCCCACACGTAATCCCCCTCCACCAAACTTCACACATGGCACAGTGCAGTCAGACAAGTACCGTTCTCCTGGCAATCGCCAAAACCAGACTCGCCCATCAGATTGCCAGACAGAGTAGCGTGATTCATCACTCCAGAGAACTCGTCTCCACTTCTCTAGATTCCAGTGGTATGCTTTACTCCACCGCATCTGACATTTTGCATTGCACTTGGTGATATAAGGCTTGGCTGCAGCTGCAGAAAGTTGGTGACCTCTGTGCACTATGCTGCTCAGCATCTGCTGATCCCACTCTGCTATTTTACATCCCCTGCCACTTCATGGCTGAGTTGCTGTCCTTCTCAATCGCTTACACTTTGTTATAATACCACTAACAGTTGACTGTGGAATATTTAGTAGCGAGGAAATTTCATGACTGGACTTGTTGCCCAGGTGGCATCCTATCATGGTACCATGAGAGTACCTGAGAGCGACCCATTCGATCACAAATGTTTGTAGATGCAGTCTGCATGCATAGGGCTTGTTTTTATACACCTGTGGCCATGGAAGTGAATACTTTTGGCAATATAGTCTATATGCAGGGACAAAAGGTTTGTAGTTTTGTCAATACTAATAATAATGCACCCTAAGATTGGATGAGTTGGACTTTATGAGAGTGTTTTGATTTGTTGTGAGGTTTAATTGTCAGCATGCATGTAACATTGTAGTTTGATCAACATTGGTTGCACACATACTGTATTATTTCCTTAAATATGTTGATTTAATACTGATTGCTTCCCTACTGCAAAGACAAGACTCACGGGATATAGGAAAGAATGTACACAATTAACACATGGATCACAGAAACCACACTTTTGAAGTTGTGTGGTTGCAGTTTTTTGTGTGTCTTTCGGAGAATGAGGGATTAAATACTCGCAACACCCCCAAGTCACTGGTTCACATGTGGTATGCACCCACCCATCAATTCTGGGCAATCCATTGTTCTTGCTCGGTGTTGTTACCGCTTGCTGTCCTCTCTACATTTACAGCTAGGATGTACTGCATCAGATCATATTTTGTTCTTTTTTTAAAAAAAAATTTATTATGCAAATTCAACAATAGCTTTTAGACTATTTCTATTTTCAATCTAGCCCTTTTGATACAGTGACATATAATTACTCCTTATCACTGAAGCTATAGGTAGAAAAAAACTCAACCTTTCTGGAGGTCAAATGATGATTACATTGAACTATGAAATACTTCCAGCTAAATCCCTTTTCAAATGAGGTGCTGTTATAATGGACTAGCTTCTTAATCCTGTAATAGCAAGTTCACATAAAAATTAATTTTACACCCCTTGCACATTCATTGACCATGATGGTTTAATTAACAAGGTTCCTTTTAGAAATTTGAGACCAAGAGATTTATGTATTAAATTTGTTTACACGCCCAGTGGTTTCGTACTATTGAGACTAATTGCATGGTGTCAGAGAGTATCTTCTCATTGAGTTATGGGACCTTGTCATTTAGTGCTGGCCTGCTTTTATGAAGAGTCTTCCCTACGAAAATATTTCGCTCTGACCTTTTCAGAATTGAGATTTAAAATTGAAGCGCTTGGATAAAGACCTAGGAAGCCAAAGACGGTTGCTCAAATTGGTTGTGGGGTAGTAATTCTCATCTGAGGAAATGAGGATGACTGACCAATAGTGTATCACCTCTGTAAATAAATTCTTAAAATAATTGTTGTTTGACATTGATCAAGTGACAGCAGTTGGTGCTTTGCATATGCATTTTACAGGCCTGTGTTTGGGGATCTGTTCTGCATCATTAACAAACCAGTTTTAAGCTCGGGCATCATAAATCTTGATTGTGTAATGTCAGCAAATTGTCTTTGGACAGGGTTTGTTTTCAGAGTTGCAAAGAGCAAATGTGACCACTGATATCTGGTATTAATTAATGCCGCCTATTGTCTCATTCCAGTAGTTCAGCAGCAATTAAATGCACCAACAATGGAACGTTCTCTTGTGATTAATTAAGGCATAAAATTATTGAGTCTGCGTGTCTAACTGGAGGATGGTTAATTATTTATAGTTGAATTAAGCCACAACCCCATGTCTGATTGAAAATGCTGCTCAACCTGCTTGCCATTTTTGTTTTCCTCTTATATCAACTTGTAGATGCACTGAATTATTTCACGACGCACTACCGTTATTGCATTAAAAGCAATCATAGTGTTAATTATTTCAAAAGGCATTGACCTTTATGAAATGACTTAAACTGCAAATAGCAGAGAATGAAGCGGATTCTGTCAAAAAGCTCAGAGATGTCAGTTTTGTGTTTTTAATAACTTAATTGGAAAAAAGAAATGATTTAAATTTCATAAACAGTATCATAAAGCAAACCTGAAGCAAGTAGAGAAAGCTTTAGAGAGACACACATATTTGACCTTGCTTCTAAACATGCCATCAAGACACATTTGCAGCTATTGTGTTGGACAGGTGTGAGAGTGAGGTGTTTTATCATCCTATCAACTCATTAAACAGAGTGGCAGGTGCTGTTTGCTTTTCTCTCTCTTAATAGATAAAAACAACAACAACAAGAAAACAGAAAAAAACCCAAAGTGATGACTATAGATACTAGCGCCTTACTGAGCCCTTCAGCATCAGTGGGGAAATTAGACAAGACAATGCAAAACAGCACAGTGTGGTGCAATGCTGGGGGAACTCATTAGAACACTACAGCATGGGAAAAAGCCACATGATGCTTTGCAGCATGTCATCAGGGGTGTTGTGAGTGTTATTACACAATGATAATTTGATAGCTGGTGTACAATTATTTCATTTGCTTTGAGAATTGCACGCTAAGCTCACAACCCAGTTTAGAAGATCTCCATCAACGCTGACAGACCGCCTGCATGTTCAGACTTTTAGAATTGAACTGTGCTAAGTGCAGCCCAGCAGACACCTGACTTATGAGACAAACACTGGGAATAACTGAGTGCCCACAGTGTCTGTCACATGGAGTATGCTGAGACCATTAACCGCACAAGCATTAGTGAAATTGCCACTCGCCTCAGCCACATAGTATAGCAGAATCATTAACACAAACATTTGCATATTAGCGTCCCAGCGAGTTCTGCATGAAAGCAATCCATAAAATTTTCCATAAAAGCTGAAAATAAAGGGGGAAAGCAGGAAAAAGTTTTAATATCAGACCAGTTGAGACCAGTTTGGCTTGTGTTCTTTATGCCTGATATCTCGTGGATAAATCTGCCCTTCTCTACCGCAGAGGAAACACACCTGTCGGAGACCCACAGGAGAAATCTCCTGCTTTTGTCTCAATAAGTAGACAAGCCAAGCAGCAGTTACTGAAAAAGCCATTACCAGATGTTACCAATGTTACCATGAATTTGCTGTTACTTACCTCTCGATCATTCCTAACCTTTTTTGGCGGGAACTTAACCAACCATACGGATGACTTTTTCTAAACTCCAAAATTAGAATTAAATAAGTTAATCTCTTATAAAAACACAACATTCCCAGTTTAATTACATGCTTCTGCTTTGCACATCATGCTATGCGGCAGAAACATCCAGATGTTATTTGTGTTTCATTTGTATTTCTCTTCATATCCGAAGTGTGGTTTTAAAAAACATTAAAAAAATTATATAAATGAGATAGCAGAAGTTTCTTTTGTTACCAAACACATCACAGCTTTGGCCATTTACTATGTTTAGATGCAGGAGGCCTTTCATTGTGACAGCAGTACACGGTACTGCTTAGTGATTCAGAGTGCCTGACTCACTAAAACTCTAACTACACCACATTATAACCATCTGCTCATCTCTCTCTTGCATTTTATTGGACTACAACTGCAGATCCTAAGGGTGAAACTGCTTTTCTATGGCTGCTCTTGGCATTAAAGCAATAAACACAATATACAAACTCACTTTAAAGCAATAAATGACAGTATACATTAGTTTCTACTTTTATAACACTGAAATTTTTTCCAGCGATTAAGAACTGTTCATAACTAGGGTTCTATTCACAAATGCAATCAAATGATCATGTTGATTGCTGTAATGACATGTCATAACCACAGGATGGCACTGTGGCTATATCCGTCAACCCACAAAAACGCTCCTGTCTGATGAGCACTAAAAAAACTTTGAAGAAGTCTCAGATCCCCCCCAAGGAAACCATGAAAGACAAAGTTGTGAAAGCTGAAGCCGAGGCGATTAAAAAAAGTATGACTTTAAAAGAGCTGGTGTTGTGATCTTGTTTCCTGTGATCCATATATATTGAGCAAAGGCAGAGCGATGGTTGAGTAGGGACTGCAGCACCTCAGTGGCCCTGCAGATGAATGAAGATGCAAATGGAGGGAGGGGGAAGTTAAAGCCTTTAGTGACACTAAGCACACCCCAGAGGCCCTGGTGCAGAACGCTCAGCCTCAGCACATCAAGGACGCAGCCCTCTGTCTGAGCATCCCCTTGGCACGCATTACATCCAGTCCATCTACATTTTCATCCAGACAAACACTTGACTCCTTATGCTGAGCTGAGCCAATGACAAGAGACAGATGTGTCCTCCTCAGAGAATCCAGTTTGATAAGCTGCTGCTCCACAAACTATTAAATAACCCAAAGAAGCCACAGGAATAATAATAATAATAAAAAAAGCGTTCTGTTTTACATGAGAATGGATATGCCTGGAAACCGTACTTTTAGACACTGGCATCGCCTCGGCTCCAAATGTCAATTTCATGTCAGATTCTTTCTTCATTCATCCATGCTATCTGTGATTGCTCCATCTTTTGCATGAGAATGGCTTGAAATGAAGGTTGGCCTATTCTTCGGATCTCTGTAAATGACATGAATCTTAAAGGACGGGGTTGACTGCGATCACATGATCAGTCTTTGCTTCATAGAATATAAAACTGTGCACCAGGCTGTATATCTTTTATAGTTATGAAGTTTGCCTCAGCAAGATCATGGTGCGCTCATAGCTTTCTTTATCAACTTAGAGAAGCTTTCTGGTGGGACCGTCTCAATGCTAAGGAGTGTCACAGCTATGATGCAGGCCCCATGTGGCATGTTGTTTCTCTGAGTCATTCAGGCATACAGAACTCTGGCTTTCCTCTCCACTGGTTACAGAAATATGGGTGAGCCCACAGCAGGTGAACCTGTCATAGTCAGCACCTGCAAGATCCTAACTGCCAGCAGGGGAAAACCAAAGGACAGAGGAAGTTTTGTCATGAAGAATTCTGCTGTGCCACCTGGGAAGCTCAGCGATGAAGGTGAAACACAATGTTGTCTAAAGACACATGGCGAGAAAGACAAACTGTTACAAAACATCATCACTGTACGCTACAAGTTTAAGGCTACATGCCAGCAATGCAGTGCATCTTCAAAATCCAATTCAAGGAGTGTGAATTGCTTTGTGCAGAAAATTCAAAATGAAATTTAAAGGGAAAAATCGTAATGTTCTAAGATTATTGGCCCGTACTTCTGCAATGAGTTAAAACTCAAATCCATATCCTTTTAGACTTTTAGAGCTTTGCTCACGCAGTTCTGCTTGGCACTATAATTTGTTTAAATGTTGATTTATGAACTAATAGTCGGTAATTGCTGCTTAGTGCCACTGTTAATCCAAGCTGTCTGCCTCCTGAAGCACATTAGGCCAGATTTGTATAATGAAGTAATTAGTTCAATTATGACGAAGAAAGTAGTGTAAGAGTAAGCAACAAGAAGCTGGAAAGTACTCTAGCGCCATGAGCTTGTTTTCTTTATGAAATTGTTTGTCTCAGCAGAGTAAGTTTAAAAAACAAACAAACAAACATTGTGAGGAAATGCGTTTCTTAATTAAAGCTTGCACATGCCAACAAAGTAAATTTGAAATTAGACATTTTTATTTTATTGGGTTTCCGATGCCAGTCCTGGACTGACTGTAGTGTCTCACATATTAAGTTATTTCAGCTTGTTAAGAGTCCTTCCCACTTTACACCTTCAAAAAATATAGCCCTGTGTTTTCAGTTTGGCTTTGTCACTCGCCAGAAGCTGCCATCACAACCAAGAGTGCTCTATTGTCTGCTAGCATTGTCATTGTTATTAGTCTTTTGGATTGCCTGTGGAGGTATCGGCAGGCTCCGGGGGAGCAGGCGCCAGGCTGGATAATTAGTTGTTCTTCGATGCCAGACGGGCACATTGCCGTCACTTGGAGGGGAAATGGAAAGTGGCATCACTATCACAGTAACACCGGAACAACCTTTGGTGTGAGGGCTGGGTTCCAGCGCATCTGTCACAGTACCAGTCATCTACCCACTGGCAAGACAATAACACTTACCAGTCTAGCAATACACAGCATGGGTAATTATTTTATCTCCAACAACATTATACTTGTCATATTTGTCATAATTAACAGTGGTGATTTAGAATCGATATTCTGTTTCTGTATTGGCTCTGGTGATCAGTGTGCACAAAGATATTGACTGTTTTAGCCACATTTAGTTTTCTATAATCAGGACTTATCAGAACAGCAAAACCAAAGAGGACAAAATGATCAGATATGTTTAGCCTTTATTTCTGTGCACTTACATAATTTTTTTTATAGCTTTTTGATCAAATCACATGACTTTATGGCTGCAGCTCATGGTGGCTCTGGAATGGCAGTTCTGCGACCTTCTACGAGAAATGTGCACAGTGATGAAGAGTAAAGATGTGGCTGCGAGCAAGGCGCCTCCAAAGCCCAAAAGAAGACCGTACAATAGCGGCAGAGCTACGTCCAAAGGCCCCTTCTGGTACAGAGGGACACGAGCCCGCTCCACAATCAGATCCAGGTCACGCCATGTCAGATCGCTAACTAACACGCACACACGTACACACACACACACACAGCACAAACAGGACAGACACACTTACCATCTCAAAGGATTATGGGAGCATTTTTGTCAAGTTTTGACTTGAATGAAACACCCAGGAGACTGAAGAAATGGACAGGTGATAATTACATTTTGGAATTTGTAATTGTCCTGGGAAATATTCCTTGTATAGCGAGAGTGTTGATACTGAGAAGTAATGAGTTGGAAGCATGCACACGACCACCAAATCTAATCTGTCATCTCATCGAAACACTTAATAGATTCAGGGTTCAGTGAAACATTATATCATTTGTCATTCATACAGTCTCCAGAGGTATAACCCCAAAATCTCCTTTGGACATCAGTTGTCACATTATCTCGGCTTAGCATAGACACATTATGCAAAGTTCTCCATCACTATTTCTGTTTTATGATGAACCAAACTAAAGTGACTCATTTAAGCACTGGGAGAAGTGATCATACCCTTTCTTTTTCTGACCCTCTGGTGTCCATACTGGTGGTGTTTTGTTACTGACTGGAAGTTTAAAGAGCTGACATATTTGTGATAATCTTCAACGTAGCGCTTCAGGTTCAAAGCTTTGTCCTGGTTGATGTTCTTCCCCATTTCTGTGACGAGAAAACAACAGGGTGGATCATTAGTTCCCCGCATCTTAAGATATTAAATGTTTTTACATAGCCTATAAGAGGTTGCAAAATTGGAAATAATTGTTGTTTTGTTGCCCTAACCATAATTAATTCTAGCAGGAGAGCTCCTGCTGTCCTTCAGAATAAACTAAAATGAATCTCTCAGGTTTCGACGTATGAGTAGATCTCTTCAGAAATCCAATCAAGTGTAAGATAATTGCTACATTTTGCATACAGGCTTTTCCACCAAAGCCCCCCCCTTCCAAACTCCAGCTCATCTCTTCCTATCCTTTCCTTGTCTTTTTTTTTTTTCTTCACTCCAAAGCTGCTGATGAAAGGAGCAGATGGTTTGTTCTGTGGCTGGTGTCAGCTCCACTGAGTCCTCTGTCAGATCATTTACACCTCCTTCTATCCAACGCCACTCGGCTGTGGAGTTGTGTGCACACTGGACTGCAACACATGCCAAAGACTGGCAGTGTGCAAAATATGCCACTTTTGAAGTTCCAATTAAAATAAATCTCAGAGTAATGAAGCAATTATACACTGTTGTTAAAATCTTGAGGAGGCCTTCTTGACCGAAATAAACCAATTTTGAAAATACACTGCCATGTGCCCAAATGAGGCTTTGTTCTAATTTCCTTTTGTCAAGGGACATGCTGTGATGTCTGCTCATAGGGATTTGTTCCTATCAACAACACTGTACTGTGCATAAAAAAAGTCAGCCATTTTAATTTGAAAACCATTATATTAGTAGCACAACACAATTGTTCTGTTTAAAAAGAAATTATTCAATGCTACGGGAGGCATGTGCTCTTTCAGTCACCGTTTATTCTCACCAATGGCGATGTCTGTTCTGCCGATGTGCTGCAAGGCACGTGAAAGCCTGTCATAGTAGGTTTTCTCGCCGTACCTCAGCAGCCAGTCTTTCAGGGCCGTTTGGCACTGGGCTTCATTATCTAGTAAACACAAAACATATGGCCCATGGAAAGAGTTGTCTTTGACAGTCAGTTTGTTGCCAGAAACTCTCTAAGCTGAGCTGGATGTGTGAGAGACAGACAGGTCTCAA
The DNA here is from genome assembly GCF_007364275.1 of Archocentrus centrarchus. Taxonomy (NCBI): domain Eukaryota; kingdom Metazoa; phylum Chordata; class Actinopteri; order Cichliformes; family Cichlidae; genus Archocentrus; species Archocentrus centrarchus. The sequence continues at coordinate 8,844,263 of NC_044352.1, read as the reverse complement.
GGTGGTCTTTTCCTTTATTCCTACCTTAATATAGCTCATAGTGTTCTTTTTCTCTGTCACTAAAAAGTAAACTTTGCATAATTTGTTCTGTGACTTTTTTTTTTTTTTTTGTGCATAGAAATGAAAAGACACCAAACTTAGTTTTTAATGTATAAATTAGAAGCTTGTGATTTTTGTCTTGCTCTAGTTCTCAAATGGAGATGGTTGACTCACCTGAAGCAGAAGAAATGTCTCTCTTGGCTCGAGGCTGGAGACCTAGTTGATTGTTTTCTGGTGAAAGGCGCTCAAGATGCTCAAAAATGTTCTCCTCCGAGTGAGACAGGACAGACAGGAGGTCCTCACACTGCTTAGACGTCAGCAGCTCCACTAATCGTTCCAACTGATGGACACCGATGTCTTCTGCTACTAAACAGCCATAATATAAACTATTGAAAGTGGTGCCATAAACTCGAGGAAGACCACCAGTCTAGCCATTGACAACCTGACCCTAGATTGTAACCAACTGTCGCATTAAATGTCATACTTAATGAAGCATGATGCAGACACAACAGAACATTTTTGTAGCACGGTTGTGCTTTCAATTAGCAAGTGCCGCTTGTGTGGTGTGAAACTGTCATTTTACCCTCCTCAGGTGCAGAGCATAGAAACTCAATCATTCATACTCTAACAGAGAGCAGGAAAACCACCAATTTCATACTTTCTCTGTTAGTTCCAGTATTGCTGCCTGCTAATGGATATGAACCTGTTGTAAGAATGTTTTTATCTTACCTGTGTCATCACCGAGTGTTGACGTTTGTAGCAGAAAGAAGAAAAAGACACAGGATTTCAAGACACTCATGTCAGCTATGTAGACTCATTTAATGCTGCTAACAATCGTGGCTGTTTATTTTCAAAATGTACAAATGATCTAGAATTTGTTTAAGTGTAAACAATGCAGCTGAGTCAAATATGTTTTTTTGTCTTTTTGTGGAAACTTACCTGAATATGACTGAAATCTATTTTTTATTACTTAATCTAAATTTTTCATTAGTAATGTGATAGTTTATACTTATAGCAAGGATTGCTTCCCATTGCAGTTCAGTTTTTTGGGAAATGAAAAATTCTACCAGTAAAAAAAAAAAAAAAAGTTTTGAAAAATGTACTTAGAAGATATGTTGGGCATGATTTTCACTTTTTGTGCAGCTACATGGCTTTTATTTCATTTCCCAATTGGGACAGAAAATAAACAGAAAAAAAAAATATCTTAACTGTGTTTATTTCCAAACTGCAGCAAGAAAAAAACCCTTAAAACTTATTACAATGGCTCAGTCACACTAGAGTAAAAATAGGATGGCAACCTCCTTGCAGCTGGGAAAACTCAGTGTTTATCTGGTGACTGCACTGAAATTTTTTGCATTCAACAAGTAGTTGTGGTGACCAGCCCATTGCCCAGAGTTTGAGCATGCAGCACCTTCAGCCTCTGGGCTACCATTTTCATTTGCAAGGTGATTGCCTTGTGGGAAGCAACCTGTCTCCAAACAGTCGTGGTCCTAGTCGGGCTGGCAACTGCTCCCCAGCAGCCATCATTTTACTAAACTGAGCCTGTGAGAGGACCCAGTGTGAGCACAGGTGCTTAAAACTCCTGAACGTTTGGACCTAATGGCATGCCTGGACGGGTGCTGAAACACTGAGCAGAACAAGTGAGAGCATTCTTCACCAGCCTGTTTGACATCTCTCTGGAACAGGCCATTGTTCCCACCTGCCTCAAATTTGTCATCATCATCATCCCTGCCCCAAAACAGGTCCCTGAGTACCTAACACACAGTGGGCCTGACCCCAATTGTTAGTGATTTGAGCAGTCGGTCCTAGCAAACATGAGAAAAAAGTTTCCCTCCTCCCCGGATCAATACCTGTTTGCTTATAGGTTAAACAGTTCAACACAGGCCCTTCACAGTGCTCTGTCATAACTGCAGGATAGCTATGTGTGGATGCTGTCACTGATTATAGCCTTTAACACTATCTCCTCTCTATCAAGCCGGCCATGAAACTTAGCAAACTCAGACTTAAACTCATTTGTGCAACTAGATTTTGGATTTTCTTACTAACAGACCACAGACTGTGTGCACGGGTTAAGCACTCCTCCACTTCCATAACACTCAAAACTGGAGCAGCACAGGGCTGTGTTGAGCCCCCTCCTTTACTCCCTCTTCATGCACGACTGTAAACCCACCTAAGATTCCAACATCATTATTAAGTTTGCGGACGAAACAACTGCTGTCTTTAACGACATCTTGAGACGCCAAAGTTGCTTTGCAGTATGGCAACTGACTGCAAGTGGTTGCAGACCTGGTCCCCATCTCAATCATTTCAAAGGCAACAGAGTCACAAAGCCATTTCACATGTTCACAATAATTTTTAACCCTGTCAAGCGTGACTGTTGCATAATGTCATGTATGGAAATATTACTGTTAAGATTTTTTGGTAAAGGCACATTTTTGATTACCCTAATAATCCCGTGTCATGAATAAATGTAGCACTTGTCACAACCCTAACTGCTTGAAAATTGTTCGAAAAATTCAGTGTCTTATGATGATTTTTACCAGCTGATTGACTGCCTTCCTTTCTAAACATGCATAACGAGACAGCACTTCCCTGCAGCAACATAGTGACTGGATTGACTCACGAGATTGAACTGTGATGTGGGGAAGATGTAGGAGCCAAAATGTGTATTATGTGAGTACTGTTTGTTTGTTCTTTTGTTTGTTGTTTTGAGCTGTGTTTGTTACCATGGTGACATCACTTTCCAGTGCTTCGCGCAAGGGGTGTGGTTTCGCATTACTTACCTGTTCGCTCAGGTGGCATCAGTATGGCGCGCACTGACATGTTGTTTGAAAAATATACTATACCACGTTCATCTGAGATCTGGTGAGCGCACAGGTCAAAGATTCAAGTCATTGATTCGCCCTTCCCGGCCTCCCGAACCATAACATATAGAGCTGGATCCCCTCACTGTAAAGGTCAAAAGTTCACGATTTTCCTTTGATTCGTCACTCATTTGTATCTAGGGGCATTTATCAGGGCTTGCACATTCTTTCTGATCCCGAGTGTGTTTGTTTGCTCTCTGAATTGCTTGTAGCAATGCCCTTAAAAGCCTGGCAGTTCAAATAACAAAAATACTTTTAGAGGCCATTTGGAGAAAAATCTATTTGAAGCCACCGAGAACAAGAGGATGCATTTATATTCACATGAATGTACCCACATGCATAACCATGGGCCAAGAATGTGCTTCGCTTTGCTCTGTTTTGTTATTATCATTTCACATTTTAAACAGTGTCTTAAGAGGATTGACTGTTAATAACTAAACAGACCACCGCAATGAAGACGAACCTTAAGATGCAGTGCAATGTTTTATTTAAAATGAAATGGTACTTAAAAGCTCCAAGTCTGGATGCAAAAATAAATAAATAAGAAAATAAAAACCCTGTAGTTACAGACTTTACAAAAGCTGCAAAGCATAGCCCACACATGGAATCTGCATCACAAAATGCCAAAATCTTACACTGAGTAATATTCAGGAATGGAAAAGTAAAACAGCAGAGACTATTATCTTCGCCTTTGCCTTTAATGTGCACTACTGGAGAGAAGTGTGATGGGCGTCGTGGAGAAGCATCTCTCTAGCACCAAGAAACATGTTTAATGGCGTTATTGTGTGGGCTACAGCAAGGGCATGTTTTAAATTGTTAATAGGCTTCATTTGCCAAACAGTAAAGGTTGTTTGTGTGGGCTGAGTCTTAAATTCTCCGTGTTGGCTAATGAAAAAAATCATGCTCTGGGGCTGAGAACCACGGAAACTCGGGTGTGGGTGGTATAATAGCTCTGTAATGATTTGAGATGTTGCACTTTTAGAAAAAAAAAAAGAAAGAAACACTGAGCACAAGGTTAGGAAATTTATTCATATTAAACAGTTTTTCAGTGCAGTATATATATTGATGGAAAAATATGCATAGCATATTTCACACAAAAAAGTACATATAATTTTCCATAAAATGTTGAATAAACAGAAGCACCTTGTGAAAAATGTCATAGTTTCCATCATTCAAAATGCAAAAGTATAAAACAGTAGGTACAAATTGAGGTACTTTAAACTACTACCTTTATAACCTATGACTTGATTGCCTTCTGCTGTTGTGACTGAAGTCGTATTCCCATGTCTCTTACACTTCACACCACTGAAATCTGGTCAAATACAGATACAGACTCCGGTGGAATGAAGGATAGAACACATGGAATATTCTGGCAGCGTCTGAAATTAAAGATAAAAATGTACATTGCCAGAACAATTTAGTCTCAGATTTTCATTCTGGCTCGGATTCATCAGTTTCCCCAAAGTAATATACCAAAAATCAGTGTGTTTCTGCAGGAACATTGATTCCTAAGTTACATTAAGAAAAGCCTTGAGCTTTACTTTCGATGTTAAGCTTCAAGATAGAGGCAGAACCTGGAACTTGGTGCAGAGCATGCAATTGGGATTGTAAGATTTATGAGGAAGCCTCCGAGGTTGAGGGGGTGGCAATGAGTGCAGCAGGAATTGGATGTTGGCCTCTCCCTTAGTTTAAGTTTGAGCCTGAGCCTGAGCGAGACCAGGCCTGCCCTGCTTTGTGGCTCCAGGGTTTCAGGCTGCTGTTAAAATCCTTGGCTCTGGCACGTTATCACAGGCCTGAGCTGAATGACGGTTTAGTCATCAGTGATGCAACTGCAGCACAGGTCTCCTTGAGCCCACCGTGGCCAGCCTTGCTATCTGTACACCTCAGAGTCCTGCTTTTGGGGAAACACAGTGCTCAGTCTCCACACCTGAAGCTTTTTTTTTTTTTTCTCTTTTATGAAATTAGTCTCACACACTTTTTATTACTGCTTCTTATGCTAAAAGGTCTCTGCTGAGCATGCTGAATTTTAGCACACAAAAAAATGATATGGTAAATTCCCACAAACACTTAAGTAGGAGCGACTGGCTATGAGATGCAGCAGTTTGAGCTGCAGACAAATCTAATGCATTTTTTTTTTGTTGAATAGAAAAATACTTTACCTCGATTTAAATTCGTCACTCACCCTTTTGATCCTTCATCAAACCAAAACGCTCAAAGAAGTCTTCAGGAGGGAACGAAGGTGCAGCTGACAAAGAGCTGCCAGGCTTCTCTCTGACGTTTTTCTCTACCTGATTCAGGTATTGGTGTTTTAGAGGACTGGCCCAACCAATAACATTCAAGCACCTGAGTGGGACCACCTATTCCTTAGTCATAAAAAACAGCCACACCCTGCCATGTGGTGTGGTTTTATTACTAAGAAGCAGAACTAAAAAAAAAAAAAAAAAAACCCACAGAAGTTAAAGTAATGTTCCTAAAACCACTGCGATCAACATTACAACAGTATTAGTAAAATCATCAAATTTTAGATCTCTTATTAACATAATAGACATAACATTTTATTCACTTCAAAGGCTTTAAAAGACGCCCCAAAGGGAGGCAAAAAAAAAAGCTTACAAATGAAAAACTGAGTTTCATGTAATATTAAGGGCTTTGTGTTCATTATTTGATGAGTCTCTGCTGTAATTTGCTCATTTTCATCCCGTCCTCTAGAGTAAACCACATTCTTCATTAAACCAGAGCATCTCTGAGCCATTATAGTAAAGTATTTGAAATCTAATATGCAACTATGGCAAGAAGAAAATAAAAAAACAGTCTTTAGAATTAGTTAAATGTGTATATCTTGTTGCTGATGATCAGTCACATCTAAGATCCCTGTGAACCACAAAATAATAGGGATTAAAACAACAGCATTGTAGTCAGTGTAGACTTTGTTTTCTTAAAGATTCCCTCTCAGGTATCGTGCATGCATTTCTTCGCAAGAGATTTCTAGCTTAGTTTATGTATCCTACTTTTAACCTTAAATGAAAATAGGGCGACACCAGCCATCCCTCACTGTGAAAGAAGCAACTTTTGAAAAGAACCCCCCCCCCCCCCCCCCCCCCCCCCCCCCCCCACACACACACACACACACACACCATCCCCCACAATGGCAGAGTTGTGGGGGGATGGGTGAGGAAGAACAGCACTGATACATTCCTGAGGTAGAGAGCTGCACCATGCCTCAGCTGACAAGATATTCCTCTGGAGAGTACATTCATTTGAGCCCAATCTTCTTTATGTGTGATTTTATTGACAAGGACACCAATATCTTTGAGTTATGAGCTGTTGTTCTCCAGAGACAGGCTGTGCTTTACCTTTGTGTTCGGTGTGGGCCAGATAGCTCTGGACAGAGTGACTTGTTCGGGGTAATCTTTTGGACCACTGGAAGGTGACAGCTGAAAAACGAGCCTCTGAAAACACGCTGTTTGAAAGAGGCCCTGTGGCTGGCTTACTAAACACACAGAGGAAGATTTTGCAGGAGAATTTCTTAACTCTGTTGGTCATATTAGAACAAACGGTCAACTGTTAGAAATGATAATGCTGCATGTCGATGCAAATAAACAAATGCTAGAAAACCAAACCAAACAATTTCTTCTGTTTTCTCAGTCAGACTTTACCAGACTGGCAGCATGTATCAGCATGCATCAAACGCATCAACTGATGTCTCCTTGAAGTCTCTGATAAAAGTGGGTGCTGTTTTTGGGGAGCTGCCTCAGAAGAAATCAAAAGCTCTGATGTTAAACAGCACCTCCTATCCATGAAAATCCAACTTCACAACACATATTTGTACAATGAAGTATTCTATGAAGTGTACTGCCTGCTGAGTAGATTTGACTGCCCTTAAGTAATACTGTGCTTAACATTATATGTTTTTACATAATTTTAGTTTACAACGTTTTTATAATTATTGTCTCTTGGTTTGTTTACAGTTTTGAAGCTGTGATATCCCGAGGGTTCTGTTCTTACAAATAACATGATAGAAATGCTGTTCTCTTGACCTTAAACTTTTTTGACCCAGTGTGTGGCATACCTCAAACCTGACAGGCTGGTCAACAGTGCATTCACTCCAAAGGATTCTAAAAAGCTGCACCACTGAACAAGTAAGGTTACTGGCAACAAAACACAGTCATTCAGAGATGTTGGTGGGTGAGCATTGACCCTTATGACAGAGATTTGTTGAATGAAAAGGTGCTGTATTTCAGTGCACTGCACTCCCTGGAGGCAGAACAAAGAGCGATGGCTCCATTGTAACACGTGACGGTGAGGAATGTGAGCATCAACACGGTATTCAGATTTGTGGAAAGCCTCTGCGATGCCACATGGGTATGGCAGTGTGAAAATATCCTCACTGTGATGCTCCACAGATGGCACATGTAAATGCCTTTATGGCTCACTGTCTCTGTCTTGTTCTCTCTGTCTGTCTCTGCACACACACACACACACACACACACACATATATATATATATATATATATATATATATATATATATATATATATATATATATATATATATATATATATATATATATATATATATATATATATATATATATATATATATATATTTATATATATATATATATATATATATATGCACAGATACATAAATATGTGGTAAAATGACATATGTAAATGCTGTAGACATATCACATCTGGTACAGATGTTTAATATTTATTCAAGCATGCATTATGAATGTTGCATTATGAATCCACTTTATTGCATGTGCCATCATTGTTACTCCCATGGAGACAAATCTTTATAATATTTGCATAATAAAACAAAACTGCTTTTAATTTTTAAGTAATGGCATTTCCTTGTGAGGCTGTTGGCACGTAGAGCAGTTTGAATTTATTTCCGTGAAATTCCTGGGTGTTGACCGTGTCTGCAGGCTCCGTAGCCTGAGGCTGCCCAGAGGTTGTCTCCTTCTACCTTGATACCCCTTCGATGCCTCATTGGCTGATTCTGTTCTGATTTGCCTGGGCAAGAATGCACCCACCTTCTAATGCACTTTTATGTTCAAGCAAATTGACAATGAAGAGTGCCATCATTTTGCAGCATAAATATTTCATTCCCCGTTTGGATGCAGATTCGAAATGTCACACCCAGAATACAAATGGGCTGTGTGAATGGGCTGAAAATAACAAAGGCTCTCAGTGAATATGATTTGTGTGAGCGCTAGACAAATATGGCGCAGTGTGATTAGGTCTTATTGAGAATCACTGTCACTATAAACAAAATAAATAAATAAAGTCTGAATAATAATCGAATTTGTAATTTAAACTATTCCAAGCAGCCACGACACACAGTTACCTTGCATGTCTAACACTTCAAGTTTTTCAAAATCGCTCACAAATTTTTTTTTATATTGGTCTGAAAAAGAAAAAACAGCATTGATGAGAAGCCAGACGGAAACAGTTTCAGGTGACTCTTTACTTAGTGAGTGTTTTTTTTATATATATATATATATATATATATATATTGTTATGTGCAGTTCTGAAGCTTCCTGGGTCTTGGCATTTTACAACAAATACAAAATGCAAATGAGTGAAGAATTTCATTTCAACAAGCAGCTGAGCAAGGTTTTTACTAAGAGATGAGACTCGTGTTACTGAAGAAAAGAAAAAAGTAAAACTTAAGTACAGAACAAGTACTTGTGCTCCCCTGGAGTTCTTTAATTTTATGTTACTCACAACTTACACTTTTACTTACGCTTCTACAGTATTTTAGAAGGATATATTGTATTGTAGTTTTCACGCCACTTGCAAATGTGGTGTAAAATGTGGTTATTAGGGAGATAGGGCAGGCAAGTGCCAAGTGCCACTGAGTGTCTCCTTCTGACTGACTGCATATTGTAAATGGTTTAAAAGAATTCTTAGAGCACTTTATGCGACATGCAAAAACTTGTGTCTCAAAATGAATCTCATGGGGAATCCAGGAGGAAGCTGGATAATTCTTCCATTTATGTGTGCGACAGGGGGTCTGTCAGCACCCCGTATTTATGCACTTCTCTCACTGACATGGAACAGGCAGTAATGACAGTGGAGGGATGGCATTGCACCAGGAATCGTTAAAATGCTTCTCTTTTCCTGCAGCATCGCAACTTATCCAAATATTACTGGAGCATAAATGGCCAGTCATTGCCATAACTGCAGTACAGTACGAGACACCACAGACACCAAGCAGTTCTTAAGCATGGAAAAATCACTTTGATTCTCATTAAGTTGTAACAAGAGACATTGTTTCATTATTTACGACTGCATTTTCTGTCAAATGTGCTTACTTTCATTGAGACCACAAGCTTCCCAAACACTCCCAGGTTTTACACTGTGCTGCAGCCTCACCAGTGAATGAGTCTGGGCTTGTTTTCTTGTCAGCGTACCTGTCTGGTTTTTCACTAAGCCTCTCTATAGAAACTGGGTACATTCCAGAAGGCTAAAGGTGCCGATTACTCTTGCTTTGTTTTGAATGAGTGTATAGAGCTTCTGTGTGTGGTGGGAGAAGATTGAAGGCAGGCATAGTTGAGAGGTCAACACTCATTTATTGACAAAAGATGAGACAGACATGACCAACAGCCTTTGATTAGCTAGTCCATTAGATAACCTGGTCACACAACAGACATGGAGCTCCTGGGTCAAATAGCACTGTCTTTCATTGCCAACCATCGTCTTCCAAAAGGTCTAGGGCTGTTTGTTTGCGACTGTGCGTGTCTGTCTCTGTGTGTCATGTATATAATTGTGTTCTATATCCACAGCTGAACTTTGCTGTTTGACTAAACTGGAAATAACATTCATGTGAAGCTTCATCCTTCAATTTAGCTGTAACTCGAGACCTAAATTTCCAACTCAAATAATTAAAGTAAAGGTTATTCAAGGTGCATTTCCTGAATCCTTGTTTTCAGATGCAGAGATTCACCCTTGGATTGATTTTGTCTTTTTCTGCTAACCTTAGAGCGCTGGGTTTGGTTACCTAGGCGTAGAAAGTCAATACACTGTCGAAGGGGACTGGAAGAGGTCACCGAGAGCCAATTTAGATTTCTCATTCTCTAAAGTCAGAAGTTAATCCAGAGACAAAAGAAACCACAGAAAAAGTGAGTAAGGTGTGACTGGTTGCACACTGCACCGATTTCCTCTTTGTAGAAGTATTTTGGTCACATTCAGCAGGCAACAAACACTAACAATATGTCTGTGGTCTTGCTCAAAAGGGCAGTAAACAGGCACAGTATAGATTTTAACACTTTTTTGTGATGTAAAAAAGTAAGCATAAGTGATGCCATTGTAGTGCTAATTTCTCAATGGCACATTTCACACTATTTCTGTGAAATATGGAGGAGGTGTGATTGTAAAGCCATACAAAAAAAAAAAAAAATTTCAGCAGAACTGACCTGAATAAAATGTGAGACAGCAAGTGATGCCAGACAGTTCCCAAGTCTCACTGTACATTGTCAGCTGAGGGTATTTATAGCTTCCACATAAACACTGGGATAATATGTGAGAAAACGTTCCTGTGAATTATTATAAAGACACATATGGGAAAATGACAATAATTTCTGTACCATTTTTCACAGAATCTCAATACACATTATTACCACCATTGTTCCCATTTGCCTTGGGTTACAGTCAGGTTACTAGGTAGTTAGCCAGACATACTGGCCTTTTTGGCCTTGACACAATCACCATATGCAGTTCTGGTCATTAAACTGTGACTGGACAATTAGTGAATGGTCATTACAGTAAAACTAATTTAAAATGGTAAAAGAAAACAATAGAACTAAAGCTGGCAACTGAGAATGATGCTTTTGTAAATGTCAGCAGCAGTTATAATCCTAACAAAACAACACTCCTGCTACCTTTCTGAAGCCCCTAATCTCTCAAAGGATTGGTGGACCTGGACAGCTTTTAGGATGTCAAAGCTTAAACCACCTCTTACGGAGTTGTTTTCCTCAAAGTCAAAGAGTTACAGGATAATCCAAGGCAAGCCAGCAGGAGCACATCACTAGTAACAGTCAGAAATCAAAAAACTTATACTGTGGTTGTGGACTGTAATGCACAGTAAATGTCAGAAAGGTGAAAAAATGCGTTTCTAGTTAAACAGGTATTTTGTCTGGTTTTTGTTTTCTCAGTCTTATTAATTTTTCGTCTTCACTGAAACAACTGATCGACTTAAAATTCTTGCAGCTGTTTTCCTTTCCTTTTTTTTTTTATTGGTTATTCACAACCACACAAGACACAACAGGCTATATTATACTGTTTTTATTGAGAAGACATTCATAAATATTTTCAATAAAAACAATATAAAATGTAAGTTATAGGCCACAGTCAGTTAGTGCTTTGATATAGAAGTATAAAACAACCCAATATGATTATGAATATGAATGTTTGTAATTGTGCAATATGGCTGCATGTGTGGACACGCTCATATAAACTTGTTATGGTATGTAGCACAGGATGTTGTTGTTCTTGGGTTTGTGCCCCCCCCCCCCCCCCCCACACACACACTCTGGCTGAGGTTCGTTTGTGTGGGAAGGAGCTGTCAGCGCTGAAGAAGAAACTCTTTCTAGAGCTCCTTTCTTAATCAAAGCTGGGTTAAAGCTGCTAAGGCATTATGGGCAATGTCATAAAGCACTGATTTACTTACATAGCGACAAACTAACAAGTTACTATAATGAACGCTTTAACATTAACAATGAATCAGATGACTATGTGTGATGTGAGAAGGCCTGACTATAGTGATAAACCTAGGGATAATCATTGCCAATCTATATTATAATGCAAATTCATTATCAGTAGACTATCAGCAGGGTTGTGGTTGTCTTTTGTTATTTCAGCAGAAATCATTTTTCAGTTTCTTATTGTTTCACGCCAGAATGACATACGTATGGTTTGGAAAAGCTTTTACAGTATTTAAAAATCAAAGCAGTGAAAACTGATCAGGCGATAATAATGTGTTTGCTGCATGACGAACAGGTATAATGTTTGGTTCCCACAAGAAGAGGTGTGAACTGTTGTGAATGCATGACTCAAGGTTTTGATTCAGAATGTTTTCCTGGGAAATTACAGTCCATGCAGGCTAGAAAAGTGTGGAGATGAAGGGGTGCATTGCAGGTGCGGCGTGTACGTTTGTGTGTATGTGTAAGTGTAAGTATGTGCTGGTTTCATATTGTTCAACTTTGAAAAGAACACATAAGGATTAAAAAAAAAAAAAAAAAGATCATTAAGCGACACAAACACAGACAGAAGTTGGTTAATATTTACCCTAGAGACTATTCCTACACTACCGTTTTCCAGAAGTTCCTGGTACTAAACTGAAAACTTGTAATCTGGTATCGGTCATTTCCTACCCTCTGCTTATCTGAATAGAACACGAGGAGCAGAATGAATTTCTGACTTTTGAAAATACGAGCCACAGCCGCTGGCTTTACATATTTATTTGGTGGCAAAGGTTGGATAACATAGCTGAGAAGCTAAATTATGTATCAACATCTAATGCTGATTCCTCTTCATAGGCCAAGCACTTTAGATGAGAAGAGGGCAACAGTGATGTCAGATGTATAACACTGCAAGGACCTATTTATTCCACTGAAGCATGCACAGCCAGAATAAATACGTCCTATTTTACATGTAGATAAGAATAATATACTGGATTTGGGCTCAGATTGAAAGCGTTTTTTTGTGATAAATATTCATCCCCTGGCCTTTTCATTCAGTTGTTGTGGAGCTCAAAATTAATGGGAATTTATCTGGTAATCTCTTAGATGCACTGCAGATTCGTGACATTTGGATCTCTCTTCTGGGGTAAGCCTTCTTAGTTGGAAAGGGTTTTGGATTCTGTTGTCACTTGCAGCGAGTCTACACAGATTTTCTCAGAATAAAGCTGATGTGGATTTATCCAACAATGAAAGATTGATTTTACAGTTAGTCAAGGATTTATAAGATGCATTTGGTTTTTTTCTTACTGGCCGTTCACATTGTCCTTCCTTGTTTTTCTTCTGCCTTCTTTCAGGCAGGAATTTTCCAGAAGAGTTTCTGCAGAACTGTGGAATGCTGACAGGATGGAGCATGTTTCAAGTTCTTGCACTAACTGAAGAAAATGTCAGAATATGTAGTGTCTGTGCAAGCTAGCCCACGTATAAAAATGATAACAATGTAATGTAATTAACTTTCTACAGGTTGCGTATCAGTAGAAAACATCAAGTTGTCAAGAGTTTCAGGTAAATTATAGTTATATATTTTAAGTATTTGAATATGAGCTTTTATTATTATTATACTAACTGTAATACATGTGCGTGTTTTGGTGGAATGGTTAAAAATACAACACAATACAATGAAAAATTAAAAATACATCATCACAGTGACATTTTGCTCTGCTTTGCAGATTGGCATTCTCAAGGCTTTTATATTGAAATTCTTAAGGTAAGTGACAGACATGCTTCATGCGATGCCACTGGCATAGCAGAGAAAAAAAGTGAGGTTTTACCAAGGACTCAGACAGAGCTGTACATGTGCTTTAGGCTGACTCACAAATGAACACACACACACACTTTCATTCCTCACAAGCTGAATATCCTACTGAGGTTACTGCAGGAATTTGACAGAGTGGAGGATGCCTTTATTTTCGTGGTGAACGATGCTGACACAGGGCAACATGAGCTGCGGCTTTGTAAAGCTTCTTGTCCTCTGTGATCAAGTCTGGTTAAGTCACTGGACCTGCTTGCTAGTGAAATCTGATCCAGTAGTGAGATTTTCTTTGAAATGGAAAGGTAATACAGTTTGGCTACCGAAAGTGTGGATAACAATTTAGTGCTTCTTGACTCTCTCCATTATGTGGGAGTACTATCAAAATGCACGAGTGCAACACATCTCCGTGGAGATAATGGGATCCGACTCCCTGATAATGGTGTACAATTTGAAACCTCATTTTGGTGGAATGGTTAAGCATTAACACCAATAATGTCTGAACATTATCTGCCTTGATGCTGTTGACGATTCTAATGATTCTCAAATTAGGCAAACTTAAGCACAATGTTCTTTAATAATAAAAATACTTGAGTGAAGAGTCATCATGGAGTTAAACAATTTATTCCACTGGATAATGGAACAAAGTGAGTTGCCAGAGAACAATAACAACCTCAGCGGCAGATGACCTGCAGGAGGATCCTCAAGGATGTGCTTTGCCTAGCCAGCTGTGAGACTGAAACTGACCTTGTGCGCCATCTACTGAAACATACAGGAAAGTTTAAGTGAACAAAAGGTGAGACCACTCACCACTCATAGTGGTCTAAAGAGACCACTATGTTTTCAAGCAAACTGCTGAGTCCATGTCCATGTTTGTTTTAAAAGAAATGACCTAGAAGAAGAAATTTGCAGTCAGGTAGCCCTCTCTGATGGTTCATTATAATTTTTCAAAGTTTTTTTGAAATGCATTTTTTGTTTTTTTTGCGAAACATTGCATACATTGTGGAACCAGATTTGAAATAATCTGAGGTGAAGTTAATAGGCATCTGGGGAAGGGGTTGAAAAATGTTGAGCAATTCATTATACGCAAGTTTTTATAATATGCTGTTTCAGATTTTCCTCTGAAAACAATAAAAAAATGGAAATAATCAAGTAAAGTACATTTCATTCTTTCCACAGCAGCTTATCTGAAACTTAACATTCGAAGGAATTTGTCATTCTACTCTGTCAGTAAACCTTGTGGACCTTTCTTACCCAGACTGTCTGAGAACTTTCAGTTGATTACGATTCATAGTGGATCCACAGTGTGAGCCTCGAGAAATGTGAAATGAGCACCCTACCCAGCCCCTGTTTAATAGGTTCCAACTATTTCTTCCTATTTTGACATCTAATTTAATTTTGCTCTTTAACTCGCCCAATATGTGCTTGACACAGAATGTGAACACAGTGAGCCACCCCTGTGATTTCACACCAAAGCTTGACAAAGGTTACTCATTACTGCCGTCAGAAAGGGGATTTTCGAGCCTTGAGTCTCTCCATTCAAAGGAAGCATATTTGTCTTGTAAACTTTAAAGCACGGCCATTGCAGTGCTGCACAATAGATTTTCTGAAATGTTATTTTGTAATGCAATTCTGCATTTTTTGTTTTTACAGATATTTATGGTGAGGGCACAGCTGAATGCTGCACACAGTATATAAGCCATATGTCTCTCTCAGCATGTAGCCTATTTTCACTCTTGAAATATTTCTTTTTCTTTTGGAACTGAGATATGGATTTTTTTTTTGAGAAATGTGCAGAAACTAGATTTTTGTAACTTTTGAAAGTTACAAATGGTTTGTCTTTTCTCCGTATGAGAGTGGGCGAGTCATGCAGAGGTATTTTCTTCAGCCGGGGGAGACACATAAAAAAGAATGTTGGCAATATTATTTCTGAAACCGAGTTGACGTTATTGCAGTTTTATGTGTCATGGGAAATCATTGTGTCCTGGGCGGCAGCAAATGATTATTGAGAGCTAATAGTGTGTGATGTTTAATATAAGGGAAAGAACAGACAAAATCACTCATAGCACCACAGGGAATAAATTAAGGGTGAGGGAGAGTGAGGATATGAGGCATCTCTGCAGAAAGAGAATCTTTATTACCACCTGCCTGGCTTTGTGTTGTGTCATTACTGGGACACAACAAATTTCATACTGTGCAGCTGGTTGAAAACTCTATTCCCAGACTCTGCTGGAATGAGCACCATGTGTGGACTGCAGTATTTACTGAAGCCAATACATCCAGCAAATATTGACTTGTGAAATGTAGTGGGAAACCATGGTGCCTCACATCGACAGCATTCCTTCACTTCTTTTACTATATGTTTGACTTAACAAGTCCACTGTCCTTTCATTATACATCCCATGTTCTCAAGTGTATCAAGGATAAATTTGCTGCCTGCAAACTAGACCATACATAATTTACTTCTTTAACTTCTGCAGCCCAGTGGTCTGTGGTGTCAGTTCATTGAGTCTCCTACATCCAGATCCCCAGGCAGGCAGAAACAGCTTTCTCTCTCACTGACCTTCTGCAGGGCAAACTATTGCTCATGTGTTGTGGAGAAAGGCAGTGTGGTCTCAAGAGGCCAACCTGTACCTGGGTGTGCTTATCAGCAAGCGGAAGAGAGGTTATTTTCCCATATCCTTCCGTGAAGGGCACCTGGAGAAGCTTCCGCACAGGTAGGTAGGACTAACTATAAAGTACATTGGGCTACAGGGTGAAAGATGGAACGAATACATTAAATGCATCAATATGCAAAAATGATCAAGAAACAGAATAATTTATCATATTTTTACATGCCATATAATGAAATTAGGACTATAACCAACAAACCCAATGCCAACGTGTGGTGAGGATGTCTTGGTTTTAATTATGAGATTAACGTGCCAAGTAGAAAGTCAGATCATGCTACACTCAGCTGTTCAGATACAAACTGGAATCACGAGTGGCAGCATTTACAAATGTCCACTTCTCCTGGCTTGTCCCTTTAGGGGTTGCCACAGCAGATCATCTGCCTCCATCTCACCCTGTCTCTAGCATCCTCTTCTGTCACACCAACTGTCTGCATGTCCTCCTGAGGTCTCCCTCTTTTCCTCCTGCTTGGCAGTTCCAACTTCAACATCCTTTGTTCAATATATTCAGTATCCCTACACTGCATGTGTCCAAACCATTTCAGCCTTGCTTCTCTAACTTTGTCTCCAAAGTGCTGGACCTGAACTGTCCGTCTGATATACTCATTTCTAATCCTCACCCTCCTGTCTTTTTGTCAGTGCCACCATCTCCAAAACATACATCTTAGCAGGTCTCACTACCATCTTGTAAACCTTCCCTTTTACTCTTGCTGCTATCCTTCTGTCACAAATCACCCTTGACACTTCTCTCCACCCACTCCACACTGCTCATGCTCTCTTCTTCACTTCTCTTGTGCACTGTCTGTTGCTTTAATTGGTTGTGTTCAAATATGGTTGTGTATGGAATTAGTGATATGAAGGGACGAGAGGCTGGGAATGTATCCAAGAAGATATGAAGGAAGAGATCACAGACTGTGTATTTGTATTAGAGGTTAACTAAAACCCAGAGAACTGTTTTAGGGTCTTTCCCACTTAGAGCCAAGGCCTTCCAACTATGGAAAGTTGAGTAGAACAGTATTTACTCTATTGAGCACACTATGGATAAAATTGGTATACTGGATAAAAGTTTATTTGCATAACTAAAACAATAAAGTGCAGTAGTTGGCGGATGGTTTTAGAGATGATGTTCCATTTCAGGTTAGATACATAAAATTAATACATAAGTGTACGGCCCATGTTAACTTATGGGAAAGGTATATTTTTCAAATTCTAAAATAATAAGTTCAGGAACACTGCATACGCATTGCATCATTCTTAGTACAATTATGAAAAAAAGCAGTTAATGAACAACAAAACTGAGATATATGAATTATATGAATTGCCTTATCCTGATAAAATAACAGTTATAATATTAAACTGTGTGTCTATATATATAGAAGTAACTCTGATGACTTGTATTGTCCATGTCAGTCTCCAGACCACACATGCCAGTCAGTCTTGCTTTCAAACATAACACAAGCATTTCCTTAATATTTACTTTATTATGGAATTGTTTTTAAAACAACAGCACACTAATTGTGAAATTTACCCAGCACCAGGCTACTTGCACACTGGCTTCAAACACCATCACTTGATGAAGCATTGCAGAAACTTAAATTTAACTAGCATGGTGATATCATAATATCTGGTTTGGACAAGAACTTCAAGGACCTAAGGTGTGCCAGTGTTGGTTGCTCAATTTCTGATTGTGTAGGAGGTGTTCGCGAACAAGCAGAGACATTGTGTGTCATGGTAAGATAATAAAACATAAAATAAACTTTAGTGTAATTTGCATGAGAATATTTAATGCTGCATTATATAATTCACTTCACTAAAGGAGTCATCTCCTTAGAATTAATACATTTATTAATTTAAAAAAATTAATAAATTAAAAATGTAATTAGACACTATTGTTTTTTGCCAGGTAAGCACTGTGTGTTTATATGAGCCATTATTATTAACATTTATGCTTTTATGCCTTCCTAGTGTATTAACATGAAGAGATATTCTGGTAAATATACTACCATTAAGGTTAACAGGCTGTTCTTTGGCAGAAACTTACCATGTGTCAATGTATTCATATAATATATAAATAGATAAAGTATATACCAGTTTATCAAATATATTTTATTAAAGCAGTGCTTTGTAATGGACTTTGTTATATTGGGCATAGCTTTGTTTTGAGATGCATTTGAGTCAGGGAATTTGAAATAGATAAAACACGGTATGTTCCTTTATGGAAGCATCTGGATACTAAACAGAAGAGGCACAAGAATGGAGCCTTGGGGAACATGTCAGATCATTTTCAACTTAATTTTCAATCCATACACAGTTCTTGTTCATCACTTAGGGTTCAACCCAGTACAGCTTGATTCCAGAAAGTCCCACTCGGTTTTCCAGTGCATCTAGCAGCATATTGTGGTCAACCATGTGGAATGCAACAACAACAAGCCTAAGAGTCTTCCACTGTCCATGTATATGACATTCAAGACCTTAATATGAGAAGTGAATGAAATTCTGACTGGAAAACATTAAACATCATGTGTTCAAATGAATCACAAATGCTTACTTTCTCCACTGACATTTGGCCCACCAGAAGCCTTGCCCTCTGCAGCATCTCACAGTGCTGGGGGTCTCAACAGAGTACCAGTGGAGCGATTGGTGATTAAGTTGGAAGGTCAGGTGGAATTGATTCTTTTCCCAGTGGTACTTTCTTGCAGCACTTAGACTGGAGACGAAAGCCTATTTGTTTTGGGAGCATAGGATTATTTTGGAGACTCTCATTCCTCCCTTCATTTCCCACTTATCTCTTGGGGTTTTCATCTGCTCTTACTAACCCCATGGTGCTGCCTGACTGGACAGCTTCTGCTGCTGGCTGGAAGTCAGACAGACAGACAGTGGTCAGACGTGGGGAACAAGAAAAGGCAAGCCCTATGGTGACTGGCTTAATTTAGCTCAGTTACTTCATGAGATGGCGTGCTCTAACCCGGAATGATCTCTTCTAATGATTCATTAGTACATTAATCACCCATTTAGCTAATAGCTGCTACAAACAAAAATCATTTGCCCTTGGTGTGTACGGCTTTTTCAGTCTTTGTTGGATAACACTGTGATGAGTCAAGCCCTCAGATTTTGACTGGATCACATAGTACAGCAGCAGCAACAGCATCTATTTAACACAATTGTTGATTAATTTGTCAAACAAAATGTTCTGTTCTTTTATTGTTTTTTTTTTTAAATATCAGAATGTGTGGTCTGTATGGCAATTTATGGAGGAGGAAAAGGCAGGCGTCATGTATTTCATGTCATGTAGACAATATCTGAGCTGTGTAAGCTTCAATCTGACAACTTGTTCTCTTGTCTTAATGCTTCATCAAGCACTGACAGCAGGCTGTAATTGTGGACCGAGCTTATGTTTTGATAGAACTAACTGACACAAGGCTGACAGCACATACAGCTGCCATCAGTTATGAAGCCACTGACGTTGTCTATGTGCTTATTAAACTGAACTGAATTCAAAGACACCTGAAGTGTAGCAAACAAAACAGCATACGCATGTTTAACTATTGACATATTAGAGCTATGTATTCAGATTGGAAACCACAAGCAGAGATAATTTAGAATGTGACAAGTGAAAATTTTATGCATTACAAAAAATTTCCCTTCAAAAGCCAATGCTTAATTTAGAAAATTGCATGGTCCATACATGTATTTATCCCTGTTAGTGTGAACCCCATCTATTATTTGTTTTTACACCTTTCCATGCGTGCCCAATGTGTATCTGAGAGAGTGAGAGGTCCACTGGGACTCCGATTGCATGTGTGTTTTTAACAATTCAACCTTTTTCTCCCACAAGATTGCTGTGCCATAGCTGCACGTCAGGTGGCTATTCCCCTCATCACGGGTGGTGGATGGAGGCACTCTGGGTGAAGAGTGGGTGTAAAACGCGCCGCTAAGCGCCTTACCACACATCCCAAGGGAAATGCAGACACTGAACTCTCTCTCACCGATATAGGAAATGGGGGCAGTGGCAGTGTGGCAAGTTTGGGCTGTTGGGTTGCAGGGTTGGCGGAGCAACAAATGCAGTCATGACGCAGGTAGTGGCTGCTTGGAATGGTAATGCTGTTATTATGATTTTGAGGGAATGTCTTCATAAATGTCTGCTCTCTGGGGAGGTGGAGAGGAGATGCAGGGGCCCTTGCACGGATGGACTCTTTTCACCATGAATAAATTCATGTCCACTCTTGTGTGCTGCTGCAGCCTCTGTTTGCTCATCTCGTATGCAGCTGATTCTGCAACCCATCCCAAGAGATGAAAGTTTGTAAACATGAATAATAATTAGGAACAGGTCGACGGGCAGGTAATCTGCATGTGGGTTCCAGAGGCGTACTTGCCCAGTATGCAGCCAGTTGGGTGGCCTTTCATTAGCATTTTGTTTGCACAGAGATGCAGGTAACGTTTGATCTCTTATCAAGGCAAACAGAGTAGATGTAATTTCTAATTGCTTTTAAAAGAGATTAGACGTTATATAAAGAGGGGAATGGATAGCAAATAGATTTCATGACTTCTGGGCATCCTTGGTTTTTCACTAGACATTTATGCTAGCTACCACACATACCCCTTAGCCAACTGCACCCACACAAGTTTTAGGCCTATTTGAGTTTAAATAAGGGACAAACAGTGAGTCTGTCTTATCAGTAGGATGCATATACACAGCAAGTTTATGCGGCATAGTTTATGCAGTAACACTCTGTTTACCAAACAGCATAGCCTTCTTATTTGGTTATAATTTTCAAATGTTCTCTGACCTCAGTGTTCTGAATTGGGTAAGACTGGCACATCAAGCAGGCTGTCGAGCATCTGGAGGGCTGCCTAAATTGGAACTTATTGGTTTTAAAGATTTGATAGAGAGCCTCTGGTGGCACCAGGTTTTTGACTTGTTAATATAATGACAGGATGCTAATGATTAATTAAGAGCCTCATTTTCATTATTACTGTGGCAAGAGAGCAGTTTGATCTTGAAGTGACTTTGGAGCACAAACAGAAATGGAAGCTTTTGCTATTCTGCAGCCGTACCTGTTCCCGGCTCTAACAAGACCCTGACAGCAAACAAATCTTTGACAAGTCCCCCTCATTGCCCGGCCCCCTTTTATAGATAGTCTTAAGACTTTAATCCGGATCCAGTGACAGACTCATCCTCAGTCAATAGGGTAAAGAGAAGCTCATGCGAGGGATGTGTGGACTTGTCCAAAGGCTGGTTCAAGTGCTCATGACCTGAATCTTAAACTGAAGCTCACCTCAGATGAAGGCTATTGAAGGAGGGATCGACATAATGTTTTGTGAATAAGCCCGTGGCTTTGTTCAGTTCCGTGCAGTTTCAGCTTCCAGACTTACAATAACAGTGTTAACTATGGTCAAAAACATATCAGCTGAATGTTTAAAATAATTGATTGGTAAGTCGTTATTTTATATTCACACAGTATCAATATGAGAAGAGCTCGCAAAATGCACTTGCTGTCTTGAGCTTTATTCACTTCAACATTTGGCCACGCAAGTTTGAGGTTTAGAAATATACATTACCTCATGTATGTCCACTGTCTTTTATATGTGTGTCCTGTCAGTAGTGATCCATGTACAGTTGCATTTCAGAGCTTTAAGCAGGACTGTGTGAAAAGATCTGCTGGTTATAGCGATGTGCCCTCCAGGTTCTAATCTGTCTTTGTTAGGCCTGCTGTGTGTCCTGTTGCAACTGACTTGGCTAAGACTGATCACCGCCGTCTTCACCGGCATGTGCAGGTGCATCTAATATAACAATTTGTGTCCACTTTGTAATTGCCAGAAGCGGCCCAGTAACTCTGCCGTTTATGTATAGTAAAAGTACCCGTTCACAAAATGTGTGAAGGGGTACAATCTGAAATGTCATAATTGCAATTAACAAGTTTGAATAAGAGGCTACAAATCTTTTGCAGGGAATTGTGATTTCAGTGATCAGACATATGACACTGTTACTCCTAATCTCGATTACTGCAATTTTTTATTTGTTGAACTTAGTAAAACAGTAATTTCATGGTTGCAGTTGGTTCAAAATGCTGCTGCTGGACCAATGTTATTATTGTTAGCGAAAATGAGCAAAATAACATTTTCTATGAAATAATTTTTTCTGCTCTAGCAGATTTAACTTGGACTGCCATACTGCATCTCACTCTGTGTGTGTGTGCGTGTGTGTGTCTGCTCACAACCACGCCAGTCTGCAAAATAATGGCTACAGCAAAAGCTGGGCGACAGCAGCAGAGTCCCACATGGAATTTCTTTGAGTATGATGGCGAGACAGATTGAAGCAAGTGTCTTGTTGTGGATGATGGCAAAATGTGTATAACACTTAAGGGGAAAACTCCACCAAAGCCCACCTCCCGAGAAATGTAACTACACATCAGGTCAACACAGGCTGCAATGATTCTGATTGGCCTGTTCAGCACTGCCAAGTCCTCCCGTGCATTTTTCGCCGCAGTTTCTGAATTTATCAGTGAGAGAATAACAATCATTGATTCAGTATAAGGAATAATAATCATAGCAGCAATATAAGGACTCACAAATGTCAGCAAATTCTTGATTGCTGAATCTATCGGAATGGACGGGAAGAAGTGGGAAAATGAAAAAAGCTGACCGCAGCAAAGAGCGAGGACCCAAGAGGGGAAAAAGTCCCAGTATTTTATTTGTTTTTGTTGGCCACACTGCACGTAAAACACCAGGACACAACCGCACAGTAATTAACACAGACAATGCACCTTGCACAAGCATAAAAGTGGCAATGAGGTTCTCCACGTACATAGGTTATGTACGTGGGCCCTGCAAAGACCCAGCACAGAAGTCTAATTCAGGCTTAAAATAGTAACCAAGCTAGTGTCTCTAGCTCCTGTTTTCGCCTTACAGTAGTTCCCAAAGTGTGGGCCGAAGCCACAAAGGTACTGCAGGTGGGCTGCAGTAATAACAGAAATTCAGTTCGAAATTACTGTTACACATTTACATACATTTATTTATTTATATAAAAAGTAAATTAAAACTGGTAACAGGAAGTGGTTAGTTTGTGATATTACTCACTACTCTGACCTAAATTTACTGGTCTCGTATTGAAGTACAAGACCAGTACCAATCACAGATTGTATTAGCATTTTACATATGACTGGGGAGAATTAGTAATTTATAGCCAACAGCCAGTGCTGCTTATGTTTTCTCATTTGATTAAAGTGAAGATTTAATATTGGGTGGAACCCATGAGATTTTCTGGTTTTTAGGTGGGCCACAGCACTCTTGACTTTGGGAATGGCTGGTTTACAATGTTTGACAGAATGTCAAACATTTGCTGTGTTGTGAGGTTATACACCACATGTGAGGTATTGTTAATCTACTGCACTGAGGCTGTACCTGCATCCAGCGCTAGGCAGAAGATAAATATCTTATTAATATTTTTCTACTGTTTCTCCCTGTTGATGTCTCATAATGTTCATGTGTGTCCTGAGTATTACACACGTTTACAGTTGTGAACAGGTGGTTGTTATTTGTTGAATATGTATATATATATATATTTTTTAATGGTATCTTTTGTTGAGTTCTTATTACACAATAGTTCTCTTGCACCTTGAATCTTGCACCCGACAAATAAAGTATCAAAAAACTAATAATAATAATACTAGAACTAATGAAAATGAAACTAAATTTAAGCATTAAGCCAAAATAAAAACTGATTAAAATGAGAAAAAACATTCTAAAAACAAATCAAAACTAACTGAATTAGAGGGAAAAAAATTACAATGAAATAAAACTAAACTATAACGTAAAATCAAAAACTATTTTAACCCCGTGCTGGACTCCCGACTGATGCAACGAGGCACGATTATATGATTCAAAGAATCCTGTGGAAACCTATGTACATCACATGATTCAGTAGTTTATAGAACCACCTGTACCACAATAAAATATGCTTGGTATGAACTGAATGTATACCAATCAAGTAAATTTCATTTGTGCAGATTCCATTAAATTTAATATTTTACATACATATTTTGTAACAAATTACATGGAAAATTTACATGTAATCAAATTAATAAAAAATCAGCAGTTGGGCCTAAATTTCATTTGAATTCAGCAATAACGTGAAGTATTCATTTTCTTTACGACTTTATCAGTTGATTTGATTGTTGTGGAGGAATTTTGGCCCACCCTTCTTTACAATGTCACTTCAGTTCTTGCCTGAAGTTTACAGGCACTCATTTAGAGCTTTCTTAAGGTCCTTTCACACCATTTCAATTAGGCTGAGACTTTGAATGATTCATTACAACAACTTTCTTTTCTTTTTCTGCCATTCTGCTGTAGATTTACTGCTATGTTTGGCATCACTGTCCTGTTTCATGACCCAACACATGCCTCACATTTGACTCTAGCATATTTTGGTATACAGAGGAGTTCATGGTCAATGATCAATGACTGCAAGGTGCCCAGGTCCTGTGGCTGCAAACCAAGGCTAAATTGTCACCCTTGCACCACTGTAATTAACAGCTGGTATGAGGTGTTTGCTGATATACTGTGATTGGTTTTCATCTAATGTGGCGCTCTGCATTACAGGCAGACATCTCTCCTCTGGTCTCATCTGTCCAAAGGAAATTGTTGCAGAAGTCTTGGGGTTTGTTCAGATGGAACTTTGGAAACCTGGCATGTTTTCTTCTTAGAGAGCAGAGGCTTTCTCCTGTCAACTCTTTCAAACAAGTCAAACTTGTTTAGTCTTTTTCTAATTGTACTGTTGAATCTTTAATGCTAATTGAGACACTCGTGTTTTTTCCAGTTTCTCTGAGCACTGCACAGTCTCACTGCAGGTTGAATTTGCTGGGATGTCCACTCCTGAACACACTGGGAACTGTTTTGAATGTTTTCCACTTGTTCTTTCTCACTGTAGAATGACGGACATCACAAAGCTCAGATGGTTTGGAAAAGGCCATGGAACCTTTTCTGGATAGATGGGCAGCAACAATAGCTTCTCTAAAATCACTGCTGATGTGTTTTCTATTTGGCATTGTGTTAACACACACCTCAACGCTCCAGACCAACAAACTACCAAAACCTGTTTTTATAGAGGCGGTCACACTTGCTAATGACCAGTTAATCAAGTGCAACTGATTATCAGCAGCTGGCTGCCACCTCTCCTCCTTCCTGTGGAAGCAGTGAGAGTGTACTTTATTTTTCACACACTGTTTCTGCATTTGGCTTCATTTTTGTTAAATACATGATGAAACAGTGCATTATGTCATGTGTTACGCTTTATCTGGGGTTGTATTTACCTAATTTTAAGACCTGCTAAGAACCATATTATTTTTACTTTGTCCTTATGCATAAAACCTTAAAATCTAAAGAGAGTGTACTTTATTTTTATGATGACTGCAGGACCATTAATCAGCAGCTTTTAGTAATTCCAAATTCATGATTGGCTCTTATAGATGAGTGGGTGTTATTAGTTGCAGCTCCAAAACTCTGGAGTTGTCTCCCTCTTCTGATTAGCTATCCACCACGCCAACAGTATTCAAATCCCAACTGAAAACATCTCTTCTCACTAGTTTCACTAGTTTAGTTTCAGGCTAATTTTAACTGTCATTTTCCCCAGTGATTTTTTCAAATAAATTATTTAACACAATTATCTTGCTAGTATTTTTTTTTTAAATATGAATTTTTAGGATAGTTACATTTTAGGACATTATACAGAATCATAAAATGCACCAAAAACTGAAGTTACAAAGTTTTCTAATGTGACGTTCCAAAGGCTTTAATGTGTTTGCTCTAGAAGAGTTGACACTGAATCAGTCAGTTACACCTGAATGAGCCGTACACCACCTGCCCCTCATTGTTTAAACAAAAAGCACCTCTGTATTGACTTGTTGTTAACTTTATAAGGATGTCAATAGTCATTATCGCTTAGCTTGTCTTAATTATCCTTTGAGCTGTAAAATCAATTAGGCATAATCCAATCCCGTTCTACAGGTCAAAAGTTCATGCTGTATGATGATTCGCCACAGAACTCGACCTTCTTGTTTTTTCAGCTCTCATACATTTATTCCTCTTCAAAGAGCTGCAGATATTTTTTTCATTTTCTGGGCACCCCAAGAATAAATGTAATTTGCTAAATAATGGCATCGTTTCACCTGTTTCTCAGTGGGAGAGTACAGGTCATGCAATACTAATCACAAGACTAATAATGTTGGATACAGCTGTAAGCAGGAGCTACACAAAATGGCAATGACCAATACAGATAAAGTAT
This sequence comes from Archocentrus centrarchus, assembly GCF_007364275.1. Taxonomy (NCBI): domain Eukaryota; kingdom Metazoa; phylum Chordata; class Actinopteri; order Cichliformes; family Cichlidae; genus Archocentrus; species Archocentrus centrarchus. The sequence goes on along the minus strand of NC_044352.1, from coordinate 8,817,919 downwards.
TCTTTGCAGAGTTTAAGGGTTAAAGGTGAGCAACGTGGCCTAGCTTGCTTTAGCAGCTCACATGGGACAATTGTAAATTTCCATATTCAAGGACAGAACTTTCTGCTGTTCCACACACTCCACATCCTCAGTTCATACATCACACCAGTGGAAACATCTTTGTGTTATTATTCTTTAAGCTCTGTGAGTGGCTCCATCACTCCTTGCCTGATTACATGATCATAGACAAGAGAGACATAAGATAGTGTACAGAAACATAACAGAAAAGTTGTAATATAATATCCCTATTTCCCTCAACAAATCCAATTTTAACAGCGTATCGTCTGAATAGGTGTTCATCCTTGACTGAATTTGATGGAAACTTGCAATAATATGTGGGCATGAACCCCTGAGATTATACAAAGTGACAATGGGATGAGTGGCTTGGCTTCCCGCATTTCTCTCCTGATATAATTTAATGACCCACTGTAGAGTTAGAAATTCAACTGTTTGAGAAAAAACACAGAGTCTAATAGGTTAATATAATCATGTGGACAACTCTGTATATCAATAATATCCACATGGAATTCTTTTGACATAAAAAAAAACACAAAGTCAAAACAAATGCGTGTAAGCTATTTGAATAATCAACATACTGTAACTTCGGGGGGGTGAAAAGCTGTAGGTTATTGAGGAATTGTCCCTGCTGCAGCCCTGGCCTAAGACCTCCGTGTCTGTGGATCAGGGTACACTAATTTGATTTCACGGCATGCTGTTGAAGATGCATTAATCTTTCCCAGACCATCACATGCCCCTGAGCAGCTGTAGAAAGAGGGAGAGTGAGACACAGAGAGGAAAGTGGGGTCGGAGCGACGTGCCTCCCATGCTAACAATGTTCTCCTGCCAACAGAAGCGCATCCCTCGAGGCAGGCCATGTAAACAGTGCACACCATCTCTAAATCACATTCACACCCTCAGAGACGTTCTGGACTCTGTCCCTCTCTGTCCCTCCCTCCCCTGTCTGTAGGCTCAAATAAGAGTTCAGTTGGCTTGTTTTGGTGATACTACAAATGTTTGTCTGTTTTTTGCTGATTTTATCATCTACTTTATTTGATTTTTGTTAGTTGAGACAACTTCACTATAGTTGTGCAAAAAAAAAAAAAAAAAGGCAAATTGAACACCTTCACAACATTTTACCAGTCACTATCCACGAGTTTATTTTTAAAAGATGCAAGTTTTCATTTTTTATGGATGTGAAGACAGTGCTGATAATATTAGTATTCCACAAAGGAAATCACCATCTCCCTGCACAGTCTGGACCCTATAGGTTGGCCCTGAGACAGCAGTGATAAATTCTGTCACACAATCAAAGCTAATCCATAGCTGCAAGGCAACTTCTATTATCTTATGTTACAGCAAAGTGGAAATAAAAAGATCAATGAATGAGCAAATGTCCCCAAATCAATTTCGGTCAACAAGAATCAAAGAAAACAGAAAAAAAAAAAAAAACAGAGAGAGGGAGGAGATAAAGGGGACCACCACAGAATCTTTCTTGCTGTTAACCTCCACCCACCTCCTGTCCCATTGGCCTACCCAACTGTCATCTCACTCTGGGGAGCAGCACAGCTCTGCCAACAGCTTTCTTGTCTTGTTCTATTGATCCATTTTAACACGCGGTGGTGAGCGCATCAAACGCTGTGTGCCATGCAGGATCCATACCCCCCTCCCTTCACGGTTTTCAAAGGAAATGATGAAGGCATGAAAATATGAAAATGCTCTTCACAGGGGTCTGTGAAGGAGGCAATTTCCATCATGCCCATGTCTATTTCCTATGTAGAGGAAAATAACACATTTCTCTGATGTTTTCTGCACACAGAGCAGCAGTGACTCTGCTTCTGCTGAGGCTTACAGAGAGAGTAGAACAGACTGGGGGAGTATTAAATTACTGAGGAGGCTGACATTTTTTTAAACTCTTTATTTGGTTTACACCCCTGGGGTATGTAATCATAGCCACCGCAAATCCTTGGATTGGCTTATTAGCATATTCATATATCATGAGTTATTTGTTCACATAAAACTTTGTGGTTGTCCAAGATAAGCATTTTTAACTGGTTGTCTGATTACAACAAAGTGGAATATATTGTACTGTGCACAGAGGATAGAAAATACTGTGGAACCACTGTACTTTATATTTTTTAGACATTTTTCTTTTTACTTTGTTGTAGAAAAAAAAAAAGTGAGTTGTAAAAAGTAAAATGTGACCCAGTGCAGATAAAGCTGACTCGCTGAGAAAAGGTTTGTGTTCATCATTAAATTAAAGGTGCTGTATGTATTTATATTGAAAGGTTGCTCACTGTTAACCAGCTATTTCTGTCCCATGTCACATTCTGTCACATTTCCCCTATTTACAGGCTGGCTTGGTTGCTGTTTTGATGTCATTCAGCTGCCTCTTTAGACAGTCTCTGCCTTGTGGATAGAATCCAACTGCTTGGACTGCAGCTGGTCTAGTCTTGTTCTGCTCTGCAGCCTCTTCTGGTTAGAGTGGTCCTCCAGCTTGCAATGAATCTCCTGGACAGCAGAACACAAACTACCAATGCTACCATCAGTCCTGCATGGTAGATGACAGACTCACTGGGGAAGTAACTTAGTGGGATGGAGAACAGCTATGAGAAATTCAACCTGCAGGTAGGGACAGTGAATGGGCTGGCTAGCTGGTTAGCAAAACAAACAAAAAACCCAGAAAGTACAAAATTGAGATTCTCGTACTGTGGCCTGCTTGAGTCTATCCTTTAAAAGGCACTTTCTGCTTGGATGGATGCAAAGAAGTAAAAATCTGTGATAAAAATTTCATACATTTACTTTGGCTTAACAGAGCACTTTACCATATGATATTAGCACTGTTCTTCTTAACTAAAGAATTGAATACATCCTCAAAAACTGTTGTTTGGTCTTTTTAAATAACCACAAAGCCCTGGAGGGCTCACGCTATTGTCAGGTAAAGTGAAGTATTCTGCCAGTTAAAAGCTATTTGCATGAAGGAAATGAACCCATATTAGAATTTGATGAGCTGCATTTGCTTAGTAAATAAATGAATTAATCCTGTCTATTGTCCTTGTGATTTATTCAGCTAGTGTCCTCACTGGAGAGTAGAAGTTAATTAAGATCATAGTGAAGGATGTGGTTCTGTCTAGCTGCTTATAAAGATATTGTGCTTGTGTGGAGTAGCAGTCCTTGGCTTGCCTGCAGTTTACATCTACACTTGTTTAATCAAAAGATTTTCTTGCTGTTTGGAGATAATAGTAATTTAATTGTAATAACTGAATTAGCCATCACCAATTGTATACTGCAGCAAAAAAGAAAAAGAAAAAAAGAAGTCCATCCCGGTGTGATCAGCAATCAGTGTCATCATATCTGATATACCAATGGAAAAACAATTTTTCAATTATCACCTAAAAATGAGTTTTACTGAAAAATAGCTCCCATTATTTTCCAAAGGTTTCATTCTCCTGCTCAGGTAAATTTGATCTATGATTCAAATTTATTGGCAATAACTTTGGAAGACAGAGGATTTTAAAGAATAACACCAAAACCACTGGGGTAAATGAAAACCAGCTGCTCTCTTTGCTAATATTTATATTCTCGTCAGTGTTATTTGGTCTACTTAATAAGAGGACTTTTACACTTTGAGATTATAAAAATAATGAAACTTTAAGCAATTTTTGCAAAATTAGATCTAATAGTGGGCAACTTCATTTGCATGCAACAGCAACTGCAATGTCATTTAATATATTACAATGCAATTACTGATGATGTAAGTCATCACAGATATGATGACTTGCATGCAGAGAAAAATAATAATGATATGACAAGCACACCTGCTGAGTTTAAAAATGAACAGATATTAATGCGGTGACATGATTGTAGCAGTGACTTGTGCATTTTGCAATTTTATGCAGATTATGCACATTTCACATTTTAGCTGACAGTTTTCCAAAGCAATTAGCAGCAAACACAAAAAGAGCACACCCCTATTTTCACATGAATATTTTCCCATTTTTGCATTTATCTTTCAAGTTAGTGTTTTTATGACAGCGTGAGTGAAATGCTTTAAGATTTTTGGAACTGGAGATTTCCACAAAACACTTAAAAGGACTATCGAGAAAAAAAACTGTGAAATCTGTCTTGCTGTCAATTCCCATAGCATACTATAGAATATTTTAAGTAATTATGATAAATGAGAAAGCCAATGTGATTAATGCTGTGAGGCCCTTGGTATCTATAACGTGATTGCAAGCTGTACGAACATGAACTGACAGCCACATAAAAACAGGAAGAACACATTTATCAATCAAAAACAGCTATGAAAAAATGTTAGGTAGAAATATGAAGATGAATCCTGTTAAAGGACTATCCTTAAAAACATTAGTGTGGACTTACGTCTTGACTTTAGATGGGTTCACTCCCAACTAAAGACCACATTTACATGATTTTTCCACATGCATTGTTTTAAGTGTTCTAACTCAAAGCAAAATCTTTTAGTAAACCTAACCAAGCAGTATTGTTGCCTAGACCTAACCTTAAACCTGTGAGGTCTAAGACATCATCAGTGACAACCCGAGCCCTATGTTCAAAACCAAACACTAACTCTATGTTTTAGAGAAAAACAAAAAGGACTTTTGATACCCATCATTTATACTTTCTGTCCCCTGCTTCCCAAGACTTGGGAGAGCGAATTTTAAAAAACAAAAAATACACTGACGATGATTTAGGTCTCATCGAGTTAACATAACCAAAACAAGCCAAGGGAAGTGAAAATTAAATAGTAAGTGAAAACCTCCTCATGTGGACTTTGGTGCTCTTTCAAACAGGAGTGGCACAGATGCCAAAAGACAGAATTCAGCTTTCAAAGCAGCTTTAATAACAGAATGGCGGCATTTCACCCCCTGAATGATGAAGGGCTGGCTTTATTGTTGGTGCCAGCCAAGCAAAAGACCAAATCCTGCCTGATAGTACAACAGCTACTCCTGGGGGCTATACATGAATGTGTCAGCAGACTTTTCCAGCTCATTGATTCGATTTATCTTCCCATTAGCAGATACTGCTTATTTATTAATTTAATTACTTATTTATTTGTTTGTTTTTATGGGAATTAACATATAAGGGTCTTTTTTATTCCTAAATGTTTTTTTTTTTGTTTTTTTTTTTTTATAAGCAAGTTGCTCCATGTAAAGGCTGCTTGTGTCAGCAAACCCTGTGTGAAATTATTCAGTATTACAGTATTAGCCTGATTATATGGATCTGCACAAGCTACCATCACGGTCCTTGAATTTCTATGTACCTACATTTCTTTTTTTTATTTACATTTTTCATTTACTAAGATGTATCACATGTGGCCCCTAGTGTTTTAAGTTTGTTTTTATAAACTGCATACTTTTAAAATGATGCCACTTAGTTATCATAAAAGATAAAAGATATTACATCTGTTTCTCTTTCCTTTCTTTCTTGAATCCCAAAAAGAAATTTGGGTTATAAATGAAATTACAGTATCTAAAACCTAAAGCTGCATGGTCCCATTGGCCCTCATTACTGCTTGAATTTTGTAGATGTCTTGTTTTTTTGCTGTGCAGAACTCACCAGACCCAATAAAAGATGGGCCTCAAGATGTTTCAGAACATTACAGTATATTTAATTCATTTTTATTTATTTTTTTTATGAATATCTGTTGGTACCACTGTTGGCTGTGTCCCCTAGCAGCTATTTATGTGGCTTAATAGCCAGACACAGTAGCTATATTTCACATATATTTCTTTCCTGTGTACTTACAGAGGCAAGCAGTAGAGGCACAGCAGTGATTGAAGTGAAGCCCTTAGTGGTGACAGTTCCAGCCTTGATATTAATGGAAGCCCACATAATTGTGCAAGCCATTAAGGAAGTACAGATGCTATCAGTGAGTGCACACATCGTTATTTCTCAGTGTAACACCTCATTAATATTTGTTGTTTTTTAAATTTTTTTTTTCTTCTCCTCCTTCCTACTTGGCGAGGATGAAGGGAGGATCGGATGCTGCGCGAGATAGAAAATGACAGAGAGATGAATCTTCCTGACTCCAGGCAGATGTTTCCTGTTCAGCATTCAAATTAGAGACACACCTTGACAAGAGCTTCAACAGCACACCCACTAGGAATATTTCGGTAGATCATAAAGTAGATTTAGGCATCCTCGTCGCATGCCTGAAACTTCCCTGAGTATTTCAAAGGTCAGATGGCTGAGAGCGAGGTGTGATCTATTCAAAGCTGGCAGAAACAGCAGCATCCCTTTGTAACCTTTTACTACTCAGGTCTTTGTTGGCTTTGTTGTGACTTGTGGTTTTTACAGTCTGTGGAAACATCAAGTGCTGGGCCTCAAGTGTTGGACTGCAAACATGGCTACATGAGCATCACTTCTGTAAGCAGTTTTACTTTGCGTCAGTTGCTCAGTTTAGCTGATCTGAATCACATGATGCGTTTTTAGCAATTAAAAGGATGCATTAATTATACTGATTCTGTACGTTCCTGCTGAGGAGAGAACCAGTTCAACCATTAAAATGCAGCAATATTGTTATCTACATGTACATAACAAGCATACGAAGAGCTTATGATTTAGTCTCCAAACCACCTAGACTCAATCTGCACCCAACACTATCTTTTAATCTTAATTATGCACAAAATGTTTCATGCAGTTTTACACATGAAAATTCAAACACATTTTCTTTCATACGAGGCAAATTTTGATGACAACTACCATATTAACATAAACAAAACTCTGGATACTGGATTTATGATGTAATTTGTTGTCATCTTTGGTTACAGTATTTCTCTATTTTCTTATTACACAACAAATCCAATCTTCATTATTCACAGCTCATATTGTTCTTCCCTGAAAATACAAATTGCATTAAGCTTATTTTCTCCTTTTTAAAAAAAAATGTCATTTCAATCCAAAACAATAGCTAAATGGGTGATAATTTCCATTTAACTTTTTTTTATCCAGGAGTGTCATCACAGAAGAGAGGGCATGCTCCTTACAGTTACATAATTGTTCATGTTTGGTAATGTGGCACATGAGACTAAAGAATCAGGAGTTCCTACAGGCAACAAAAAGAGTTAAGCAGCTGTAGTTGGGAACTGTAGAGGCAGTTATGTTCACTGCACTTCCTGTGACCCCCACAGTTTCCCAAAACATACAGCAACTAAAGTAATAGTGACTGTAGAACTCACTGAAACCATGAATTTATGACACTGATCACAGGACTCTCAAGATTACAGAGAAGATTACTCTCTTAATTTTACAAGGCATTACCTAAAAAAAAAAAGTATTTCCTTAAGAAGCAATTAACTCATATGAAAAATAGATAAACTCAGCTACTGGTTCAGCAGTTGTAATGCATTCATTTATTTAAACAGTGAGCTCGAGGATAGATGATTAACGGTAATATAAAACATGCAAACCACATTCTGCAAAAGATTGAAAATGACATATAACGCACAAGGCGTAAACCAAATGCTGCAAATAACTGTTTATTGAATACCAGCCAAGGTGGAGGCACAACATCCACCCTTTAATAACCTCAGCTTGGGCATTCTCACTCCTTGTGTGGCAATCCCACATAGTAACATTACTGTAATATATGGCTTTGTTTACAGTTAGAACCCTTTGTGCCACCACAGTTATTCATCTCCACCACCTTATTACTGTTATTTGCAATGAGGTAACTACTTCAAGGCAGTTTTCCTGCTTCTAACTACACCAACTGGGAATATGTTTGTTGAGAATGATATGACTGGGACACATCACCATCACTCCTCCCCAAATTACTGTCATGTTATAGTGCTCCAATATAATTACTGTATATGAATAATGCTGTGCAATATCGCTTTCTAAATGAAGCAGGCCTTAAATTGGCCCCTGAAGGAAATCTAAGTCATTGAAATTGAGAAAGTATTTGATGAACTGGTCTAAGTTTTATATTATTTCTACTTGCAAATTCAGTTTTCCTCTGTATATAGAGCCATACCAACCATGACCATGTGTGGTAATCTACAGGAAGCTGCTTGGGAGCTCTGAAAAATGACAAAATAGGATTTAAGGTAATAACTATTGTGATGCATAATTTTTCAAGATTAAAGTTCAACACACAATACAATGCTATTTTTATAGTGCATTTTTCATTCAAGTCATGTTTACAGTTCACTCTGGGAGACAACAGTTTTCATTTAATTTCTCTTACATGTCTTCTCAGTGCCCTTGCCTGCATCTTTTACTTACTCCTCTAAATAGCATTAAGAAAACTTGGATGTCCTTAATGATGGTGATCTAGATTGATTTCCAGGTCAGGTGGAGGATAGAGGACAAAGCAGGAGAAAAAAAAAAGGAATAAGAAAAATGAGATGCACTAACAGCTTGGCTGAAGCTGAAAGAAGTTGCACCAAGTGTTAGAAAAAGTTTGTGTCGTCAGGGGCCATTCTTCTATCAGATAGACCTTGTTCTGTACCTCCTAGTTATTAACTTAATACATGAAGGTAACTTATCTTATCGCAAAACGATGTGAAAGCCTCAGCACATTATCTGTGGGGAGAGAACTGCTTCTAGCTTCTTGTGCGCACAGGCGCATTATCCCCAAGGGTTGATTAGACTGACCCGGTGACTTTGGGATGATTATTGGCATAACTATTATAGCCAAAATATTTAAACTGGGTTATTTCAGAATTTGCTGCTCCCTGAGGATATCACACCACCTGTGTCTGCTCCTCATTGCCTCAATCCCTGTGGGACTGAAGTCTTCTCCAAACACAGGCCACAGCAAAACGCAAACAGACTAATGAGGGATTTATCTACTTCCCTCCTTTTGACTAGTACATCCAAGCTTCACTTCTGCCCTGTATTAGCAAGGTTTTGTCTACACTGAGATCATAATCCATTTGTATGTCCTTGAATGTAGCACAGCGAAGTCTTTTCTGTCAACAGCCCCGAAATCACCCCAAGTGCTCAGTAATCTAATTAGAATTATTCTTCCTTTCTCTAGCAGTGACATCCGACCAGCAATGTGGGGGGTTGTTAAGCATGTATTACTCACTGTGGGTGGTTTGCCACAAAGAGACAGCAACACCCCATGAGAAGAAATATTATATTGTGCCTTCATTACCCTGTGGACCAGTAACATCTTCCACAGCTAATAAGTAGAATAAGAAATTAGCATAAATAATGTTTTTTTTTTTTTTTTGATTCAGACAGATAAAATATTGGTATTGACATGTTTTTCATGTGCTTAACATGCTATATATTTCTCACCGGTCCAAAGAAATTTGCAGTTGATGTTAATTTTTCAAGAAAACATCAATTACAATCTTTAATGGGAAACCCATTTGAGCATGCTGAGACAGGGATGAGGAATTCTCTCCACAGCCATCCTAAATATCTTTGTACTCTTTATCCACTTCCATTTCCTCTCTTTCTCTTCCCCTCCCTCTTCATTTTGTTCCCCTTTCAGAGATCCATTCTTTCTAATTGGATCTGATGAGGATGGGGACTTCATTACCGCCTTGCAATGAATTATTATGTGGTGTAATTGGCCCTCCAGTCCCATAGGAGGTGCCCTGCTCCAGCTGACTCAACTGGAGGCTCTTCTGGCCCAGGTGGAGGCTTTTGCACAGCTGAGGTCTAACTTTATCTCAGTAGAAGATCAGTTTGTCTTTATGTCAGAATTTCCAACAGCTTCTTACTGGAATTGGTAGAAGATGAAATTAAATGGGTCTTCAACAGATGCTTTAGAATTGCCCATATTTATAGTCTTATGAAGCTAATGATCAAAATCTTTCTGTTCCATAATCATGAGTTAATTAACATGTGTTAATGACTTCTGAGATGCTAATTGAGAAACAGTGTTTACAGCACAATAAGCAATGGATTCAGGCAGCTGAAAAGAGTTCATGACTGATGTATGGCTGGCTAGTGGTGCATGGCCCATGACTCTCTGAAATGTATATTTAATAAATCATGTCATCCCGTCAATGCGACTGATAATTACCTTAATGACACTGAAGGATTATCAAATGTTTTCCTGTTTCACTCATTACAGTTATGGCTGTCTCCTTTCTCATTTGAGCAGATTAGAAAGCAATGCAAGCAATGCAATGTGGTCTTAGAAAAAAAAAAAATCTAATGTTGATTGCTAATTGAAAAATTAGAAAGTCAATCAGAGGCTAGAGATCTAATTAAACTGAAACTGAATGGGAATCTTGCTGCAGACTCAATTGCTCTCTCCAATTTATAATCTCCTGAAGGTTCTGCTTTGCCTGGTAAGCGAATGCAGCTCTCCTCTGTGTGTTGCTAAAATACAATGGGCTTTTCTAGCATAGCCATCTGACAGATTGATTTGGATTCAATCACAGTCCCTTTCTTGGCTGTGGAAAAGATGAAAATAATAATCTAAAGTCATTATGCGGCTGGGAAGTCTCTAAACAAGGACAGACCAGAGTATCTGCTTCTCTCCCGAGAAACCCGTGTGGAGTCATTTTCTAATTCCGGCTTGAAGCTTACAGGATAGAGTAAGCAGTGGAATCTGCTCGGAGCTGGCATGCTTGAGCAATGCTTCAAATGTCTCAGTTAAGGACATCACGTTATTCTTTAAGGAATTAATGGCAAAATGAAGATGTCACTTATGACAAACTAGTCTGAGTGCACAGGCTTGCTGCTCATCAGTTATGTTGTCAGATTCTGAGGTAGTTTTGCCTGAAATCTCTTGCAACCTATGAACACCGTTGCCTCCGCTCACATCATTGTTTACCCTACAGTCAGTCTTTCTTGTGGAAAGGTGTGGGCAAAGCTTGTTAATTATAAAAAAACAACAGCCAGATAATGTATAGACATGCCCAGGTTCTGAAACCCAGCAAAACACTGTGTGTGTGAGTGTGTGTGTGTGTATGTGTTTCTTTGACAAACACCTGTGTAAAAATGGAAATCATGTTGGCTAACAGTAATCTATATTTGTTGTCTGCTTTAATGTGTATTTCAGTGTAATATGTTATAGGATTTCATGGGTGCTGACTGCAGCAATTTTTTTTCCTGCCCAGATGCTTTTTTTTTTTTTTTTTCCTGCCTCCCGGTGATGATTATAGAGATCCATGCAGATGACTGATTGAGGGTTGTGTTGAATATTTGAATAGTCAATAATCAAGCCCATGCCACACAAATGTTCACTGTCTCACAGCAAAGAAAGACAGGATATATTGGATTAACAGACAGACTGATCTAGCTACAAGCAGATAATTTTTTTTTTATTTGGCAAGAAAACTGACAAATAAAAATCTTGTACATAGTAAATAAATGATGACGTACAGTCTCACCATGCCAGTAATATGACTGTATATTGCTTGAATGGCCATAGTGACCGTTCTAATGACCTATGTATGACCTAAATATATATATATATATATATATATATATATATATATATATATATATATATATATATATATATATATATATATATATATATATATATATATATATATATATATATATATATTCAATAAAGGTTTGGGATATTCTGAAAAGGTATCCTGAGGTGAGTAATATTGTTCAGATGCTATCTAATCCACAAATGGAGGACACATCTCCTCTGTGTGTTTTATTATGTAAAAAGCTTTCTGTAAACAAACTGAGTAGTCATTTGTTCACTTTGGGCTTGGCTCCACTAAGCCATTTATCCCCTCTCATTATCTAAGGCGTCCTCTTTCCCTGACAGGGAAGGCAAGGGCAAACGTTCACCTTCGCATCCCTACTTGATCTAGTTCTTCTCCTCGGTTGACAGACATTGCTAAAGCAGGACAGACTGGATTTTCTCTGCAGCATGTCTTTATAATCCTGCTTTGAAACATCCAGGATGATCTGCCGCTTTAAAAACAGGACCACAGGTTCAAGCTTTAATATAAATATATATATTTAAATCATATTCATATTTGAGTGACATGTTAGTTTTCATATCCAAACTGCAATTCAGTTTTTGATTGCTGGGTTGCTAAGCTTTCTTTCTTCAATAAAGACTTAGACATAAGTTATACTTATGTTGTCCAGATTTACTAGTTTGAAGGAGAAATGTTTAAATTGCTATCAGTAATGATGGCAAACACTGTACCTAGGTGTTTCTGGGACACTGGTGTTATCAGACAGCACTAAGAGTAGAAGAAACACCTTTTGGCTGCACCCCTGTCACAAGGGGTTGCCACAGTGGGTAGCTCCACATGTTTGAGTTGGCAGATATTTTACACCGGGTGCCCTTCCTGACCTCATGCAACCCTCAAGGAATCTGTGTCTCCTCCTGGGATCAAAGCCGGGATCTTCTGCTTGTTAGGCCAGTGTGTACACCACTAAGCTGTGTGGCTGTGGCTCAGGAGGAAGAGCAGATCATCTACTAATTGGAAGGTTGGTGGTGCAATCCCTGGCTGCTACAGTCTGCATGCCAAAGTATCCTTGGGCAAGATGTCGAACCCAGAGTAGCTCCTAATGTGTTCATCGGAGTGTGATTGTGTGTGTGAATTTCAGATAGAAAGCACTTAGACATAGAAAGTGCTTGTATGAATGTGTGTGTGAATGAGACATGCTGTATAAAGTGCTTTGAGTGTTCATGTAGAGCAGGAAAATGCTATATAAGAACCAGTCCATTTAAGCTATACAGCCACAGAAGACAGTACTAAGAGTATAATCTACCATTTATTTATAAGTATGTGGAGTACTACTCAACATGAGATGTATGGGCGCATCTCTAACAGTACAATATATATAACTAATAGAAAGTGATGTACACAAATGTGTACTTCCCCCCTCTTTTTCCATTTCTTTTCTTTGCTGGTTGCATATTCTCCATCTATAGGAATCGAGTCTTGAATGGACTTCAATGGGTGTTTTATATTTGGCACTCCAGTCTCTTAAGTGGATTGACTTGTGGCTATTATAGAAAAAAATTGCTTGTGTAATAGTCCTTTAAGAAGCCATTAGGGAGTCAACAGTAATAAATTATGAACAATACTATAATGAGTTTGCAAGAGAGAAACCCCATAGAACTTATTAATGATGACTGGTCACAGACACTTAATTTGAAGCATTAACTCTGATTCATTTGTTAATATTTATCAGAGTAGGGGGGTGTATAAAAAATGACTTAGAGGAGCTGAAATGTTATTAAGCTTGGAGCTGAAATTACTTCTGCTGCCTTGCAGGGCGCAGGACTCTTGAGTCTACAAATGAACTCCCTTGCGCTAGAGCTAGCAGGAGTTAGACCTTGTCCACACTGTAGTTCTCTACATGTGCTAGTCTAATACTTGGAGAGAAAATAAGACCAAAAACAGTGAAACAGAATGAAAGTGTCTCCAAGTGTGTGCACATTATTTTCACAGCCTTGGCAATGGGTAGGAGGCTGCACAGACGACCTATGAATAGCCTGAGGGATGTCAGACACCTCACCACTCCCAGTAGAGTTCTAGCGCCTAAGAATTAAAATCATTTATGGAGCATGGAGTAAGGACCAAGGAAGAGAAGGGTGATGGAGATTAACAGTAAGGGTCGGAGTCTTACTTCACTCTCTGGTGGCCTGTCTCCCTATGTCTGAATATCCTGTGGGCTGACCGGCTTGCCCCCACTCTTCCTGCTGCTTTGTCCTGCAGCTGTGTGTGACAGGGCCTGGAGTGAGGGGTGGAGAAAAGTCACTCCCATCTGGTACAGTCGGATCAGCTTGGCCTGAGATGCGGGTGTGGGGGTCATGTGTCCCTCTGCATCAGTGACAAGACTGTTCTGCTAGTGATGACACTCTATCCACTGGGGAAGAATGTTTTCTTTGCTTGATAGAAATAGGACAAATACTTTATTTTTTGGGTTCTTTTTTTTTTTTTTTTTTTTTTTTACATAATAAAGCAATTCCTTATCAAGTTAAATGGGATGATAAACCTTCACAGTAATTTTCCACTGACTTTAGGGACTGTAATTATGAATTTTATCACTGAGTTTTAAGGCAAAAGTTCTTGGTTTTCCACTCTCATGGATCCCAGCTCACCCTCACAGCAATAACTTTAAAATGATACATGCGTTTGAGCTCCCTGCCTTATAAAGTACTAAACATTAAGGTTCTCTAAATTATGCACTACTTGCTTGTTACACTGCCACAAGACATTTATGGCCAGTGTTTCTGATAACCAATGGGAGTAATTTTAGACAGGACTAACGATCTTTCTTAATGTGTGTATCTTAATCTTTCATCCTTTAAACATATACAGAAAAAAAGCTCCACTTTTAGAGTCAATGGATGAATGTGTGGTTTCCATTTTTTTTCCTTTGTAGATCCATTATAGAAATACATTTTAGTCATATGCATTGCAGATTAACAGGTAGGTAACATCATCCCTCACTTAATAGTAGTGTTTACTATTACTAAATCGTATTTACCAGGGGTAAAGTTGGATTTCCATACCTGAATGATTGAGCATGCATTAAGATATCACATATAGATTTATGTATAGAGCCAATATCTGATTTAGAACTTTAAAATGAATGAGAACACTAGATGTGCGATTTAAATTTCCAGTCTACAAAATGCAACTTACTGAGAAGTCCTTACATTTGAAAATAATCTATCATCTTCCTCTCCTTTCCCTTCTTTCTTACATCTTTCGCCATCTATCAGTGTCACACATTAATTTTTCCCCTCTCCCTGGGAAATACAGCAACTGTGCATGTAGCTCTCAGGCATATTTTGTAATAGACTGCTCAGAAACAGCTTGTCTTTTTGCTGAAGTGTTTGAAAGGTGCGTTTGAAATCACTTGACACTTAAAAAAACCTTACTCCGTTTATGCTAGCTCTCCTGTAGCTAGCTAAGTACCACAACAGCATTTTTACATCTGCACCATGAACGCATCACAGGGGTGAGAAGAAAAAAAGGATGTTTGGGATGCCATAATTTGTGCCCTCACTGGAAACAACACCAGGCTGCAGCACAAGAAAAATTAACCCATTCAGTACTAATATGCACTAACTTGCCTTTCAGATTTAATTACCCATTAACCGAAGGTACCGGGACAGTGTTCAAGATGGTTACGGCCCACTTTAAACCCTGGTATTTATTGTATTTACTGAAAATCGATCTTTTGTCATCGTCACCATGACTAAGAAAACTTTATACATATTCCGGTACTCTCATATGGCGCTGTCTTATCTTTTTTCAAAGTTATTTGGTGTCTAATGTCTAACGTGTAGGGAGAAGCAATACAAGTCAGTGCTCCTTGCTCCTTTTTGGACTTCAAACAGCCCCAGTAAAGCTTTGATGTATGTTTATGGTCATTGTTGGATAGGGTGAGATGGAGGCAGATGTGGTGACCCCCTGAAAGCTGAAAGCTGAAAGAAGAAGAAGTACATTGTTTCCAACAAACTTAAACCAGCTGAAAAGAGTGGTATCTTTCTTTGGTCACTAGTTGATCACGTTCAAGTTCTAAACTTGAGAATTGTCAAAATTTCTACATTACATCAGCTTTCTTTATACTAATGGGATTAGTGTGGCTATTATAATTATCAGTGGGATTTGTAATTATTATATGACAGCTCTCTGAGGATTAATTTGGGGGATGAAAAATTAGACTACAGTCAGAGAACCACGTCTTCTCAAAGGCAAAAATTAGATACACTGATATTCACTGCTATTCACTGTTTCTATTTGCCCTTCTCTTCTGGTTCGCTTTACCTCCATGTCTAATCCCCTTTCCTTTGGTGATGAGCTGGTCAGTAATTGCTTGATGAGTAGTAAGAGAACATGAGCTACAATTCCACCTTGTTTTCAGAGGGCTCCCAGTGTGAAGGGCAGAGAGAGAACCTATAAGGTAAGTTAAATTACAAATTATACCCTATGCTTGTTAGCTGGATGGTCAGTGGACCATGCCAGCTGTCCTGCCCTCTGCCCCCAGACTACCTCAGCTGTTAATCACAGTGTCACAGTGACTGATTACTTGGCAGCACTTCAGTTATACTGAAGGGGAATGGATATACAGAATAATGCCCAGTTTAATAAAATCTTTATTAGCCATGTGGGCTCTTGAGTGCTACAAAAATAAGTAATGGTAGTCATTCACTTTGATCACATGAAAAAATTGAAACAGTATCATCAAATAACATGTTTTTCCTCCATAATACAGAGAAATTTCTCTAAATCTTTATACCACAGAGTAAAAGGAAGTAACTAGATAAGTAGATGATGACTGTGGTTTCTCAGTGCCATTTCAAATTGATGTCTAACTTTTCTGCATAGCTATTCCAGTAAATCAAAGTGAATAACAGTGATGAAAGTGAACAAATGAAATCAAATAAAACAGGGTCACACATCACTGGAAGGGCAACAAATGGGCACTGAATTGGAAGTAATTTTTCCCCCTGTGTCTCAACAAAAATGGGAAAAAAAAGCCATCAGCTCTGGTCAAAAAGCAAGTTGTCATTTTGCCTAAAGCGCCGCTAACCGCATCAACAAAAAATATAGGTCTGTGTGGAACTTTGCATGACAGAGGAGGGTCCCTCATTTTAATGTAAAAAGACAGTTCTTTTGTGGAAAAGTGCTGAGCGATCCAGAACTCAGGCGAGGTAAAAGCGGTTTGGAAAAACCTGACCATTGTTGGATTTGATCTCTTTTCTGTTCTGTAGTGCCAAACTTTAGAAGTTGGGAAACCTGCTGCCAGTGGAGGGATATTTTCTAAAATATCTGTATATGTAAATTTTACTAAATTTAGTCCAGCAAATATTACATTAGTACAATTGCATTTAATAAAATGACATAATCTTAGTGACAGTTGGACACACCTTCTCATTCAATGTTTTTATTATTTTTATTTTTTTTTCCTACATAATAAATTTATACTGAAGTTATCCAGACTATGAACGAACACATGTAGTAAACTTAAAAGTGTTAAACAAACAAAATATGTTTTAGATTTTAGATTCTTCAAAGTAGATACCTTTTGTTTTGATTACAGTTTTGCACACTCTTGGCGTTCTCTCAGTCAGCGTCATGAGATCATCACCTGAAATGGTTTTCCAACAGTCTTGAAGGAGTTCCCAGAGGTGCTGAGCACTTGTTGGCTGCTTTGCCTTCACTCTGCGGTCCAACTCATCCCAAACCACCTCGGTTGGGTTTAGATCAGGTGATTGTGGAGGCCATGTCATCTGACACAACACTCCATCACCCTCTTTCTTGGTCAAATAGTCCTTGCATAGCCTGGAGGTGTGTTTGAGGTCATTGTCCTGTTGAAAAACAAATGATGGCCCCGCTAAGCTGAGATGGGATGGCATGTCGCTGCAGAATGCTGTGGTAGCCACGCTGGTTAAGTGTACCTTGGATTTCGAATAAATTGCCAACAGTGTCACCAACAGGTGACAACAAGCTCCCCCATGTCATCACACTTCCTCCTCCGTACTTCAGTTCTGGTGGGAACTACACATGTAGGAACCATTTGCTCACCTTTTCTGCATCTTACAAAGAGATGGTGTTTGGAACCAAAAATCTCAAATTTGGGCTCATCAGACCAAAGGACAGATTTCCGCTGGTCTAATGTCAGTCCTTGTGTTCCTCGGCCCAAGCCATTCTCTTCCTCTGGTTGTTCTTCTTTAGAAGGGACTTCTTTGTAGCAAATACACCATAAAGTCTAGATTCACACAGTCTTCTCTAAATAGTTGATGTTGAAGTGTGTGTTCCACTTATCTGGGCTGCTGTTAACTTGCGGTTTCTGAGGCTGATAACTCTGATGAGCTTATCCTGTGCAACAGAGGTAACTCTTGGTCTTCCTTTCCTTGGGTGGTCCTGATGAGAGCCAGTTTCATCATAACGTTTGATGCTCTTTGCGACTGCGCTTGAGGATACTTTTAAGTTCTTGAAATTTTCCAGATTGACTGACCTTCATTTCTTAAAGTAATGATGGACTGTTGTTTTTCTTTACTTAGTTGAGTAGTTCTTGCCATAATATGGATTAGAACATTACTCAAATTGGGCGATTCACTGTATACAACTCTACCTCTTACAACGGATGGTCTCAAACACATTAAGAGGGCAAGAAATTCAAGAAATTAACTCTTGAAAAGGCACAGCTGTTAACTGAAAACCATTCCAGGTGATTACCTCATAAAGCTGACTGAGAAAATGCCAAGATGTGCAAATCTGTCATCTAAGCAAGAGGGGCCTACTTTGAAGAATCTAAAATATAAAACATATTCTGGTTTGTTTAACACTTTTTGTGTACTAAATAATTCCACGTGTTTCTTCATAGTTTGATTGACTTTAGTATTAATCTACAATGCAGACAATTTTTAAATAATTAAAATTATTTAAAAATTAGAAGGTGTTGCCAAACTTTTGGCTGGTACTATATCTATATATTTTTAAATCTATATAACTAGATATAGTACCAGTAAAAAGTTTTGACTGGTACTGTATATAGATATACAGAATGTATTAACTACATAGAAACAACATGACATAGTTCTTTTTTTTTTTTTTTTTGTTAGATGAGCTTCAAACAAGTGTAATACCAGTCTAGGCTGTCCACAGCTGAACCTAACTACTTCTGACAGTTGTGAAAGAGCAGCATTTTAAAAGGGAACAAAATCAGATAAATTGAATCCAGGGAGACAGCTAAAGTCCATGAGAGGGGTTGTCTCTTACTTGCTGATGACATTGCAGTCTTCCAGCTACTTGTCAGAATTTGAAACCATTCTTTACTTCCTACAGTTTATGATCTCTTTTCACAATCATTTGTATTTTGTTTTTTTGGATTACTGTTTAAATGCAGATGTGTAAAAATCATCATCTTGTTAATGTTTATGTAAGCTTAATCCCATCAGAGTTCATTTAACATTTATGACAGTTTTGAACAGCTGCCCCAGAACCACATCTGCTGCAAGCAGACAAACAAACCTGGAGTCAACTGAATATACATAATATCTGAAAAAACAAAAACAAGCCAAAAAAACCCCCCTCCAAATAAAACAGAACAAAAAATAAATCAAAATGCAATTGTCATCAAAAATAAAAATGTAATAATCCTCAATTAAAAACTCTACTTTTTCTACTTTTTTTCATAAAAGTAGAAACACATGGTCCTTGCTTACATCTTTTTTCCTCCATCCACCTCACCGGCTGCTGCCCTAGAGAGCACCGCGATGTACAGTTCATTTGCCCTGGCAAGCGGCTTTCTCTAGGGGGGTATGAAACATGCTGGAGCCCATTAAGAGTCAGTGGCCACCATGTTTAGTATTGAGAATGTGGCCTCACCTCTTTTCTAATGATGTAAATGCTTACTGACAGCATCCCCGCATGTAGCTTACATGATGAATCACATGGACCGGGTAAACAGTAAGGATTACCTGTCTCATTGTTGATGTACAGTTACATGTGTGTGTGCGCCTGCGGACATGACAGACTGGGGAGGTACTGTAACAGCTCATATTTTTCACACTGAAGGTAACACAGGTAACATGGTAAGGCTGGCTTTACTATTTTTCTGAGAACTTCAAGAACTTTTTTTTTTACTCTTCTCTTAAAATGAGTGAACATGAAGATACGGAGATTAAATTAGGTACATGTGTATAGCTATTTTTTTTGTTGTTTTGTTAGGGTTTTTTCAATCTTTGCTTTCTATTTGTAACATCTTCTACACAGCGTCCATTCTGTACTTTTTCATTAGTTTTATTTGTACTGTCTTAGAGCCCCGACTGGTTGTATGTGAAGCGTCTGTGAGAGAAACATCAGCAAAGGCAGTAACTGAAGGCCATGCCCCTGTGGGGAGTCCAAATCCTCTGCATATTCAGACTCAGTTTCTCTCACCTCCCCCTCCACCCCTGCAGGCCTGGCACATGTGTGACATATAATTGATTCATTAATAATCTGAACAGATGTTTCTGGTCCAGTCTGGCATGATTCCGGCTCTCCAGCATACTATTTTACTGCCACAGCCTGCCTATCTGCATCCCATTAAATGCTCATTGACACAGAAAGGAAGAAGGTTATTTATTTTTGATCCTCAAGAGAGTGGAAGGAGAGAAATGACTAGACATGCACATAGGTTAGATAAATAGTACTGTTTATGCATGAGCATGGCAGTGAGATGAGTGCTCCACCAGCAAAATAATACTTTGTCTTGGTGCTCCCCGAACTGGAGGATTTGAACTCCAGTGTCAAATTACTAATCAAGGGCTCATTTCTTTATGTCTTTATTTATAACCATGCTCAGCTCAGATTTTGTGAATTGAACAAATTTTAAATAACAGCCATTTACGCTAAAGCGTGTTTGCACAGCCAAGACAGTTATTCAATTTTCTAGACAGTAATAATAATAATAGGCCCCTGCTGGGATTTTTACCATGTTACCATGCACAGTAGAGTTGTTCTGATATCAGAGTATGAGAGTGCTTGTTTTTGTTTGGCCATTTGTGTGGTCAACTTCACACAAATGGAAATCTATTTGACTGTCACTATTGCCTCATGCTGTTGAGACCCGTTGGCCTTTCACACCTGGTCAGCTTATAGTACTCTCACTGGTAGATCACAAATAATCAGGTGGCACTGAGGTTGAGTGAAAATACAACTGTGGGATGTGCAGCAGGAAGTAGAGCAAAATGTCACCTCCATCCATGGCAGCAACGCAGTACACTAAATCTTATCATCAGGCAATTGTACATGCAGAGAATATCACTTTTCACTACTCTGAAAGGATAATAAGTATTGTAGCCAAGATGTGGGGGCTTTTGTTCTAATGAGATGGAAAGGAGAGGGTTTAGAGCTCATAGTGATGGACTAATTAATCAGTCTCTATGGCAGTTTCCCACAGCTATCCATTAGGGTTTCATTCAACAAGTCAGTGGAGCTTCAATCTTAGTGCCATTGTTGGAAATAGGTCCATAATAATAACATGATTGCGGATTGATCACTGGAAGGTTCTGGGGGGGGAAAGCATGTGGTGAAGAATAATGATGCCCTGTGCGGATAGCCCTCAACAAAAGCATTTTATACAAATTCAAGATCCAGAATCATTTTGAAATTGTTCAAAATCAATTATGTTTTTCCATCAACATGAGACAGCAAGATGACAACTGTAGCTACTTATTCTGCGCCAGTTTATTGTTTGAGGTAAGAACTATTACTGGTAGCAATCTTGGCCTTCATCATTAAGTCTGAGCTCCTGTTATAACCTATTTGGCTTGGGAACAGTCTGTTATAAATAAAGAAAATACAAGGTGTTTGGTAACATCCCCTGTCTTCTCTGAGTATGAGTCCAAAGACCTGGTCTCAAGGACTGAATTTGTTGAAATGTGGCAGTATCAGCATTGTATTTCAAGGTTACAACTTACAATGGATCATGTTCTAACATGATATTTATGCATGGGCATAAATATAAAATAGCTGAAATGCACATTGTGTAAATATACCCAAACATTTTTTAAGGAATGAAAAAAGTTAAATCTTACAGGATTTAATAAAAAAAAATTTGTTAAAATGTGCTACATGCTTTCCTTCAGTCTGTCATTAGGAGTCTCTCCTTCATACACCCTCTACCTCAGATCCTCCTTCTGAGTGCTCGGTCTGGCTAAATGCTTGTGTCAGTGAAAGTTTGTGGCTTACTTTGCAGCAGCTGGTGAATTGACCAAAAGCCACCCCTCAGGCTTAACACTGCAGGCCTCATTAATGCAAATCTAGCTTTAACAGACTGATGGGAAATTGGCTCCCGTCGCTGCACTGTGAGGCTGCAGAAAAGGCATGAACAAGGTGAGAACAGAGAGGGGTTAAGTACCCTGGGCATGGGATTTAAAAGCAAAGGCTTGTATCAATCAGCTGGTGTGGACATAGATACCAAAATCTGTGAATGCCAGAAATTAGAAATATGGTTTAGAAAAATAGATTTTTCAAGCAGTTAAAGTGGCTACCACTGTCCACTGTTGTCAGTGGTAAAAGCTGTTCTTACTCCCACTGGAGGTCAAGATGGTTGCCTTGTTGTCTCGTCTAACATGGCATGGTGACCATAGCATCAGCAGAAAGTACAGAGTGGGAAAGGATACAGGAGGGTTTACAGGTGCTCATTTATTTGAATACTTCTTCACCAGCAGAGAACAGAGATCAGTGAAAAAGGCCATAATGGAATGAACATCAGCTTTTAATCTGGGGCAGTAAACAAATTCTATAATATTTGTTAATGCAAAGCTGCATGTAAGTTTATTGTGTCATATGGCTAACCATATCCCCCATTTTAACTCACTGTATCTGACCAGTGGCGAGCAGCAGCCTGGGGTGCACAGGCTGTTAAGATGATGTTAGTTGCATGTCACTGCGGCGGCATGGCATCCTGCTGTTGCCGCTGTTCAAAATAGAGAGCAGAGCTTCCAGGCAGCAGCCGCGATAGCAAATGCTCACTGCCTGAAAGCAGCATTGCTTGCATTGTTGGAAAAGGTTGGAGAATAAATCATTATTCCAGAATCGCAACGGGAAGCAGAGTGAACCAAGCGATTAACGTGTCACTGCTCACAAGACGTCGGCGCTGCTGTCTTGTGTGGAACTCAAATGGAGAAAATAATCATTTTAACAAAGGCAAGAATGCCCAAAGTTCCTATATTGCTAAAATTAGCAAACATTAGTCACCGAGGTTGTTGTTTGTCTTCTTGTCACTTCAAGGTTCCTAGATATTGTCCTGTCATGCAATTCAGATGAAGCTCAGAAACACCAATTAAATTGACATGGCCCAAAAGTTTTGACATCAGTTTCACTATTTTATAATGAGGAGAATTCAGTTCAAACCAACACGCATGCGCCGCATGTTTATTTTGTCTGTACACGAAAAATATTTTTCTAAGCAAAGGACAGAAAAACAGTTGCTTCATTGCGCTTGTAATTGTGTTGTTGATATTGAAATGATCCAGGGTCAAGGTTAATTAGCACACTGCGATAACATTTTATTAATAATTGTTTTTACATCATAACCAGCAGCTTCTAAGGTAGCAACGAGCGAGACTTTCTCTTCCTCTGAGCACAGATTTCGGACCATGCAATTTCTTAATTACAAGCCATTTGAAAATGTCTGACTGTGTAAATGGCTCGTTTTAATGGTTACACCTACCCTCGGTAATTATTGCTATTTGATAGGCTGAAACCTGATGAAGTTCAACAGAGTCATATTGGCAGAAAATTAGATTGAGGACATGTTCATGGCTTCATGGCGATATTACAGTGAAAACTGGCACAGAAAGCAAAAGCAAAAGCCTACACTTTGTTTGAGGATGATTTTCCCACTGCTACATCACTTTTAATAAATGTATAAAAAACATTGAAG
The DNA here is from genome assembly GCF_007364275.1 of Archocentrus centrarchus. Classification (NCBI taxonomy): domain Eukaryota; kingdom Metazoa; phylum Chordata; class Actinopteri; order Cichliformes; family Cichlidae; genus Archocentrus; species Archocentrus centrarchus. Next base: position 8,794,567 of record NC_044352.1, on the reverse strand, counting down.
GTAATTAACAAAAGCATTTTATCTAAGCAAGAACAATCAGCACCTACATGTGTCATCAGTTTACTTCAGGCACTGTAATGAGGCATTTTTAAAACAAAGATAAACTAGTTCTGGAGTGCTACAGTGATTTAAAGACAAGTGGCCACATAACTGTTTAGGTGGGAGGAGGGAGTCACAAAGCCTGCCTCTGTCCATTGGTCCCTGGTACTCTATAATGAAGGAGCACAGCAGCAATGCAGGTTAACATCCTGCCCATCTCCTGAAGGCATCACGTCAGTATGGATTAGGGAACTGAAGTAGCCTTGAAGAAAAAAAAAAATAAAACTCTCCCATCTTCAATTACAATAAGCAAACAGCTCCTGGGAATGAAAGGAAGAGAAGGGATGATATGCACTCTAGCAGCACCCGGTTCAGCCCACACAAGACAAAGCAAACATTATTAGCTTAATAACATTTTCAGTTCACTGCAACCAGCATAACAACAAGCTAATGGAACACAAAAGCCCAAATTAATGTGAGCAAATAGTTTGTAATTACAACACAGTTTAAAGGCCCTCACAGGTCCTAAGTTGAATGATTGCACAGAGTTTCGCCTGATTCTCTGCAGTCATCTATGTGTGAATACAGTGTGTGAATATTTTCTCTCTGCACCATGCAGGATTTTGCAGGAGCCTGATGTTTCTCAGATAATAGCCCCATTAGCAGGTCATCTTTTCCTGCTACCTAGCCTATGTTATGGGCTATTACTGCTGCCGTATTGAAGATATGTGCCCTTCTGACATGTTTATGGCACATTACAGTACACATACACTTGTCTGTACAATAACTGTCTCGCCTCCAGTGTTATTAATGATAAAACGAGGTCGAAACTGTTTTATGATTTAAGTGGCTGCATCTAGAAACTCAAGCCATCTGCTTTCACTCGCATCCTCTGCTTGTTTTGTGCTCATTTTGATTAATGCAGACTTAGGATTTAAATTTTCAACCAATGTAAAAATAATCGGGACAAGATGTTTTCTGATTCTTCCTGATGTTTTATTTTTCACTACGCGTGAGCTTTCGACAGCTCATCTCCCCCAGACTCGCTCATTCCAACCTTCAGCCTTTGAGTTATTATTATTCTCAAATCTATTATTTGTTCACTCGGTCTGGCTGTTTTTCATAAGATGGAAGATGGAAGTCAGTAAATGTGCTAATGGATCTGCTGCTGTGCCATGATGATCTATAATGAGCACCAGTGGAAAGATATCGCACCCATTTCCTTAGGAAAAGGAGGATCTTAACATGATGTCTGAACTATAGCCCATGCTCAGTGTCCTGCACCAGTCCTAGAATAGTTGTCTAAATTCTCTCAGCTGCCCAGGCAAAGGACCCATTACAGCTGGCTGGAGTGTAAACAAACTGACTAGACCAGCAAGACATTGTGAAAGTCCATTTATCCCCTAATTATGAAATTTTATTTTTTAAGTGTAGTTGAAAAATTGAATGCACACTTCTGTACTCAGAAGTTTGGAAATTAGAGACCTCGTTACATAACATTTTTCCAACCATTTGTAGGCATCTTCCTCTTAAAAGTCTGGTCACAGGAACTTTGCTTTTATTTTGTCAATACCAGTATTTTTAGAAGACCATGGCACGCTCCTACCAAGGTCATTATTTAAAGCTTAGAAAGGAGGGCACATTTAGATAGCTGAGCTGTCCAAGTGTGCTCAGCTGGAGGGAAGATGTTTTGGGTCCCCACGTCTTATGGGAGTTGCTTTAAATGGTTTTTACTGGAGAGTCATTAATATTTTACAGGGTGTAATAGGTCCTGAGCCTGGGGACCATGTTGGCACCATGATTACAGCACACATAGCTATTAAAACTGATAAGCTCAAATGTGAGGGAAGCCTATGTCCAGAGAATGCTTTGATAATAATTTTGTTCTAAGGATTAAATGTTGGGGCCTTTTGAGTCAAGTGAACAAACAAAACCTTTGCCTCATCATAGCCTGTGAAAGTGAAAAACACATCCCCCGGGGACTAAACAACTTCCATCAAAGCCTGACAAATGATTTCACCACCCCTTTATTATGCATGCCATAACAGTTAGGGAAGAGAAATGACTGTGCTTGAATCGCCTGAGCACCGTGAAATGATACAACTAATGCACAAGCCAGTTGTTGTGGTTCAAAAATGTTTTGTACAACCATGTTGTATGTTTGGTTTTTTCTTTTCATCTGTCTCTAAATGTGTATAATCAGGCAGAAAGGTTGCAGAGACACAATACTGATGGCTCATATATATATATATATATATATATATATATATATATATATATATATGTATATATATTAGGGGTGGGACTTTAACGCGTTAATTTCGGTTAATTAATTACAGGGAAATTAACGCGTTAAAATTTTTAACGCATTTTAATCGCACATACAGGCATACAGATTATATCGACGCACAATGTCCAAATTAGGGGCTGCATCCTGCGAAGGACCCGGCCCACGTCTTTTGCAACCCACAAAGGCCGGAAGTGAGCAGCTAGCCTTCATATCAGCTGTCGTCACCTCTGCGTAGCTCATGTCGCCTAGCAACCGTGACTGCGAAGCACAGCTGTGTAAAAGCAGCTGTTAAACGGAGAACGAACTTTTTCTCCTTTTTGTGGTTTAATTTTAAGTCTTTAATTCAAAATAAGCTGTTAAAACAAGCATAACACATTTCAACATCAAGGAATATAGCTGAGAGAATGATTAATTTCCAACTATAACAAGTGAGACATTAATGTTGAACAAAACTATCCAGTTATGATGCTTAACTTTAATTTCAGGTGTTTGCTTATCACAGGAGCACTTCCACCCTTCATTGGTCTGTGTAGCAGACTGGTGGGAAAATAAACAAAATTTTGAAGTTTAAGCTTCTGTATATTGATTCATTCATCAACTAAACTTAAATTAATATTTATCATGTTAAATATTGAAATGCGATTAAAATGCGATTATTTCGATTAATTAATTACAAAGCTTGTAATTAATTCGATTAATTTTTTTGATCGAGTCCCACCCCTAATATATATATATATATATATATATATATATATATGTTAGCTGTAATTTCACTGACTTTTGGACTCAAATCAGTATTGTGTGAACATGACAATCTAAAAGCATAATGCAGCATCAGTTGATGACAAATATGTTTTCAGAGGAGGAGCAGGTGCTTTGGTAACACTGGAAACTTGCTGCCGCTAAATGTAGTTTCCTGTGGCTTTATGGAGACCGTGCCACACTGCAACCTGCAGGGAAAATTCCTGAGAGCTGGCCACCATGTGGGAAAGATACGGCCATTACTGCTAGCAATCCCTCTAGTCCTGGAACAGGCCACATTAGTGTGGGGCTGTGGGTCCTTGTTAACATTATTGGCAGGTGGTGCGTGAAGCCAGTTGTCCTTGTGAGGACCCTAAAGGCAACTTCTCAAACAAAACTCAAAGCCTTGAAGTCCTGTAAACTTTTCAACCATAAGCATCAGTGCCACGGTGGATCAGGGAAAGAGGTGTTCTTGGTTTAACTGTAAAAATAAAGCACAGATATAAAATCCTAAAGAGAGCTAAACTTCACGCTCTAAAGACAGACAATCATTGTTTCCACCGGCAGTGGTTTTATTGTTTGTTTTTTAATATTTTCGTGTTTAAGAATGTCTCGTGTGTCTTCAGAGAGTCGCTGATTTAGCTGTTTGTTAATAGATAAAACATTACTGTAAACACATGATATAAAAACTTTGCATAAAACAGACTCAAACATGTTCAACACATGGATGGTTTTCCCTGGACAGTGTATTAACATCACTCAGCTGGCACAGCAGCAGATGGTACACTGTGCCCCCCCCCCCCCCCCCCCCCCCCCCACACACACACACACACTTTATATATTTATTTATTTTTTGCTACACTACACTACATGCATAGCATAACAATATGAAACATACAACAGAACAAAATGTAAAAATTAAAGTAAAAACAGAGCTAAACTGTTTTGACATCATATTCAGTATTTATGTCCTTTAAATTTTCATTTGTCCACAACCAGCAAATTTCACATCTCGCACTCTCCATAAATGATGGTGCAGTAAGAAGGCCCACTCTCCTTACAAAAACACATACTAGGTAATAAAGTAATCTGAAGGTGAGAGATTGGAATGACTGAGGGAAGCATACAAGAGCTGAACAGCGCCAGAGCCTGCAGGGCGGAAGAGTTTCCTAGGCCATCTTTACCTCTTGCACACTCAGTGTTTCTGTTTCTGTGTTCCTCTGTGAGCCCTCACCCACAAAAGGTTAAACTGTGCAAACATTTAAAGCATTTCATTTATGTGAACACACTGATGTTCTTGCCTCACGGGCGGGGGCTCTGGTGGAAGCCAGTGCCGACATGGTCTAGATGGCAGGTGTGCGTGTGAGCGTGGGTGCACTGCAAAAAATCTATCATATTTGAACATGCCTTAATGTTTCATGTTTTCAAAGCCTTTATTTAATTGGCTGTCTCATTAAGATTGTAATCTCTTTGACCGATGAATACTACTGGATACACAAAATGTATTTTTCAGTGAGGATATTTTCCTGCAAGTATGTAGACACCATATTTTTATATCCCTTGCCAAAATAATTTCTTTGTAATCATATGAAAAGTGATTTTTTTTTTCACTTTATGAAAAAGTACATTTTTAAGCAACTATAGGACTTTGCAACAATTTGGTTCTCTTTATATCGGGCTTATTAAAATGCTGCATGAAGATTTCCTTTTTTCTCCACTACATTGATCTGTTTGCCATAGACAGACATTTCAACCAACCTTCTGAAAAACTGAAAAAACAAAATCTCTGACACGAGGCTCTCCATTCTACTGACAGCCCATATGTTCACCACTAGATCTCTACTCCAGTGGCTTATGCAGCTGTTGGCATGTCTTGAAGTCCAGGTGAAAGCAAGAAAAATATAGACGAGACGATATCAACAGATGATAAGTTCTAATGCTGGCAAGGAATCAAGTCCAGATCCTCAACCGGTGTGCCTAACACTCATTAGGGTGGAGGCATGGATATACTGTATAAATATCCATGCAGATGTTTATTTGATCGCTTCTTCTGGCAGGTTATCTTGAACAGATTGTGGCTCCTTAGCACTGACACTTAGGTGCTGACAGATGGACAGATGGACTGCTTGTTGCCCCCTTGGTCTCCTTCTGATGGCATCTATGAGGATGGATGAGATTATTTTTAAGGTACAATCGGTCATCGTACACACTGCTGTGTATTTACCCAGTGATCTACTTGCATAGATCCTGTTTACTCTTTGTAAATAGCTGTAATTATGACCACATGCTGTGCTTTAAGCAAGAGCCAAATGACTAAACCCGGAAAGTGCATAGCTCAGTATGTATCAGGGAAGAAAAATTGTGGAGTGCAAATACGCAACAGCATTTTTTGGGCATTTTAGCAACATATTGGAAAGTGTACATTTTTTGCCACATGACACAGTTGTTCACATTTGATGCCAGTTAGCAGCTACAGAAAATAGAAGCAAACAGCTTTCTAAAGATGCTACTTTAATTTGTGAACTGGAGTGTAATGACACCAGGCTGTGTGTGTGTGTGTGTGTGTGTGTGTGTGTGTGTGTGTGTGTGCGTGCGTATGCTTGTATATCTGTCTGTCTATCTGGCAGGCAAATATGCATGGGTAGAGAGGGAGTCAGGAACAGTCCACAGATCTAGGCATTAAACTAATGTGCTGGGATCAGGGGCCAGCGCCTCGCAAGCTGTCTCTTTGGCTGAAGGCTGTAATACGAATGGGCAGTGAGTGAGCATTGGCACTGGTGATGGCACAAAAACCAAACACCTGCCTAAGTCCTGTTCCAGGCCCAGTAAACACTATATTTTCATCTATCCAGTGTCTCCTCCGGTTGTGATTAGTGTGATCAACAATGGACCCAGGTGATGAGATTAAGGTCCTTGTTTTGTTGGCCAGAGGAGCTATTGAGAACCTATGACAAGAAGCACTCATGGATGGAATCTTAACTGGAAATGCCATAATGCTTTCAGCGCGTACATGGTACTCTTTGTTCAATTTAACCCTCCTGCTATTTATTATTTACCTCTCATCTATCTGTTACTGACTAATTTATTGACACAGCTGGTGAAATTTAGCATCCTTTCAGATGCTTAACAACTAAGTCATTTTTCTCTGCCACAAAACTTTAACATACTCCCTGTGAATGCATGGGAGAGCATATCTGCAACCTGAGAGGTTTCACATCAAAAATAGATTTATTTTAAAAAGAGTTTTTGACATTTACTTATTTAGATATAATATGAACTAGACACTGCATTTTATCAGCATGGATAACTGCTGGAAGGAAGACTTTGACTTAATAACTTGATATGAAAGAAGCTTTATTTTTATTCCCAGTGATGAATTTCTCCTGACACACTTACTGGTGGAAGAAGTTTCCTGACAGTGCTCTGGAGTATAGCCGCTTCTTCTGTTCATGTAGGTTTTTTTTTTTTTAACTCCTTGAGACATCTTTATGTCTCTCTAATTTCATCTCTGATCTGTCTCTGCCACAGCGTCCCTGCTATGGGCTGAAATAACGGGGAAATGAAACGGGAGGAGTGGATTTGTTGTCACAGTGCCATCAAGTTTAAGCCCCTTGACACTGAGCGTAAGGTAAAGAAAATGAAACCTGGCTCTGCCTGAGACCTAAAAGCACTGTGTCTTTTCAAAAGGATATGATGCGGAGTTTATTTTTATTATCAGCTGAGAGAGTTGGGGGGTGATTAGGCTACACTTTTCTGGTGAAGACTGCTGTTACTTTTTTTCCCCTGGAAATTGTGACTTGTTATGTGCTTCCCTCTCAAAGTCACCGGGTCCGTTCTTGATGCTGTGGCTCATAAGAGACTTACATTCCTTCCTTGTCTGGCATTAGCAATTACTGCCAAGGCGGAAAGGTCAGGAGATGTTTTTAAAATGCGACCCAGGTCTTTGCCTGACTGCTTCACTGAAATGTTGTCATACATTTATTGGGTATCAAATGAGGCTCGCGCAAGTAGTGCCAAGTAGAAAGCCTTGACATTCTGACATTTTATACCAAGGTTAAAGCCTGTCAGGAGACTTTCTCTCTATATATCCTTTGTCTCTTATAGCCTAATCCCTGTTGTTTAATCAATCAGAAATAATTTAGAAAGCAAACTACATTTTGGGCCATTTCAGTTAGAGACATTTATGAGATGAATAAAATAAACAGAAAGAAACAAACGATGAGATGAGCTTTACTGTTGATTCAGCATTTGTTTGTCTTATGGTTCTCCAAATATTTTAACTTCCATAAATGGGGAAAGATTTAATAGATATGAATCTAAATGACTGTGTTGTATTTTAGAGATAATCATACCTGGAGAGACAATACGATTTTCAGCAAGCTAGAAAATGGACTCTCATATTCACAGGATGTCTAATTTATCTTAAGGTTGATTGAATTGTCAGATATGTGCTGTAAGCACATTACATATCATAACTTGTCACTTCTGTGTTATGCGCCAGGTTACACACTCAGACTGCACAGAATACGAGCATAGAAAGAAACACGCACACACATTTTTCAGGTAACATATATGTTGGATAACCCTTGACAGTCTTATCTAAATTTTTAATTGCTCTTAGTTTCATTTAATTTTAATCCTTTTCATTATACTGAGCCTGTGCTATATGGTATGGGCTCTCTTGGCAGATGAACACGGCTTGCCCACTCTCTTACATTTTGATTGTAATGGTAAAATGTAAGTGCTAATGCGAGCCTAATTCACTTCACCCCTCAGCAGTTTGGGCATTGCCTCATCCATCTCACTTAGAAACTGCACAGCTAGCCATATCCCATCTGTATAAAGAGATCAGCTATATTATAATGTCCAACACAATGATGCTAAATTATTTATCTTACTTAGTTATGGTGCTGCAAATAACTGTTAGACGCTGAGCAGAAACAACATTCTAGTTACAGACTGTCCTGTTCACTATTGTGCTTTACTGGATTGTGAAGGAGGTGCATAAATAATAGATAAGTAGAAAGCATTTTTAAAGGTTAGCTCTGTATATATTAGCTTTTGGGTTCATTCTGGTGGCTCTGTGAATGCCCACAAACAATGCTAAATATAAGTGAGTTGTGTTTTGGCAACCTGCGTGTGTGTGTGTGTGTGTGTGTGTGTGTGTGTGTGTGTGTGTGTGTGTGTGTGTGTGTGTGTGTGTGTGTGTGTGTGTGTGTGTGTGTGTGTGTGTTGTGTGTGTGTGTTTAATCAAAAAACTAATTAATGTCTTCATGTATCAAAAAGAGATGTGGTAGCAAAACAGGTGTTCTATTCACAACAGCAATTTGATAAGAATATTAAAAAGCAGGAATAAAGAGCACACACACACATCACACAGGCTTTATATTTACAAATGAGACAGGCCAGTCTTTGTAACAAGTTCTGCTCCATATATATTAATAGAAATGGAGGCTTTGATATAGATTTGCTCCAGGCTAAATGGGAAACAAGAGATCACGGCTTTCTGATTAATGCATTTTTCATGTCAAAAACATAAGAAAGCACCGGGCCACTGCATGGTAAAACTTTCAACACGTTTGTACTGTAGTTGCAGTCTTACAAGCAGAATGTATTTGTCACATCTTGCAACTAATTGATTATTTGTAGTAGGTCCTCTATATGTGCTTATAAGAAACACATTAATGCATATTGCATGTTAATAATTTATTGATCTTTTTTGTTGCTTTAGTGAGAATGATGCCGTGATTACACTCCATTGCGGACATGGGCATGGACAGCTGGAGACTTGACAGCTGAGTATTCATTCCTGTTGTTTGCCTAAAGTATAATGCAGGTCTAATGCATAATGTATTATGTAGTTATTAGCAGATATGTGCTTTGACAGCTTCCAGATCTGAAATAAGCAATATGTGTTTTTTTTTTGTTTGTTTGTTTTTTTTTACTTCCTGTCCCATCAAAGTTGACAACATGTAGTGTTAATTTCAGATGTGGACGCTGAAAATTTAAGGATTGAGGATGGCATAATTTGTAGGTTAGTTAAACTCAATAATCAAAAATGTGTTTGTGTGACACCTACAAGTGTAAGCGTCACAATTGTAATTTGCTTAGAAGTTATTTGTGGAAAGGCCAATGCTAATGGTAGTATTATGTTGAATTTGAGGAGATGTAATTGTGTAGTTTCGCCACTAGGGGGAAATAGCGCGGGTGGTATTCGGTGCTGTGGGGCTTCCGGGCTTCAGACGAGGAAGAGCCTGCAGACCGAACGCAACTGATGTCTCCCGTCTCTATTTCTTTCTGTGTGAAACAGGTTAGTAATCTGAGTTATTTCACCTCAGTACATGTTTACAGAGAGGCGATTGTGTTTAGATGCTCGTGATGTTGTGTAATGTTGTAAGTTGTGTGTTCGAACATAGAAAAGAAATATAAACTGTTTTCCGTCGACCGACGGGAGAGCAGCCATCTTATCGGTGGGTAATGGTACGAAATGGTGAGGCTTTACAATGTGTGTTTCATTTTGTTATGGATGTTGCTCCGAGATATACCTCTTAAATGCAAAGTATTGTTGTTGACTGTGTTTTTATATGATGATGTATTCTGTTTCTTTTGAGATTTTGATATAGATGTGTTTTAGTTGGAAAATATGGGTTTTCATATGTTTAGTTAGAAAGAAGTGTCAGCAAAAAAAAAGGTAATAATAAGCAGGTAAATAGTGATGATATTATTACATGATAGGTTTTTGCAGCAGGATAGCTGTAGCATTTCGCTGTAGTAGCAGCGCACAAAAGAGACCCTGAATTATGGGGCAGTTATTTTGTATATTATATACAGTGGAGCAAAAGATGTGAGTTTGTTTCAATATTGTAGTTTGTGTTTAGAGATATGTTAGATGATATTGTGAATGAGAAGGATGATTTAACGTTTTGTAAATAAAGAGACGAGGAAGAGCCTGCAGACCGAACGCAACTGATGTCTCCCGTCTCTATTTCTTTCTGTGTGAAACAGACCCCACCAGAGGTCTGTAACATAATTTTGGTGGCCCGTACGGGGATCGGCATGCTACAAAGATGGATGCTGATCCTTTAATCAACGAACCCGCAGCAGACATCGCAGGCGTGCTGGAGTGGTAGACGTGCAACTGAGGCAGCCGTGGGACCAGAGGAAGGAGGGGACCCCTGCTGGAGGAGTGACGTGCTACCGGTTGAGCTGACTACGCTGTGGAGAGTGCTGCCAAGGGACAAGATGGAGGACAAGGAGCGAAAAGAGTTGACATGGAAGATCAAAAAGAGTCTTCATGAGCTGACAGCAGAGGAACTCTTTCAGATTGCAGAGGACATCACACGGCTGTCGGACTTGGACCCTGTGAGCTACAGACTTGGTGATGAGGAAAGTTGTTTTGATTATATTTGTGCATACCTTCATTGTAAAACACTCTTGGGTTTAGAAGATGCAGGAGTTTCACACCTACTGTCTTTAAGTGATGCTATTGTTCAGCTTATAGCGAATCGTACTTGTGAAGGAGGTGCCCCTGTGGTGTCAGAGGAAGAGGGTGTTGTCTTTAGCCCGGCACTCGTGCATCCTCAAGCTACAATGTTCCATGAGTCTGTTGACCCACAAATAAATGAATATGATGAGTTGAAAGCTAGCTATGAAGCACTTGGTAAAAAACTAGCAGAGTTAAACCCAACACCAGCAGTACAGTACACACCTGTTCTGCCTGCTCCACAGATACCGCCACTTAGAAGTGCAAATGCAGCTAGCAGCCATGCAGTGAGAGATGTTAGACACCAGAGACCTGAGCAGGTGGTTTCTTTGAGGGATCTGCCATTTCTGCAACGCAGAGAGTTTAAGGTGCATGGGGGCCAGGTGGGAGACACTACATCTGACATCACCTACCACGGACTATGTAAACAAATGGAAGAGGGATTGAAAGCGAACCATACAGAGGGTGAGATCATCCAGGGCGTGCTTCGTATCATTAAACCTGGACAGTTTAAGGATATGTTAGTCAGTAAAGATGACTTGAGCCTTGGGGAACTTAAAAGTTTATTATGTTCACACCTCAGTGAGAAAAGTGGGAGTGAGTTATTTCAGGAACTACTGAGTACCAAACAACATGACCACGAGACTCCCCAGCAGTTCCTTTATAGGATGATTGGGTTGAAGCAGAAAGTCATGTTTGCTTCCAAACAGGATAACATGGATGTTGTGTATGAGACACGGACAATTCAAAACGTGTTCCTACGCACCATTCATCAAGGTCTCCTTCCGAAATATGGTGACCTGCGCAACGAACTTAAGCCGCTGCTCTCAGATTATAGTGTGTCAGATGAGACACTGATAAGACAGGTAAATAAGGTGTCGAGTGAGGAGAGTGAGAGGCAGCGGAGACTGGGGCATGTTGCTCGGCAAAAGGTAACACATGCCCACACTGCTCAGCTGGAACCGGCTGATGATGCGGGTAAAATGAAGAGTAGGAATAAAGTAGTTGATGAATTGAGTGCAAAGATAGACGCGCTGACTAAAGTGGTGGAGTCTCTCACGTCGAGGCAGACTTGTGAACCAACGTGTCAGTGTGCGCACTCAAAACCAAAACCCAGGCAAAGCACAAAGCAGTATGGCTGTCCCAATTGAATTCAAAAGGGGGCAAGCACATGTAATCATTGTTTTGTCTGTGGGGAGGCGGGTCACAGAGCAATTGGTTGTCTCCAGCAAGGCCAGCCAAAACACTCTGGTTTGTCCCCTGCTGGTGCACCGTCCTCCAGCAGCCGTGGGCAGCCCAACCCCGAACCACCCCACCAGAGCCCGAAGGAGTTTGCTCATGTGAGAAGCAGTCAAGCAACCCCCCAACTCAAAACTAAAGAGACTGAGGGGAGTGAGAGAGTGGCACAGTTGGTGGGCAAGAAGTGTAAAATTAAGTGCTACATCCACAGCTACGCAGTGGACTGTGTGCTAGACACTGGTGCACAAGTGAGTCTTCTAGATAGCCAGTGGGTGAAGACTTACCTCCCTGACCACAAGCTACGACCACTGACTGAGCTCATCGGTGACAAGGCCTTCAGTGTGTTGGGTGTTAATGGCCAGCCATTGCCCTATGATGGATGGCTGGGGGTGATGGTGAGTCTACCAGAGAATAGCAACCCGGACCTGACTATTCAAGTGCCCTTCTTGGTGAGCAGCGTGCCATTGGATTGTCCCCTGATTGGGTTCAATGTGATTGAGCAGCTGGTCCTGGGGCCGGACGTGAGTGCGAACCTCATGCCGACCTTAGTGAGCCTCCTGCGGAGCGCAATGAACCTCCAGAATGACAAAGCCACAGCACTGGTCAATTTCATCCAGACCAAGCTTACCAGAGATAGTAGAAGCAGCCAAAGTGTACTCACAGTAGGACTGCATGATGTAGTTATCCCAGCTGGCCAGGTCAAGTATGTTAAATGTAAGGTCCCTTCTGCACTTGACATTTCCAATCCCCTCCTGCTCTTTGAACCAACTGAGAGCAACCCACAGTTGCAACAGCTGGATGTAGGCAACAGTCTCCTAACAGTTTATGAAGCAAAAGTCCCGTATATTAGGGTCCCCATTGGGAATCACACCAAGCATGATGTGACGCTCACCAGTCGGGTCGCTCTTGGGACTGTTGAATCGATTGCCGGGATTGTACAAACCGACTTACCAACCACCAGTTTGCCAAAGGCACCCTTGGGGGTTGGTCACCTTGAATCCACAAGTGTTCCGAAGGGCAATGGGAGTAAAGTTGCAGAGGAATGGGATCCGCCTGTTGACATTAGCCATCTAACAGGGGATGAACAGAGAGTAGTGAAGCAAATGCTGAGGGAGGAGTCTGGGGCATTTGCACGGGATGAGAATGACATGGGGTGCATTCCTAGCTTGGAAATGACAATAACCCTGAGGGAAACAACCCCAATTCAGAAATCGTATACGTCCATCCCGAAACCCCTTTACAAGGAGGTTAAGGAGTATATTGAGGACCTCCTGGCAAAGGGATGGATCGTTAAGTCCAGATCTCCTTATTCTGCACCCATCGTGTGTGTGCGGAAAAAGGATGGATCCCTTCGACTTTGTATAGATTACCGCCTCTTGAACCAGCGCACGGTGCCCGACCGGCACCCCTTACCGCGAATTCAGGATCTCATTGACACTTTGGGGGGTTATAGTTGGTTCTCTGTGCTAGATCAGGGGAAGGCGTACCACCAGGGCTTCATAGCCGAGGGATCACGCCACCTGACTGCCTTCATCACCCCCTGGGGTCTCTATGAGTGGGTGCGGATCCCCTTTGGGCTGACCAACGCACCCGCGGCATTTCAGCGGAGTATGGAAGAAATGCTGGCTCCCTTACGGGATGAGTGCTGTATTCCATACCTGGATGACATCCTGTGTTATGCGAAGACTTTTGAGGACCACGTGGAAGGACTGAGAAAAGTCCTAAGAGCCTTGCAGGCACATGGAGTTAAACTCCGACCTGCAAAATGCGACCTGTTCAAGAGAGAAGTAAGGTATGTGGGACGTTTGGTCTCAGCTGAGGGGGTGCGAATTGATCCAAAAGACCTCGAGGCCGTGTATGCCTTGAAAGATAGGACACCAGCGACAGTTGGGGATGTAAGAAGGGTTACTGGCTTCTTGAGCTATTATCGTTCTTACATCCAAGATTTTTCAAGGATAGCGAAACCTCTCTATGAGCTCTTGCAAGCCCAGAAAAGAACAGAGGGACAAAAGGGAAAGGGTGCACAATTACCCTCAAAGACTCCAGTTGAGTGGACCGTGAAACATCAGGAGGCTCTGTGTAAGCTGATTGACAGGTTGACAGCTCCTCCTGTCCTCGCTTATCCGGATTTTGAGCTCCCTTTCGTGCTTCACACGGATGCCTCCAATGACGGACTTGGAGCCGTCCTTTATCAGAGACAGGGTGGGAAGCTCAGAGTGATAGGGTATGGTTCAAGAACGCTAACACCCGCGGAAAGAAACTATCGACTCCACTCAGGCAAACTCGAGTTTCTCGCTCTCAAGTGGGCCGTTTGCGAGAAATTCAGGGATTATCTCTATTACGCCCCGCACTTCACCATCTACACAGACAATAATCCCTTAACATATGTCATGAGCACTGCCAAATTGAACGCGGTTAGTTTCCGGTGGGTGGGGGAACTGTCTGACTTTAGATTTGACATCAAATATCGACCTGGAAGAGTCAATGTCGATGCAGATACACTGTCGAGAAACCCTCTTGATATCGAAAGATATATTGGGGAGTGTACGAACGGGCTCCCGAGGGAAGCGGTTGCTGCTACCTGGGAAGGCTGTGGAGCAGGCGAGCGGGGGGATGTAGCCTGGATCGCTGCTCTGACGCTAGCACAGCACAGCCAGGGCGAACCAGGCATCCAAGAGGTGGGTCCGCCCATCGAGTTAGCTGAACTAATCCAAGCTCAAAGATCAGATCCCATAATCGGTGTCATTTTGGGAATGAAAGAGTCAAGTCAAGTACTCACCCCTGAAATGAAGGAGAAGGTGAGAGGTCCCGTTAGAAAAATGATGCATGAGTGGACAAGACTGAGTATAGAGAATGGCATCCTGTACCGCAGAGCGAAAGAGAAGCATCAGCTAGTCTTGCCAACAAGTTTCAGATCGGTTGTCCTCAAACATCTACATGATGATGTGGGGCATGTCGGAGTTGAGAGAGTTCTCAGTTTGGTGAGACCTCGGTTCTATTGGCCATATATGAAGCGAGACATCGAAGCTTATGTCACCCGGCAGTGCCCATGCATCAAGCAAAAGAAGCCGGTGGCACGCATCCGAGCTCCCATGGCCAGCATCGTCACAAGCTCACCCATGGAATTGGTCTCGATTGACTACCTGCATTTAGAACCGAGTAGGGGTGGATACCAGTACATCTTAGTTGTGGTAGACCACTTCACTAGGTATGCTCAGGCTTATCCGACTCGCAACAAGAGTGGCAAAACTGCCGCTGAAAGGATCTTTAATGACTATATTTTGAGGTTTGGCTATCCCTTGAAGCTACATCATGACCAAGGGCGGGAGTTCGAAAATGAACTGTTCCGAGCTCTGCAGCAGCTGGGCAAGGTAGGACACTCCCGCACGACCCCGTACCACCCCCAGGGCAACCCAGCTGAACGTTTCAATCGCACCATCTTGCAGATGCTGCGGACCCTGGGGGACGAACAGAAGGAAAGGTGGAAGGATTACCTTCCACAGATGGTACATGCATATAATTGCACACGCCATGAGGCGACTGGCTACTCACCTTTCTTCCTGCTGTTTGGTCGGCATCCGCGGCTGCCAGTAGATCTCCTATTCCAACTGGAGACTGGAGAAGAGCCACAGACAGCAAGGAACTACGTGAAACAATGGAAGGAACGGATGACTGAAGCTTACCGGATCGCATCTGGAAACAGTCAAAAGTCAAGTGCTCGTGGGAAGAAGTACTATGACCGACATGTGAGGGGAATTGTGCTACAACCCGGAGATCGGGTACTGGTACGGAACTTGACTGAACGAGGTGGTCCGGGGAAGTTGCGGTCCTATTGGGAAAACACCATCTATGTGGTGAAGCAGCAGATTGGAGAAAGCCCAGTCTATAGGGTGGCTTCAGAGATGGATGGAAAGAAGGAGCGTGTGTTGCATCGCAACGTATTACATCTTGTCAATGAGCTCTCCAGGGACTTACCAGCCACAAACCAAGGAAGTAAGCCCCCAGGGGTCAAAAGAAAAGAATCTAAACCAACTCGACAAGAGACAAAGGCGCAACGAGACGACGAGTCAAGTTCGGATGAGGATGGGGGTTCCATTTATTATGGACTAGGATACGATCTGAGAGGTGGACATGGAGACAGTGCTGTGGATACCTTTGACTCTACTAATGTACCCTCAAGATGTGTAGTCCCGGCTGAGTCGGATCCAGATGTCAGCGAAGGGATGCCGCTGGACGCAGAGGGGACGCCACTGGAGGAACGCATGGTAATAGAAGAACAGGGGGGATCAATCGACACGGAAGCGGCCCTCACAGAAGACAGAGGGGGGGTTTAACTGTTGCCTGAAAAGCAAATGCAGTCTGCATATAACCTGACCCCTCCAGCTGAGGTACCAGGGTTGAGAAGGTCAACGAGAGAAAGGCGACCAGCTGCACGGTTCACCTATGAAACACTTGGCCAGCCTTCTCTCCAGTTGCATTCGTCAGTTAGTTTCGCAGATGTACATGAATCGCCAAACACATCAGCTTCTAGTATGCCACTGTATCACTCAGTACCTTATTTCCTTTGGACACCACAGTCCATTCCATCATCTCATGGTATACAGAGATATATCCTCCCAGTATACTATAAAGAGTTCATTTACTGATGTTAGCAAGAGGGGAGGCACAAAGTGATCTGAATATTTTGAGTAAATGTTATATGTTAAAGTTTAAGAGGTCAAATGTCAGGAGCCATTTTCATTTTGTTGGGGAGTGTGTGACACCTACAAGTGTAAGCGTCACAATTGTAATTTGCTTAGAAGTTATTTGTGGAAAGGCCAATGCTAATGGTAGTATTATGTTGAATTTGAGGAGATGTAATTGTGTAGTTTCGCCACTAGGGGGAAATAGCGCGGGTGGTATTCGGTGCTGTGGGGCTTCCGGGCTTCAGACGAGGAAGAGCCTGCAGACCGAACGCAACTGATGTCTCCCGTCTCTATTTCTTTCTGTGTGAAACAGGTTAGTAATCTGAGTTATTTCACCTCAGTACATGTTTACAGAGAGGCGATTGTGTTTAGATGCTCGTGATGTTGTGTAATGTTGTAAGTTGTGTGTTCGAACATAGAAAAGAAATATAAACTGTTTTCCGTCGACCGACGGGAGAGCAGCCATCTTATCGGTGGGTAATGGTACGAAATGGTGAGGCTTTACAATGTGTGTTTCATTTTGTTATGGATGTTGCTCCGAGATATACCTCTTAAATGCAAAGTATTGTTGTTGACTGTGTTTTTATATGATGATGTATTCTGTTTCTTTTGAGATTTTGATATAGATGTGTTTTAGTTGGAAAATATGGGTTTTCATATGTTTAGTTAGAAAGAAGTGTCAGCAAAAAAAAAGGTAATAATAAGCAGGTAAATAGTGATGATATTATTACATGATAGGTTTTTGCAGCAGGATAGCTGTAGCATTTCGCTGTAGTAGCAGCGCACAAAAGAGACCCTGAATTATGGGGCAGTTATTTTGTATATTATATACAGTGGAGCAAAAGATGTGAGTTTGTTTCAATATTGTAGTTTGTGTTTAGAGATATGTTAGATGATATTGTGAATGAGAAGGATGATTTAACGTTTTGTAAATAAAGAGACGAGGAAGAGCCTGCAGACCGAACGCAACTGATGTCTCCCGTCTCTATTTCTTTCTGTGTGAAACAGACCCCACCAGAGGTCTGTAACATTTGCAATAAAAAAAGAAATTCAACGCCTTTATTAAGGTTCAGCTTATAAACTGTAAAAAATTTGTCAGAAGCTTTTCTGAATGCCTAATAATTCGTCAAAAATGTGTTTATGATGCTATTTCTAAACTTATGCAGTTCTTATACAGATATATTATGAAGCATCTTGTAAGAACATATACAGTCATTTTCACATTAACTAACACTTATAAAGATGAACTTAGCACAATGCCTTACAGAATACGCAGCTCTAGTAAATGTTTCTAAAAATGCTGAAATCTACAATTCTGTGGATTTTCTGGATGACTGTTATCTGTTCTGCTTACACCTCTGTGCCTGCTTGCGTTGTCTTCAAGCTCTTGTGTTCCCCCGCTGAGAGAAAGATATGGGCACAGGAGCAATGCTAAAACCAAAGACTATCATTTGTTTAGTTGGTAAGTTATGGATGGCACTGCTGCTGTGAAACCATAGGCTTTACCTGTGTGATCTCTCCTTTGGCCTGCCCTGTTTTAGCATACCAACAAATAATTCTAAGAGGGCAACTGTTGGGAGGAAGCGGAAAAAGTATATTATCCGTATTCTCAAAGACAATCTGAAAGAAATACACGGGAAGCAGGTTTCCAAATAAGCTTTATGTTTTGTTCAGTTTTACTTTCTACCTTTCATCCAGGCCAGTTCTTAGCGTGCAACACTTGGGCCGCTGTGATCGACTTCACTTTTAACACCTTATAAGAGCCAATCTGAGCAGGTAGTACTTGAAGCCATGCACAAGGCTGCACATCAGATAAATACAAGCTAAACTTTCCAACAAAGTAGAATGAAAGTGTTTTGAAAGCACAAAAGGTGTCGATATAAAATTAGTTTTGCAATCTTTAGACCCAACAAGTATATCAACAAAAATCTATGTAATTATTTAAAGAACTACAGTAAATCAGATTTTTTTTTTCATATGAGGGAGGACAAAGACAGCCAAGTTAAATTTCACTTTAATGGTCCAAATGGAGGCAAACAACAAAAAATAGCCACAACCAAGAAACACGGTCGCTGAGCAGAAGTAATCAAAGCTCCCACACTGAAAATGGAAAAATAACACCTTGATTTACTGAGAGCAAGAGTTACATCCTGGTGAAAGAAAACCCTCAAAAAAGTGTTTTTGAACAGTAACAGGAACACACGCGTGCCATTTCAAAGCCACAGTCAGGAGACAGAGACAGAAAGAGAAGAGAAAGCTGTTTTTTCGCTGTCATCCTCTGACTTGCACTCTTATCTGCCTCTTGGTGGGATTAATGCCACCTAAAAGCTCCCCTAACCTTTCTGATTGATTTATGGAGTTCATTTTACAATAACTTAGTGTTTCCTTGTGCTTTCATTGTCCCTGCACTGATATTTGTCCTTTACAGGGTTCAAATTTTGGCCTTTTCCCTCCTGCGTTAATTGTTGCTTCCAAGTTGAGTGGCTCATGGTCCCTCAAGCTTGTGGGTGGTGTAAGTACTCCGGTGTCATCTCCATGGGTACAGCATAATTTACTTGCAAAGTATATGTTTCAAAAATGGGAAACTGCTTTTAACCGATGCTGATGTTGAATAGCACTTATCAATTTTATAGTGCAAAAGGTGATGCGTATAATACAACTCTGTATATTTTGTCATGTTTAGCTCATAATGTATGTAAATACAGCTCTCATATGTGTATGACAATACACACATTTATTTGTACTGTATCATATACATTGGCCACAGCACAATTTCTGGCACATGTAATGAAGACAGTGGACATTTTTATGACAGCATATTCATATTCTTGGTGTCTGTTTTAACTTATCTTATCTTATCTGGCCCATGTTAGTACATCAAAAAAATTACATTTGTAAATCAATTAATAATTTGTAGAACATTTTTCCAAAAAATATAAGTTGATTTCAGCAAATTTTAATGGTTTCATGTGAAAAATTAGTTACCTGACAAAATCCTATTAGACATTTTAAATAATAAATGAAATGGAGCAATCTCATAAGATGAAATAATTCACTGGAACATATTAAAATAAGTACCATGCCAGAATAATTGATTAAAATACCAAATAACAGTACTAGTACTAGAAGAAACCATAGGTTTGAGATACAACACTCTGAAAGTTTCTGTGCTCTGTATGCCAGGGAGCTGTTGGGAATGCTGCCAACAAAAGGAGGATGCCTGAGCTCCTCCTTAAAACAGTGCCCCCCCCCCCCAAACAAAACAAAACAAAACAAAACAAAAAAAAACAGATTCACTGCAAACCACAAAAAAACCTAATAAATTAAAAAAAATGTCTTTCATTTTCTATGGGGAAACAGTTCCAACTCATTCAGCAGGCAGACTGCTGTTTTTGTTTTGTTTTAAATCATAGACTAAAATAATAAATATATGTTTAAAAACACAATTAAAACTGTCATGCCAAATCCAGTGTACTAAAATAATCCATTAACAATCAATAAACCGTGACAGAACGAGAACAAGGAGCTCTGAAAGACAGGCACTGGCTGTTCCTTCTTCATTTGTGGCATTTTTCTGCCACTTTACTAAAATACAACAGAATCACTGTTAGTTGACGTGAGATATATTTAATGGCTGACTTATGTTTGTTTCACTACTTTTGTTCAACTCTGAATGCATTCATTTGGCCAGTGGACGTGCTGTTGCACCATGTTTGGAAATGAAGAGACTTGTTTTCTTGTTATTATTACATTTTGTACATTATCACATTACCAGACAACAAACTTTCCTCTCATACCCAATTTGTAGTTTCTCATAGGCTCACTCAATATTTATTTATTATTTAGAAAGTGAGAAAGGGCATTGGTAGGAATGCGTATTGATGTCTTATAGTAAGCGTTCAGCCCACTCTCCTGCGATTGCAACGGCAGCATATTGAGTGAGGTTATGGATGTTATGCAGCGTGGTCTAGGTAGAGACAATATGTGAAGATGGTAAACAGGGCTGTGGTGGTTTAAAAAGGAGGGGTGGGGTTGTAGGGTAAACTCATTGCTTTATATTAGCTATTTTATTGGTGGCCTCAGGGGCCATGATGCTGGGAATATGGACCTCCAAAAACAGTCTTGGATCAGACAGTATATACTTGTGGTCTTAAGATAAAGTCAAGAGAATTAGTAGATCAATGTTTGGAATATAACTGAATAACAGCTTGAATAATAGATCCTTATCTTACACATTTTACCGTTAAGTCTGCTGTAAACACACTTTAAACGGCACAGGACAATAAATCAATAAAATGGTTTCCCCGTCCCGTATGAAAAGATGTGTCAGTCAGCAGGTTTTTGGCTTGTGTTTCGAATTGGCTGGATCAAGGTGAAGTCTTTTTAAAAAAAATCAATAGGTTAGACCTTTAGAGTTTTAGTGTCAGATGTCATATGTCTTTTACACTAAACCCGGATTTAGGCTCTTCCCTATTAAAAGCTTCTCGATTGTTTACCATCTGCCTTTTAGTTTCGACTCATAGGATGTGTTCGCTCTGAGGTCTGGGGAAGACGGTGGCTGAGAGGTTAATTGTTGATCAGTGATACAATTGTTCCAATGTTCCACTGTGCAACAAGCAATCCAGGAGCTTGTAGAGAAAACTGAGAGAGGGAGCCTGGATTTAGTGCACATGCAAACACAGAGAGACGACTACAGCACCTAAATACTCTTGCACAACTGTTTTTGTTCACTGATAATTATAAGTAGTCTTACTCTGTTTGTTTACTCTGATGGTTTTGATGTGAGAATAGCGCAAAATGAATTTTAAGTGTACCACTGATCAACAATTATCCCATCACCCACTCAAATTTGATAATTCATGAGATCCTACATTTTCTGCAGCAATGTAGGACTCCATAACTGAGCCCAGTTTCACAGCAGATTGTAGCTACATCGCTACGCAACACAAACAATTTTTTGTTTGTTTGTTTTCATTTTGTATTTTCATCATGCTTGTTTTGGTTGTTTGTTTGTTTTAGTCATATTGTAGTGGGTGGATTCATTAGCTAATGTTGTGAGAAATTCTTCTTTAACCCAGACCACGATCTTTTCCCAAGCAAAATAACCAAGAATGAATTAAAACAAAACACTGAAATATTAAATGAATTCAGGATAGAGTTCTAAAAAAATGAATTTTAAGACAATGACTGAGATTCAAATTAAGCACTGACTGAAAACAGTCTAAAAATAACATTGTTACCGCAATAATCATGCATATAAACCTCCATCACAGTCCTGGTGTTACGACATCACATCCAAATAAAAAAAAAACTAAATTATGTCAATAACATTAATACTAGTGATTTAGCTTGAGGGGCAGGTAGACGAACAAGGACCCACACGGCAGCTGGTTGTCTCTGGTGGCTGTGCCGAAGCCTGAATGCGATTTAGCCGAATGTTCCTGATGTTGGTGCACAGAGCAAAGCACGATTGTGTGGGCATATGGAGATGCAGAGTGCACAGTGCCCTTGTCAGGACTGGCAGATGGAAAAGGTTAATTAATAACAGTTGTTTTAGATTAAGGAGCAGAGCCACTTTTGCTGATTTACAGTTACCATCGTCACCATCCATTAATAAAAGCAGAGGGGAAAAAAATTAATCTATGTTTGTTTCTTTCACCCTGATTGTCACTGTGATTACCAGCTGATATAAACCTAAGCAACCTAAGCAGTGTTATTGTATTTTATTTGTCCCAGCACAACATTTGAGTAAGGTTTTAGTTTTTACTTTCAGCATGCTTAAGCTAGATTTTGTTTTTTAACCCTCGTGGGCATCAGTTCAGGAGAATGTTTCATATATTATTAGAAAACATTTAGAATACAGAATTTATCTGTTTCGCTAAGTTACGATATCGAGATTTAAAACTCTATTAGAGCAGTTAATATTAAACATCTGGTCTGCTTTGCAATACTGTCAAAAAGCTCTTCTGAGCAATGAGGACTGCATGTAATCCATAGAACACATTTAGAAGAGTGATCGCACAATACTGTATGTTACCATTGAAACGTGTTATTAAAAAAGAGATCATTATACTGAGTGATTTACTTATGAATATACAGTTCATCCATTTCTTTCTCCATAGTACATGAGTTACAATTTGGATCAAATTTATCGCTGGATTAATTTGGATTGACGGTAGCACAAGGAAGCCCTTAATGTCATAAACAGTTATGTTCTCTTCTGTGTAATTAAATGATGAATAGTGTGTTTTTTTTTTTCATTTTTAATTCCAAAGAGCCGTACCACCAAACCCTTCTTTTTCTTGTCAGCCACTAATGTCTGACCTCTCCCCCTTTCAGCTGAATCTTTCTATTGGCCATTAACGGTATAAGAAGGCTCACTCAGCTTTCTTTTCTCGTCAGTTGTGGTTAGTGTTACGAGTTTGTTAGAACTGGGCACTGCTTGAGGCAGTAGGGAGACGTTGTTTGATACATACTCATTATTTTTCTCATATTTTGCAGTAGAATTTGATGGAATAAAGAAATAACAGGAGAGTAAATGTTATGAAAGAGGCAGACTTACTTTCTTTTGCTTATTTCTTTATTTCTCTTTCTGACAGATAAAATTCTTCCTTCAGATTTTGCTTTTAGAATTGTCATTTATTTTTTCAATGATAAAGTTCAACAATTAATTCATCCTGCTAATATATTTGTTGCAAAGTACACAGCTTGACAGTCTCAGCGCATTAAAAGGCAAGGTAAGGATAATTTATCTGCACAGCACCTTTCAGTGACAAAAATGACACAGTGCTTTATTTCAGACATAAAAGCATTATGACAGTATATCAAATGGAAGATGAAAGAATATAAGACCCAGGAATCAAAATGAAGTAAACTACATTAACATATGATTACTGTATTTCTGTGCTTTGTTTTATATTTAATAAAAAAAAAAAGAATGTATTTCACATCCATTGGTAAAAAGAAAAAAACAGACAAAATGAATGTTACCTCTATGCTCCTCATTGACCTAGCTGTCTATAAATTTAAAGCAATGAGATGGGACAAAGTGTTCAATGCTTTTTAAAGACAGATTTTCGCTCACAATGCTCTATCAGTCGTCTCACAACTTAACAAGAACAGACAGGTCCCTTTTTGCCTCCAATGATTGTTCCGGGACCTCAGACAAACCCCTTCTTGAAATTTGGTACCTACATGGAGCTCTCCATCTCAGTGAGTAAGTGCAGTTAGGTCCCAGGCAGACACCGTGAAATGGGCACTGCTCTGGATCACAGAGCAGGCCAGTGAGCCCATACTACTCATAGCTGGTCCATTTACCATGGCCCATTAGTAAGATCATACTTTGCTGGCTACACAGCACTGCCATTCATTCTCCCTTCTACGCTGAGAGTGTTTGACCATACTAATGTTCGAGGTACGCTGTTCAGCTCACTAGGCTGCTGCAGCACTAATAGCTCTGGGCTCTGGAGGCTGGTAATGACTACAGACCAGGCTAGACATGCAGGATTGATAGTTTAAATTAGATAGTGTATCTTAACGAATGCAGTGCTTAGACTTATTGATTTGTTTTGTGTGTGATATCAATCGTGACAACAGCCACATTCTAGGTGATGGAATTCTTATGAACCTCGAGGCTATTATCTTTTAATTGGTAAAACAAATGAACCTATATGATATACAATAAAAACAAAAAAAATGAAAATATCAATACAATAACTTGCAGTCCTACAGGAGAAGTTGTGTTCTTGTAATATACTGTATGACTGAGTTGTTGTGCACACACTGTATGTGTTGTGTAAGTGTGTGTCATAATGTAAAGGCGACTATTCCTGTCATCTCAGTGATTTATTACCCAGCTGGGGGCCCCGTGGCCTGGCTGTGGCCATCTTCTCAGGCCACAGGAGTCACGGCATGCAGCTACATCACATCGACCAAACAGCACAATATTGCCCTGCTTCGCTTCACTGATGCCAGCTGACACATGAATCTGTCTGTTGACAATGTGGTGTTATGTTGGAAACCTTGCAGGTCAAGTATCAGAGCAAAGGGTTAATGTGAAAATAGATTAAAACCCATGAGGCTTAAGTGGGATTCTGTTTCATACTTCTTTCAAACTTTGGTAAAGTGATTTATATGAGTTACACACTCGAGTGTGCTCTCCGTCCTCCTACTGCTCAAAACTCAGCACCTCTCTGTCCAAGAACAGCGTCTAGTTAACAGTAATTTTATTTGGGAGAGGTGAAGACAGATGTGATGACTAAGCTTTTCTGGCCTCTTCAGCTGTATAATCAATTCTTTACTCTCTTAGGTCACCACATGTCTGTAAATACCATTGTTAGAGGGCTGCTTAAGCCAGAATTGTTTCTGCTATTAGTTGTTGCATGTAGTGACTAGTGACTTTGAATTAGAAGTATTTAATGAGGTTGTATTCATATTTCATTTAATGTGTTAAAATAGTTAAAATCAAGAAATGTATAAAGTGGATATTTCCACACATTATCACATAAATTGGTGCTACACTTTAAATTTAGAGAATAATTATCTAAACATACTATCTTCTAAATATTAGCATGTTGGTATTGTCACGTCAGCATGCAAGGTTGAATTCAGTTCAAACCACCACCATGCCCATGCACAGCCTCACAGAGTTGCTAGTACTGCTGCAGACTCCAAATCTTCTTATAAGAATTTATCAGTGATTCATCTTTCAAAGGAACTGAAAACTTGCTAGGTTTTCAACGCAGAGCAGGAGCAGAAAGTGTAGACTGTATTTCCAGAGGCGTGAACAGACTATTTGATGACAGCTCCAGTAGCAATTCAAGGGAGAGGCTATTGTGAGATCAATATCTACAGATGAAAGAACAAAAAAAAAAAAAGGGGGGTGAAATGAAAATCCCATCAACTGTCTACTTTGCAGTTTCAACAAAACGAGCAAAACTTTTCCCTTCATCTCAATTCAGTAAATGACCCATCTAGGCCTTCTAAAGTTGACACTTTAATCTATGCACTTTACAATATTAGAAACTTGCTATGCCACATTAAAAGTATTCAGTGCTGAATCCGGTTTATTTTGGATCACCAGACCAGTTACCAAAAAAAATCAAAAGCAAAATCAAACTCCTGGAGCTATGATCTGAACCTTATGTTTTGTAACATGGCTAACACGGAGCTGGTGAAGGCCACTAACTTGGCCATCTTGGTCGAGGACTGTTAGTATCACTGCTGCGTTAATAATCATCCCTGGGGCTCGTTATCAAGGACATGTAATGGTAAAGCACATAGAAAGACAGTGAGGGGCTCTACTATTTTCACATAAGTTCTTCATCCCCATCCCACAAACAGGAGCATATTTTAACTGTGCTGTAACTTCCATGTTAACTATTAAACCTAACGGAGAGATAATGTCAGGTCATCTTGTCTGATGTTACTGGAGGTATTACATACAGGGGTTGTACAATGAAACTGAAACACCTGTTTTTAGACCACAATAATTTATTAGTATGGTGTAGGGCCTCCTTTTGCAGCCAATACAGCGTCACTTCGTCTTGGGAATGACATATATAAGTCCTGCACAGTGGTCAGAGGGATTTTAAGCCATTCTTCTTGCAGGATAGTGGCCAGGTCACGACCTGATGCTGGTGGAGGAAAACGTTTTCTTGACTCGCTCCTCCAAAACACCCCAAAGTGGCTCAATAATATTTAGATCTGGTGACTGTGCAGGCCATGGGAGATGTTCAACTTCACTTTCATGTTCATCAAACCAATCTTTCACCAGTCTTGCTGTGTGTATTGGTGCATTGTCATCCTGATACACGGCACCGCCTTCAGGATACAATGTTTGAACCATTGGATGCACATGGTCCTCCAGAATGGTTCGGTAGTCCTTGGCAGTGACGCGCCCATCTAGCACAAGTATTGGGCCAAGAGAATGCCATGATATGGCAGCCCAAACCATCACTGATCCACCCCCATGCTTCACTCTGGGCATGCAACAGTCTGGGTGGTACGCTTCTTTGGGGCTTCTCCACACCGTAACTCTCCCGGATGTGGGGCAAACAGTAAAGGTGGACTCATCAGAGAACAATACATGTTTCACATTGTCCACAGCCCAAGATTTGCGCTCCTTGCACCATTGAAACCGACGTTTGGGATTGGCACGAGTGACCAAAGGTTTGGCTATAGCAGCCCGGCCGTGTATATTGACCCTGTGGAGCTCCCGACGGACAGTTTTGGTGGAAACAGGAGAGTTGAGGTGCACATTTAATTCTGCCGTGATTTGGGCAGCCGTGGTTTTATGTTTTTTGGATACAATCCGGGTTAGCACCCGAACATCCCTTTCAGACAGCTTCCTCTTGCGTCCACAGTTAATCCTGTTGGATGTGGTTCATCCTTCTTGGTGGTATACTGACATTACCCTGGATACCATGGCTCTTGATACATCACAAAGACTTGCTGTCTTGGTCACAGATGCGCCAGCAAGACGTGCACCAACAATTTGTCCTCTTTTGAACTCTGGTATGTCACCAGTAATGTTGTGTGCATTGCAATATTTTGAGCAAAACTGTGCTCTTACCCTGCTAATTGGACCATCACACTCTGCTCTTACTGGTGCAATGTGCAGTTAATGAAGATTGGCCACCAGGCTGATCCAATTTAGCCATGAAACCTCCCACACTAAAATGACAGGTGTTTCAGTTTCATTGTCCAACCCCTGTAAGTCTCTCCACACCACAGGAAGGCATAAAATTATTCTATTATGTAGAGAGAATTTTTTATATGTCATTATTATTATTATTTATGTTGAAACTTAAAAAAGGGACCATTTAAGAAAAATGTTCACTGATTTTGAATTTGATGGCATCAACATGTTGTGGCATGGCCATGTTAACCACTGTGTGGCATCTACTGTTCTTTTAACAACAGTCTGTAAACGTCTGGGAGCTGAGGGGACCAGCTCCTATACTTTGGGGATTTTTGGGGCTGTCCCATTCTTGTCTGATGGAAGTTTAATTCCTCAACAGTCCTGGGTCTTCTTTGTCGTATTTGTCCTTTTGTGGTATCACTTACTTTTGCACCACAGCCTTTTGTTACCCCCACTCAATTTTTTGGAGACATGTTGCTGCCATCAAATTCAAAATGAGCTTTCTTTTTTATTATAGATTTTCTCATTTCAAATATTTGATATGTTTTCTATGCTCTGTTGTGAATAAAATACAGGTTTATGAGCTCTGCTAATCACTGCATTCTGTCTTTATTTACATTTTACACAGTATCACAACTTTTTTCATGAATGGGTTTATATGATTAATTCTCTCTCTGACAGCAGATACTTAAAGTAAGTTCAACACAAATTGATGTAATTATTACGTTGCTATAATTATTTATAGTATGTATAAATATAGTTATGTTATTTCTAGGCTTACTGTAACTCTAATCTGATTTCCTCATGCCATATATCCAAAACTACAGCAGGAGAACAAGAAGCACTGGATAAATATAAATTATTCCTACAGTACCTGTGTTCCTTACCTTTATTATCAGCGCAGAGAAAGATATGATTTATTTGTTGATTCAAGCATAAATGTTCACACTTTTCGGTGCTCAAAACTCATAACATTCTCTGTACTGAATAATTCAACATGCTTTAAATTAATAATGATTTTCTATTGACTCTCTAATTGACAATGTAAATGTCACACTATGTACATTTGACTGGCTTCTTGATCTGAATTGGATGCAGTTTCCTCTGCAGGAAGAATGTAGCAGAGAGGCATTACTGTATACCAAAGAATGGAGTAAATTTGATGGTTATTGATCATTATTCTTAGTCAATTTTTCCTCTTGGGTACTGTATGCCGGGTGGAATCTCTTGTAACCTCTAAGCAAGGATACCAAGGATATAGACGGATGTGTTTCACCTCTTGTTGCACTATTTTCTATTTCAGCTTAGACCTTCGTATTCACAGTGTTCAGTAACACCAGTGTTTGACTTCTTCTAGCTGGAAGCAGGCCAGTTATAAATGCCATTTTACAAATGGGCCACCACTGTGATGAATGTTCTCTTGTCTTAGGGTCAGGACCCTGACACTGTAAAGCAATGGGATAAAGCTATTCATAGAGAAACCCAAAGAGACACGTACATTAGCAATAAAGAAACTTTATGCTCATGCATCTTTTCCAGATGGATATTAAATTCTGATGCATAAAACTGTAGATTCATGCCTAAAACTGTGTTTAAACTTCTTTCGTTTAAAAAAAAACAAACTCTATGTCTGCCTCTTATTTATTATAAATACACCTCAGTCCTTATGGAAGTGGGTGCACTCACACAACTCTAATATTTACGTCCACAGTGGAGGTTTGTACCCTCTTCACTTCTCACAGGCCTGCCAATGAGGAAAGTAGTTGAAGTGTAAAGGAAAGTTTTAATAAAAAAATCACATCTCTAATCCTGTATCTAATCTTCTTATCATTTCACCTGCAGCTGGTTTTGGAATTCTGTGTGCATGCCGGTACTGAAGGAATACATGAGGTGCACACATTCTTCTATAAATACCATTTTAATATGGAACATGCCTTTTCCATTTGTGTGTGTGTGTGTGTGTGTGTGTGTGTGTGTGTGTGTGTGTGTGTGTGTGTGTGTGTGTGTGTGTGTGTGTGTGTGCAGGTTTGCATACACATTACTACAGTACATCTAGCCACTGGAGACATGGGCTCCTGGAAGGTTCACCCCAGTGATTCCTTAAATGATAAAAAAAAAAGTAACAGTTCAATTTAAGGTTTAATTTAGTAAATATCCACATTTATGAGTGCAGGAGGATTTGGTAGTAGCCTGTATAATAACCCCGAGACTGTTCAGACTGAACAATTCTGCAACCAAATGATTTCTGCTCAGTGACAGCTTCTTCCCAAATGACCAGATTAGTTACCACAACCCGTAGCTTCAGTTCTTATTGCAAGATTAACTTAACATTATTATCTAAATTAAAGGTGATTAATTAATGATGGTGTAATAATACAGTGATTACAGAACACTAATATTTCACTGGAAAGAATGAATAAGGTAATTTCAGGGCATGAATTTTTAATATAAGAGATCAAATTGCGCTGACTTGCACTTTAGATATTTTCTTAATTATATTTTGGATTAACAGCTCATGGTTTTTTTGTTTTGTTTTATTTTTATTTGACAGCCTTATTGTTCAGTACTACGATGTTTAAAATAAGAATTACTTTATTTTCTTTAATCCTAAAAAAAATTGCAGCACATCATTTCTATTCCATAATCCCTTAATGATCACTTAACATAGAAAGACCCTGCTAATTATGTTGTTTTTGCCTTAATATTTCTTTGAAAGAAATGTGTATTCACACCGTGTGTGCCTCGTGTTTTAAGCAGTTCTGTTCTTTCCTCTATTTTGTTGTACTTACACATTAGCCACATCTGGGCCATTATTTTATCATGGGGTTTGTGTAACTTTGTTATTTTGCGCTGACTCTGCTAACTGTAGGTCAGGCGTCTCTGTTGAGCCCCAATTCTGGAGCCATCAGCTCCCCAGTGTCCCCTGCAGCCAAACATCCACACTAGCTGCCAGGCCCATATAACTCCTGCTGCTGACAACTCACTGAGACATCTTTGTAATTTAAGACGTAATTCCTTTTTCCTGGGAGCTGTATAAAATCTATATTGCAACCATAAACAATCCAGGCTTTCCTGTGAGCCTTACCGTCTTCCTTTTTTTTTTTTTTCTTTATGTATGCAGAGATATTGTTTGAGATGTGCAATGGCAAGCAGTTCTGTTGCTTGAAAGGCCAACCAGCAATAAGGTCAAAAGAAGTTGTGTCCCTGGTCATCCCACCAGCCTCTTTTTTTAGTCTGTACATAATTTTTTGACTGCAGTGTGAACCTTGTTCATGTTCTCCGCCTTACAAGCTGAAGGAGACATATACACTTTTTATGTGAGTCTAACATGTTTTTCAGTGGCATCATTAATCTGCAGGACCAAGATTTTTTTAAAACAAAAACTACTCATTATTACCACAGACTTGAGTTCACAATGTTAAGAATATTTTTGTATGTGATGGTTGTGGTCCTCATTATTCCATGGAGTCATTGTCCTTTTGGTGAGACATTTTACCCCCCCCCCCCCTTCCATTTAGAGCACTGGATACTGATTTGTGACAAATACAGTAAGTGAAATAATCATCATCATTATTTTTTTCTGGTTATTTATCATTTGCCTGACAGAATGTCAAAAGCACTGAATTTCAATTTTGCATTGTTCTGCAGTAAGGCTAATTATGCATGTCTAAGTCTCCAGCTACCGTAACAATTTGTGCTTATGAGGCTGCTCATTGTGGCAGTTCCATGTGTCTGCTGCTGCAGACGCTCCAGGCATTATTCCACTTCAGCCTGACACCAGTGTCTCTTCAAATTCCATCTCATTGCATTAGTCATTAAGCTCGGCACTGACACCACCCATCATATCATTGCCTTAATCACATCTGAGCTCTGCTGTGTACATATGACCATATCATTAACACAGACTTCCATCCCTTCTCTACGCCCCCATGCTTCCATGCCCTTCCATTTTGCTCTTGCTTTATTTTCTATCTCAGTCTTGACCCTGTGTTTCATTCATCACGCTGGGTAGTCCAGGTATCTGTACAGTGACAAATGACATTCACTTTAAAATGATTCATTCAGTGATTATTTCCACTACCTCACATGCAACATTATTCATCCTCGGGGTGGGTTGTTGGGGTGACTGGGATAACTAACAGTGATGGAGTGCAATGTAGGTTACTAACCTTGTGCAAAATGGAAAAAATGTTCACCATCTACCAGACCAGAAAGATATCGTATTGGTGGCATTTTTCTATATCCTGTCTCCCTGGGTAATGATGAGGGTAGTCTGGCCAGCCACACTGATTATTAAAAGGTATGCGTGTGAGTGTGTGTGTGTGTGTGGGTGTGTGTATGGGGGGGGACTGTCTGAACTTTGCTGAGGTGGTGATTACAGACATCCTGTCACCTGTCTAGTAGTCAACTGTGCTATATTCAGCCAAGTCCCATCTGCAGGATTCTGACACATATGTATCAGTGTAGCTAAACATGGACAACGTGTGAAGGAACACACTAAGTTTCATTTAGACAGAAAAGCTAAATAACACCAGTGATATTTTTACTATATAGACTTAGGTATACGATGCGTCAGCCCATCCATCTTTTTATTTATTTTGCTCCCGCTTGCTTGCTCTGACTAAGTGATTGTAATATGTGAATTGACAAATCTAATTCAGGAGACAGTATTGCCCATACTGGCAAAATAAAATTTACTGTTATATTTGCTTCCCATGCTCCCTATGCCCATAACAGCATCCCAAGATGTTGTATATCTAACTATTTTTAGCCTGGAGTAGAAACCTGCAGACAGCATCATTTCTGGACATAAATGCATAAAATTGCTTTCATCTGCTGGATGACTGCATATACACGTAACCTCATAAAAGTGACAGGGGGCAAAGTGTGATTTTATTTGGCCGTCAGCTCATAATGTGTATGCGGTTTAGTTTCACGGTGCAGCTCATATTTTCTTTTTAGCATATGTTGGACTAGGCTGCACTTTCATCTCATTCTGATGCATACAGACAGCTCGTTCTGCCATTTCCTTTATATTGTCATCTTCATTTTAGGGAAAATTATGATCAGTTCAGGTGGCCAAGTCATGATTGAGGCCTTTCAAGAAAGGATGTTTGATGGATTAAATGCACAGATGCCGTGGCATTTTATCACTCCACTGCAACAGAGGTCATTGCATGAAACAGTTGCACAGCTCTTTTTCTGTGCTACCTTTAAAGAGTCCATATAACAACCTCAAACTTCAGTTAGAGGCTGTTATATGAAGTGTCATTGATTTATCTTTTATCATTAAAGTGGCTCGTGGACACAGGAAAAGAATCAAATTATTGCTGGAGCACAATTGTATTATATAGATAAGCCAGCTAAGCTGTTTTTCAACCTGAAATTAGATGTAATACACAAGGACTTTGAAGCTTATACCGATTGGGTTGCTGCAATAAGCTGGATTATTAGAATTCTTAAAATGTGCTTTTATTGTATAGTTTAATACTGTGAGGAAACTACCAGCACTATCTGTAACAACAGGGATTTTGGCACTTCCGCTGGCTATGGTGGATTAACCCTATCTGTAATATGCTCTATTTTAAGGCCTGACTGATGGTTGTCACTTCCCAGGTTCTCAGGAGACACTGTGGTCTGCTGCAGTCAGAGATTTATATGGAATTAACATGGCTGGAGTTGATGGTAAATGACAGCTGCTGGCTCTCACCAGGGACCCACCTTAGCAGGATAAAGGTATTTCTGCTTGCTCTTTCTTCAGCCTGTGTGATTCACAGTAATGAGGTTTGCCTAGCCACTCAAGTCCTCAGAGAGACAGAAGATCTTCTGTTGACTCTCCTCACCACGTTGACAAGATATTACTGCAGAATCAAATATAATTACAGGGACATGTCAGCGCCATCTGCAGTAGAGAATCAGCGTCTTACATCTAATAATTTTTTTTTTATGTCAATTATTCTTTTAGCCTTTATTAGTCATTATAAGTTTGGGAATATACAAAAGAAGAGGGAATGGCTGCAGTTAATGGTGCAACTTGTAACAGCATAAAAGTGAGAATAATTAGGAAAGAGATGGAGAATGTATGGGTTGTTAGTAATATATGTGACATCTATTACTAACATGAGATAAACACTAAACAACTCCTGGGTGCCTCTCTACAAATCTAAAAGCTGCCCACTCACAACAAGAGGTAATAACCCTCAGGGCTGCCTAAGCTATTGTTATCCAGTGCCAATACCCATCCCTCTGCAGTTCACTGTTAAAATTTACTGTCAAACAATGAAATTGAGCTTGATTTTGACCTTTTTTGCCAACAGCTCAATAAAGCCAAATAGTCTGAGATTGTGACGGGAAAAAACAAAGCACTTTTATAGCATCAACTTCTTTTTATGCTTGTGTGATTTTACTGAATTATTTAATACATAAATTATATCACAATCCTGTTTAAAAGAGAGCTTTGATATGATCTACAGCTGATAAGATTTATGCTTGCAGGATCCAGATTCTTTTATTGCCAGATTCAAACTAGTAACATTTGGAGGAGAGTTCAAAAACAGTGTTCTGTGGTTAGAATGAGATATTTTCTCTTCTCAGACTACAACTGTAGTGAATAGGGATAAGATTTTTAGTTTCATTTGCCACAGTCACGGTCACAGTCAAATATTTATCAGGATATTCAAATTCACTCCTAGTTTTCCACAAAGGTTTTATTAATGTGATTATGTTTATAGATAGAGCTTTGACTGTCAGACTGTGGCCAGCATTCATTTTTTAATTCATTCTTTTAAATGAAAGAAAAAAAAAACAACAACTGAAAAATAACAGAAATGCCCTGTGCTCTGAAAGGCAGCCATGTTGTTCATCATGTTCAGCAAACATTGTTTATTATTCATAACTGAAGTAATTTTATCTGCTTTTGATGGCACTGCCAACTCTTGAAAGGTAACCAACTTCTCTTTTTAACTCAAAGCATTACAGCAGACACCACATATTTGAAATATTCAGCTCAAACAATAACTCTTGGAGTTTTATGCTACAATATGGAACAGCTGGTCTTGGTTGTTATTGCTGATTCTGTACATTTCTTAAGAGATAATTATTTAAATCAACTGGGGATTTGCAGCAAACATGCCTTTTTATGCATGCATGCACAACAATCTCCTTACCTGTTTGTGGGGTGAAGGAAAGATTGTGAATATATGGGCATATTTGGGGTTAATCTATCTAACTAGCAGGCAGAACTTGTGGAGTAGCACAAAAGTAATGCAAATTATTAGCACACTATAAGACGCTATTTAACAATTTTTTTTATTGGCTTATTGTCACTCTTGGTTTGGCTAAGGATTACACATAGACACATGTACCGATTACCCGTTGGGGGCAGATTTTTCAGTTCATTTTCTTGCCCAAGGACATACTGACATGTGAGCTGGAGACACCAGGGATCAAACAACCAACCTACTCATTAGTGGATGACCTACTCTAAGTCAAGAGCGGCAGACGCCACAAGTAGTGTAGCAAATTACTTTCTTTACTTTGTAAGTTAATACTTTTATGTGTAACAACCTGAACACTGACTAATACTATACTAAACCTGAGTTTTGATGCGGGCACTATTTTCTGAACCAGTCTCTTTAGTATTCTACAAGGTAAATGTTAGCAT
Organism: Archocentrus centrarchus; assembly: GCF_007364275.1. Lineage (NCBI taxonomy): Eukaryota > Metazoa > Chordata > Actinopteri > Cichliformes > Cichlidae > Archocentrus > Archocentrus centrarchus. The sequence goes on along the minus strand of NC_044352.1, from coordinate 8,759,785 downwards.
TATGCTAAATACCACAACTTCAGAAATGTTTTTGTCATCACTCAAGTATACAATGTAAAGTGGCACCAAAACTTGGTATAAAATCTTTTCATTACAGTACCCATACATAACAGAGCTGGTTCATATAAGAACAAAAACTGAACAGTTTTGAACTATCTAGGCATCTGTCCAGTAAATATAAGTTTTAAATTCAGTGACCTCAATGCAAGTGGCAGGCCTGTCCTATTAAAAGGTCTCTCCTCCCTGTCTTTGTCTCTTTGTAAACAGATCTTTAAAAGGCAATGACTTTGCCTGGCCTGTGCTGCTTTATCTGCAAAGTTAGAATCATCAAGCAAAGAAGCCCCAAGCTATTGATTTGTGATCCCTCATACAAACACACACACCTACTCTGTTTGGCTTAGTGTCACTCTTGTTTTGGCCTTTTAAAATGTTATTTCTGGCCAGCTCGTATGGGTTGCGGCAAACATTAAAAACAAAGGTCTAACAACCTGACATCCACATCAGAAATTACACCTTAACCCTTTACATTTCACATCTCAATAAAACTAAAATGAATGATTACATATCATAAAACCCCATCTGGACAATTACTACAACACAGCTTCTTTTTCCTCTTCAACCTTGCTATTTCTTGTCACTTAGCAGAGGCCTGACTGTGTCAAATCAATGTCAAATTTAAATGTTAATAGAAATCTAAATTATTCACCATCTAGTTCAGCCCATTTGACCCAATCCTGGGCTTGAAATGCCTCTCCCATATAAATATATGATGGAGAATTAAGGGATTTTAAGGTAGGGATATAGGAATTATTATTATTTATTAGTAGTTTTTTTTTCTTTTAATATTACTATTAAGATTAGAGGGGCACATTGGAAATTGCAGCTATTACAGTACCGTCACAATTTGAAAGAAAGTGATTGGTTCCACATTTGCCCATTTTTCACTTCTTTATTTTCCTTTTTTTGAATATAATTCTACATAGATGCAAATGGCACTGAAATATACCTTGACCAAACAGTGCTTCAAATTTATGCTTTCTATGTACACCTCAAAAAAATTCATATTTACAGAAATTATTAGTTATGCTATAACTAATAATATTTATTAAAGACAATCATTAACTTAGGAGACTTATTAGAGTATATATTAAAGCAGTAGCTTAGGGTAGCTTTTAGCTTAGCTCTTAGCTGATTCATTAGCAGCATGGCATCTTCTCCTGTCTGTCCTGCACTTTCCTGCTTTGTGTGTCAGATTGTTTTCTTTAGCAGTAACAATACTTGTAATAAATGTAGCCTGTTTGTAGCTTCAGAGGCCAGGCTGAGTGAATTGGAGACTCGGCTCAGCACCCCCGAGCCATGCTAACTGTCATAATCTTTGAAGCACAGGTCGAGGAGGAGGAGTAGCAGCAATTTTCCACTCCAGCTTATTTACCATGGACCCAAACAAGAGTTTTAATTCATTTGAAAGCCTGATTCTTAGCCTTGTCCACCCTAATTGGAAAATTTAAAAAACCTGTTTTATTTGTTATTATCTATCATCCACTGGTCCTTACTCAGAGTTTCTGTCTGATTTCTCAGACTTTTTATCTGATTTAGCGCTCAGTTCAGATAAAATAATTATACTGGGCGATTTTAACATCCATGTAGATACTGAAAATGGCAGCCTCAACACTGCATTTAATCTATTATTAGATTCCGTTGGCTTCTCTCAAAATGTAAATGAGTCCACCCACCACTTAGAGAAATTATTAGTTACGCTATAATAACAATGTTGGATCTTGTTTTGACATATGGCATAGAAACTGAAGACTTAACAATATTTCCTGAAAAAACGCTCCTGTCTGATCATTTCATAATAACAGGAACTTTAATGGATTACACAGCAGTGGTGAATAAGTTTTATTTTAGTAGAAGTCTTTCTGAAAGCACTGTAAATAAGTTTAAGGATATAATTCCTCCATTATTATGCTTTTCTATGCCATGTGCCAACACAGTATAGAGTAGCTACCTAAACTCTGCTTCCAGAGAGGTAGACTATCTCTTTAATAGTTTTACATTCTTGCTTCGTACAAGTTTGGATAATGTGGCTCCTCTGAAATGGAAAGCCTCAAATCAGAAGTACCTGACTCCGTGGTCACAAATGCGCAGCTTAAAGCTGTAAGCTGGAGAGGAAATGGCATCTCACTTATTTAGAAGATTTTCTTTTAGCCTGGAAAAAGACTTTGTTGCTCTATAAAAAAAAAGCCCTCCATGAAATATTCATCACTAATTGAAGAAAATAAGAACAACCCCAGGTTTCTTTCCAGCTCTGTAGCCAGGCTGACAAAGAGTCAGAGCTCTGTTGAGCTGAGTATTCCTTTAACTAGTAATGACTTCTTCACAAGTGAAATTTTAACCATTAGAGTAAAAATTCTTCATAACCATCTCAAAGACATATCTTCAGCTGCTTTCAGTACTGCCAGTATTTGTTCAGACTCTTTCTCTCTGATTGATCTTCCTGAGTTAACTTCAGTAGTAACTTCCTCCAAACCATCAACATATCTGTTAGACCCCATTCCTACTAGATTGCTAAAAGAAGTCCTTCCATTAATTAATGCTTCAATCTTAAATATGATCAATCTATCTTTATTAGTTGGCTATGTACCATAGGCTTTTAAGGTGACAGTAATTAAACCATTACTTAAAAAATCATCACTTTACCCAGCTGTCTAAGCTAATTAAATTCCAATCTCCAACCTTCCTCTTCTCTCAAAAAATCTTGAAATAGTTGGATAACAGCTAACTGATCATCTGCAGAGGAACGGTTTATTTGAAGAGTTTCAGTCAGGTTTCAGAATTCATCACAGTACAGAAACAGCATTAGTAAAGGTTGAAAATGATCTCCTTATTGCCTCTAATAGTGGACTCATCTCTGTGCTTGTCTTGCTAGACCTCAATATAGCTTTCAATGCCATAGGTATTAAAGGTACTGCTCTGCAGTGGTTTGAATCCTCTTTTTCTAATATACTCCAATTTGTTCATGTAAATGGGGAGTCTTCTTCACACACTAAGATTTATTATGGTGTTCCACAGGGTCCTAGCACAGAACCCTGTGGAACACCATAATAAATCTTCACACACTAAGATTTATTATGGTGTTCCACAGGGTTCTGTGCTAGGACCAATTTTATTTACACTATACATCCTTCCTTTGGACAGTTCCTTTAGGCATTGTATACATTTTCATTGTTATGCAGATGATACCCAGCTTTATCTTTCCATGAAGCCAGATGACACATATCAATTAGTTAAACCACAGGAACATCTTAAAGACATAAAGGCCTGGATGACTTCTAATTCCCTTCTTCTAAATTCAGATAAAACTGAAGTTATTGTACTCAGCCCTACAAACCTTCAAAACATGGTGTCTAACCAGATACCTACTCTGGATGGCATTACCTTGGCCTCCAGTAACACTGTGAGGAATCCTGGAGTCATTTTTGACAAGGATATGTCCTTCAATGCACATAATAAGTAAATATGTAGCACTGTTTTTTTTTTTTGCATTTGCATTTGCACAATATTTCTAAAATTAGAAACATCCTGTCTCAGAGTGATGTTGAAAAGCTAATTCATGCATTTATTACTTCTAGGCTGGACTATTGTAGTTCATTACTATCAGGCTGTCCTAAAAGCTCCCTGAAAAGCCTTCAGCTGATCCAAAATGCTGCAGCTAGAGTACTGACAGGGACTAGAAAGGGAGAGGATATTTCTGCCATATTGGCTTCTCTTCATTGGCTCCCTGTCAAATTCAGAATTGAATCTAAAATTCTTCTTCTCACATACAAGGTTTTTAATGATCAGGCCCCATCTTATCTCAAAGACCTCATGGTACTGTATCACTCCAATAGAGCACTTTGCTCTCAGACTGCTGGCTTACTTATGTTTTCTAGGATACTTAAGAGATAGAGCCTTCAGCTTTCAAGCTTTTCTTCTGTCAAACCAGCTACGAGTTTGGATTTGGGAGACAGACATTCTCTCTAATTTTAAGATTAAGCTTAAAACTTACCTTTCTGATCAAGCTTATAGTTAGGGCTGTATCAGGTGACCCTGACCCATCCCTTAGTGATGCTACTATAGACCTAGGCTTCTGGGGGTTCCCATAATGCACTGTTTTCTTTTCATTCACCTCTTTTTACTCTGTATATACACCACTCTGCATTTAATCATTAGTTATTATTAATCATTGGCTCTCTTCCACAGCATGTCTTTTGTCTTGTCTCTCTCCCCTCAGCCCCAACAGGTCGTGGCAGGTGACTGCCCCTCCCTGAGCCTGGTTCTGCTGGAGATTTCTTCCTGTTAAAAGGGAGTTTTTCCTTCCCACTGTTGCCAAGTGCTGCTCATAGGGGGTCATTTTGACTGTTGGGTTTTCTCTGTAATTATTTTAGGGTCTTTACCTTACAATATAAAGTGCCTTGAGGTGACTGTTTGTTGTGATTTGGTGCTATATACTGTAAATAAAACTGAATTGAATTGAATTTTTCATATATTGTTTATAAATTCTACAAAATGTAGATTTTGACATTTGAAGTTGCATTTGCTCAGCCCCACTCTGCAACTCACAGAACCCAAAGAATCAGGCCAGGATGATCTCCTGTGCAAAGCACAGGAATACTATAGCAATATTTTTCCAAGATTTAACCCGTTTTGGCTTGCGGCCTGGCACCTGCAGTGCAGACCTGCCTTATCTATGCATGTTGAGTCCATGATGAGACAAAAGGGACCTACACATTACCAGGCTTAACTGTCATGAACTGCGAGTAAATCCAGTCCATAACCTTTCCTTCAAAGTAACAGAAATTCCTTGCCAATTTTCACTTACATACAGATAATTTAAAATTAAATATATTGCTATATACATATTATTGCCTTGGTAACTTTACAATTACAGCGTTATGGCAGGGCACTGCATTTGTATACTACTGTAAAAAAAGAAAATCCTAATTTGGACAATAAACCTTAGTATCACAGTAACATTTTAGAATTACCACAGTCACTGCAGCACTGTTTACACCCATATGTCTATGATGCTTTCACCCTTGCTATGCTCATGTCAGTTAGCATGTGACATAAAACTTAGCAAAATGTAAAGAGTGCATTTGGATGGTTCACATGTGTAGGCAGTGGTAGGAAAGAAAAATAAAGCAAGGAAAATACAGCCAATAAAGTGTGTGGTGTTTGATTGGGATAAAATGTCATTGGTGAGGTACAGACTGACTGATGCAGGCAGTGAGTGGGCTTGTGGCATCATCACAGAATGTGATTTATTATTGCTATGAAAAAGTGCCAAAACTTTCATTGAATCACCAAGAAATCATTTATCACTTTTATTAGGCTCAAATATTCCCTTTGCCATCCAGCCTACAGCAATCCAAATAAGCACGGAGGAAGAAGTCAGATAGATTCAACACCTAATGGCAACAGCAGAGAGACGGATTTAGATATGTTCCAGATGTTTTATGATTAGACATAATGTCCTTTTTGAAAAGTCAACCACAGCTGGAGCCAGAACAATTAAACTGTCTATTTTCACCCATCTGAGAACAATGCCGTGCCCCAGAGAATACCAAACATCTATTATCTAATTAAGGGGGACTGCACACCATATGTAAAATCAAGCCTTCTAGAAATCATGAACATAAGAAAATGACAGTGAATGGTAGTGGTAAATGGCAGTTGTCATTATTCCATCTGTTCTCATCACATATCACATGAATCACATGGTCTTTTAACAATTTGGCACAGACAACCACCTGCTCACATTAATGCTAAAGACATCTGCTGGCCGGGATATAAAGGTAAAGTTTTACAATTTGGCCTTGGAGAAAGACGTACCATTGTTTTTCTTGAATCTACCAAATGTTTAAATTCCACAGGGTCCAACCATCAAGTTATTTATCAGGTTTTACACGAGGCTCCATTGAGATGAAAATACCTAATGACAGATTATTTGTACTTCATTAAACCTTTACTTTGACTTATGTGATATTTTCAGCCAGCTGGTCTGAAATGCCTTGGCACCGGTCTGTGACTTTGTAAAACTCTAACAGGCTGCATTCCTGTTGTATTTGTCTTGACCTTGACATTTTCCTACTGTTCCATATGCATGTTTTTATGAAACCACATGTCACTCTTAATGCAGTCAGTGCAGTGCTGTGTCAGTTTGATGCACTAAAATATGTGACAAGCTTTGAAAACAACAAAGCCCCCACACTTCAATCAAGGGAATAAAATACACACATAGGGGAAGGCAGACATGCACACAAAGACAAAAATCCACACACGTTCATGTGCAACGGCTTGCAGTCATTAGCAGACACAGAATATGTGTAATAAAAATTGTCAAATTTGGATGAAGCACATCAGCAATAGCCACTGTGCAGTGTTTCTTCCCTGCAGCGCAGTCATTTAACGGACGATACCCAACAGCGGACAGCCAAATATTAGTTTTCCCCATCTCCCTCTGTAGCCAATGTAACTAGAGGGGTTTACTCCACCTTCTCTACCTCCCCTACCCCCAAATTGCTCCTGCACTCATTACTTCAGCGGGATTGATGTTTTCTTTTCATAAAGCACCAAGTTGATATCCCATGGATTTAGAATTAATAAAATATGAAGGACATTAATATTCCCAGCATTCACATTTTGCTGTTATTGCAGAGGGGCTACTGAAGCCCCTGACTCACACAGCTGTCAATCAACCCCCAGGTATGCTGTTGCCACTCTGACCCAGTCAGGTTGGAGGTGTGCACCAGTGACAGACTTCAAGCGCTCCCTCTAGGACATTAAAGGGCATGTAATGTTGCAGAGGCAGTGCATGCATTTTAGACCTCCTTAGTGTTAATTTAAACCATGTTCTGAATGAGAATTACTGTTTGTCTCTGGTGTTTTCCATTGTCTATTTCGAACGTGACAACACAGATCCATAACGTTTTCATTTCTTAAAAACAATATCATTCATTCTCTCTAATACGGAAAACAGTAAAGATCCATAAAATAAATGGAAAATTCTTTGCATGGGGTAAGACAATATATTTCTCTTTATGATTTAGAGACTGTTTAAAGAATCCGAAAGTATATGGACCAGCTGGACCACATGATAACACAGAGTTGATTAAAATGCATTTGATAATCAAATACACTCACAATTATATGTCTAATAGTGATATTTTGACATGCCTGCATGTCTGTCTGTAAACATGGTAGCCCGAAAAGTTTTGAATGAATTCTGATAAAACTTTACAGGTATGTAGAGTGGGGTCACGTTAACAATCCATTAAAATTTGGCTTACATCCACAAAGGCTTTCAAGGTCAATTTAATAATTTATTGGTCAAAAATTGACAAAAAACCTCATAACTTAGAAACTATGATTCTTACAAGTGTGGTGTGTATTGTCAACATATAGAAAGTACCATATAAAGATTATCGTGTCACATTTGACCTCTGACCTCTACTTCAAGGTAAATAGATTGATTTGAAGATCAAAGTAATAATAATGCTATATAGAACTATTTATTAAAACTATATTTCTTATTACCATTGCTTGCACTGACAACATATAGGCATATAGGGAACAATATACTTTTCACAACTACCTTTCTTTCAAGTTGACCCCAAAATGCATTACATATTTAAATGGCAATGGCAATTTTATTTATATAGCACATTTCATTATGTGCAAACTCAATGTGCTTAACACAGAAGATACAAACATAAAAACCTCTGTAGGTTTACAGTGCCTTAGGGCAGTGAAAACAGCAAAATATAATGAAACAAAAACACCTTTTGAGTGCAGGACTGTGTGAATAAAAAAGGTTTTGAGTCTGTTTTAAAGTGTATGCATAGTTGTATTTGACCTCAGATCAGCAGGCAGCTTGTTCCAAAGAACAGGACCACAAGAACTGAAAGCACCTTCAGCACACTTAAAGAAAGTATTGTCAAGAGAAAGAGAATGAGCTGCCTATTTAGTTAGAAATATACTGTAGTATAATATTATATTATACTAACAGGTTATAACTATCTGAACAATTTGAATACATGCACAATGTTCCTGAATAAATTTTATTTTTTAATGGAAAACAAAACTTGTAATCAAAAACTTTCCACTTGATTTCTTACTGAACATTTCAACTGTTTTTTATTAGCAATGAAATGAATGCTACACATTTACTATATCCACATAGATTAAAAAAGAATAAAAAATAAATATACTCAACATTAAATATGTTAAATATATTAAAATGGGTTTCAACAGGGCAAATAACAAAACCCTGCACTTTGCACTTGTTTTTACTGCACTACAGTAAGTATGTTTAAAAAGAACAAAGAAAACAAGATGAATATATACAAAATACAATATTCTCTTAAAAGTAAATACTGCCTTGGCGAAGGTTAGCACTTTCAGAGCGCTTCTTGTCTAAACATGTATTCATTGATTTTTTTTGTCTTTAAGGAAATAATATTGCTTTATATTCACCATTTGTGAAAACATTTTTATGGCAAACCTGTTAGCAGCTAGCTGGTGCCTCCAGTGGTGTAGTGGTCAACACATTTGCTTGGCAAGTGAAAGTTTGCTGTTTTGATTCCAGCTAGAGACACAAATCCTCTTTGGGGTTGCATCAGGAGGGGCATCCAGTGCCCAATCAAACATGTGGTGCTCCCTGTGGTGGTAAGCCCTTGTGGAAAGGGACCAGTCAAAAGTAGCTACTTCTTCTTGTTAGCAAATAGTTGTATATTTGTACATTCAGCAGTGACAATAGAGCAACATTAGTCATTAGTAGTCTTAATTCTGGTAACTGAATTACTATAAAGAAGAAGAAGAAGAAGAAGAAGAAGAAGAAACAGCCTTTATTGTCCCACAGAGGGGAAATTTGGGTGTAACAGCAGCCGCAGTTATTATAAATATAAGTAAAAATATAATAATTCACACTAAGAAAAGAATATAAATATATATAAAATCAACAAACAATATTAACCTTAATACTACTAATAATAACACTATATACAATGTACATGATGTGCCTGTGTGTTGAACCTTAACAGGCCGGACTATTTACAGTATATTATATATTATCCTACATTGTGTAGGTTATTGTGGTTTTTGTTGGGAGCAGTGATGGTTATAAAGTCTTACAGCTGCTGGGAGGAAGGATCTGCGGTAACGCTCCTTTGTGCATTTAGGATGCAGCAGTCTGTCACTGAAGGAGCTCTCCAGCTCAGCAACAGTTTCATGCATGGGATGGGAGACCTTGTCCATCAGTGATGTTATTTTGGTCAGAGTCCTTCTGTCTCCCACCACCTGCACTGAGTCGAGAGGACATCCTAGGACAGAGCTGGCTTTCCTGATGAGCTTGTCTATCTTCTTCCTCTCAGCTGTAGATAAGCTGCTGCTCCAACATACTGCTGCATAGAAGATGGCTGATGCCACCACAGAGTCATAGAAGGTCTTCAGGAGTGTCCCCTGCACTCCAAAAGACCTCAGCCTTCTCAGCAGGTAGAGTCTGCTCTGACCCTTCCTGTAGAGCGCATCAGTGTTATGAGTCCAGTCCAGTTTATTGTTTAGGTGAACACCCAGGTACTTATAAGAGTCCACTATCTCAATGTCCACTCCCTGGATGTTCACCGGTGTCCGTGTGGTGGGTCTGCGCCTGCGGAAATCCACCACCAGCTCCTTGGTTTTAGCGGCGTTGATCAGGAGGTGGTTCCGCTGGCACCAGTCCACAAAGTCCTGAGTCCACTGTCTGTACTCTGAGTCATCCTCACCTGTGATGAGGCCAACTATGGCAGAGTCGTCAGAGAACTTCTGCAGATGGCAGCGTGGGGAGTTGATGGAGAAGTCTGCAGTGTAGAGGGTGAAGAGGAACGGTGCCAGCACAGTTCCCTGTGGGGCCCCCGTACTGCAGACCAGCCTGTCAGAGACACAGCCCTGTGTCCTCACATACTGTGGGCGGTCAGTGAGGTAGTCCAGTATCCACTCGGAGATGTGGTGGTCCACTCCTGACAGTTCCAGCTTGTCTCTCAGAAGTCCTGGCTGGATGGTGTTAAAAGCACTGGAGAAATCAAAGAACATGATCCTCACAGTGCTTCCAGGCTTCTCCAGGTGGGTCAGAGCTCGGTGCAGGAGGTAGATGATGGCGTCATCCACCCCGATGCCAGGCCGGTAGGCGAACTGCAGCGGGTCCAACGAAGACGACACCATGAGGCGTAGATGGTTGAGGACCAGCCTCTCGAGGGTCTTCATTAGATGCGATGTCAGGGCTACCGGCCTGTAGCTGCTAAGATCCTTTGGATGTTTGGTCTTTGGTACCGGTACCACACAGGAGGTCTTCCACAGTTGTGGTACTTTCCCCAGCTTCAAGCTCAGGTTGAACATGTATCCCATGATGCCACACAGCTGATCTGCGCAGCACCTCAGGAGCCTGGAGCTGATGCCGTCTGGACCAGCAGCCTTTCGCACCTTGATCTTACGTAGCTCCTTCCTCACATGATGAGTTGAGAGGGACAAGATGGAGGTGGGGGGTGGGGGTTGTGAGATGGAGTCCTCAGAAGTGAAGGGGGTGGGTGATGGCTGAGAGCTGAGAGGTGTGAGGTCCCAAGAAGAAGAAAGGTTGGCAGTCATTAAAGATGGTGGGGCTGACAGCAGGGGGGACTGGGCTGGGGGAGGGGTGGGTGGCTGGTCAAACCTGTTAAAGAACTGGTTCAGGTTGTTCACCCACTCTAAGTTTCCCACAATCCTAGGGCTTGGTTTGTGGCCTGAAATTGAGTTCAAACTCCTCCAAACCCCACTGATGTTGCTCTGCTGTAGCTGGTCCTCCATCTTCTTCCTGTAGATGTTTTTTCCATCCCTGATTTTCCTTCTCAGATCCTTCTGCACGGCTCTCAGCTCCTCCTTATTTCCTGATCTAAAGGCTCTCTTCTTCTCCTTCAGGAGAGCCTTTATTTCAGAGTTGATCCAGGGTTTGTTGTTTGAAAAACACCGTACCCTCCTGGTGGGCACAGTGTTTTCCACGCAGAAATTTATGTAATCAGTGATGCAGTCCGTGATGCTGTCGATGTCCTCCCCATGAGGGGCACAAAGCTCTTCCCACACAGTGGAGCTAAAGCAGTCTCTCAGAGCTTCTTCAGTCTCCTCAGACCATTTCTTCACTGTGTGTGTCACAACTGGTTCTCTGTGTACCAAGGGTTTGTACACAGGCTGGAGATGAACCAGGTTGTGATCTGAGCCCCCCAGGGGAGGCAGAGGTGATGAGCTGTATGCCTCCTTGATGTTGGCATACAGTAGATCCAGTGTGTTGGTATTCCTGGTGTGGCAGGTGACATACTGGGTGAAGGTGGGGAGAGTGGAGGACAGGGAGACGTGGTTAAAGTCCCCTGAGATCAGAAAGAGGGCCTGTGGGTGCTGTGTTTGGAGTCTGCTGGTAGTAGCATGGAGGACATCGCAGGCTGCAGCAGCGTTAGCAGAGGGCGGCACATACACAGTTATCACAATAACATGTGAAAACTCCCGAGGAAGATAGTGCGGCCTCAAGCTAACAGCGAGCAGTTCAATGTCCTTACTGCAGAGCGTCTCTTTGATGGTTAGATGTCTGGAGTTGCACCATCTATCGTTCACAAACACAGCCAGACCCCCGCCCCTCTTCTTACCACTCTCCTTGGTTCTGTCGGCACGGATCAAATGAAAGCCGTCCATGTTTATGTGTGAGTCCGGGGTTAGCTCGGTTAGCCACGTCTCCGTCAGGCACATGAGGCTGCTCTCCCGGTAGCTCCTTTGATGTCGCGTTAGCGCCGCCAGCTCGTCCACTTTGTTGGGAAGAGATCTCACGTTTCCCATGATGATGGACGGGATGACGGGCCTGTACCTTCTCCCCTGGCAACGACGACCTATGCCCGCACGTCTCCCGCGTCTCTTCCTTCTCAGTTCGCGGGGAATATCGAGTCGTTCAGCAGGAGTAGGCACAGCGGAGCGCCCGATGGAGAACAGCTGGTCCCGAGAGTAAACAATAGGAGTGTGGCCACTCTCGCAGTCTCCAAACATAAACACCATAAAAAGGGTAAAAATCAAAAACAAAGTTTTCCAGAAAAAAGTCTGCTCCATCATGGGGAAAAAGAGCAGAAGATACAGAAACACAAAAACACATCTAATACTAAACAAAATGAGAAAAAACACGAAATGAGTGCGGAGCTGCTGAAACTGGCTGCCTGCTCGCGCGGCGCCGGAAGCGGAATATCTTCTGCCTGAAAAGAAATATCTGTACATGAATCTGCAGAAACTGCACCTGAAGGACAAAATTTTTAGTTATTGTTTTCTATTTTGTTCTATGTAGTTCTATTTAGTTTATTTAGAGTCCCCTTGTAGTCAGAACCGGCTACTATCTACCATCTGAGCAGGCTTTTGTTGCATGATCCTTCTAGAGAGCAAACGGGCACTGAAATGTAATCTGGAAACCATTAGTTATTATCTGATGATCATTGAGCTTATTTATTTATTTTTGTTTACCTGCATTTGTACACAATAACCTGCAGACAGAATAGGAACTCCTGGCCTTGCCATTGTCTGGCTTTACCAGAACCCCCAAAACACTGGCATTCCCCAGTGGCTAAGTCAATACGCTACCCAATGGTTACCCAGATTTTGGGATATCTAATGGTTTAACCAATAAATTATTTACATACTGGTTATCCAGTATAACAGTTTTAAGGTTTCCCCTAAATGCAACTATTAAAAAAATATTAAAACAGAAGTTTTGGCAGCGCCTTTGCATTCAGACAGAATGAGCAAGTATAATATAGGCTTCTTGTTCCTTTCTTACATTTTAGCATACATCATCCAGCACTGTGGCTCTGGGTGGGTTTGTCTGACAGTCTTTAAACATGACAGATAAGAGAGAATAATTAATTTATCACAGCAGGCCAGGCTTTAATCCCTGGTGTCCTGGTGATAAGGGAAGGTTTCGTCTCCCCTGATCCCTCTGCCGATAGGGGCTTTTTCCTTGGCGGTTTCCCGTTAATAAGCCTGTCAAAGAGGCACATGACACTGGGCTCTGTCCCGTACAGGTTATCTCACCTGCACACGTTCCCATCTACTACCTGACAGCCGACAGCAACCAGGTCGCTGGGCCTTTGAAACCCTGGGAGAGGAGGGCCTGTGGCCATCTCTCTGAGGCGGTCCTGTCATTTAAAACCTGCTAATTCAAACATCAGCTGCGTCTGAACCCGCAGAAGAGAGAATAATGCCCAGTGGACAGAACAAACTGTTGCCAAAAGCTAAATTTATCTTTAATCGGAAAGGAGCTCAAAAATATTTTTAGTATAAATTATATTTTATTGTTGATTCTTTTTTTTTTACTGAAGGTCTTGCTAGTCTAGATAAATTAAGCAGCGGCTTTCACATTGTAGTAATCTGGAAGAGAAGACAAAAAAAAAGAAGGGTAAATCTTAAGGATACACTATGAATATACACCACATAATAGATGGAGTGGCTCATTTAGTTTTTAATTTGGAGTCTGAGTGGTCCACAGAGTTAGTGAGGGGGACAGTGTGTATCTCATGGGAGCAGCAGGATGTCTGCTAAGTAGCAGTGTGCGTGGTGGCCTTCGCTGCACTGCGGTCCTTCATCATTTCCCTAAAGTCTCACCTATTTTCTAGACTGACTGCATACATTATCATATTTTATACGGGTCAGGAAAAAAAAGTAGTAGCCTTTTCTTTTTTTTTTTAAGAGAGTCTGTGTGCAAGTATATATTACTGTATGTGTGATTGTGTGTCTGATGTTTTTTAGGTTCCAGTTGTGTGTACACAATGTCTAAGAAATGCAACAAAAGTGAAGTTAAATCGTGAACATTTGATCTCCAAATTAAATGTTGTTGCTATATTAGACATCTTTCCTCTTGGGACTTCAAACCATATAGTTTCAGCTTTTCAAATCTACTCTTTAAAACTATGTTGTTTACTTATTGATCTTGTGTACCCAGCATTTTATCATTGAACCAGCAGACCAGTTTACACACAATCAAGTCAAGGTCAGTTCACTTTGTGTCTCAGGCCTGCCAGTCTTTCTCTGTGTATTTGTCTGTCTTCTGGCTAACTGGAGCACTTCAGCTTTTTCGATCAGTCCAACCCAGGAAGAAAAAAAAAAAACATTTAGCCAATGCTGCTCCTTATCTTTCTCTCTCTTCTAATCTCCTGTGAGCTGCAGGAGTGGAGGCAGAAGGGCTGTCATTGTCCAGGGATGTGAACCTGCAACCTTTTCAATTTCACCCTGTCATGTCCTGGGCCGTTGGCCCAGCGTTTTGTGTTAATAGTTTATTTCCTGAGTTTGTCCTCCCTGTATGTTGGTCATGTTCCCAGTGTTGTGACTTGTCTGCGTGTTCCTTGGTTTATCACTTCCTGTTTTATTTTGCCAATGTGATTTCCTTGTGCTTTGTGTTTAGCTTTGCTTCCCCTGTGTAATTAGTTTCATTTGCCTCACCTGTTGTTCCCTGCTGTTTCCTCTTGCCCTGATTACCCATTGTGTATTTAAGCCCTCAGTTTTCTTTTGTTCTCTGTCGCGTCGTTGACGTTGTGTGTCCGTGTGTTTCTGTGTTCCTGTGTTCCCGTGTTCCCTGCGCCTGCCCTTCGTCTCCCTGTGCCTCCCTTCCAAGGTTTTTGTATTTTTGTGTTTTCCCCGGTGGAATAAACGCCCTTTTAAGTTACCCCTGGAGTCCTGCGTTTTTGCCCTTCCTTGCCCGTTTCCTCCCCGGCCATGACAGAACGACGCGACCAAACTATGGACCCCGCAGATATAAGGACCCTCTCTGAGCAAGAAGAGAAGATCCAGGAGCTCAAGGATTTCTCCGAGAGAATTGTTCAGGCCCCCACCAGTCACCACCGGTTAATACAATTAGCTTTCTGTTGTGGACTTATTTCGTCCTCCACCTGGCTCCTCACCCATCCTGACACCGCTTCACTTGCCCATTCAATAATCATGCTCCGAAAGAACCTACAATATGAACTGCACAATATTGGCCGCCCAGTCCAGGGCAGGGACTCAAATTTTTTTCTTCAAGCCATCACTAATGCACCTCTCCTGCAGCCAGACGGCTTATCCTCGTCGCCTCCTCTCCATGGCCCCTCATCGCCACCGGCACTGCCTTGCTCTCCGGCCCTGCCATCTTCCATTCCACTCACCTCTCCCCAAGACCCGAGCGGTATAACGCCGCGGACATTGTCACCGCTTCACGCACAGGCCACCACCTCCGTGAGTACCACCGGGCTCGATATTATTGCGGCAAGTGATGAGACTTTTTCCCACTCCACCGTCGCGCAGCCCGACCTCTGTTGGCTGCCGCAAGATGTAGAAATCATTGATTCTCCTCTGCTAGTGGACATTCTGGATGCAGAGAATCGTGCCTCCCACTCCAACAGAAAGCGGAGGAAGCAGCGCACCCGGCATCGTCACGCTCCCCCCCGGTCGCGCTCGCCCCTGTCTGCTGTGATGCCAGCTCGTCTCCAGGAGCCCCAGGTTCCGCCAGCCTCTGTGAAGCTCTCTGCACCCGTTCCTGTTTCGCGGGTGGGGGCAACCACGGACGGGCTGACCTCTGCGCCCGTTCCTGTTTCGCGGGGGGAGGCAGCCACGGACGGGCTGACCTCTGCGCCCGTTCCTGTTTCGCGGGGGGAGGCAGCCACGGACGGGCTGACCTCTGCGCCCGTTCCTGTTCCGCGGGGGGAGGCAGCCACGGACGGGCTGACCTCTGCGCCCGCTCCTGTTCCGCGGGTGGGGGCAGCCAGGTCCAAGCCTTCACAGCAGTTTTCAGTGTCGTCCACAGTGCCTCTTCAGCCTGTCTCTCAGTCAGCTGTCGCTCCAGCCACCTCCCAGTCTCAGTCAGCTGTCGCTCCAGCCACCTCCCAGTCTCAGTCAGCTGTCGCTCCAGCCACCTCCCAGTCTCAGTCAGCTGTAGCTCCAGCCACCTCCCAGTCTCAGTCAGCTGTCGCTCCAGCCACCTCCCAGTCTCAGTCAGCTGTAGCTCCAGCCACCTCCCAGTCTCAGTCAGCTGTAGCTCCAGCCACCTCCCAGTCTCAGTCAGCTGTCGCTCCAGCCACCTCCCAGTCTCAGTCAGCTGTCGCTCCAGCCACCTCCCAGTCTCAGTCAGCTGTCGCTCCAGCCACCTCCCAGTCTCAGTCAGCCTCTGTAGCTCTCCCCGCTTCACCTTCCCCAGAGCCAGCTCTCCCCGCATCAGCTCCCTCTCAGGCCCCAGTGTTAGCTAGCTCTCGGTCTGTTTCCACGCAGCCAGATCTCCCTAGCTCTCGGTCTGTTTCCACGCAGCCAGATCTCCCTAGCTCTCGGTCTGTTTCCACGCAGCCAGATCTCCCTAGCTCTCGGTCTGTTTCCACGCAGCCAGATCTCCCTAGCTCTCGGTCTGTTTCCACGCAGCCAGATCTCCCTAGCTCTCGGTCTGTTTCCACGCAGCCAGATCTCCCTAGCTCTCGGTCTGTTTCCACGCAGCCAGATCTCCCTAGCTCTCGGTCTGTTTCCACGCAGCCAGATCTCCCTAGCTCTCGGTCTGTTTTCACGCAGCCAGATCTCCCTAGCTCTCGGTCTGCTTCCACGCAGTCTGCTCTCTCTCGCTCGCGGTCTGTTTCCACGCAGCCAGCTCTCCCTAGCTCACAGCCCGCTCTCTCTGGCTCCCGGCCTGCTTCCACGCAGCCAGTCGTCTCCCGGCCTGCTTCCACGCAGCCAGTCGTCTCCCGGCCTGCTTCCACGCAGCCAGTCGTCTCCCGGCCTGCTTCCACGCAGCCAGTCGTCTCCCGGCCTGCTTCCACGCAGTCCCCTGCACCTCGGCTATTCCCCGAGCAGCCCCTGCTGCTCAATAAAGCAGCAGTGTGCCCTGTTCCGCGGTCCCAGCCTACGCATCCGGTGCCTCACTATGTAGGCCCCGTTCAGCCCATGGGCTCAGCTCAGTCCGAGCCGATGGGGGTCTCCGCTCAGTCCGAGCGCTCCGCGCCAGAGGGTCCCGCTCAGTCCGAGCCGATGGGGGTCTCCGCTCAGTCCGAGCGCTCCGCGCCAGAGGGTCCCGCTCAGTCCGAGCGCTCCGCGCACGAGGGTCCCGCTCAGTCCGAGCCGATGGGGGTCTCCGCTCAGTCCGAGCGCTCCACGTCACCCGAGGGTTCCCCACCAGAGCCCGGGGTCGCCCTTCTCCGCCGCCGCATGCCCCGCGGTCGGCCTCCAGTGTCTGCTCCCCGTCGCCGCCGCCGCATGCCCTGCGGTCGGCCTCCAGTGACCCCTCCTCGTCGCCGCCGCCGCTGGGAGCGCGGTCGGACTCCAGTGACCCCTCCTCGTCGCCGCCGCATGCCGCGCGGTCGGCCTCCAGTGTCTTCTCCTCGTCTCCGCCGCCGCCGCTGGAAGCACGGTCAGCCTCCGGTGCCTGCTCCCCGTCGCCGCCGCCGCTGGGAGCGCGGTCGGCCTCCAGTGACTCCTCCTCGTCGTCGCCGCCGCCGCTGGGAGCGCGGTCGGCCTCCAGTGACTCCTCCTCGTCGTCGCCGCCGCCGCTGGGAGCGCGGTCGGCCTCCAGTGACTCCTCCTCGTCGTCGCCGCCGCCGCTGGGAGCGCGGTCGGCCTCCAGTGACTCCCCCTCGTCGTCACCGCTGGGAGCGCGGTCGGCCTCCAGTGATTCCTTCTCGTCCTCGCCGCCGCCGCCGCTGGGAGCGCGGTCAGCCTCCCTCGTTGGGACTTTGCTTTGTGGCCCCTTGGCCTCTGCGGCCTCCTGAACTGTGTGTTTTTTGTTTTGGATTTCCCACTGACTCCCCTGAACTGTGGACTGTTTTTTCCCCTGCTGTTTTTGTTTTGTCATAGCTCCTGGACTGTTCCTTGTTTCGACCCCCTATTTTGGACATTGGAGCTCTCCGGCCTTGTGCCGTCGCTTTTTGTTTCATCCGGTTGTTTTTTTTTGTTTTCTCATCCCCGTGTTTTTGCTCTGGTTTTTGGACTGTATTCAGCTTGTGCCATTGCTTTTCTTTGTTCGGTTCCTTGTGCTTATTGTTTTTTGCCCTTGTGCTCTACCCTTGCTCCAGTGCTTCCTTGTGTTTTTGGGTTTGTTCCTGACTTTGTTTGCTCCCTGTCTGTTTTTGTTTCGGGCCCTCCTTCCTGGTCCCCCGCCTCCCGCCCTTGTCTGGTTTTGTTTCTGGTTTTGGCCGTCGGGAGCCGGCCTTTGAGGGGGGGGGTACTGTCATGTCCTGGGCCGTTGGCCCAGCGTTTTGTGTTAATAGTTTATTTCCTGAGTTTGTCCTCCCTGTATGTTGGTCATGTTCCCAGTGTTGTGACTTGTCTGCGTGTTCCTTGGTTTATCACTTCCTGTTTTATTTTGCCAATGTGATTTCCTTGTGCTTTGTGTTTAGCTTTGCTTCCCCTGTGTAATTAGTTTCATTTGCCTCACCTGTTGTTCCCTGCTGTTTCCTCTTGCCCTGATTACCCATTGTGTATTTAAGCCCTCAGTTTTCTTTTGTTCTCTGTCGCGTCGTTGACGTTGTGTGTCCGTGTGTTTCTGTGTTCCTGTGTTCCCGTGTTCCCTGCGCCTGCCCTTCGTCTCCCTGTGCCTCCCTTCCAAGGTTTTTGTATTTTTGTGTTTTCCCCGGTGGAATAAACGCCCTTTTAAGTTACCCCTGGAGTCCTGCGTTTTTGCCCTTCCTTGCCCGTTTCCTCCCCGGCCATGACACACCCCGTGCTTCAAAGCCCTTCTGCCTGGACGATCTCACGTCCTGGACAAAGGTGCCATTTGCTTTTCATTTCCTCTATGATAAGAGAAGAGAGAAAAGCATTGTACATTGTAATGCTCCCTCACCTTTCTGACATCAGCAAAATTGAGGTGCAGGTGAAAGATCAATACAAATTAAAAGTAAATACAAAAGAGGCAATGAAGAGGAGGTGATACATGTTTGGAAATCTATTTGCTTTGTCTGGCTTTTTTTAAAAACCATAATTCATTGTTAAAGTGGTGCCAGGGTATGGGGACGAGCGAATTAGAAAGTAAAACAAGCTTTTCATTAATATCTTTTTACAGTGATTGCTTTTTAATTGAAATACTTTAATTATTGAATTTGAATGTGAATTGAATGTGCACAGTTTTTATAACAGTTCTCCTTGTAGGTTGTTTTCTCATGAAAGTCCCAGATGTACTTCTACCATCATGCAGCAGCTGGTGTCACCGCTAAACTATGACATCATCTGCACTGGTTTAACTGGGGTCCCAGCTGTGTGGTCAATGTGGTGGAGAAACAGTGTGTTTCTACACACTTTGCTTTCATGTTTGCCTCTGTGCAATGAGCCGCAATGCTACGGTCTTAGGTTCCAGTCGTGATTTATTGCAAACATTCGTCCTCTTTTTTTTTTTTTCCCCCTACTGGACATCTCACATTAACCATTTCAACATATACACTCCTGTCAACCCCCCCGCTGTGTTACAGGAAATGTGCAATGTGATATTTTGTTATTATAGAAGCAATATCTACACAACATTAAGCAGATTACATCTGGGTAGAAACATGTTCCAGTGCCTAAGCACACCTCACGGCGTGGCAGGTGGCCTTACATCGATCAGACACAACACTGCCAACATTGGTCGACAGAATGAGGGAAAACGGCAGCTCACAGTAATTGTGTTTGTCTTCCGACTATTCTGTTTCACTAGAAGTTCTCCATTTCCATAGGAATGGCCCGATGACATTGAACCTATCCACAGGAGTGTTGAGAAAATGAAGGTGCACTGTTTATTTTAACAACTACACTTCAGCTATGGATTCTGCAGGTGTAAATGTAGAGATGCAACAGTAAAACTGTCATGACTGGTAGTGTGGAGGAGACTCAGCCTCAGACTGAGGGAAAAGTTCACAAGTTTATTTACACGAAGGTAAGCAAAATGCCAAAAAATAAGTCCAGCTCCACCAGTTGAGGCTCAGGAGCCGGGCGGGTCACGTTCCAAATGAAATCCACTCCACATACAAAAGCACTTCCTTTCTCCACGGGTCTCTCAGGTGTCCCTGCGCAGAAGAGAACAGACGATGAGGGAAATCTAACACAGGAGCAGGTAAAAGTTACTGAAGAGAAATCCACCGTACTACTGTAGGTGCAAATGACCCAGTGTCACCTAAAGGTCTTTTCCTCATATAGCGCTTCTATAATTAGCTGATGCCACCAGGTGAGTAAACTAGGAAGGTAGAACGCAGGTTAGGCCCACCCCTGAAACACGAGGTGAGTTCAGTAAACAGACACACATGATAGATAGATAGATAGAGAGAGGGAGGGAGAGAGAGAGAGAGAGGGAGAGAGAGAGAGAGAGAGTTGAGAGGAGAGAAAATAAAGAAAAGGTGGATCAGCCCAGGAGGAACGGGGGTCCATGACAAAAACACTGAAAGCAGACATAAAAATGCTAAATCTGCACATACCCTGGAGTAACTGCACACTTTGTTTAAAATGTACTGCCATTACCTGTGGATTCAAGTTAAACAAAAACAAATGATTCAAATGGCTGAATTACCTCCTCAGTATGCTGTCAAGTTCTCCAGAGTCCTGCTAATGACTTCTGTATTTGACTCAGGTGTGTTGGATCGGGGACACATCTAAAACCTGCAGGACACCGGACCTCGAGGCCTGGATTTGGGGATCCCTCATCTAGAAGAAAACTCATTGTTTCTTTTATATGTATATGTCGTTTTGTGAAACATTTTATGCAATTATATGAAAACAAACTAGCATTCTGCATAAAATGCCAATATAGAAGACAGGTACGCTTAATTTCTTTAGTTAGTCTTCAGGAACAGTTCTCCAGGCTTCTTGAATGACCCTCCAAAGCGCTTGAATCAAATGTGGATTCATTATTCTATAAGACTTGCTGTCACTGATTTTCAGTCTAGTTCTTGTGTAATTTGACAAACCTCAGCCCTTTTATCCTGTTTGCTTCCTTAAGAGTGCCTTCTTGACAGTCACCCCTCCACTGAGACCATTTCTGATAAGGCTTCAGTGAACAGTAGATGGATCAACTGAAGGACCAGCTGGATCTCTCAGGTCCTGTGTCAGATTGTTTTTCCTGTTTTTTGAGAACATTACTTTCTGCTCACACTGCTCAGCTGTAGATAGTTTTTTAGGCCTTCCACTTCTTTTGTCTTCCACTTGTCTACTTTAGTTGGACTGCACACCATGCAAAGATATCCCAAGTTTTTACCTAATAGCTCTTTGGGAATCACTTTTTTGGCTCAAAAATACTCTTAGATGCCTCTCAAACTGTGTTATCTTTGGCATTTTTCATAGCTTCCTCTAAAGATATGGGTACAAATTTTGTGTTTTTGTGGCAGGCTGCTATTAACAAAATGCGTGGTAAACACAACACTGGTTCATCCCTAAAGTTAGGTGTCTAATTAGTTTATTATTTTCTGTCTTATCTCTAAATTGACTCATTTATGATTGTGTAGCTTATGTGCATATATGATTGATTTCACAAATTATCTTGGGGCCAGACTTTCTACTGTACATTCAGTTGAGTTGTGTGATTCGTTTAGCATCGGAACATTAAAAAAAAAAAAAAGGTTCCATAACTTAAAGATGAGTTTTTCTTTTTAGTGCTGTAGGAGTACTGAAGATTAGACGATCACTGACATGGGTACAGTAGATTAACACCACTGACAAATTTTTATCCAAACACAATCAAGCTGTGTGCTGTCACAAGATTATTTTAAATGGCCAATGCTCACTTGTTTTCAGCAATCCTGACATATGGCTATCAAACCACATAACATACAGAATTGTTTTTACTTTATTTTGCTCTATTCTTTAAAATCCAGCAAAACAAATATGTTAGCATGGTTACCCATCAGTGTGGACTTAAAATTAGGATAGATTCAGGCACATAATTTATATTTGAAAGGGAAAATCGAATTGGCTACCATATGGTATTTGGAGGCTGTGGTATTGGGCTGTGTTTTATAAAGAAAAAATATGCATTACAAGCTTAGGTGTTGTCCACTAAAGGGTCCATTTCACAATAACTGTGAAAATAAATGAACAGATGAAAAGCATCCTGGGAGATGCATTGGTATTTCCATTGTTATTGCTTCTATAAATCTGAGCAGAGCTCTGGGATTACTATCAGTTCAAATTAAAAGCAAATAAAGGATTGGAAGAGAAACAGAAGACAAAAATCAGGATCTATTATGCTCTGATTTATGGACCACTGGTTCATAGCAGGTTGGGTCAGTGAGCTAGTGAGTGTGCATTCTAGCAGTCCCATTGCCAACTCACCTGCCAGTCAATATCCTATTTAATTTAATGTCACAGCCTATACGGGCAAAGCATATTGACAAGCTGCCGAATGCAGCTTCAAGAGGCCCCCAGCTGCAAGTGCCAGATAAACTGCATTTGAAAAATTCAATCTTGCGTTCATGGATGCCCCTGAGTCCCTATAAATTATTAAAGCTTGCCCCCAATAAAGTATGGGGAAAAAAACTTATAGTTAAGGAGCTAATGTCAGTCATTTCATAGGTGGCATGAGTGATCTGTTGTTGCACAGACAAACTACTATTCCCATATCACGTTTTAGCTAAAAACCATCTGTTCTCAGAGGTGACAGTCTAACTGGCCTTTATGAATTTTTCAAGGGAGAAGAAGGAAAATATGGTATTTCAACATTTAATAAAGTGTCCTTCCTCGTGTGTAATGATGGTTCTATATGTTATGCTGTAGACTGACATTTTAAATAAGGTCTCTTTTGCTTTCTGAATACTGTGTTCTCATAGAAGTGAATACTGAAGAAGATGACGAATCAAAGTGCATAATGAGACTTGTGGCAGCCCCGTTTGAACTCTCTGTCTCACTGAACAAAATCAGATTTGGCATACAGACCCTCTGATGCATCCTTTTTGTGTCTCCAGGAGTTCACTGGTTGAATGACATCTGAAGGTGACTTCCTCTACAAGTCTACATTTTTGATGCCTCCGTCCCGTCGCAGTCAATAAGCCATTTAATCTTGGTGCTGAGCCGAGTCGATGCAGCCGATGTCGTGTCCGAGGCTTATGGTAGACAAGATGAGGGTTCTGCCCAGGCCTGATAAACCATTCATTTCCTTGAGCTCCTTTGTTTTCCATTTGTTTCAGAGAAAAGAGCTCTTGGCCTATTTCAATCATGGGTGCCTCCCTTTAATGAGCTACTTTAATCCTTAGCAGTGAACGCAGCATGCTTAGCCAGCATGACAAAAATGTACAAGATTAGAGGATTACTCACATTTTTGAATTAATGTGCTAATTTATGAACACAAGCAATTCTAGGAATCCCTTGCAAATTAATAACCATAATGAGAGCTGGTCTGTATCAGTATACATCTGAAATGTTTGTGTTGCTGAAACTGGCCTTACTGATATAGGTGATTTATCACATTGTGAAAAAAGGGCCTATATATATATATATATATATATATACACACAGATTTTCATGTTTGTTGTATTAATTTGATTTTAAAAATACTGTTATACTTATTCAGGAGGAGTACTGTTTTCCATCCATTTTCTTCCACTCATACTTTTCGGTGGGGGGGCAGGTTGCCAGCCTGTCGCAGAACTAATACAGAGAGACAGACAAACATTCACACTTGGTTAATAAGAACTGTTAGAGGGACTCTAGTGTTGTCTACACTGTTTCCTGTTTTACTTGTAATCTAGCAACTAATATAAACACAGCTGAACATAGAAGAAATAACTTTGTTCACAGAGGCATCAAAAATTCAGTCTTTTGTTGTTATGTACTCTTTTTTATAACATACTACAACACTCCTTATTTTACAAAGAGGAGGGAGGAAAGGAGTTATGTGTTCTTTGTATTAGCAATCTTTCAAGGGATGCTACTTATTCTGCGTGCTAACTTCATGGTCACATTCATTGACATGGCTAATGCTAACAGGCGAATGCTTTTTTTTCCAGAAACTAAATTCACAGGTCAGTATTTGTTTTTCTCTGTTTCTTGCTTATTTTTTAGATGACTAATCATGTTAGAGCTGCTACAGGTAGCTGCTATGTGAAAAGCTTTGTTACAATGCAAAGCAATACAAAATCCTAAGAATGCCCTTTTAAACTCTGACACATTTCAGTAGTATGCAAGGAAAGAAGCTGTACGTTTGCCACAGCAAGCAAAGGTCATATGAAAATACTAAGCTGGATATCAGGCAGCAGGTTTTACTACTTACTGATTAGTAAAAATAATAAGTAGCTCTGTAGTGTAGTGGTTTACAAATTTGCTTAGGAAATATAAGGTTGCTGGTTTAACCCTTTTAACACCAAGTCACTGAGGCCAATACACCTGTTAAGAGTGAGCTATCACCACCAACACATCTGTGCAAGCGCACTTTGCATTACTATAATTACACAACAGTTTGTCTTGTCGAAAAAAAAATCCCAATGGTTTCTGAAAGCTGAGAAAGTGCACTTCACAGCCAGCATGAAGTTATTATGGTAATTTCACTCGTGCTACTACCAGAAGTCCATGAACATAGTTTTTTTTATCCTTTGTAACCCCATGACCTATTTGAAAGATTTAAAAAAAAAAATCCATCAAATTTGTCTTGAATTGCTCTATTTTTTGGTACCAAAATAAAGAGAATTTAACATAATTTAAAAAAAAAAAAAATCAGGTGACCTTGCCATTTGGTGTTTCATCAGGAAGGGTGTCCATTGTAAAAACTCTGGATCAAACATGTGGAGCTATCCACTGTGGAAAGGCAGCAGCTGACAGTAGCTTCTTGATGAGAAGAAATAATGCCAGCAACCTGTTTTGAAGCCCTTTAAATCCCGAAGCTCTCTCCATTATGTAAATGTTCGTTTCAGGCTAACTCTAGCTTTGTCCTGTCTTCTGTCAGTTTCCCTCTTTGCCTTCTTTGCTTCTTCTAATAATCTTTTTCTTTAAATAATCTTAAATATCTTTTAATAATCTTTTTCTTCCAAAAGTGTTTGTGTATATGCCATGTATGTATCTCTAAAGATAAATGTTTAGAACTAGCAGTGCAGGAATTATACAGAGGGCTTATGGTCTTAGACTCTTATGGGGAATGCAATATGCAGCCGATAGTGATTTAACAAGTGTGACCCCACGAACATCAAAAATTTATTACTGTATATGTATTCTTATATAGCAAGAAACTGTCAAAAATCTGCTGTGGTATTTGCTTCTGAAAATAGTTTATGCCTAATGATTAGCCATTAGGCCTAAATGCAAAGAGCAAACAGTAGATTTCATAATAGAAAGTTAAAGAAATCATGTTGTCTAATGTCTCTTTTAAGCAACATTATTATTTTTTTATGAATACTAGAATTACCCAACTATAAAGCCTAATTTAAAAAAAAAAAAAAAGCATTTCTCTTTGATTTTCCTAACATCCTAACATTTTATGAAGTGGACTGCTAATGTTGCATATTTGAGGTTATTTGGGATACAGCCATATATCTTTATACAGATACAGAAACGTGATGGGATCTATTTTGACATTTTCAAAGCATTTATCAGTCTTATTATCACCATATATTCAATACTCATTGGCTTTTAACTTCTCTCTTTTGACTTTCCCAACTAGTTTATGTGCAGGCTTCTATATGGAAATGTGAATATGAATTCAAGTAAATATGGACTTTTCAATAGAGGAACTATTGTGTGGCTGAAAGATCAAGTCCATTGTAGCTTATGTGGGAAACAATGAGTGTAGGGGTGTTGGTGGGCAGACAAAGTGCCGTGGGACACCTCCCAGGCTCCTCGGGATCTGGCCACGGAACATCTCGGTAAATGCGGTCAGACAGATGAGTCTCGCCTCGGAGCGCTGCCTCCCAAGGGCAGAGTGACATTTTCTGGGGACAATATGGGACTGCAGTGACATAGAAAACACCCCCCTCCTCCTCTACACTCTGCATTTCTATGGCGCCTCTTCTTTTTCCCAATCTCTCCATCCTTTCCTACATTTCTCTCTCACTTTCCCTTTTCTGATAATTTCCCTGGTCCTGAGTGCTGCAGTAACTGCCTTCTGCATTTTCATTCTGTTACAGGTCAGAAGACTTGACTAAGTTCCAAAAGCCTGGTGGCACTGCACCAGGGAGTAAAATGGATGAAAATGTGAGTGGGTTCAACAAAGGAAAATGATTACTGACAGAAAAGGTACACAACGCCAGAACAGTGCAGCTTTCTGAAAATCATATATGGAGAACTGTGTCATAAATATCAAAGCTCCTAATATAGTCAAAAACACAGGACCAGTCACTAATTTGAGAGACATTGAGTATATTTTGAGCCTTTTTCATGCTTAAAATGTGTTTTTGTTTTTTTATCTACTGGTCCTAAGATTTTTCTGTGTATTTACATTTTTAATTCTCTTTATTCTAATGTTTGAAGTTATAATTTTTATGTTCAGTAGGTTGGGTTTTGGATTCAGTTTCTAGTGACTTATTCTAGTCATCCTGAGCCACCATTTCATTATATTTGATTTCTGGTTCCTGTTTAGTTTTATGAGCTTTAGATTCCTGTTAAGAATGAATGTTCTTGTGTCAGTTTTAAGTTCTAGGTGTTTATTTAACTTCAGTTCCTGTTTTGAGTTTATTATTTCTTGTGTGCTTTGTTCCTTCAGTGTATCCCTGTCTATTCCTCCCTCTGTGTCTTTGTGTTTTCATTTGTCCTCGAGTGTTCTTTCAATCTTTATCTTCATGCTTAGTGTGAGTCTTCTTATCTCCTAGTTGTTTCCTGTTTCACTTTGATAGTTATTTTTCTGTAGTGGCTTGTTTTGGGCTTTAATTCCCGTCCTCAGTGTATAAATAGTCCTGTCTTCCCATTGTCATTTTCAGTGATTCTGTTATGTTCCCTTTGTGTAGCTTTGTGTCATTCCTATCACCTTGTGTTTTTGAATTACTATTTACATTACATTATAGATCATCAAAATAAATGTAGACCAACAGTTTAATTCAGATGTATGTCAGTGTCCCCACATGTATTTACTGTTCACCCCCTTGTACAGTGCTGTCATCCGTTTGAGTCAGACTGCGCATCTGTCATTGTGGATCGGTACAGTGGTCTGTGTGACAGATGAGTCCTTCCCCCTCAGCAGGAACTCTCTCCAGGGAGGTGCAAATTTCTGCGCATCGAAGCATTGGCAATCACGCATAGCACCTTGATGAGAGACAGGCCCCTGCCACTTGATTGACTGGCATACTAACGTGACGCGATGGCTACAAACACCACAGGCACAGAAACATAAAGACCACAGGCAACAAGCCACATCCTTGACACACAGAAACATGCATGGACACACAGAACAAATCACTGCACATTAAGAGCTCGCCTTTCACTCTCTCTCCTGGACTAAATAGTGTGACTAGCTGATATCCATGGCTAATCTCATTTGGGTATGTCACAGAGGAGAGGATAGGTTGCTACTGAAGCTGGACGAATTGGGTATTACTGCTGATTACACAAACACAAGACTCTCCATCATGGTGGAGGATGTTTTATTGTCCACTTCAGAGAGGTAGGATAATATATTCAATCAGGGTTTGAAGAGTTTCTTGACATGGGTAACAGTGGGTCAAAGACAATTAACTTTCAAGGGTCTGGTGAATCGGGGTTAAAAGCATCCAATCAAGTCAAGCAAGTAATTTGCTGTCTCCCTTGTTGCACTGCTAAAGCCAGTTAGTGGTCGATCCAATTAAGACTTTGGTTCAAAACTGGCCCTGTTTCCCCTTGCAGTGGCGCCCTGCAGGTAGAGATGCACAGAGCAGGAAAAGATCTCTGCAGAGGGCTGTCTGTTGCACAGGGATTGTTTGACACTCTACTTTGATTGCTCTATTTTTCTGCGCTGAGTTTCACTGTAGGAGGCTAACGGGCTCAGTTCAAGACAGTCTTTCTGTCTGTCCTCCCGAATGACGACAAGCATGGAGCTCCCACAGCAGGACACTGATTGGGTGAGAGATTCAGCGCCTGGCGAGAGTGAGAGAGAGGAAGGACCCAGCGGTCCTGCTGTTTGTTTAAGAGCAGGAAGCCGTGTGGAAAGGCCTAATGTCTTAATTGGTGTGAGTGGCAACGGACGGTACCTGACGAGACCCATTAATCAGGGCTGGTTGAAAAGGCTAGAGGCTTGGATACCAAGAGAGAAAGAGGGGGGGGTCAGACCAGTGCTGTATTTCAAGCAGAGCCCTTTAGCTGCCTCGTCCTTCTGCCTCCCACAATCCAAGACACCCACTGACACCCTTGCAGCTGTGTCTGTCACACTGAGTTACTCAACCACAGAGTGCAAAACAATACAAAAATAATTAGGATTTATTTAGACCCACACACACGCATGTGTTCCGTGGCACAATAACACAGCAACACAGCAATATTAAGTGCTATATGTAAACAGTGTTGATCAGTGATATGTGCAGGAGGGCTAAGGTTCCTCTGAGAGTTTTTCATCTCTGTTTGTCATGTTTAACATTGCTCTTGCTTCTGGGTGACAATGAAAGCTGTGTCTCACAACTCAGAGAGCTACCCTCGAGAGAGTGTTACTGTAAAACAACGACACGCACATACTCAAACATGCACACAGACTATAAAGAGAAGAAATAATCACAGACGCTCGTGCATAATACATACATACAAAAGTTTTCCCCTAAGTCCAGCCCATCAGACAACAGCCATTGTGTTGCTTTGCACAGTGATTTTTTTTCCCCATAATTCTATTCCTCAGTCCGTCCTTTCTCCATGTTTGCCCCAATCTTGTCTAGGTCACTTCACCTAATGGAGTAAAATGGGGGCCCCAAGGCCAGGAGTTGTCCTGTGGACACAAACACCCATGTTTCAGGACAAAGACTGTTCTGCCCCTGTGTCTCTGCCGCAGGCTTGCAGTGAGAGATGCCACTTAACTGCCTTTTGGATTGCCATTTTCTCTGTCCATTCGTGGGCATGCCATTAAAGCGAGGCCCTCTTTACATCTGTGTCACTGCATTTATGGCTGTCCTGCATTTCCTTCACTGACATAAGAATAATTTTCAGCATGATATTACTGTGATGCTGCAATAGAAGTGCACCATACTGCAAGACATAAATGCAACATATTATTCATTTTGTAGTGAGCCTGTTATATTTTCAAGAGTTTCTCTTCAGGTTTCATTTTCAAAACTTCTTTTTGTGTTGAAAGAACAAATGTATAGAGCACATATAAAATATACTTTTAATTAGTTTTTTTTTGAGCAATGTTTTTCCTTCTGATTGATTTCCATTCACAAAATGCCTCAGCTCGAAAACTGAGAAGGACCCAGTGGTGAATTTACCTCTCATTTTACATTGTTTGTAAGATGGTGAAAAAAGAGCATTTATACTCCGTTTACTTCTAAAAAAAATCTATTCCCCAAACTCACTGAAATGTGTCTTTATCACACAGGGCTAATCAATTGCAAAATGATCACCACAGGCTTTGAGACACCGTGACCTAGTGCCTACCCACTGTTTCAGAGGGAGGCTGCAATATGAGCATTTCTGCTGGATGTGCCACCAGCACATTCAACCCCACACAGCCGTTCCTATCAGGAAATGTAAGCTGTAGAGGGACAGTTTGCTTGGTGGCCATTGTTTTCTTCAACTGTCCGCCCACCAAAACTCATCATCTTAATTGTCCCTTCTGTTGATGTGAAATTCAATAAACGTGGCAGGGACCATTTTGAATTGATTTTGAATAGATGCCACTGCCTGGGTGTCTACAATCGTGACAGCTCGAGGAAAGTTGATGTACTGTATTAGACAAAGTGTGCATGTGTATGCATTTGGGGGTGGGGGTGGGTGCTTCTTCATTATCTTGACTTGAAAAGTGTTTTGCTCAGAAATGTGGCACACCAGTGACAAATTGTGTCAGCACTGCCCACCCTCCATTTTTTTTTTTAACATAACCTTGCTAGTAGTGCATAGCAAATCTGTCTCTTCACATTTGTATAGATATGTTCAATTGCTTACAGGGCATGAATTTCTCTTTGGCGCGGGAAAGTGGGGAGGTAAAAATGAAAGACCATCAAGTCATTACTTTTCACATGGCTGCACTCAACTCATTGCTCTTTGATAGCATGCCTCTGCAACTTAAGCTGTGAATAATGATGTTTTTTTTTTTTTTAGCCCTTTTAACCTTGACTCAGATACAGCTTGACCAATCTTTAACATGCTGCATTTCCTAGTAGACCTGCTGTCTCCTGGGACACCACCAGCAAAATACTAGTGGTGTTGGAGCCAAGGAAGATACAGGTTTGGAGCTACTTTAGTGTATTGACTGCAGATCATACAGACAGAGATCAAAACATGCAAAAGGACAAGTAATTCTTGTAGTTAATTGATGAAGTCTTTCCATGTCTACTTTTTTTTTAATCCAAAAAAAGCATGAAATGCCTTTGACTGCTCTTTTTTGATAAATCAGTAGCATTGATCTACAGAATCAACGGATGTGCTCTACTCTCCAGACAGCAATCAAGACATTCCAGTGCCTGACACCCATTTCCTCTCTCATCCTCAGGCTACATTGATTTTATGAAAGAGGGGCTCTGCTAAATCCAGTCGGTACTTTAGAACTTCATAGTCTTCTATAGCCCATTATCACTGTGGCTCATGGGGCCTTTCTGCCATTGGGAATGACAGCTATTTCAGAGAATCTTGCCAGAAGGTTTGCCTTATTGCCATTTCATCTATGTTTTTAAAAACTCCATTGCTTTCATGCTCTTAATTTGTAATTTCCTATGTCAAAAGGGGTTTTATTTATTTATTTTTTGGCAGATTTCAAGTATTAGCTCAGTGCACCACTTTATGTCATATTATATAGACACTCTGTGCTATATACTGATATTGGGTGAGTGCTGTTCCCACATGAGAACCTAAACTGCAATTTAAGTATATGATGTAAGTCGATAAGCTGTCTATATCCCAGCAGATTAAGGCCCAGTGGTTCCGGTGCTGAAATAATATTTGTGCAATACCTTGAGCTGTTCTGGCAAACTTAACAAGGCACTATAACAAGAAAAGATTTGCATGACTTACAAAGACATTTTTAGGTATTAATGGACAGTTTTACTGGAAGTGAAAGAGTAACTTGCCTGCTTATATTGGAAGAATGTAAACTTTGAACAAGAATATTCCACAACTGCCTTTGAAAAAATATTTCTCATTATTTGACCTGTAGTCATGACAGGTCATTATTCAAACAAGAAAAAAAAAATATTTCAAATGTAAAAAATGTGTTTATCAATCATTCAATCCCTGTACAACTGCAGTGAGAGCTTGGTCTATATTCCCAGCAATAAGTCGGACTTGTTTTCTGTGAGTGTTGGACTCTGCCAGGGCTGCCCTTTCTCATGAATTCTGTTCATAATTTTTATGGACAGAGTTTCTAGGTGTAGCCAAGTGGTGGAAGGCTTCCGCCTTGGTGGCCTCAGAATCTCATCGCTGCTTTTTGCGGGTGATGCGGTCATGTTGGCTTCATCAGGTGGTGGCCTCCAGCTCACAGTGGAATGGTTCGCAGCTGTGTGAAGCAGCTGGCATGAGAATTACCAGTCTGAAGTCTAAAGCCATGAACCTCAGCCGGAAAAGGGTGGCATGCCCACTTCGGCTCAGGGACAAGTTGTTGCCCCAGTAGGAGGAGTTTAAGTATCTCGAGGTCTTGTTCACAAGTGATGGGAGAAGGGAGCAGGAGACTGACTGACAGATTGGGGCTGCAACACTGTACCAGTCTGTCGTGGTGAAGAGAGAGCTGAGTGTGAAAGCGAAGCTGTTGATTTACCATTCAATCTACATCCCTACTCTCAACTATGGTCACGAGCTTTGGGTAGTTACCAAAAGAATGAGATCGCGAATACAAGCGGCAGAAATGAGCTTCTTCTGAAGGGTGGCTGGCCTCTCCCTTAGCGATAGGCTGAGGAGTGCGGTCAGTCGGGAGGGGCTCAGAGTAGAGCTGCTGGTCCTCCACATCAAAAGGAGCCAGTTGAGGTTCGGGCATCTAACTAGGATGCAATTCTTGGGTGAGGTGTTTGGGCATGTCCTACCAGGAGGAGGACCTGGGGAAGACGCAGGACGTGATGGAGAGATTATATCTCTCAGCTGGCCTGGGAACGCCTAGATAAGCTGGAGAAGGCGGCTGGGGAGAGGGAGGACTGGGCTTCTCTGCTTAGGCTGCTGCCCCCTGACCCGACCTGGATAAGCAGAGGAAAATGGATGGATGGTGTTTATCAAATATGCCAGATTTATTTATTTATTTTTAGGAAACAACCATCCTTCCAAATATAAGGTTACATTTGTGATTTTCAACAGACATTCACATTTGGTGTAACAAATAATCATTGAGACTCCTGTCACAATCTCAACCTTTTGTTTTGCTACATAACTTTCATGTGTATTTTATATGTTTCTCTCTCACTTTTTTAAATTAATTTCCAACTCAGCAACAGTACTGATTCTCACATATTATACAGACACTCTGTACTATGTGAAAAGCATGATAATGTAGACCTCGTGTCTATAATGCCTAATCTGCTTACAGAACATCTGGCATTTTTCCTGAAATAAATAATTTACACTTGGTCAGGTTTTTGGCTCGTGTCTTTTATTTTGCATGTGCAACAAGGTAGGGCTAAAGGACCGGACATTTTTAGAGTGACAGGGGCTTCTAAACTTTGTCTTTCAGGTTCAGTTCATCCAGATTACACACACACACACACACACACACACACACACACACACACACACACACACACACACACACACACACACATGCAGCCAATAAATATTCTGTATAATATCTGCAGTGTTTACTGTAAAAAGATTATATTTATATATATAATGGCAGAAGTATCAAAGATGGATCTATGCAATCTAAGGAAAAAATTTCATCTGTCTGCATGGCCAGATACTAACCGAGGTAAGTGGAGAATTTGGATGAACTGACCCTTCTGAAGTCAAGCATGTGAGGCATGTCTGTGAAAATGCTTTATGTTGTTTCTTACTGGAGCTGATTAGATGAACTAAAGCACTTTCTTATGCTTTATGCTTAATAAATTCCTCCTACAGCGCAAAGCCTCACATTTAACCCCCTCTTCGTAATTTATAATGTGTGTTTTTGTTATTCCAACATTACTGTAATGTACTGCACCATATCCGTGGAGTATGGATTGGATTAGATGCAGAATACATAAAGGGATTAGTGCGATCAGTGTCAATCTCCAGCAGAAATGATTTATATTGCCTAAGGTTTACTTATTCTTTTGAGACAAAGACAAGTCATGATTAATTAGTTACAAAACATTGCATTATTGCAGTGACTCATAAGGTGAGGAAAAAAAACAAATTTAATTTGGAATATCTGTTCTGTCTGATGTATGATTTTTTGTGCTGTGCTTGTAATTGTGCTCTTGCACAGTAAATCTCCCATTCTGTTCAGTGAAATGCAACCCTCACAACTCGCTTGGGAAATACATTCTGTTATTGCTCTGGATAAATAAATAAATTCAATTATGTCCTATGCATCGAATAACTTGGCTCAGCTGTGCCTGTTTCAAAGTGACTAATGTTGCAACGGGGAGCAGTAACAGAAACACGGAAGAGCGTTCCTGACACTAAAGCAGATATCATCATACAAATTCAGACTCAACCTATCAATGCAGGCGTCACTCCCACGTCCAAGAGCCATGCAGAACAGATTGAGAAGCTTCTAATTTCAGCCAGGTTTATTGAGGCGTCAGATTGCACCTGCTGTGGGCACACATGCCGATGGCCTTTCAGACCTTAACTTTCTGTCTCAATCAGGGGAAATGATTGCCTGGCTGGCTGTTACCTGCCTGCGTCATCCTGTAATTATACTTACTTCCATTTAGAGACACATGCCTAGCAGCTCTGACTGGGGCCTGACAGCTCCCACTGAGAGACTATGGGCTGGGTATCAGCGAGGACTCAGCTAGTGAGTAGATGAGGTCATATTGTACTGCCTCTGTTTCTACTTAACAATGAAAGTGCACATGCTCATGACTCACTGTCAGCTTTTCATCATCATCTTAAATTTTGTGCATTTTATGTTTTCGTTCCAGAATCATTCAAAGAGTTCGATCCGTCTGTGTAAGATTGTGAGACTGTTAAACATAAATCCAAAACTGACCATCAGAATCCAAGAAAACCAGTGGAGCACCTCAGGCACATGCTGGTGCTCACCTGAGAGTCCACCCCAACAGCTGCGTTAGTTCACAAGTCTGGCTTAATTTCACAAAACCTCAGATTTGTTTGTTCTGTAAGTTTCACCAAAGCTGTCTGTACTTACTGTGTAAACCCGGCTCAGCTGGGTAGAGTCATGACAAAATAGGCTGTGTCGCCATCTGTTTAGAGAAAGAAACATGAAACACTCCTGTACACAAGTTTGTTTTCTCTTTCCTTAATGAGTGACAAAAAAAAAAAAACTACACATAAGCATAATAGTATAATATTTCTTATTTTTCCAGCTGTTTTCAGATGCTGCAGATGGTTCTGAGAATGTTATCTTTCACATGACACATTTTTAAAATACTTTAGAAAAGACGTTACAACAAGAATTGTCCGCTAGGATGGATGTTTGTATGTTTTTCAGTGCTTGTAGGCTCCCTAGATTTATGTGTATCATATTAGTGAGCTTGGAGCCTAGATACCAAACTCTGTATATTCTTCTGCTGTAATAAATCATTTTAAAGGTGAGTTGTGTGACTAAACTAAAAAAAAAAAAAAGTTTATATTTGTGTACTCTTCACAGTCACATCTGTTGCTAAAACCCAGCAGCTTAAAGATATCTAGTCAACACAAATGCTACACCATGAACTAAGTGTAACTGACCTTTTATGCATACAACATTTTGTATGCTGTATACAAAAAAAGGAGAAATAAATAAACCGTAGTTAGCATTAGTCATCGTTTCTGAGTCTGAAGTGGATGCAGGATAAGCATCAGCAAAAAGACAGACACAACCACAAACAAAACATTCAGCTGGAATGCTGAGACACACGACCCAAAAGTGACGCACCACAGCTGAATGCCTTGACAATGGCTAATTTATCTGTCATGTCCATGGCATATGCCTCAATTAGAAAGTAATTTTCTACATACATCATTGTTCGGCTTTCTGGTCTATTTTTTCCCGCTTTCCACACTGGTTCAGCTGCAACAATGCTATACATTAGGTGCATTATCACTGCCTCCTGGGGCTTTTTGATCACAAAACATAGCGTCCACGTTTCTAGGGGACTAAAAGAGAAATTTGGGGCATGGGGTTATGCATTGCATCAAGATGATGGGCCATTTTGCCAAATGGAACCCAATATGGAATGACTTTCTTTAGGAGCTGCAGACAATAGCCATCAGAGCTGCAGGCCAGAACAAAGAGGCTTCATTATCATCTGTGGCTCTCATTCCGTTACTCTTGGAGTAATGAGAAAATCAAATAGAAGAGAAAACTACACAGAACTGAAATAAATGTTCAAGGTTATACAACTGATGGAAATGTGTTGGAGCCACATTTTTTCCCCCCGTCTTGCTTGTCAATAATTGCATCAGCTCCTGGATGTGGCCATATCACATTTCTGCAGGATATAAAGGACAAGTCAACCTGTGTGTGCTGTAATGAGCTTTTTGATTAAGAATGAAAATCCGCTTGAGGGGAAAAAAAAAAAAAAAAAAAAAAAAAGTATTGTGCTAGAGTAATTTCCTCTCGTGCCACTATGTGCCTGCCTGCGTACATAGAAAACATTAAGCTGCTGCTGTAGCCAAACATTCCCATCCTCCTCCTTTCCATGTAATCTACCCAGCCAATAAGCCAAAAACAAGCACTTCTGTTTGACATTTATGCATCTGTGTACATTTTTTTGTTTTTGTTTTTTTAATGAGATGGCTTGGTGGCAGCTATTTATCTTTCAAACACTCATATTAGAGCTTGCTTCCATCAGCTTCGTTTAGGCTTGCACTCAGACATTATAAATCCACGTCTCAGAGGAAAGTAAGCAGAATGGCCTGAAATAGGAACGAGGCTATTGTTGAGAGTGCATTAACAAGAGGTGTGCTCCTCTGTCACTCTTTGGATAAAGTCTCTACCATCAGCCTCATGTTTAACACACCTCAACCTTGTTATCTTCTACCCCCCCCCCCCCCCCCCCCTTCTATCTCCATTTCATTGTCTTTGTGTGTCTGTGCATCCTGTTTGCATCTGTTGTTCTTTTGGCCTATGTGCAGAGTTCATTACTCTCTTTCTCGCTTCATTACAGCCTAAAGATGGGCTGTCATCACCATTGACGGATGCACATGAGTGTTTCTCTTCTCTCTTCACCCCCCCACTACCGTGAGAGGACACCCAGTACAGCACAGCAGGCAAGATGGTGGCATGTGCATGTTTTTGTGTCTCTTATTTAGTAGATGGAACTATTTCAGTGCTCTCACAAGACCCTCAGAGCTGTTATCAGTGGAAATAAAAGTCACCTGCCTGTGAGAGAGATCCAAGCAAATCAGCCAAGAGGAGGAGCAGGAGAGAGAGTGAGGGATGTTTCTAATTAGAGCTCATGGTGAATTTGGTGGCAATAGTGGGGTTGTGGTGATGTCTGTTTTGCTGTAAAGCTTCAGGGCTCTGGTAGACTTCCACTGGCTGTGTATTGATGACATGCTGGGTCTGCATGTAGAGATAATCAGCCTCTATTCAGATGAGGATCAGGCAGGTTTGTTTGCTGGAATCCTTAGCACCGTATCCCTGCCATATAAACACCATGCACGCCATGCGTGGCGGGAGGCTGTTGCTGCTGCCAGGGGTAACAGAGATGAAGCATAGCTGCTGATTGAATTATAGCTTTCATCAAGTGATTTTCTTTTCAGTTACCGTGTGAGTCACAGTTGCTTCATATTCTCCTTTTGAAAAGTTTTCATGACCAGAATTAACTTTTTCACAGAGCAGAGTAGTTCAGAAGAGTCTCTGACAAGTCACTGGTTTTGAGTGCAGGCTACTGAGGCTCTCTGCAGAGAAATGTAAAACTCACAAACCAGTGATGGAGGTTTGCACAGCACAAATCTATTTTTGGAAACCTGTCAAAGGGGATAAAATACAAAGATACAATTTTAAAAAGCAAAAAAACGTACTAGTTGGTATTTACAAGTTCAGGTCACTGAAAGATTTTTTTTTTTTACAGGGTTGTAAAAAGCTCCTGATCACTGTCTGCAGAGCTGCTTCCTTCTTCATCCTTTATGATCCAAACACTTATACAGGCCTGTAGGGGGCAGTGTGGGAGTCTGCTTTTTCAGAGGTGTTTGACAGATAGGATTACTAATTTTGTAACTGCATAAAACACACCCTTTCATCCAGGTTAAGCTAATGCAAGAAGGGATTCTGCATGGGTAGATTTCAAAAACTTTATTGAATTTCTCTGTGATAAGACTATTTTCAAATTAAATTATTTTCTTTGAAAATATGTTAATCAGACAACAGTTTTGTCTCTGTTGGTATGAATTTTCTTTAACACTGCACAGCTTTTTGAGACTGTCGTAGTCTGAAGTAGTGCATCTTTTCTTGTCATGGTATCTTTTGGCGAAAGCTGGAGAAAAGTATGGAAGTTTGACGGTTGTGGTTTGAGTGCTGGAGTCCATCTGTGGCAGAGCAAGAAGGTTACTGTGTCATTTCCCACTCCACTGCACTAACATCTTCAATTAACAGCAGCCAGATACTGATTACATGTTTTCGGGATGTTGCTTTGCCTCTGTGACCAATCTTCTCACACTCTGCTGGGCTCCAAACTGCCAACAGAAAGCTAAGGTTACAGAAGCGTGCCGTGGCAGCACACGTGCCTATACCTTTACCACTGTTTCCCACTGCTGCTCTTTTAGTCTGCAGGGGGATAGACAACCAAACATGACTTAAGAATTTGTGCATAATCACATCTCCAGGTGTAAAGGAATTTGTGCATGTTTTTTTTTCCTCCCCTGGCTGCATATGGAGTGCATAATCAGTTGGCACTTGACCTTGACTTGTATCATTAATTCAGTGAGTAAACTGTCAGCCTCTCTCACCAGCTGTGCTCCGGATTATAACCTCGGTTTCTTGAAGGTCAAGTGTTCTTCACAAGAGTTTTAACTTTTCCTTAAGGGAGGGGCTTTTTCAGCCATCTATCTATCTATCTATCTATCTATCTATCAAATAATATCTGTGGGAAAAAACAAACAAAACTTTAAGTGTTTGTAAAAGCTTTAAAAAGAACCAGAAATGTTAAACACTAACTCATTTCTGGGCTAGTATTTATTTCTCCACTGCATCATACTGACTATACCAATAATACACCTGATTGGTAAAATCCATGTGATTCATTGGGGTAATGATACCAACAAACACTAACTGGCTCAGTTAGTAAAGTGAAAAGGGCAGAAGAAAATAGGCTGTTTCTCAATTAAAGTGGTCACTCGTCAACCGGTGGTTGTTCCCCAGTCTTTAAAAATGTCTGGCTGGGATTGCTAAGAGTACCTCTAATCCATGTTTAACAGTTGAGGAACACACACTCAAACCCGTCTGATGAACTTCCACTTGTGCTCTATGGAGATCTCTACTTGAGCAAATCAGAAGTCTGGTCAGAGAAGATTAGACATGTGTTAGAGCTATTTGCACTTTCAGAGGGACTCAAACATTTTGTTACTCATAACAAACACCTGCCTATGACGTACAAGCTGTACAAGTTGAAATATCTTTTTCCTTTTTAGTTCAGTTAGCTATAGGCTCTAAACATGAAGGCAATTTAAAACAATGCATAGGTATATGTATATGATCACCTTACTGTAACGCTTGCCCACCACTGCTTCAATCTCCTTGTTTTCAGCCGCTGTGACTCTGTTATAGTAGCAGTTGAACAACTGAGTTACCAAGCCAGGAAATTTATTTAGAGCCCAGAGCCTGACTGCATTCAGTTTATTATAGCGCAGCTAACAAAGTCCTTCTGTTTGGCCAGATAAAGCCAAAGGCTGCTGCCTTTTGTTGGTCCCATCAGAGGCAGCACTGATCAGCTCAAGATGCCCTCAATTCTTCCTTGGCCAGCGAGGAGTGAACAATGAATTCCTCCAGTCTTTGAATCTATTGTGAAGTTTTGCTCAAAATAATGTCTACCCCGTGTCCCCACCAACACCCCACCTGCCTTCAAATTACATTAAGGATGCTCTAGCACATTTACCACCGGACAAATCAAATTGCCATTTTAGAAGGAGGACCGGGGTTAAATGAGGCTTTCAAGAGATTTGGACCCAGACCGACTTTTAAAAGCTCATCAAGCAAAACACTTATCCTTGACATGCCCTTTAGACCTCAGTGCCTTAGAATAGAGTCTCCTCTGCTTATGTTTATAAGGATACATCACGTCACCTGCTCTTCCTTGTTTGCAGTGCTACAGAGCTCAATCAAATAAAGCATTGCTGACTGAGGCTGGGTCACTGCGGAGATGTCCCTGTCTTTGGCGTGATATGGCCATCTCAAGTGAAATGAGCTGGAAAACCTGCTGTCATGAGGTGGCAAAGGAGACGCAGAGTGTGGATGGAAATAGATTGTAGTCAGAGCTAGATCTGACTTTTGATAACAGACAAGCCAGCCCTTGTGTGAGCGGACACACTGATGCGCAGTTAGCAGGAGCACTCATCCTCGGAGTTAATATAAGTCACATGAACCGTGAAGGGCAGAGGTCAGAAGAGGTTAGTCACACACTTGCACACCACCTATGTAGAAGATCGAGATGCTAAATGGGAAACAGCATCTGTGAATAGTGAAATTAATACGTTTGGAGCACAGACCAATCTACATGTGTTATTTTGGTATAGTCAATTTAGTATTGGTGGTCAAGCATGAGTTTTCATCTGTATTATGTAATCAGAAAATGATAAACAGGAAGCTGAGGCAGAAATGTATGCTATTTGCATTCTGATTGATCGCTTAAAAAAGAAAATGCCAAAGCAAAACTGAGGAATTTCCTCTATGCGATTTTTTTTTTTTGGTGCCAACCTAAGGATTTTAAGAAATACAACAATTGCCTGCTATTTCAACATACACCTCAGCTGTAACTAATAGTAACTCTTCTTGTTTTTTAATGCAGGAAAAACTAATATAGATGGCTGGAAGTCCACCTGATCTTCAGCTTTTTGGCAATTTTCACTTTACACAGGAAATGTCTTCAGTTTTGGTTGGAGGGGTGCCATATATTCTGAATAATTCCTTTATTATCGGTTCCATATAGTTGACCTGAAACAACAGCGGAAGCCTGTAGCATAAATTAAGATTCTATCAGGTTTGATAGTGTGATGACCGCTAAAGTGTAAGCACCTTAACTGTCTAAAAGGTGAGGGGCAATCTAAAGGATTGATTAAGGGATTTGGGATTCACACTGAACAAACCAAAGAGGAAGGCAAGGTTGAAGCCCGAGGCCAAGACAAACAATTAGCTTGCTCTCTTACCCGTGCACATTTCCACTCACACATCCACAGTCAAAGAAACAAAGGAAACCTGAAGTCATCTCACACCTCTCTGTGTTTTAACCCCAGAAGCCTCAGACGAGACTGGAACTACTTTACAACACATTTATTACTTTACTACTAAGGAAATTCTGTCTGGTCATATGTGTCACAGAAGCTTTCACATTAATGTATTTTGAATATTGTCTCAAGTGTCCTATGGATTTTAAACCCGAGATGCTGTTTATTGCGTGGCACATGTCAGTGTCTAATGGGCTCTGAATGGAAGTGTGTTGTATAATGGTTGAGTGTTCATGACACCCTGTCCTAACCCTTTTTCTCCAGTGACGGTCAATGCCACTACTGAGTATAGTGGGCCATAACTGAATTAGTAAATTCAATCTTCCACAACAAGATTGTGTGCTCTTGAAAAAACACTCACTCTACACTTTTAGTGTAATTGCCCCAACAATTATGCTAATTTACTTTACTTAATGCACTATGTGTTTGTTATAACTAAAATCCTATGCTAATTTAAATGGAAAGGTTTCTTCATTATAGATAAAAGGCTCAGATAAATTGTGTGCTCCATTTTAAGATTGCTTTCAAGTATTTGTGCACTAGAAGTGTTTTTAAGAAAGGATGGTCATGAGGGGTCATATTTAGGCTATAAAGGTAATTCTAAACTAGAAAATGCTAACTGTAAATATCATAGCTTTTCTCTCTCTATCTCGTTGGAGCATAGTGAGACTAGGGCCACACACACAATCTTTCACTTCTATTAGAAATGCATTTGCCTCTAGCCTTTGCTCTCCCCAGCTGGTCACATCTGTGTGAACAAGCAGAACAGGCACAGCCGTTCGGCCTGTGTACAGCATTCATGAGCAGTTGTTGCTTGGCAACCTTAAAACTCTAGGTGATTGGGGATGTCTAGCTGCCTGGCTGATGGGTAGGGTTAAATGAAGAGGTGGTGAGTTTTAGCTAATATGGCTGCTTGAGACAAACTGGCTTTGACTTTCATGTTTCTGCCCTGACATCTGAGTTAGGTACAACATTTTTGATGTAGGGATATTTGATAAAATTAAAAAAAAAAAAGAACAACAAGCGTGAGTGCTTTAGTAAAAGCTCTTGCAAGGGGCAGTCATCTTGAAATCACACTGTTATTGGTTTAAAGGTTAGACTTTGAAAGTGAAGAGTGTCCCTGTGTGTTAGAGTCAAGACACAGAAGTAGAGGGTTTTGCAGAGGTGTGTGTGTGGCTTATAGAGTGTACTTGTGTGGGAGTGTGTGATACACTGTATAATCATGATGCTGTCCTACTGCATAGCCAAGGGCATGCCATCGTAATTGCTGCGAGTGATTCAATTATTATCTAGTTCTACCTACTCCACAGGGGGCAGAAGGTGCAATGGGACATTAGAAATGGATAATTTACTTCACTGTCAAGAGATGTGTAGTGCTTAGTCTTTTATCCATGGCAAAACACACATGATGGTAGGCACATTGCAAAAAAACATATGGGTGCAACTCTCTAAAAATGTGTTTTCTCCTCTTTTCTCCTGAAATGTCTCATGGCTCCATTAACTCTACATGCAACATTAGGAATGTCGTTTTACGGATTTCACAAAGACTCTTTAGTGAATCTCAAAGTAAAAGAAACAAACATACATTTTTGGTGCTTTAAAAAAAAGTGCACTCTGACACTTGAAAATGCACCCAAGTAAATGCAATTGTGTCTCATTCAGAAGGTGTCTACACTACTCTTAATGAATGGTGCTTTCCTATCTATGGTCATAACATGATGAGGCCTGCAGTCTGGCAAAAAGCAGCCATGTGTGAACAGTAATCATGTGGTGTCAATCATGTGCCTGAAGCTTTCATTCAGGAATCAATCAGCCTTGGGCGGCTTACAGGCAAATCAACACTTCTGCAGGTGGACAGGATGGACTGGCTGAATGGCAGCTTATTCTGTCTGTCAGCAAAGAATTGCGGAGAAATCGAACGCCGCCTCGCTGCAAAAACTATCCTGAACAGATTGCAAGACTTTTTTAAAAACGATTCTCTATTATATATATATATATATAAAAAAATTTTGCACACATAAAATCATCAGATTCCATACTGAGAAAACTTGATCTCGCCCTGTGTCTGTCATAGCAGAATAACAATCACATGAATTTTTAGTATAAAGCTGTTTTAACCATTGAAACGACAGAATATCACCAACCAGTATAGCTACTGTGAAAGGAAATAATGGCGAGTTCAGCGGCAAAGTCACTGATAAGCAGATGAATGAGTCACATTTTTACAGATGCTGCTATCATTCAAAACAAACTCAGTCCGTTTCTTGCTAAAATCTGGATATTAGTAGTAAAGAATGATAATACCACAGAATCGCTTCCAACATGCTTCTCCATCTGTTCCACAGAGAATTATTTCAGCTAACTAGTGCCTCAGATGAGCTGTAGTTCAGGGGAAATTTTCACCTTGAATGTTAGATTCACTGCTTGGATTTACACTGCAATAAAAGGACCAATTAAATGCCCATTCTCTTAGTTCCTCTTATGTCATGGTGCTGTTGGGCTGGGAAGACTTCAGCTGCTATCTGGCTGAACTTGGCCATTGTCTCATACCCTGCTGCCAATCCAGCCCATGTGTTGACATGCTTCATAAAAATGTAACTGCCATTTTACAGAGCTGTAACAAGCCACGCAGAGACACACTGGGTGTCCCTAACAGCCGCTTTTTTCAAAAAAATTACTGACATTGTAATTTACCGCTGAGAATGCAGTTGGTAATTAGCCACAACGATCAACAACAAAAAAAAAAAAGACCAAAAAAAAAGACAAAAGCACAAAAGCAGCAGTGCAGCCGCTGAGAGCAAATTGTTCATTTTCACACCAGTATGCACGTTTGGGACTGTAGCTTAAGACCTCCTCTGTACACATCATTCAAACAAGTATGAATTAGATTTAATTGTCCTGTCGCACAACTCATTCAAACTTCATTAGCCTTCTGGGCACAGAGGTGCATGATGCGGCAGTAGCAGAATCCAGTTGTGATTTAAGGCAGCTTGGGGGAAAAGGGGGGGGGGGGGGGGGGGGGGGGGGGTAGGCAGATGTTTCATGAGCTTTACACTCATGGTTAACTATTTATACTGTCTTTATACTAGATAGTATAAAGCTGGTCTAACTGTGAATGAATCTAAGCATCATCTGCATGAATTCTAATTCATCTCTAGCACTGACCGTGAACACGACAGCTACTGTAAAAAGTTACCAGAAAAGTAAATATTCAAGCAAAGCACATATACCTGAAAAGTACAGTAACTTCCCACCTCTGGTTATGATACATATGTCAACATACACAACAAAGCAGCAACAAACAAACAGCATAACAGGCGCATAGGAATTTTATCCAAATATCACTACGATGGGTTTCTCAGACTGTTCAATATAGAAACCCCCCACCCCCACCCCCAACACATGCATACTTAAAGCTTTGTTTCAGGTTCCTCTCGTTCTCGCCCACAATACCAAAAATGGCTCCCGACTGATCACCAATACCTGAGCAAATATGAAC
This sequence comes from Archocentrus centrarchus, assembly GCF_007364275.1. NCBI lineage: Eukaryota > Metazoa > Chordata > Actinopteri > Cichliformes > Cichlidae > Archocentrus > Archocentrus centrarchus. Next base: position 8,715,720 of record NC_044352.1, on the reverse strand, counting down.
AATATCAGAACGAATATGCCAAAGAAGCCAGTGTATTTATCACAGATCTATGTCTGGGAACATTTTAGAGAGTTGTGAAGGTAATGCAGTACCTTAAAATTATTAAGGCAGTGCAACCTTTTCAGGAAATTTCACCACTGCTTTGTCATCACAACCATTCCCAAACCCTATTCCCATTCAGACAGTAACTGATGAAGCTGTAGGCAGAGGAGATTGCTCCTTTTCTTAATGTAGCATATGGGAATTCCCAGGTGCCTAGGAGAATCAGCAGTACTGAGAATAGTGGGTGCTTAGATAACAAAAGGCCATGTGTCAGGTGTGGCAGGCCTTTGGCATGCTCAATGAAGAAGGTTTATGCAACACAGTTCTCCAAACTATGTATGTGCAGTAAATATACTCTTGGTTAGAGTCACTATAACTGATTAGCTGATAACTTGGGGCTGAATGTTTCCCTTTATAATGTTAAAACACTTCCTCAGGAATCCTAGCCTGAGCTGTGGGGACTTGAGTTTTTGTTTTCTAATACTAATAATAAAGATTAGTATTCACCAGTGTTTTTATCTGTCTGTAGATTTTACATTTAGCTTTTTTTTGTTTGTTTGCTTTCCTGATATTTTTTTAAGGGTATTGTTCTAGTGATTTTAACCCTGGTCCCTCAGTCTTCTTTAGGGCTAATAAGCAGCCAGTGTGACCACTGGGAGTATTAGAATTTGTGGTGACACCTGGTTTTGTAGTAGAACTGTGTGCAGTGGTACTGTATTAGAGTGTGATCATTGAGTTAGGGTGAGTGGAAATTTTAATAGTACTTCACAATGTCCTGCAACCTCTGCCTGCCCCCTTGTTTTTGACATGTTTCTGTATAATCAATAAAGCTGCTTGTAACAGCACTTCTCCTGGACACTTCTGACTGCAGTGTTTGTTTAAATTTTTAAAAAGTGGCCACCTCTGAAGAGGGCCACATCAACATAACTTCCATAACAGGCTCCTTAGATTTGGAAAGGAAGATGTGTCAGTTTTAATAAACTACAAACCTAAAAAAATCTTTTAAAAAAATTGTATTGTGGTAAGTAAAATTTCTATCATAATTGAACAAAGATAGTAAATATTTTATTCACAAAAACTGCCTACATGTTACTAATACCACTCTGTAACCAAACACCAAACGAGCCATCCATAATGGATGGGGGAAAGAGGCGGCTCTGATAGAACAAGCAGACCGCCGCCTAGTCAGCCATAATCTTTCCTAACAGTAGACCATATTTACAGTGGGATCATGTTTAACATACTGTAATGGTAGAAGTATTAATAAAAACAAAAGGATGTAAAGGGAGGTTCAATAGCAACCCCCAGATTGGATTTCCAACCTGCTCATCCAGCTGGGCTCAGAAGAAGAGAGCATGGATACAACACATTCAATAATGCTACTGAAAGTGTAATTTTCCTATTGCTCCACAATACTTTGGCCTTTGCAGATGTGCTTTCTTGATACTGGGTCTCTTTCATTTCAAATAAAAAAAGGAAATTATTTTGCCAAAAAATCTAGTTTTTGACAACATCTAGATTTAATGTTGCCAAAGTGATGGGGACATGTCAAAAACAGGACTTCAGTAGTAGTTCCAGTGGTTTAAATTTTTCTCTAAATAAGCTGGCAATATCCCTCATCATTATCAAGTGGACTGCAAATTGAACGGTGAATGAAAATATGAAAGTATTTGGGCAGTTCTGCTGATTGGGAAAACTTTTCTTTTTGAAAACTTTGAGCGCAAAAATTATAGTGGGGATGGATTCATAGGGGTTTGTTTCAGCAGCAGGTCATCTGCATATACAAAGATGCATTACATCTATCCTCTGTGAATTACCACATATCTCTGAGACGGAGAAGAACAAAAACACAAGGCTCAACAGCCAGGAGCAAAAGTGGGGAAAAAGGTCAGCCCTGACTTGTCACCTGTTGCTGGGGTAAATAAGGAGATCCAAAGGAGGTGGCGTATACAAAAGCAAGAGGGGAGAAATACAGAAATTTTATTCAAGCTAGAATAACTTCCCAAGAACAACAAAGAGGAAATCCCACCTGACTCAACCCAAAGGCCAAAGGTATCCAGAGAAAATAAAATCTCAGGGTGCTTGGTGGTCAAAAGTATTAGTATTAGTAAGTATAAGTATTAGAGAAAAAAAAAAAAAAACAACCCAGAATGAGCTGGTGATATATTTTACTAGTCTAGTGGCAAAAATCTTGGCTAACACTTTGGTGTATATGTTTTAAAGACTGATCGCTTGATAGGACCCTGACTGCCTTGGGTCTTTACAGTCTTTCAGGAAGACTGTTATGGAGGCCTGACGAAAAGTAGGGGCAAGAGTTTCAGCAGCAAAGGCTTCACTGAAAACACTGAGTGGCTCTGCAGACATTCATTTTTTTACAAAATTAGTGAGAATTTCATGAGGCTGCAGATTTCTGATGTATGCCAATGTGTCCAGCCTCACCCCCTAGTCTACAGGAAACCAGCGTGGTTGTGTGTTCATTGTGCACTGGTTGTGTACGGAGCCTATGCACAGCTTCGTAGACTGTTGTCTACATGTTGTAACTATTTACTGTCACCAGGGGGCAGTGTCAAAAATATTTAGAACAACTGGTCTGTGAGGTTGAGCTTATAGTAGCCTTTAAAACTTGGACGTAGCTTGTGGGTGAAAAATAATAGAAGCCAATGCAGAAGTGCCTTAAACCTGCTTTCTATCTGAAGGCCACCAGATAGCGATAGCTGTGGTTGCAACAAGACTTCTGATCCTATAGAAGTCTGTAAACACTTTTCTACTGAGTTTATGGACTCAGTCAATCATTTTGGGTCATATTAAATAATAAATTAAGTATATTTTGTAAATCTTGATCATGCTGTATTTCAAGATGGCAATGCCATCTCAAGGCTTCAAAATGGGACTTCAGAAACCAATGGATGATGTCATGGTGGCTATGCTAATCTTTTATATTATCTATGGGGGGGGGTTACACATAAGTATGTCTGTGTCAGTTGCATTCCTATAAATCTATGCAAATGGAAACAAACACGGTACCAGGAATCCTGCATAAGCATCGTATGAAACAGTAGGATAGCTGATTAATCAATAAAGAGTAAATAAAAATCTGATTCCAAAAATCAAATCCTCTGAAATATTAGACAAGTGATTGAAAGGAGAGCGGAGGGCACTTTGACTGTGGGAAATTATGTGCCAGTTTTTATAAGCTTTAAAAGCTTTCCAAAATGTTGCTTCTGATAGTTAGCCATTATCAATCTGAGCGGAGATAACTTTAACAAACTACCTCTCAGTAAGAGATCAATGAAATACCAAGAGGCAACCAGTGAGTTCTATTAACAGACTAAGTGCAACCAATGCAGAGCATGGCCAAAACCAAAGATTGCTTCATAACCACAGTAGCATGTGGCAAAATTCTTTAGTCTTTTAGAAAATAATTAAAGCTGGAGTACAACTGATGAAAACGTGGAGTCAGGAGCAGATTCGTTTTTGAACCACCAAGGAGCAGTGATGATATAATTATTAAGGAAAGATTCTATATTCTTTGCTGACTTGGAAAGCAGCTGAACAGTCATAGGTTGTATATCCAGTCTGGTATTTAGGACACAATTACAGTTTCCCCCAACAGTCTAGTGATGTGAATTTAAATTAGGAAATGAAGACCATAAAGATACGGAAAACTGATCGTCCTTGTATTTGGGAGCCTGTGTAGAATTTAACATAAGTAGGAAAATTTCAAAATGTAACCTCTACAACGTAACCTGGCCATCAGAGAAGATTTAGAAACAAGAAAAAATTTGAAATTCTTCTTGATTTGATGTGTGATTTAAGAGTTCCCTTAATTTATTTGAGCAGCATTTTTCTAAGTTTGGATAAGGTGATGTGGTCACATCACAAGACAAGTAAATAACACTGCAAAAAAAAAAAAAAAAACGAGCCGCAGATAGCAAAAAAGTACGATTTGGATCAAACAAAAATAACTATTGGTTGTATCTTTAGAGATAAAAGATACACAAAAGAAAGCCTTGTTCTGCAGTTATGTTCCATTCTCCTGAAAGTAGCTGGGACAACTACTCTTTCATTTGCCATTTTCTGTAACCACAAAAACCTTGCAACAACATATTTTCCTCATAGAAAAAAAAAAAAAAAACAAAACAGAAAAGCCTCAAAACAAAAGTAGTGAGCTGTGCTGCTGAAATTGTCTTTGGAAATCATGCCGGAGACTCTCTGCCATCAGCGACGTTTGGTGTGTAACACAGGGCACATGCTAGGGCAGGCTGCACAAAAATAGTAGCATTACTAAGGATCTTAGGAGGGTTAGGATGGTCGCAGGTCCCTGGGGAGGAAATCCTGATGCAGTTTCTCCCTGTCTGCCATACACGTCCACGCATGCACGCGCACATACACATGCAGAAAGAGAAAACCAAAGGACACGGCATAGACGGGGGAGAAAAGGAAACAGAGAATGATACGGCAGACTGTAAAATAGTGTAAGATTACTTCTCCGTGTCCTTGTATTGAGAATCAGTAATGGGAGAACATCAGATGGGCTCAGTCATGTTCAGGGCCACAGCTGAAGCTTTGTCGTGATTTTTTGATGGATCCAGGGGAAGACATTTGAGCATAAACAGCATTCTCAAATACAGTATCTTACCGTATCCTAAGTCCTTATTGCTGTGTGACCTCTCATTTTGAAATCCTGATTTTGGCATTTTGCCAATCACCATCTTGGTCTTTCTACATTTTGGACAAGTAAGTACAGGCGAACTACTGCCAGCTAATGCTAGTGCTGGCTACAGCTGTGTTAACAAGGAGCATCTGTAACTCACTGTCATTATAAATGGTATGCTAAATAACTAACAGCCAAACTGTACAGCCAACTCCCTGGAAACAGACCACTGTCATTAAAGGTGTGCACGCCCTAAATAACATAAAATTTTAAGCCATAGCAAAGACTTAAATGAGTGACTATGTTTCAATATGGGTTTGACTTTTGGAACCAGCCTAAAGTGGAAGTTCTGGAAACTGCAGTTTTTGGTCCTTCCTTGATGGCTTAATTTTTCAGCCCCAGAAGGTGCTACTTGAATTATCTCAGAAATACCCCCATCTCTCCACTCCACGTTGCTAAAATAGCACTGGATCAATGCTGCAAAGCTGCACCGAGCAGATGAAAATAGGCTAAATTCAGATACAGGAATAGCACAGAGAATCAATTTTCAAAATAAAAGACCTTCTGCACACTAAACACTCCACTTCTGAGGCATTCCTGGTGTGATCAGAAGCTGTGCAAAAGATGGAACACAACCACATCAGAGATGCAACTTCACAGACCAACAGCCATTGTATTTCCGGAGTCAGAAGTGACATTTTAGTGACCTCAGCTGGTGTTGTTTTCTTTGAGTGACTAATGGAGACTGAAGGATCCCAAAATAGAGATTTGATCTTTTTAAAGATTAATTTTCATACAAAGGATTGATGATTTTGGTTTCTGCTGACTGTTGTTATATCATTTTGCTCTCAACAAATTATAAAGTGTAGGTCAGTAAAGATTTTCAATTTGAATATTTCATTCTTCAAGATCTGATCTGTGATCTAAGAGTTCTCTTATTTTTTTGAGCACAATACTTCCTTTTGAAGATCAAATTTGATTCTTTATGAAATTTAGAAAACACCATTTGTAGTTTGAATGGTTTGAAACTGGTTTTCTCTGTGAATAAATTCATTTTATGTTATCGTAGTGTGTTTAGTCGTTGCATGTCTGAACTTGATGCATATTCCATTTTTTATTTGCGGTTACACCTACTTTGGATACATTTGATTAAAGTTGTTGCAAATGTGATACATCTCAGGGAAAACAGATGCAGAGTTTTAAAAAGCCATTTTCAGGCAGGATGTAATTTATTTATATTTTTTATTGATAACGACAGTTCAAAACTCCTACAGGATATATTTACTAGTGTTTGAGGTTTAGTTCATTGGTGAATAATTCATGATTAACAAATGAAGTTTTGAATTAATCTAATACGACTTTTAATTTAGCAAAGCAAAGAGTGATTGAAGGACCTGGTGTATGCAGCTAAATGCCATCCTAGATGTTACTGTTTGTCTTCCTGCTCTGCCCGTACGAACATCAAATTGAACGCAGCACAATCACAGACTCCAGGATACACCGCCAAAGCACGATTGATTGTTCATGCAAATATGTCATGTAATTACTGATGATGAATACACACCATATGGACCACTTGGAGAAAATTATTAACTTCATACAAATTTGTCTATGCATTTGTATGTGACTGTATGTGCTACATGGAGACATATGGGCACATTTCTGTCTCTCTTCCTTTCTTTCTACTCGTGACACTAAGAATAATAGATGTTATGCTGGCATTTCCCTATTGACATCTTCAATCCCCCATTTACATTTCATATCTGGATGACTGGTTGGAGTCCTGTGTGAAAAGGCCAGGTTGGATTAAGGTATCTTTGTGATTCTATGATATCTTATGGACAGGCAGGCAGACCTAATTCCCTTTCTGGAGCAGAGCAGGTCTCAAGCTCCTGGTAAGCTCTCATCAGTCTCACCCTCTATCTCATGGCTCTCGCCCTGTCATGATCAGACATGATGGCATGTACTGGTGGATATACAGTAATTGCTTTGTCCTCTATCTACCATTTTCCTTTACTTGTCTGTTATATTTGAAGTAACCAAAAGAAATTAGGTGATGCACAAGGAGAGCCCGAGCTCTTTCTGTCAGAAGAAAATGTCAGATCGGCTGTTATCCGACAATATTTTGATAGCATATCTGGCAGTGTTTTCTTTCTCACCCACATACATCTGGTAGCTTAGTATAAGTCAACTTTTATATATTGGTGCAAAGCAGGAAATAGCAGATGCCGCATGCTGTCCGAATATGTTGCTCTTTCTCTGTTTTGCAGGGCTTTTAAAACCTCAAATCATGTTTCGTTTCTGCAAGCTTGCTCCTCGGAACTGCAAATCACCAGTATCAAACAGTGAGCTAAGGTGGAACAGTAATCCAACCCAGCGCAACCAGTTGTCAGGATTTTCCTCCTCTCCTTTAGAGATACAATGGATAAAGAGATTGTCTCACACTCATGAGTCAGAAAATGTGTTTCTTGCTGTTGCAGAACATATCCTATCCCCCATAACCGTGAAGGATAAGGATATCCAAGGTCCCTTGTTAGTATGCAAAACAAGGCATCTTATTTTTCACCATGTCTCATTTCCAATTGCAAATGGAGGAATGAAAAATATGCAGGAGATTACTGCGTTAAACAATTTGGTTCTGCTTAATAGTGACTCCTTTGATTTGGTCCCAGGCCCCTGAGATGAGCATGGATGAGGAATGATTGAGATGCATGGAGGAGCTTGTTCCTGACTGCTTGCACTGCTAAGCAGACCCACTTCACAATAATAAGAGGTCATCCCTGGTGGAGTGTGGAAATGTGTCTAATTAAAACAAAATGGTTTATCAAGAGCTGAGGCGAAGTGAGCAGCCCTAGTAAAATAAATAGCCAGCAATTTCCTGAGATTCAAATTCTGATAAGCATCTTATTAAAACAGTCCACCATCTAATGGAAATGCTTTCCATTGTAAGAGGACTTTGGCAAATTTTCCCTCTGTCTCTTGCTCTTTTTCTCTCTCATCCTCCTCCCAGCCTCATGGAGGCTGCATGCACATGTATGTAGTTACGAGGATTCATGTGTATGTTGGCAACTGTGTGTGTACATGAAAAAAACAACAACACTGCAACAAACTGGAAGTCTGCCTATTTTGTTAGGCATTTTGGATTTTGCTCACCTTGCAGCTTAACAGGAATGTAAATTAGTTACTGCTGTAGGCACACATTACTTAATTGTTTTTTATATCATCATTATTCATCTTGTCTGACAGCTCAATTGTGGCACTGATGTGTTGAAAGATGGACCATCTGTACTTGTGTCGCTTTCTCTCTTTTGCTGTTTTTGAGGAGCCGCGTTCCATGCTGATGGACGCCGTGGCCGTGATTTGTCGAAGTGTGATGTTTCAGATTGCAGCACAAAGCTGAATCTCACGGAATGCCTCCAAGCAAGGACAAAATAATGATAACAACGCTAAATGTTTTTATACAATACCTCACTCAGCAAGCACATTACAGGAGCTTGCAATTACCATGTCTCCTGTGAGTGCATGTCTGTAGAAATTAACTGCATTTTTAATATCTATTGACAAATACTCACAGGTTCAAGAAAGTCCTCCAATGACAGACATACATTTGTGCCAGAGATCAGACACCTCATCTTCAACTGAACCTCTGGATTGGTTGTTTTTCTTGGAGAGGAGACAGAAATCATAACAGCTATGAAACCTCTTCAAACTAAACTCACTGAGAGCTCACTCATAGACTCCAAATAGCTGCAATTTGTTGGCTAAAACCCAAACTGGGCATGATAGTGTCAGATTTAATTTTCATTTTGCTTCTGTTTCCCTTCTACTCACTTCCTGTGTGAAATGTTTCTCCTCAGCATATAGCAGAAAAACTAGCCCATCATCACCACATGGTAGCTGAGGCTCCATCAGTGGGCCATTACTGATGTAATCGGCCACCTGTACGAATATGGTTTCTGTGTGTAAGAGTGTGAATGTGTGCATTTGCTGATTGGATTGCAGTATTCCCTAGAGCCTCTTGAGTATGTATCTGGTACCGACTAACAGGTGGATGGTGGGAAGTAAGCAGCGGGGGTAGACTTCCATAATGGCCATAGTTCAAATGGCACACAAATCCAAGTCCCAAAACACACCACACATTGTGGATTCCTTCTTGCCGCTCAGCAGTGCAGAGTAAAAATAAGTATACACTCGTATACATACAATGGGAACACATAATGCAATTTTGTGAGCTTGTATTAAAGTATTATGTGTGTTGATGTTACCTTCAAACTGATCTGTTGTCTTCTTGTTGACAAAAAAAAGTATTTTTTGTTATAAATATTAAATGTAAATTGTGAAAACCAATGATATTTTGGCTATGTAAAAAAAAACCCACTTGCCTAATGGGCAGTCATGGGTACTCTACCAGGGGTCTGGGAACTTGAGGGTCCTCCAGAGCATCTTAATTGTTCCTAGGATTGCTTTCTTGTGGACAGAGATCTCAGATGTCATTCCTGGAATCTGCTGGAGCCACGCTCCCAGTTTGGAGGTCATTGCCCCGAGTGTTCTGATTACCATGAGAGCCACTGTTGCCTTCACCTTCAACATCCTCTCGAGCTCTTCTTGTGTTCCTTCTACCTGATGTTGCCATCACTTGGTTTTACTACATCTATCACTACGGCCTTCTTCTTCTGCTTGTCCACCACTGCTGTCCCACAGGATCTTAGCTTGGCCGTTCTCAGCCACCCTTGGTGGTGTAATTCATTTTGACCTTGAGACATCCAGGCCATAGCTGGCACAGATGTTCCTGTATACTATGCCAACCACTTGGTTATGTCATTGCATATATGACACTCCACAGCCTCCTTCCTTCCGCTCAGCGTACAGTCTCAGGGCGCTGGACTTGGAGTGAAACCCTCCATGCATGGTAAGGAGCGTTCTTGTCTTGACATCAGTGGCTTCTATCGTCTCTTTTGCCCAGCTTATTATCACAGCAGGGTATCTGATGACCGGCAGGGCGTATGAGTTGATTGCCCTGATCTTGTTCTTCACATTCAGCTGACTCTTGAGGACTTGCCTTACTCTCTGCAGGTATTTGACGATTGCAACTTTCCTAGCGGCCTCTTCATGGTTCCCATTTGCCTGTGGGATTCCAAGGTACTTGTTGCTATCCTCAGTGTCTGAAATGCCTTTGTGTGTGTGTGTTTATATATATATGTGTGTGTGTGTGTGTGTGTGCACCACAATATTTTAAATCTAAAAAATATATATAAAAAATTCATATATATAAAAAAATCTCCAGTTAGGCTGATTGCATATGTGGGCAGGAGAGAAGGCAAAACGCTTCAGTTTCAGTAGAGTCGACAGGATGCCACGTTCTCTCGTGATATTTCAAATATTGCTAGAGGGTGAAAGAATTAAAGGCATCACAAGAGGGCCCTTTGAAACCTTCCAACGTGGTATGAAATCCCAGCATGTGAGCACTTTGATCAGCAAACGGTCAAGCAGCAGCCCTGCAGTCAGCCATCTCTCCACATAACCACTGGGCCCCTCTTTCCCAGCAATGTGAACACCCCAGCCACCTGACCACCATTTGATTTGCTCACTGAACTGATCTTACAACAATTAAGCTTTGTGCTATGCCACAAATTACCACTCTCTATCTCCCATCAACCATACCCAGCCTCCACGTATATGCATAGATAAAAAGTGGATTATGATTCCAGCTATTAACGTTTTTATCCAGTTTGGACTTTGAATCCATTAGGTTTCTTGTTTACCAAACCAGATTCCAAATGTAAATATAAATGTAAATTGACGGGTGGTTTGCCTTTACTGGCTACACCCTAAAGACCAATGATGTGCTCCTTGATTTCTGATGTGAGGTGGACAAGCGCCCAGACTGAAAGTAACTGATACCACTGAGAAGTTGGACCATTTTCATACAGCCTTATGCTATGTAAGAGATCCAGAGGTTTAATTCTGGTCTATGACAAGAGTATTTCTGAGTTATGAGCATTTCAATATGCACTGGATCTTTTTATTGAATTAAGCTGCTTGGAGGAACAAAGACACTGAGCTAGGTATGAAAGATAGGGAAGCAAATATCAATATTTTCCTACCACATGATATTTGTGCTTGGTGACTGACAGTAAAAATTTAATTACATTTTAAGAAGTTTAGAAAATTTTAGAAATTAATAGATTATATATGAGGAATTTGGCTACATAAAGTTACAGCCTTTGCAATTCTTATTTACTTTCTAAATATGCATCATCAGCATTATAAATTCTCCTATTTTCTAGCTTTTTCCTTTTCACTGTTACAGAATCAGCAGCCAGGCTTAGGCAGCTAATATGTGTCCTAAAGTGAAACATGACTGATAGAACTGTACTGTATGTAATAACTGAGCTTCACTGTGCAAAATGGGTTAATCTATCATTTTTCTCTGCACAAAACAGGCAAAATGTCTTCCAGACAGTTCTGTGCAACCTGTTCTTTCAATATGAATTGAGTTATGTTCCAATCAAACAAATCACTGCTTGTTCCAAACAGGGCCATGAGTAATGGATTAAAAAAGTCTGTATTTGATTACCCCTGCTGCCCAGGGTTGACTAAGATCCATTTGAGAGGCAGTGTGGTGGAATTCCAATATGGACACCCTCCAGCTATTGACCCTGTCTTTAAGTGGGCGCTGGGCTTTTAGTGTACTTACACTGGTTGTTCCACATCTTCTTCCTTCTGGCAGTTTTGCAATAGTTTTGATGGCAGATCCTGGCTCGCTTTTTACTACTCTGCATTATTGATGCATCAGATGATGCCTACTTTTTAGCCTACTTTTTGTCATAACCCACTGAGGGTACAAATGTAAGAAGGTAAGAAGACAAGAAGAAGGCTGCTTTTAAGATATTAGGCTTAAAACTTTCCTTTTTGATCAAGCTTATAGTTAGGGCTGCATCAAGTGACCCTGAACCTTCCCTTAGTTATGCTGCAATAGGCATAGGCTGCAGGGGGGGCTTCCCATGGTGCACTGAGTGTTTCTTCTTTATGCACCTCTTTTCAGTCTCTGTGTGTTTATGCACCACTCTGCATTTAATCATTAGTTGTTATTAATCTCTGGTTCTCTACCGCAGCATGTCTTTTGGACTGTCTCCCTCGCCTCATCCCTAACCAGTCGTGGCAGCTGGCTGCTCCGCCGTGAGTCTGGTTCTGCCGGAGGTTTCTTCCTGTTAAGATTGAATTTCTCCTTCCCACTGTCACCAGATGCTTGCTCATAAGGGGTCGTTTTGATTGTTGGGCTTTTCTGTATTATTGTTGGGTCTTTACAATATAAAGTGCCTTGAGGTGACTGTTGTTGCAATTTGGAGCTATATCATTAAAATTGAATTGAACTGAACTGTCGTATAACTAGTTCAAAGTATATATATATATATATATATATATATATATATATATATATATATATATATATATATATATATATATATATATATATATATCACTATAAATACATTTCACTGTGCATTGTACTGTGTATAACTGTGCATGTGACAAATAAACACTATCTTATCTTATCTTATATATATATATATATATATATATATTTTTGTTTTTTGTTTTTTTCTTTCCCCAAATTATGTGCTGTTGCAGCAGTTTAATTTTTACTGCACCATATGTACACTTACATGCAGATATGTGCAGGTATACAGTCTACTCTTTGGTCCAAAAGTCATTCTAGACACAAGATGAGACATTCAGCTCAAGAGATATAGTAGGAGTAAAGTTTATAAGTCTTCCTTCATAAATACACCTCTGAGTATAAAAGTACGAAATTATGCTATGGACAATATAGGCACAGAAGTATCAAGCAAAAAAACAAAAACAAAAATAGATTTAATTACATTACAGCCTCTGAAAGACAAATATATGTGTTTGCTTAAATTTGTGACAGGCACGCAGGCACGAGGGAAACACACACTAATCATTAGATATCTTCATGACAAAACAACACCTCTGCTGATGTGGTTGAGTGCAAAGGCTTTGATAATTTTCAGACTGTTCAGTTTTAAAAACCAACACTGCTTGATTACTGATTCAAGAGTCCCTGCTGCTGTTCCTGAAGTGGTTTTTCAAATGACCCAGACAAGAAAAACTGTCGTCACAGCTCACTGATGTGATGGGAATTGTCAAAAATAACCATACAAGGCTAAGTGTCCAGAACATGGCACTCTGGCTAACAGGAAGTGGACAAAAGGTGATCATTTTGAAGTGCAGAGTCCATGGGCTGAATGGCAGTAGTTTTTTTGTTTGTTTGTTTTGTCTTGTTGTGCGTGGCTATTCTACAGGTAGCTACAGCATGGCCCAGTTGGTGCCACATGCATACTGACAGTTTCAAAGAACATTGAATGTCAAGGCATCAGCCAGTGTTGAGATGGTTGATCAGAATATTAAGGGGGAAAATGCAACTAATGACAGGCCAAAACTTCTTGAGTGTCTTCAGACTGAATTGAATCTAACTGAATGGTGTCTAAACATACAACACACACACAAAAAAGAGAAGCAGGCACTGCATGGCTTTAAAATTTCTAATGGCATTCATTTTCTTCTGTGCCTCTTTACCATAACTGCAAGGCAGTTTGTCACCAGTATTAGACATTTTAGGAAAAGCTTCAAGGATTAGAAAACTAAAAACTGTACCATCTCCAAACTAGGAACACTCTCGAACTGTTCAGATGCACTGTTACTGAAAGTAAGGCAATAAATACAGAGATGGAGAGAAGACAGGGCAATAGTTATAAATGTAAAACGCAGAAAAGATATTTGAGAAGCGGGTGGGGAGGAGACAAGAGAGAGCGAGTAGAGAGATAGAGCGAGAGAGAGAGAGAAGAGGAGGAGGAGAGAGAGAGAGAGAAGAGAGAGAGAGAGAGAGAGAGAGAGGAGATAGAGAGAGGAGAGAGAGAGAGAGAAGAGAGAGAGAGGTAAGGTTCACCGTTTGAATCCATAGATGGCATTTACTCTAACATAAACAAAGAGCTGCATGAGGGCACGTCACACCGACACCGTCTTCCAGTGTGTTCTGCAGATAAAATGCTGTGATAGTAGAAGATTTCTTTTTTCGTCATGGTTGATAATATTTTATGACCATATAGACGATTTCCGAGGAGAAAACTACAATAAGTCATTCCTTTAGAGGATCTTCCAAACTCTTAATCTTACTTAATATTGCTAGAAAACTTCAGTGTGTCGTGCTTGACGATTTTTTAAAAAATTATTTTTGGAAAAGTGTATTTTAGCAGGTGGGTGACTTGTACTCCGCAAATATCCATACCCCATAATGTTTCAAAAATATATATATTTAATGTTTAAAATCTTGTTATAGTCCCACATTTTCTCCTAAGACAGAAGAATTATTAAGTGGTAGTCGATGTAAATGTTTATTTCTTTTATATATTATTAATATTTTTCTTTGGGCGGAAACAGTTAACACCATAATGAGCGTGAGGAGTGTGAGGGGGCTGGGTTTAAACGCGTAGTGTGCCAGCTACAGGCAGCATACACACACTACTGTACATTGATGGAGCCGGTCTCTGTGAGTCCGGCAGAGCCCTGTGAGACAGCCACGCTGCGGGTCTGAACCGATGCTGCGAAATTACACCGCCGGATGATGGCAACTCTGGCCACGGCTTGTACATAACCTTTATGTGCTGTAGAGCAGCTCGGAGGACGGTGAATGCCAAACTGAAGGAATGTGCCATTTCTATGACATGGCCTGGTAAAGTAACAGGTCAGTTCAGATGGTGACGGCTCTGCCACGAAGTTTACTCGCTGAATTCGGAATTACCGGCGATCAGGAAGGTTTCCACTTCAATGAATGACGCCGTCGTTTCACGGGTTCCGTAGGCGTACGGGCTGTATTAATAAATTGGAAGAAGTAGGCTAGTGATTATTAAAATTATCCTAAAAGGGGACAGTTTGACTTGCTTGAGCATTTGGAAACATTTCTTACCTTCTCTGGAACTGAAGCGAGTCCAGCGCATCAGTGAAACCCCAGAAGACGGCAGCAGCAGCGGCAGCGGTGGAGGGAACAGGATAGGGATAACCGGGAGATCCACTTTAAATGAAGAGGTGAGTGATGATCAGCACGCTCGTTAAGGCTAAATCAGCTTTACCGGGTGCAAATATTTGCTTAAATCCCACATGACTGCGAGACGTGCTGCAAACACCAAACAACCACTCTTTCCCTCAAAGAGCTAATTTCCGACACTGCGGAGAGGCATTTTTCATCTTAGGCTGCAGGCTGTGTGCAGTATTAGGGTACATTGTATCGTTGCCACTGCTCCCACTAGACACCTGAATAAATGACAAGGTGGCATTGTAAATACCACACAGTGTTTATGAATATGAAAACATTGCGCTTACATCAACACCAGACTTTACACACAGTTGCTGGTGTGGATTCTTTATATTAATACCATTTATTCTCCTTTTCCCCCCATTTATTTGAATTAGGCTGCCTCACAATACATCAGAATTATTGGATTACAGACGGTTCTACCGAGGTGATGCATCAGGCTGGCATCATTCTTGGTTATTAGCTTCTTCTGGTTTGTGTAAGTATTTAATGAACTTACTTGACCGGAGGAGTTATTTTTAGAGTGCTTATAATTTGTTGCTTGCAGTCATCACTGTTCTGGGCTGTCTAGTGATTTTGATTTGTTGACCTTGTTTGCCATCTCACAATTACACAAGCATGCTCTCCCACACAGAGTCCTCAGAAAATAGCTTATGTATGTTAAAAATACTTTTGACTACACATAGTTATTAAATATAATATACTGCCTGGTAGCAGCCTACAGAACTGTTCTTGCAACAAGTGATGTGTGAGTTTTAAGTTGGAAGGATTCTCAGATTGCTAAATATCTCACTTCATAATTGGAGCATTGTCAGTTGGTCACACAAGGTCACATTACCCAAATTCTGCTTATTTTCTGCCACTTTTGTTGTCTTCTTCTCAAGTGACAAAACCAAAAACCCAAATTGTAGCAAAATGAAGCATTAAAAAAACAACAATCGAATATAATGGTACCAAATGGCAGCAATTTAGTATTCCAGGATGAATTCAGACCTCATCTGTCCAATTCGGCAGATGCACCTACAAATCTTCCTTCTCTGCCTCACTGCCAGTGCTCCAGCAAGCACCCATGACAATGACTCTAAAGAAAATAAATGTTGTCTTAAGTAGAAAATTGCCTTACATTTGCATGAAAATAACTTACATCTGCCATGGCTGATGGGTAGCATATTAATCCCTCTGCTTGTGCAATCAAAACCCCTTCCTTCTTGGTGCAATCAGGTTTTTTTTTTTTTTTTTGCATCTGAAGCATGACCCACTCAGATAATTATTTTAATATCCATCTCAAAATGAAACAGCAGTTTGACCCCAAAGCAACCACCAGGGTGGAAATTGCTGCCTTTGGATGAACAAACCAGCACTCAGCATTGGTTTGATTATCACATGCTGATTATGTTCACCCAATTAACTCAAATCTAATGAAGGAAAAACGGAGACATTTTCTAATATTGTGGTGCCTCCACTATCCGTCTGACCAGCCAGTAGCTGCTATAAGAGTATGCTATCTGTTATTCTCGTTGAGTTCAACTTAATTTTTACAATTTGTAAATCTTATGTAACCTAGTGACTCAGATTTATTATCGCTAGCTTGGTTCTTAGATAGAAAAATTCTGCTGTTGATCATCTCAGATAATCCAGAAAGCAATGAATTGCAGTCAGTTTGTTCTATTTTCAAATAATGGAGGATATAAGCAGAGATGTTAAGAATTCTGCTCAATGAATCGCTTTCAAGTGATGCCTTTGAACTCATGCCGGCCAAGAAAGTCTTTTGAGAACCAAAACATCACACATCCATCCAATCAATAAGGGTAACCTCACCAAGCTGGAGAGAAATTGCTTCTTTTGGACAAACTTAGATCGAGCTTTGTTGATGTTTCTCTGCTGCTGCTCTCCCACTTCACTGCTTAGGTTTACAGTGACGCTGTGTCATCAGCAATGGAGTCTGTGCTTAATAGTTCAGATTGTGGAGTGATTTGCATAAGTGGGTTCAGGACACATAGATTTCCCCAGGGAAAGTATTCAATATTTCATTCTTTAATAGTGCAGTTTGAGCAGGGCTCAAATACAATATAGATTCATTTTAGTTAGAATTACACACGATATTGTCTTCCTGCCAAACATTTTTGTGGAATTTCATTTGCTTTATGTAGATAAGTGACCTATCTGAGTTTCTTAAGAGAAACTGGTCTTCTAATGCACTCTCTAGATTGTTTGAAGAGTGTCTAAAGCAACATAATCTCATGTTCAAAGCTGCCTGTCGCTACAGCTACCGCTGCCACCATCAGCATCTATCAGCATCTGCGACAAACTCTTGCCGGCTCAAGAGCGTCCTCTGTTGATGAAGAGCAAAGAGACTAAACAAGGAGCTGAGTTAATTATTGGGCCATAATGTGAGCACACAGCCTCTCTCCATTCGAGGCCTTTTACTTATCACCATAGTTGTTGAGCAGTCTATTATGAGCGTTTCTTTTTTTTTTTAACAGCACAATTTGCTACTGAATGAGCGGTTGCTGCTTTTCTGTATGCTTTCTCACCACCAGCGTTTGCACAGCATGCCGCTTGCTCCTCTTTGGATTCCCCCCTTAAGGCAGCCAGACTCGCCACAATTTAGCTTGAGAGATTTTGACAAGTCGCTACGCATGCAGGCAGAATCCTTGACCTATTTCTTAATGAGTGAATACTGCAAATGTGCTCAGCGGCTGCGTATTCTGACCCCCCCCCCCCCCCCCCCCCCCCCCCCCCCAAAAAAAGCGGCCCCCACAATCCCAACTGTCTTTTGCTTCCACACACACTGTAACACTTGAACACATGCTCATAATGGTGCTTTTGTGGGTTCACTGACTCATTCTCCTATAGATATAGATCCTCTCTTTCCTATCTGTTAGAGTGTACAAATAGTGAGTGTTTGTTTTAATGCAATTGGCCTCCTGTCTTCCCTCACTGTGGGCTGTTTATCTGAACCTCTCAACTGTCCAGCTGTCACAACAGAGATCTCAATCTACTTGACCCACACACACACACTCTCCTCTCACTCAGCCTTGTTATGCACATGTTTGTGTCTGGAATCTGTATTTATGTTGTGTGTGTGTGTGTGTGTGTGTGTGTGTGTGTGTGTGTGTGTGTGTGTGTGTGTGTGTGTGCGCGCGCGCGTGTGAGAACCGACATAAGAGAGATCTGGATCTTTGGCGATAATGATCGAGTGGAGTCGGGGGGGAACATTTATTCTGTGATGGTTTGATTGGCTTCAGTGAAAAGCAGAAGATCACAACCGGCACTCGGCAGGCTGCTCGGTTTCTATCTTGTGTGCTCGCTCTCTCCCCTCTGGATACTAATTGTAAAAAGCTTGATTCTTTTTTTTTTTTTTAACCTGTATCTGATGTTTCTTGCATCAGATTCAAAGTAGAGATAGGATAATCATCGCATAAAGAAACTAACATTAAACAAATGTTTGTTTAAGGGATTGTATGTTGATTTAGGAGTGAAAGTCTGGAGCTCTGCATGCGGCGTTAAGATTACACTGAACTTAAAAGCAATGATTCTGATCCTCGGATATTGGGAAGTGAAATTGACAATTGCAACATTATGCTCTATTTTTTATTTCCCAGAAAGGCGCGTGTAACACCACCTATTTTGAAAGTACATTTGGTTAAAATGCTTCTTTAATGTGTCACACAATACTCAATCTGTCCTGCTTTTAAAGAGGTTCCCCAGATATTTTAAACCTATAGATGCCGTGGAAGATACCGGACTGAATTACTCTTTGATAATTTTCACACAATAGCAGATGTTAGAAAACACCACAGGGCTACATTTAATGGTCTAGTCATGCCGCTGTAGCCGTTTTCATCATCTTGAGTAGTTGTGCGTGTTGCCTTCAGTGACTTATTGAATCGTTGAAACCATTTTAAATTGATGACTACAGGCCACTACATTGTTAAGTAGCAGCTTGCTCAGTATGAGCAACACATAGCACAGAGTGCAAAAATCAATGCCACTTTGCATTTCATTTTTCATCATATACAGTGAGTCCTTGAAAGGAAAAAGCCACGTTTTCTGCTTTAATAGTTACCGTGCTGGGATTTTTTTTTTTTCTCCCGTCTGTGATAAGCCTGTTGAGAGAGTTTGTTTCCCCATCTCTGTCAAGCTGTTGGCTTGTTTTTTTCCCTTTCTTTCTTTCTTCTGCTTTTTAAAAAAACAAAAAAAAAAAACAAGATGTAGGCTGTGTGTGTGTCTACAGCTTCCAGACAGGCTCCAGCCAGTCTCATCAAGGACCAAGAGGGAATGGTTACCAGTCGTCTCTGTGCTGTGCAGCCGTGGCCAGGCCAGATCCTGCTCTCCCTATTCATGGTAGCAAGTTAGCAATGAACCCCAGTGTGCACTCCGCTGTCCCAAAAGCTTGCCAGCTTGCTGAAACAAAGCCTTTTGTAGGGCCACTAAATCCAGCAGATGGAGAAATGGACAGTAAATGTAAGTAGAGGGAAAGGGGAATAAAGGAATTTAGGGGCGCATGTTTGTGGGCAGGCATTTAGGCTGCTCCTTTGGGAAGACTAACACTCTTATAATGCAATACTGGCAGAACTTAAATGTTCTCTCGTTGACATGCTGCAGCAGCAGCTTTGGGCCCCTATGCGAGAGGAGAAGGCAGTCTGCTCACGAGGGCTCTCCAGGGCCTGGGAAGCCTTTATTAAGATGTTAATAGAACTGACTTCATGACACATTTCCATGGGACAGGATCTCTTGCTTCTGCCATTCTTTAGTGCCTCAGTCTGCCTGCCACAATCATCAGTCTCTCTCCTTCACACAACAGCCTGTTTAGGCATTCAGCCCCATTTCCACATTCCCCTGCCCAGGCACTCTCACTCTTTATCTGATCTCTCCTGTCACAAACCATCCTATATTTACCACGTGTAACAAAATTACGCGATGGCAGTGATAAGGGCAGGAATCCTGGCATAGGTACCCGTAGAATAACAAGTCTGGCTGTTTGTTTGTCACGGATCTTCACACTGGCTGTAAGTCAGACCATCACCCCAGCAAGCCATCAAGGCTCTTATAGGGGTTTTTTTTTTGTGGGGTTTTTTTTTTTTTGTGTCTGCAAACACTTTTGGGTGGTAACTCATTTCCAGATCACTACCTACATGCCTCCTCCTCCACCTTAGTCCTCAAACAGCTTCCAAGATTGTCCAACGTAGCCTGAGCAGCTTATCAAACTACAGCAGCTACAAAACAAGACACAAGAAAGACATCAATCTTCGCATACAAATACCTCGACTTTCTTGCTTTTCATGAGAGGCGCTGAATACATTGTCTCTACCACTTTCTCCTTTCACATCCATTTGAATATAAGTCAGTTTAGCCTGGCACCATCAATAATCAATTAGCTGGTGTCACGGGAGGATGTGCGTTTTTGTTTGGTGGAAACTCAACAATAAGTGAGCAACAAAAGGGAGCAGGAGAGAGAGGCAGAGTGGGAGGGGGCTTCTGTTAGACGCCAAGGGGCAGCTGTCAGGAGCAGATGACTGTATGTGTGTGTGTGTGTGTGTGTGTGTGTGTGTGTGTGTGTGTGTCATATGCTCATGGCTGCATGTGTTTGTGCCCATTTTAATTTATTTCTGTTTGACTGTGTGGCACATGTGTTGTTTGTGTGAGTGAGTGATGGCTGCGTGTGTGTGTGTGTGTGTGAGATAATACACCGGGGGTAGGCAGTAAGGGCAACAACATGCTGCACTGCCCACACTGCCCCCTGGTGATGAGGATGCCCCTGCCTGCCACTGTTACCATGGTTACCACAGTAAAATGGGTGCAGACATTACTTGTCTAGTCTGCTCATGTGCCATAGGGGAGTCCGGCCAACAGCAGCTTTGTCCCTACCATATAAACTGCTGCCCAATTACAACTAAAACCACTTTCAACTCAAAGGGGCTATTACGGCCTTCACGCCTCACAACTGTTTCAAAGCAATCTAAGTATTTGCTCAGGAATTGTAAAATCAAGGAGGCCAGTGAATTTACATCTACTTAATTATCTCTGTGGTTACTGTATTGATTTTTATGAGTGTTCAGAAAAAAACTAACATCACAAAAATTCTCTCACTGGGCTCCAAGGCTCAGTGACATGCTGATACCTGCATTTGCACTGTCTTCATTGTTGCTATTTTGCAGTCAGCTGTGGCCTTATCTGGGCGGATAGCTTCTCTCAGTATGAGGCAAGAGCCTTGACTCATCGTTATCCCTCAACAGAGAAGAAAACAGAAGAAAAAAGGGGAAATCAGACCTTCTAAAGTTGTTCCTGCGTTAGATAGCAAACAACTGTCTGGAAAAGTCCTCCCCCTTCCTCTGTTATCTTGTTCCTTCTGTTGCGTGTACACACATCCTCTTGATTAGCTTTTTCCACTGTTGTCGACCAAAGTAAATTGTGCTAAATTGATGATGAAAGACCTTGAAACTCCCACAACTTCAAAACACAGAATCTGTCCCACTGTGGCTTTTTATTTCCCTGCAATTTTGATAGAGGCAAAAAGGAAAACAATTAATGAGTTGGTGTCTACTTGCAAAACTGCACATGATTTAAAACTTTTTTTTTTTTTTTTTTTTTTATGTGAATGCTTGATCAGGTTGGGATGTACAGGAAGAAAGGTCCGGGATGCATCATGAAAAAAAGTTTGGAGTAAAGCGCCTGCCGCCAGTCTGTAGACTGCAGACTCTTTACTTTGGCCCAAGGTGATTTATAGTGTCCATGCCAGAGGAAATGAATACTCCTTTGGGATAACATTTATGTTTATGCATGAATCCATGACTCTGATCCCACACACTGAAGCCAGTAGGAGAAAAGGGATGAAAGGTACTTAAAAGGGGAGGCAGCTTGTCATGAAGCCCACACAAAGTCTGTGAGGACGTGTAGTTACTTTCCCTACTTGCTCGGGGCCAAACCATTAATAACACTTTATGAATGTGATTGCTTTTGTTGTTGATTTTTCACCTCTGCCTGACCTTTAAGATTACAGCTCAGCACACCATAAGCATAGGGCTTTTTGAAAGGTGTGTGATACTGAGGGAGCTAAACCCAGTTTTCCCATCAGTCAGCAAAAGTGGCTGCTGTGAATCACACTGTACAATATTTATATTAACAAGGTGAATCTATAATGGGGAATTTTGGATGTTCCTGTTCCACCACTCTTACTTCCTAGTGCTCTTTGCTATCAAAGGGAAACGCTGCATGTACTCAGTGAAACAGCCGGAACTTGCCCAGACAGACACATTATTCTTCCTCTGTCGTAACCAATGAAATGTGAAACATGACAGTAGCATCCTCCTAGCCTACAAAGAAAATTATTAACATAATGCGATATCACGCCATGAAAAACTCCATCAAAATTCACTACATTTTCAAACATCAGCTACAATGCAAGTCAGGGACACTGAGCCTCATTTACTAACAGTGCGTACACATAAATGTGCCTAAATTGTGCATACAAACGTTTCACGCATAAATCAGCAATTTATTAATACTTTGTTTTGTTTTTTTAATTTGTTTGTACTTTATGAACCAATTTAGAAGTGCCCCTGACCATACCTACAGACAATGAATGATGGACTGACTGTCTTAGGAAATGTAAACACAAATCTTGAAAATGAATAATAATGATGATAATGATAATATTTTACCATAAAACATTTAAATTGTATGTAAAGAAAACAAAATGTGTAGGATTTAGCCTTTATTTAAACATATTCCAGTATTCCTCCTCTTATCTGATCTTACTCTATCTTATCTTTCATTAAAAATGACTTGTCATTTGTGGATGCCATCACCGTCTTATTACTTGGTGCTGTCCCGCTGATCCTGGAGAAACTGGATTTTTTTTTTCCTCCACTCCATTGCACTTAGTTTCTCATCTTAAGGTGACAGATTGCATGCTTGTTGTCCTCCACCTGTTTTTCTTCTTTCTCTTGTAGCCTGTTAAGATTTTTCGTATCAACTTTGATGTCTAAACCTTTTTTTTACTTGAGCCACAATGAATGTGCCAGGGGAGGTTCAGAACCTTATTTCAGGCTGAACGTCGCTCTTTTTTAACTGTTGTCACTCTGGTGGAAACACTTTGGAAAGGTGCGCCTTTTCTAGCTTCCTCCTCGGATACTATTGCTTTAGTTTCTTCAGTCGGATTTTCTCCTGCTTTCTTGCCTTAGCGGTGCAGGCTTCTCTCTTACAACATCATCACTGCTGTCACCTCCACTTTACCTGGAGGTAAACATGCTTACTTGTATAGAGAAATGGGGGTGTGGCAGTATGCAGCTTGTATGCAGATTGCACAAGCCTGTTGGATCAGAATAATTCAGACTTACTAACACATGTGTGGTGGTCAGAACAAAACAGGCCAGGTTACGTTTTATAAATCTGATGGTAATTTTGTGTACACACTTGTTTTTTGGGCAGGGTAAGAACATTTTCATGCAAACATTAGTAAATGAAGACAACTGTCTTTTGTGCAGTCTTTAAGTAGAATGAATCAGGGTATCTGAGACAATTATTCTGATTGTGACAGCTAAACCTTTTGCAACGGAGGACTTGAAATCCCTGTGTTGTCCATGAAGATGTTGATTAAATATGACTGCTCTGAAACATTTTCCTGCCTAAGGGAGGCAGAGGTAGAAGAAGGGAGGTGAGTAAGAAGAGAGAGTGCGAAAACTGAGGCACTGGGCAGGTTTATATTTGAAAGCAATGAATGAGCATCCTTTCTTGTCTTAATGTGCAGCAGTTAGGGAATTGCGCTATAGAAGCTAATGCATTATCCACACAGAAGGTGCATTCAAAGTATATTTGACATGTTATTGCCACTACAGACTCAAATTTACTAGACATATCTTTATTTCCTCATTCATCTTAGAGAAAAAACTAGAGTAAAGCTGGGAATTAGAAATATATTTCTCACTGCAGAAGGCATCTCTGAGCGTGTAGGTACAATGTTTACTGTTAAGTACTTTACACAAGCCTCGTTGCCTTTGCTGCCTCAAGCCCTCCCCCACATTTCTGAGAAAGCATGTTCAACCTGACAGGGGTGAATAGGTGAGGTGGATTTGCATTTTATTACAAAGTATGCACAATGTTTCAGGCATATTTTTGTGAACATACTGTTGAATGAAAAGAATTTGCTTTTGCATGGCTTTAAGTCCCCAAATGAGCATCTTTATTCAGCATTTTTTACAGGCATCTTTTCTGGGTTTTTTTTAGTATACAGTAAAAAGTCCTCGTTTCATTTGTTCTGGTGATTTACATTGTGCAGTGCCATATCCTCTGTGTCCACTCTCCATTCATCCATCTGCCTCCTCTCTTCACCTTTCTTTCCTGTGAAAGAGAGAAACTGCAAGCTGGGTGGAGGCATGCCAGAGGGTACTGGCATATGGCTGGGAAATCTTTGCACATTTTTGCATTCACCTGTGTTCTGGGACCATGGCCTGCATTCTGCTTTGCATCTTCAAACCAAAAAGAAAATTAGAAAATGGAAAACAGGAACAGGCTGCTGGGCATTATGTTACTGTTGAATGGATTGAGAATGTGCCTATGTGTACTTTCAATCATTTCAGGGTGCGCGGACGCGCTTCTTTCATCGCAGTGTAAATCTTTCATAGATTCCTTGTGTACAGACATAGACCTGCCTGATAAAGGACACCTTTGCTTTGTTTATTTTGTCGAGGCTACAGTGTTTGTGGGTTGTGTTCAACAAAGCATTTGTAGCTTCAACGGCTTAAAGTCTGAAAAGCTAAAATGGGGTGTCTCTGCTCGCTTGGCTCCCCGTGGCGTGGAAAATGTACAGTAGCGCTGTGTCAATGTAAACAACTCCACCTGTGTTTGCTTACTGCTACTTGAAACAACCAGTCAGTAAAGGGAAAGCAAAGGAAGCAGAAGGAAACTATAGACAGAAGACTAGCCAGACTGATTTAGCTGCAGGAGTCATTGTTACATTAGTTTATTGCAAAGCCTTTAAAACACAAACTAAGAAAATCGACTTCAAACATAATGTGTCTGCCTGTAATTGTGGCAATAAAGGGTGTTTACCAGGAAGAGGAATTGGTTTCACAGTCTAAATGCAGCTGTTGCTTACATGTATGACTTAATTCAACTAAAACATAGTCAACAGTGAGGTGCCATTCATGAGTTTGCTCTGCACATGATACCGTTTACTAAGATGCTGTCACTGATCATGTATGTCATTGAGATGTATTAGCTAAGAGATGGATTTTTCTGACTCAGATCATGATTTCAGATTTGAATGTGTGACCAACCTTAAAAAAAAAAAGTACAAAATCAGAGCCTGTGAATCACAAACTGGTTTATCGCTCCGGTTTGTCAGTACCTTGACCGTGACTCATCAAGTCATGGGGTCTCACTTAATACTCCGAGAGGTCCCAGTACCACTGAAATGCAGCATTCCCAGCCTCTTTTGCAAAACAAAGGAGGAAACAGGGAGGTCTGGGATTTTTGCTTGTGATACTGAGTCAGACAGGAAGAGAAGAGGAAACTGGAAGGGAGTGACGGAACCGGAAGGCAAGGCTTTTTTCGCAGAAGTGAAGGGCACCGTTTGCCAGAGAGAGGAATTAGAAAAGTGAGACCATTTGTACTCGGTTAGTTAAGGAAAACTGAAGACTTGGGAACAGGTCAGCTGAGCTGACTAACCATAGCTTTGGTGATCTCACTGGATATGCATCTACAGGCTTATAGATGATATAGGTGTGTGCTGAAGTGTAATACTCTAAACTAATAGGAAAATGCTTGCTTTCTTAGTGGGTCCTAGGCAGGCTGAAACAGCAGTGAATCAACCACCAAGTGTCCTAATTAGCCCACTTCAGCATGTTATTCTGCCCCAGCTGCTCCTATTTATGTTACTGATGAAATGCTGAATGGGGCTTTTTTCCCCCCTTGGTTACATTTTCTCGAGGGTAGCAAATAGTCGATTTTTATCGTTTTTCTCTTTCCTGTTATTGCAGTTTTTTTGCTGGAGTATGATTATATGTTTTCTCTACTGCTGATGTAGTTTATGGGAAGCGGCACCAGCAGGGCTGTTTTGTTTGGCTAAAAGGGTGGCTGCTAAGTACTCTATCCAGTGTTTTGCCTCCTCATATCCCCCAACTAAGACATGTCAAAATTTGGTGATAGAGGAAAATACGCTGCCCACCGCTGTGTTTATGCTGACTCCATTGTGGGCTTTCGTTTCATCAGATATCCTGCAATAGCGTACTAATCACTGAAAGATTTTAGTTAGTCATCTGTTGAATGAAGAGAGCTGGCCTACTTGTTGAAACCTCATTTTTATGGCTCTGCTAATCCTCCGGACTATGATCACTTTTAAAGTTAGTCAGCCACAGCATTTCTCTCTGAGCTTCATCATCTCTGTGTGAGGCCTAAAGAAAGAGTTAGTGAGGTGGAAGCTGCCACAGAGGAATTCAGAGCCTCGGTTTGGCATTGGTCATAGTGACCAGACATAGGAAAGCTCTTTTCTTTGATTTATGTTCATTTATTATTGCACAGTCTGTCCACAGTCTTGAGTGCTACCTTTGCTTCTCTTGGTATTTCCTTTTCGCCGTCCCTTCTCTTTTTATTGCTCTGTATCTCACTTTTGTCTTTGACTTTGTGTCTTTTTGTCTCTCTTCATCTCGCAATGTGGGAGCTGTTCCCTGCCTGCTTTACACCGTTAACAAAGAGACAGATGGTAGTTTTAATCATCTTACTAGCAGAGATTAGTCTTTGATCAATTTTAATGCTCAGAATGCAACTGCTGCATTCAGCTTGAGAAGGAGAGAGGCTGGGCTTGTAAAAGTGATTTGGTGACTAAGGCAAGGCAGGAGCTGTTACACTTAAGTCCTCTACACAAGTATTTCTCATGCTCAACATTTTACATGCAGTCAAAGCATTGTTAGAATTATAGTCTAATTCATACTAGAGCTGGATTTAGACAATTCTTGCTCTGAATGTCAGTGTTTTTTAATATTCTCTCAAAACCTACTTATGCACATGAAAGTATGTGTGATTACTTCAGCAGTATGCTTTCCAGACATCCCAGCCTCTTTGCTCTTTGGGCGACTGTATCAAGATGTTGTACAAGAAGACTACTGACAGACAGTTATATAAGGCTGGGTGGCCACATATAAAATATGGTCTCTGGTGTGTGCCTGAAGAATACAGATGCCCTGCCTGTCTCCATGTAATATCTACAGCAAGAGCAGGGGGAGACACTCAGGAGTCTCTGGCCTGTGAAAATGAGTGTGAAGCACTTATTCCCAGATTCACTGATGTAGCGGAATGGCTATAGTAGCTCTTCATACAGCTCTGACACACTCAGAGCAGCTCTGCAGTCGCACATCTTGTACATTATATATACATTATACATGCCTTGCATAATATATAATAAAAATAATATTGGTGTATAGTTAAGGTAGTTACATTAGTCGACTATATCTAAGCTTGGGCTGCTTGCGTTTCCTTAGTTCACTAAAAAGAACAACACTTAGCCCAGAGTTACTGCAAGTGTAACAAGTGAAGGGAACAGAGCAGAGTGGACCAAGAGCTAAGCAGGCTAGCCAAGTGAAGTCTCTAGATTTTTAGTATTGCGTGGCTCTTTGTGTCCATGGTGCCATTTCTTTTCCCCTCCTGTCGCCATGACTTTGAACTTAATGAGTATTGGATCTCTTTTCCTTCTAATACAATACAGTTCCCTGTACTTCATCACAGTGGTAGATGCTAATGCTCATATAAATTGTGATTATAGACCTTCTGGATCTCTGCCTCCTCACTGCTTATCTTTTAAGCAGGTAGGAAGAGTTGTGCTACATGTGTAATACATGTAGCGGTAAATGGATTATGAAATTCTTTGCAGAGAGTAAAATATCAATTTGGCCAATAACTGATTGCCTGATACCTGTGTCTGTATTTATTTATTTTTTTAATCTTTTAGTCCTTTTGTTCCAGAGAAACAGAAAAGTACATGTAGCATAATGCAGCTTTATCAGATACCTCCTTTGTCTCCTCAGTACATGGAAGTTATCCTTTAGCACCGTTACTCAGATGCTCCAGCTATATCAGTCGCTGAAAGATAACGCCCCCATATTACAGCAAAGTCTTCATGAGGAGGTTGGATATTTTCCAGAGTTAACAGCCAGAGACCCTGATTCGTGCCACATTTGGCCTATTTTGTTTTGCAGTGTGTGCCTTTCCCCCCCATTTTGATTTTTGCTTTAATTTCCACTCGCTGGATGGGTTGAAGTGCTAACAACTACATGATTAGGTTTAGCTACCAAAAACAACTGGGTTAGGGTACTCCTTTGCAATTGTAACCCTTCTTGTTGAAGAACGAGTTGGGAGTAACCTCTCAGTGGGCAGTTAGTGTAGATGCTCACATACATGACACCTTGTGTCAAATGACCTCCGGCAGAACCTCAGCCCCAACCGGTCCTTGAGCTCCCTGTTAGTCAACACTGGCTGAGCATTGGTTGTACAGGCCATTTAAATGATTCTTATCAGGTTTGTTTGTACTTCAGCTGTCTCATGTTTTATTTATGTAGTACAATTGTTTTAATAAACATCTCATATGTTTATCAAAGTTTATAACAGTCTTTCTAAAAGCTTTGTGTGTGTGTGTGTGTTAGAAAAGTGTTTGCTGTGGTGATATGCCTGCTGGACACTATCTCACAGGAAACCAGCCAGTGCTGATTTTCCACCGTATCCCAGTCAGAGCTGCATCCTGTACGGGGCTCTCACGGAACAGGCCGGAAGGCATGCGTGTGTGCTTCAGCACTGATCCAGCAATTTACTCAGTCAGCTGGCTTGCTCTCTGTGCTCTGTCCCGTCGTATTCTGTCCTGTCCTGGCATAGCCTGGCAGCAGCTGCTGCACCCCTGAGGATGATCAGGTGGATTGTTATACACCCACCATGTGCAAGGCTGAGTTAATGCTTACTGCAGCGCTCACGACTGCTTTATTATTCATATTCATGGCAAACCCTAGTTGGGCTCGCATGCAAATGTAGTGTAAGCTTTCCTGTGAGCTGTGGTCTGTAGCAGCACTTTTGGAGCTTTGCTTTACTTTGTGCTAGAATTAACCCATTCAAAAAAAAAATAATAATCAGGAAGCTTTCTAAACCATCCTCTGATTTAGAAACACGCATGCACGCACACACTATTGCTCATGAATTGGTCTTTTAGAGACCATGTAGTCAGTACTTTACATACATCTCACTTCTCTAGTCTGTACGGAGTTTAATTTAAAAGTAAAGATTTCATAGCAGAGTAAACTTTGCAGGTGGTTGCAATTTTGTTTGTGGCAACTGTGGTACATTCATCTCTTCTTGCTGCTGGTTGTATACCTGATGATTATATTCGCTGTACAGACAGACAGTCACTACCTTTGTTTTTGTTTGTGGTCTGTTGTGCACAGTCTTGACAGTAACCCGGCCATTCTGCTTGCTCGGCATGTATCCTTCTGTGTGAATAAGCACCCAATTTCCTCACCACATGCTGTTATTGCCTCTCGTCCAAAGGGAGATTGGGCTAAGTAACTAACCGCAGACTTGATTTTGTGGGGTTTTATCACCTCTGATGAAATTAGAAGGGCCTCGACCAGGCTGAGGTAGGGAGAGAAACGGCGTGAGAGAATAGGAGAGAGGTTGAACCCTTCACAGCTGTGTGATGATGATGCATCTGTTATATGTACCCAAGCAAAGAACTCTTGACAATAGGCTTTAATGGTCCTCAGACAGTAATGTGTATTTGAGAGGCTTTTTTTTAATGCTTGTGGTGAAAGCAGGTCTTGAACACAGTGAGTAAAGGTTTTTTTTTCCTCCTGCAGAGGTTTGCATGAAAATAGCGCTACATTAATTCAAGGTTGCTCTGATACTTTACTGCACAAATGATAGGTAGATTATTAGACAGTTGATGAGTGAAATGTTTTTACATTTTAAATATGTTTCCATATTCAAGTGTTACTACTTTTGCTGCT
The DNA here is from genome assembly GCF_007364275.1 of Archocentrus centrarchus. Classification (NCBI taxonomy): domain Eukaryota; kingdom Metazoa; phylum Chordata; class Actinopteri; order Cichliformes; family Cichlidae; genus Archocentrus; species Archocentrus centrarchus. The sequence goes on along the minus strand of NC_044352.1, from coordinate 8,685,926 downwards.
TTGGTCATAATTTAATATTTATTCAGGTTTCATGACAAAAAGAAATGGACTTTGTGAGGACAAAGCATGACTGTTATACTTTTGCGCCCGCTCTGGCAGGGAAGAAGAGCGGGTCGTTAGGGTTAGGCGGTTTAACTTCACACAAGTGCTGCCATTGCAAAGTCGCAGCCTTGCGTTTGAGATAAGGCAGTCCAGTGTGTTTGTATGGAGCTGCTGCTGCTGACCCTTTTCAGAGTTGGATTGTGAATGTACTGAAGCTTAGGCTGGAAGAAGAAATCATAGACCCAGTGACAGCTATAGGTTCATGTTTTCAGTGTGACAGCGAATAACATTTCCCTTCTGTAAGAAGGAGCATTTGTTTATGCAGTCTTGCTGTGTTTATTAAAATTTCCATGGAGGAGTGTGGCTGGCTGTAAACAGTATAACCCATAGGAGAGCGTCTCGGAGAAAGTTGTCTGCTGTCCTGGATAAGCACAAGGAATTAAATCCGCCACATGCACATTGACACAGACAGAACGACAACTTTCGTAAACACAACATACACACTGCAGCTGTAGACATCATCAGTTAATCCGGTGACATAAAAAATGAGCAACTGAGTGACTCCTGCATTATCAGACTAAAAAAACTGACTCATAAGGTTCATGGAAGAGCAATGAGTGTTTACATGTCTTTGCATGCTGCCAGCCAACTCATCTGGCGTTCAGAGCATTCACGGAAATTGAGGTTACATACTCAACTGTCATTTTAATTGCACTGACAGATCATTGATTTTTAGCATTGATAGAGCTATATCTGGCACAGCAGTAGAATATTTTCTGTTACATCACAGACCACATTCTCACTGTTCAGAGTTAGATCACAGCCCTGCTTCCTGTGCAGTATCTGTCACCATAATCAAATTAACCCCATACATTACCTTATCTATAGCCTATCCTCTGTAAACCACGTAACAATCCATAGGGATCTTTTACCATGTTTTTGATAGAGCAGTTCAACAGAAGTGTGCTTCCTGCTGAGTTTCCAGTGCCTGGTTGTTAGCCAACCCAGAGTAGCCTCATCCTTTCAGCCAGCGTGTGATTACAGAGCTGCAGGCTATATCATACAGTCCTTAGATGAAACAGTAGCAGGAGAAAATGAAGGGATTACTTTGACTGACAGGATTCCCATCATTTTCCCCTCTCCTTCAGAAACTCTTATATAACCATTCTGGATTTTGGCCTGTCTCCTGAATGAAATAACAGGTCTCATCATGTAATCAGCAGATGTAGGATACATTTAGACCAAAGAATAGGCCTATCTATATTTCTCTTCACTTCCTTTTCTTGACCTGTCTTTGCTTTCTTCATTCTGCTTGCTCTTTGATTGATCTTCCTCCGAGTGTGCCAGCCATGCTGTGCAAATTTTCTCCAGATCATAATGGAAATGCCATGCCAGCTCCTGGAGTTGTGGCTGCCATTATGTCTTTAACAGCTTGTTACCCAGCTGGAGTAATGACTACATGGTTTCCTTCCTTCCTTCCTTCCTTCCTTCCTTCCTTCCTTCCTCACCATCTTTCTTTCATGTATATCTCCTTCTCAAACTGGTGGTAGTTTTCATTCATTCTGTCCTCTTGTTGGTTTCCTAACTTTTTGTATTTTATTGCTTGTCTTCCACTCCTTCACTCTTCCTTACAGTAGGTCCCTACAGCATTAGTCACCTTGACCACTGAGCCATGCCTTAGAACTATGGTCTTGAGTGAATAAATGATGAAGCTGTAGACTGGGGTCAGAGAAAATGCATAGCTATACTCTATTTGGAAGCCCTTTTTAAAATGCCATCTTCAGTGCTCTCCCTGCAGTGTTTCGCACACTCTATGGAACAAGTACTAAAATTCACACATTTCTGCTCACTAGCCGATCAGTTTGGTGGTGCTTAACTGTGGATTTGGCATGATTTTATTTATTTATTTATTTTTGACAGAAGGTTCAGTCCATCGGTGCCTTATTCTGATTTGGCAGCTGCACACCAAAGGTCAGAGTCCACGCTTTGTTTAGCAGACTGCAGCCACAGGCAGATAACGCCTCTGCAGGGAGAGTCTGTTGAATTTTTGAGTGCATCAACACAAACCAGCGCACATGCACACATGCTGTGATAATACTGGTGTTTGCATCCACACACAAACACACGTGCGCACAGTTTGTGCTGCAGCTTGGTATCGCTTGGTTTCATGTCATCTGTGCGTTTTTTGGTTCGGCTGCCTTTTACCTCTCTGATTTTCAGTGCTGCAGCACATGATTTAGTTTATGTAATCTGATTTCACCAAGGCAAGGCGAGCTGAGCCTTTCATGCATTTCATTTCAGTCTACTCACACAGGACGCGCAATTGCCCGCTCATTCAGACCAATGCCCCTTTGGCTGTCCTTTGCACCTGCTACCTGGTGCACCAGCCAAGTTCTTCATTTTGCCAAGTTCATTTGTCTGCTTCACCGACTCTTAAATTTGCATTGAGATTTGGCCACAAACAACTTCCCTTTGATACGGGAAACGCAAGTGCAATTTTGAAAGTGTCGTTTACAGTTAAAAAATTGTGATTTTGCCTAAATTCCTAATGTCATTTGAGTGATCAGCTGAATGAATTTTATTCAAACGTATCTTTCCCTGCATAGTCCTTGATAACCTCTTAATAGGACAAAATGCTACTCTTTTTACAGGTGTTCCCAATATGCTGTGCTGTGTATTGACGTATTTCCTTTCTTCAGTAATTCATAAGAAAATGATTCAATTTCAGATACGCAAACCACTGAAACTTACCATGTCTTCTTTAACTTAAATGGATCTCTCCACATCTAGCTTCCATTATACTGTTTATGCTGACTTTCAAAGTGCAAAGATAGTGCAGAACCAAAAAAACATGCATAAAGAATAGTGAAGGCCCTTCGATTTGATAAAATGTGTATGGTGTCAATCAAAAAGCCTGATTCAATTTCAATCTGTGCATAAGCCGAGGTAGATATCTGATCCTCTGGTCTCCCCTGACATCTCGCTTTGTTTGTTTTCTTTGCCTGCTGAGGATTCGCTCTCTTCTCGCTAAGGCCCTTTACAATTTAGATTTATGGAAATGTCTCCTAATAGAAATCTGCTCTCATAGGATGACAGACAGCAATGATGAGGCATACGCCACATACGACTACAGTGGGATTGCCTGAGAAGATCACACCTCAGGAGTCGCCCTTCAAATTAATAGAAGTATATAGAGGTTGTGAGTCGTGTCAGTGAGAGGAAGGATTGAGAGGAATAATTTATTTACACTTATATTTGTGCTGCCTCTCTATATATATGTCTGTGTACCTTTCATTGTGGGTGTGGATGTGTCCATGTCTAAGCTTGCATAAGAGTGTAAGTTTAAATGTGCGCTGCCTGCCTGTGTGCTAGGAGAAGGTAGCAGCTGTGGGAGGGAGAAAATAATTAGAGTAACAATAACACTAATCTCTTCAGTAAATGTTATAGGTTTTAGCTGCAGTACCACTATGTGTTTTCTCACACAGTTTGAAGTTTGTGAAGTGGGAGGGGAGCTCTGCAGAGACGGGGTTAAAGGGAAGGATTAGAACATGCCCTTGTTTGCACTCTGGGATAAGTAGCTATGCTGAGTCTTGACTATACCTGATTAAATATGTTTTTGTGAAGTATTTAAAAATGTGTGCAAGTTTGTGGTGGATTGTTTTAATACTCTTTTTGTGCGCTTTCATTAGAATGACACTAAGGCTGAGGCAGTGCTGCGGATGCAGATCAGCGACGAGCAGTTTAAGGCCTCGCTGTAGGCCTCCAAACTCAGATGCTCACGAGCAAGTGCACTGATATGGGTCACTAGCAAAGATGGTGGTATTAAACACTGAATGCAAAGCGCTCTGTCAGAGTGCCCAGAAAGCTCATGCTTAATTGTGAGCAACTGCGCATTAATTTACTACGCAACACTAAATTAGCCATAGCTCAGAGCCTCACACATATCATGTCAAAAGATAAACAAGAACAAAACAGCTTATAAAAAGGTCAAATTAAAACATTTACACAGTGATGGATTTAATTGATCTGCTTTGGACTGTTTTTTATCATGTTCCGAGGAAGCCTTTGTTGGTACTAATGACACAGCAATTTCCTCCTGGTTATTAGGGTTTATCATTGTGATGGAATTTTGAGCTTTTACACAAGAAAGTATTAGGCATAATCAACCACGTCCAACATCACAGCACAGGAAACCAGACAGAATTAAATGATAGTTACTGGCGGCTTGTGGTTTCTGAGGGTCTTATCCCTTTCTGTTGCTATTGTGTCGTTTCCTTGTGGTGGCTGGAAGGATGGATGAATGGAGAATAGTTTTCTTGGAAGCTGACAGATAGTGCTGGCACTGGAGCAGAGAAATTCATTTCCTATTGTGACAGAATGTATAAATATAACTTCAGCTCAACAACACAAGATACTAATGAGGCCTCTCATTATTTCTTTTCTTGATAGTAGAAAAGAGAGAAGACTAATGGACTAACCTCTACCGCTAATGCTTTTTATTGGCTCCTATAGAAGAAGATCTCCCCTTAGGGAAGATTAAACTTTCTATTTTTACTATCCAAATTGCCATCCACTGAAAAGCTTACCAGGCAGTGAACGAAAAAAATGTAATATTTTTAAACCCTTTACTGTACTTTTCTTAACTAGATAGTTTGTTGAATTTTATTCTAAATTGTCTCTTTGATTCAAAGCATATCACTTTCACTCAAGCTTTCAGATTTCACGCTTTACATTAATCGTTGAGGGAATAACAAATTAATCCGAGGCATGAAATTACAATCTCCCATTTTTTTTTCCCCCATCCAACAACAATGGATTCAGCACTATAAACGGATTTGGTTTATGTTCTTTATCTTCTGCAGTACAATTGTTGTAAATATGAATTTAACAGATCAAGCATATTTGGCTGCAATGTTAAGAAGCTTAGAATGTGGGGAGAATAAAAGGGAGGGGGGCACAAAAGCAGAAGACCTGCTGCCTGTTTGAGGGTGATGGTGCTTTAGGGCTGCTCCTGCTTCAAAGGCCCCCTTCCTTCTTTCCTGTGTCATTCTGCTAGCTGCTGGACTGCCCTCAGGCTGTTTGTTCATCACCCTTTTGTGATGGTTTGCTTAGCTCTCGTTCTGCAATTTGCTGCTTCTTTATTCCCGTCCTGTACCTTATGCTGCTCTTTTGCATCTTTTTAAAATTGCCATAATGCAGCTCCTTTGACCACAGTTGGCATTGTCACTGCACCGTGCCCAGCGGCTGGGGAAATCACCAGCATTTCAGCAAGAGACCCACAAGCAGTCGCAGTGACAGAGCACATGCAGCCAGTGGGACCAGTTTGTTTAACAAGCACTCTGAAGCAGCCTGGCTGAGTGTGCCAACGCAGTGTTTTGTGTGCCTGACTATTCATTATGAATGGGAAGTTTTGCAAAAACTGTCTTTTCTCCAAGCCATGATCACAGCTTGCGTTTGTGCGGGAACGCGAGTTCTCTTCCGTCTCTGTTGACTTGAAGGTCTTCTTTCTTTGCGTTCTACATCTGCCAAAGAGACTGTCACACGAGTGTGAGTGTTAGAACGCGAATCTACTGACAATGACCATAATGTTTTTTTTTTTTTTTGTTTTTTTTTTCTGTTTTAAATTCTTGTATGAAGAAAGAACTGACAGTTCGTCATCATGCCAATCAATTATTCTTTCACTGCCACGGCTACAATTGTGAAGAATCTAAACTTATTTCTGAACTGGGACTGTTAAAATAACGAGTCAATTGTTGATAGAGCCAAAAGCAAAAGGTCCAAATTTTATTCTGAACTACTTACTGAAAATGTGCTTAGGTTCTAGTTTACCTGTAATTCTCTTCACTGTCAACAGTCATGCCCTATTCTTTTCTTTTTTCTTTTCTTTTTTAGGGTCAACAGGTAACTATGTTTAAGTCTGAATAATTTCTGGTTGCATTTATATGTTAATTTTCTTCTCCTTAATTCTGACTTCTCACAAACAAAAGAAAGATATGGCTTTGAACTAAAGAGCACACTGGGGGATCCAGTTTTATTCCTATTCTTTTCAAGTCTTCAGCTGCATAGTACTGTGAAGTGCTGTGTCAAGTACAACAAAGAGGTGGTCATGCAATCAACTTTAACAAAGCCTTCATCCCCTGTAACTGAAAGCAGTATGAGGGGATAACCTTTTGTGGAGGTTTTTTATTTACGCCATTGAGTCACTCTTTTTCTTTGCATCTGCAGCTGTTGCCACAACATAAGGGAATGATGCATATTTTACTCCCAACAACTGAGGAGAGGGAGGAAAAATGAAAAGCAGAAGAAGGAAAGATGGATGGCTTTAAAATGTTGTAGATACATATGATTAAGGCGTGGAGGTAGAGCAAAAGATCTAAAGGGCAAAAGGCTTCTGGGCTTGAGCGAAAAGCTAGCTCAGCAGGAACCTGATTATGCCACCAAAGGGATCCACTTTGCAAATCTACCATGTACAAACTCAAACAAAGGAGCATGGCAGCATGCAGGCAACTGAAAGTGAGGGTGGGGGTCTGGCCCTTGCTGTTTTTTAGAGCCACTGGCACTTTTATGACCATGCTAATAAAGTGCTTTTGGGACAGAGCACCTCCCACACTTCTGCCGGTGCACACACCAAGAACAGCTTGACTGGGCCTTAGGACCTGTGTTTCTGGACACGTGGATCAATATACTTCCTAAGGGTCTATATTTAAGATCATGCTGTGTAGTATACTCAATCACAAGGCGAAGGGAGGGACCCTAAGATAGCTATTACCAGGTTTGGATTGAGGGCTATGAAAGGGCTGACATGGTTCAGAGGGAAACCTAAATTACCTCTGCAAATCAAACCTGCCTTGAACACAACACAACACAATATAACCTGGACGTACAGTATCTTCCCATATAACGTTCCTTCCCCATTTTCAATTGCAAGTACTTGTTAATTCAAGCTGCACTTGCTGATTATTCGAGCCACATCTTTCACCCTTGATTCTCTGTGCCCTCACTGCTGGAAATGCAAATCTGGAGCGTCACAAACGATGTAGGGCCGTGTCTGACACATTCAAGCCCCTGGCGTCCCCATGTCACTCCCCAGCTTACCACCTCCAGTGCCATAGTAATTACCCTTGTTGGATCGCCATGCCTAATCATCCTTGATTTTTAGGATGCAATGCCATTCTCTCCACTTGTTAGTCCCTCACACTACTTGGTTCTGATGGAGTACACTGATAATGCTTGGGGAATGAGACACACACATACATACATCAGACGTTCTATTAGTTAATGTTTGTGTGAGGATGTCGTGAATGTATCTAATATGGTAGAGGGATGAATCAGTGGCAGCACAAAAAAAAGAAAAGAAAAAAAGAATCACCTTTAAATGAATTGGCTGTGATCTGATCACATCAGCAGGAGTGGGACTTGATTTTAAACAATAAATAAATTGTATAAAAGAATAATTAATAGATTACAATTCTATAAAAATGAGCCCCTTAAAGAGCAATGAGCGAGGGGAGGGGTGTGTGCAAGTGGCTTCCAATTTTTTCCTAGTTTGTTCCAGTAATGAGATCCAGGCCGTCTTTTCGAATGGATGAGATAATTAACTCCTGGGGACAGACTGCATAGAGCTCTCTTGGTTTTATGGCACATGGAGAGAGATCTTTACAGCCCAGCCTGAGCATGGTTGCATTAATTGCAGCCTGATATGGCTTTACTAATACAGCATATCAAAGGGAACAACTGAAAGTGGTGTAAGTCTATTTTAAAAAAAATGTGAGGATGGAGGTCAGTGTAGAAATAAAGAGCATGATGTTTTATTTAGGCTAACGAAGCACATAAAGTTAAGTTGTGCGCTAATGTTTCTGGTATTACACTTGTTTGATTTTGTTTAGTCTCTGTTCTAGTATTGGCATGGTCACTAATATTGAATATTTATTTTAGGTTTTCTTTATAGGTAGTTGTGTCAAAAAGTAAAATTAATCCCTGCAATTTGTATTTAATATCATAAATATCATTTGGACTCAAAGATGAGCTGATTAGGCTTTGTGGGTCAAACATTAAGGTTGCCTCACATTAGTGCCATAACAGCAACAGAATGTAAACTGCAACTTGACTGATGTATGAAGACCTACAGTCGGAAGTGACTCGTTCATGTCAATTGACTTTAAAATACAATGATTCACTGCTAAGGGTTCCTTCTTTCTGTGACAGTGTCTGTGTTAGCCTTTTTTTCTGTTCTTGGAAACCTCTTACTCAGTGTGTGACAGTAGCAGTGTTAGCATGAGTCAGGTCAGGCTAATTTCCGTTGCTGTAACCTGCCTCTCTTTCCCGCACTGTCTTGCTCTGTCTTTTGGAATGTGCACCGTAATGGTTTCCACCAATTGTCTATTCTTCACAGCTCATTGCTTTACTGAATTTGACTAATTTGAATCCTTTTCACTTTGCAAAAGCTCCTTTTCCATTTGATTAAATAGAGCTTTGTGTGATATGTGACTCAGCTGTGATAATTTACACCTTTCTGTTTGTGTCTTGTTTTCTTTTACAGAAACATGTGAAAACCCTTGTGAAGCTTGACCTGCAAGTTAGCCTTCAGCAACAAAAAGGCAAAGGTCTCCTCCCTCCTTAATTGCATCCATTCTCTCAACTCCCTTAGCAGTTCCCTTCCAGGCCTGTTAAACATGAAGGGCCAGCAAGCTTTTTGCAGAACTTTATCACTTAACCCTAAAGTGGGATCAGTAGCTACTCTACTAGGCTTCTGGCTCTTAATACCTGCCTTATCCAATGGGCAAACTTTCACTAGTTTCCACCCTGAACGTCGGGACTGGGTATTCAACCACCTGACAGTTCACCAAACCACAGGCGCTTTGTATATTGGAGCAGTCAACCGTGTGTACAAGCTCTCAGGCAACCTGACTCTCCTAGTTTCTCATGATACAGGCCCAGAGGATGACAACAAGGCCTGCTACCCCCCTCTGATTGTCCAGCCATGTTCTGAGCCCCTTGTCTCAACCAACAATGTCAACAAGCTTCTCCTAATTGATTATTCCCAAAATCGGTTGCTCGCCTGTGGCAGCCTATACCAGGGTGTCTGTAAACTCCTCAGATTGGATGACCTCTTTATCTTAGTGGAGCCGTCCCACAAGAAAGAGCACTACCTCTCCAGTGTAAACCAGACTGGGACTATGTATGGGGTCATTGTGCCTTCACAGGGCCAGGATGGGACCCTGTTTATTGGCACAGCGGTAGATGGCAAACAGGACTACTTTCCTACTATCTCTAGTCGAAAGCTGCCTCGTGACCCAGAATCCTCTGCTATGCTCGACTATGAATTGCACACTGATTTTGTGTCCTCCCTCATCAAGATACCATCAGATACACTGGCACTGGTCTCTCACTTTGACATCTACTATGTTTACGGCTTCGCCAGCGGCAGCTTTGTTTACTTCCTGACTGTGCAGCCCGAGACGCCAGAAAACAGCATGTCATCGAGTGGATCCGGCAGTGATCTCTTCTACACTTCTCGCATTGTTCGCCTCTGCAAAGATGACCCCAAGTTCCACTCTTATGTTTCCCTGCCTGTTGGCTGTGTGAAGAGTGGTGTTGAGTACCGGCTACTGCAGGCTGCCTACCTTGGCAAGCCAGGACGCGTTCTCGCTGCATCACTCAATATCAGTGCCCACGATGATGTGCTGTTCACCATCTTCTCTAAGGGCCAGAAGCAGTTCCATCGCCCACCAGATGACTCAGCACTATGTGTCTTCACCATTCGTGACATCAATGCACGAATTAAGGAGCGCCTGCAGTCCTGCTACCAGGGAGAAGGAAACCTGGAACTTAACTGGCTGCTTGGGAAGGATGTGCAGTGCACCAAAGCGGTGAGTTATGCTAAGCGGATGGCAAAAGCTTATTAAAAACACATTCATGTTGTACATGCACCCATCCACAGATGTGCTGTGTATTCTGTATTTACTTACTGCTCATCCACAGTGTGAAAAGGATTACAGTTGAAATAAATCTCTTCTATACGGCAACAATGTGGAAGAGGGTTTAACAAACTTGAGCTATGAAAAGATCACAATTGGTAATTGTGATCAGTTAATGGGAAATAATATTGGAACATTAATAAAAAAATTATTTGTACGTTTACACATTGTTGATACTTAGATGAAGCAATTCATATTTTTTCTTCATTTCATTTATTTCAGTTTTACGTAGCTGAAAACCAACAAGAGAGCCATTCATTTACATAATGAGGTCTACATTTAGATTCCTTCCATGAAATATACTGGTAAACAATGAGGGAATTACCAAGTCCTCTCAATGAACCTGAGAAACACAGCAAGTTGTGAGAGCGCATGCTGTAATTTAAAAAAAAAAATTCAATAATCATCATCTAGAAATGTTTCTGAATGCCTAGTATAGCATACTCTGTTACAAATTACTCTCCTACAACACTCAGTTATTTCAAATTGTTTTGTAGCTTTGATATTAGAAAATATCCAAATAAAAAAAAAAAAAAAAAAGAAAATATCCAAATACATTTCAATAAGAGATATTCATAAATTAGGGAGGTAACATTCTCCTTGAGCACAACACAAGTAAACACTCTTCCCTTCTAGAGCAAAAAGGAAGTGTGTGTGTGTGTGTGTGTGTGGGGGGGGGGGGGGGGGGTGTCACTCAAGTTACTCTGCTTCTGATCTTGGCATAATGTAGATCACACAGCAGACTATTCCTTCTGAAATCCCCAATTATACTATAATACAAGGCCATGTATCCGTTACATGTTGTCACGTACAATTAAGGTTTTGATTTCCGCTCGTTCCCAGGAGGCTACGGTCCTCTGTGCTTTCATTCTTTAATTGCAAACAGGAATTTAAGAATATTAAGAATTAATGACTGGCTAAGTGTGCATGCATACTGTATATCTTGCATGTGCATAGGAGAGACCTTTTAATACTGGGTATACATACAAGATGTGAAGTGTGGGGTTTAATGATATCCCTATCCTTCACTATGATGAGAACCACACTGATCAGCTTCTTTTGTTGCTAATCCCACCAGGGAACTCAGTTGACCACTGCTATTAAAATCAGTAAATTCCCCATTAGCTCAATGTCAGAGGTGATTGTCAGGAGGAGGGAGACATTATCTCAAACTAGCTGTTGGCTTTTATTAGCTCTACTGAGAGGGCGGGATAAAATGTAAGATGCAGAGTTGGCAGAAGAAGGAGAAATTGCAGTATAAAGTGATGACACTGGGAGCCTTTTATACTGTAAGAGCTCAGTTTAGAATATTTTTCCAGTTTCCCAGAAGATTGCCCAGTCATTTTTGTGTATGTTTATAGTTGCTATTTTTAATCTGCAAAGCTGCACCTTCACTTCATTCTATAGACATATATTGCCAGTAATGTGCAGCACTACAATGTAATACGCCAAGTTTTGTATTTTTAGCCACAGACATAAGAACATAAAAAATGCACTCCTTAAGACCGTGTCCTTGTTGTTGCGGGTAGCCAATAAATCCATAGTACTGTATGGATTATGCAGACAAATGTCAGTGGATGAGGAACTCTTATAACTTGTCCAAAATGCATTTAACACCCTGATATGTCAAACATGCTGACATTGTGTGCTTGATGTTAAATCCTCAACTTAAGTAGTGCGACTGCTTTCAAGTGCGCAGACTGTATGCTTCAAGTCTTCTTTTTTTTTTCTTAAGTATGTTCCTGTGTGACTCTGTGAGATATTTTTAGAGTGTTTGAGATCCATCAAAATATGAGGTTCTTCAAGGTTAGACCAACCCAAGTGATAACTGTTAACTGTACCTTGCTTGGTTTCTGAGTAAATTACACATGCAGCTTCAGTACCTCTCTTCTGGTCTGTTGTAAACAGCAGGTAGTCAGTGAGCTCAAAGCAGAGAACTTTAATTACACCCCCAGCTCTCACTCTTGCAGACATTTCACTGTGTGTTCAGTTACATGCAGGCCAAGGCTGAGGCTGGGAATGGAACTGAGGCTGAGCCAGGGGATTCAGACACAGCAGCCAATCAAAGATTTATCACCCAGCCATCCAGCCTTCTGCCATCTGGAGATTCACACCATCTCTGTAGTCAATCCCATGGAGTAGAGCCATGATGGGATTCTTTCTGTATCACACTGTGTGTGTGTGTGTGTGTGTGTGTGTGTGTGTGTGTGTGTGTGTGTGTGTGTGTGTGTGTGTGTGTGTGTGTGTGTGTGTGTGTGTGTGTGTGTGTGTGTGTGTGTGTGTCCATGTGTCACACCATCCTCCTGTCTTGCTTTTCGCTCATGCCCTTAGAACTAATTAACCACTTGTGAAAGCAAAGTGGGGCTAGTGTTGATAAATTTGATATACTCTGAGAGAGAGAGAAGCTCTGAGAGCAGATATCCTGTCACATCTAACCAGCGTAGCAGCTATTCTCTCAGCAGAAATTAAATATTTCATATTGTGAGTTGTCCAATAAGGATTAATCGCATACAGTTATAATTAGAGTCACCGCATCTCATGTCATTTGTCACTTGAAACAGTCGGGGGATGGAAGACTTAACATTTCTCCACTACTTGTGAGATTTGTTATGAGGCAGTAGAAAAAGACAATGAAACAAAAAAGATCTACAAGAAGGTGAACAAGAAAGCTCAACCACATGGACACCAGGGGGATTTGAGTTGTCTGCCAAGTCTACTAAGCATACATCATCTGAACAATCTAGATATAATCATAACCAAATGGTTTGGAGCCCAGCAGACCATATGTGGAATAGCTGCATGATTTTGAGGGAGTATATATTGATAAGCCAATGTCTGGAACTCACGGCTGTTCCTCGAGATAGCTGCTAGCTTTCCCATCTGATTTACACTGTCTGTCTCATCAACATATGTTTAAGACAAGCCTAGAAGAGTTGATGTTATCGCCACAGGAAAAATGAATACTGTTAACTCGCCAGATATTTTTTTCCTCAATTTAAATACTGCAGTAGTACTCCATAGCACTCGGTGCTATTTTGGGCAAAGGGAATAAAAGGAAATGCCACAAAGTGAGGGGCGTGACGATACAAGTGGAGGCGATTATTCCCCTTCAACATTACTGCTCTGCTCATGAAAATATGTGTAGAAAGGTCAGCTGACAGCAGCCGTGTGAGAGACTGGGCTGCCTTACACACACACACACACACACACACACACACACACACACACACACACACACACACACACACACACACGCTCAACATAGTCCGCTTAGACCACTGACAGGGAAAAGACAGAGACAGGGATGGAGAGGAGACAGATATGACAACAGTAAGAGAACTAATAGTAGGGGCTGGAGAAAGGGGATGTATATTTAGAATTTGAATTAGATGGAGATTGTGAGCAAGGGACTATGGGATATACACATGTAAGGCTTGCCTGGCCATCTCACTTTAGTGTGCATGGCACATTGAGGCCAATGCCACTCAGTGACTGTCAGCTGACCTGATTCGACACCAGACAGAACACTGTATTACTTTTCATTTACCTCCCCCTCTTTGCCTATATTTTCATATCTTGAATGAACAAAAACTTCATTTTAAGCAGTTGTCATAAGGTGTGTGTTTTATTTATATATATATATATATATATATATATATATATATATATATATATATGCCCAAATTTTTCTTAAGAACTGAATTGAAATTAAAACAGAATTCACCATAGCAATTATTTTCTTGTGAATAGGTAAATGCAAGAATTGGTAAATGAAATCCTCTTTGGTTACATACTGTGTTGCATACTTATCATGCATTGTGCTTCCTAGTGCACATTGTTATCATGCAGTATGTGTATTTCTGCAGTGGTGTGATGATAGGCCAGGGTAATGAGCCTCAGTGAGAGCAAGGTGGAGCTCAGTCAGGTGGAGCTGATACATATCTGTCTGGTGTAACAGAAAGACAAACATTTGTATGGTTGGGAGACTCACTTGAGCACTTCCTCCTCACTCTGACCTTCCTCTCTCCCTCAGGCTCACCTCTCTCACCTGCTCATTGCCATCTCAAACACTCTCTGACACTGCCACTATTTCCACAACTTTGGCCATCACTCTCATGTTTCAGTCTGTCACCTTCATCTTTACTTCTTACTGCGCTGTCTTCTTTTATAATGCTCTGTATCTGAACCTCTCCTTACTACTGCCGTCTTATTCTCTGTCTGTGTCTTTCTCTAGTGTTTTTTGGTTTTTTTTCACTCCTCGTTCCCATAATGATTAATGTCACATTTCCCTCATAATCATGGCCACCTTTTTTTTTTTCTTTTTGGTCATTAATTTATACCTTATAACCTATATTTTCTTCTGTCCTTAGCCGGTGCCCATTGATGACTCCTTCTGTGGTCTGGACATCAACCAGCCGCTTGGCGGCTCTCAGCTAGTGACTGGCCACACTCTCTACACTGAGACTCGGGACCGTATGACTTCTGTGACCTCTTATGTCTACAATGGCTACTGTGTAGCTTTTGTGGGTACCAAGAGTGGACGGCTAAAGAAGGTGAGTACCAGCTCCCTTCCTCTTCTCATCCAGCAGTAAAGGTCTCTTGTATGCGATTTCTGCTTGCTTTATTATACAGGGAGTCAGACTGTTCAGTAGTCCAGGGGGCACTGACACTGTGAAGTGGTCCCATTTCTGTGCAGATGGATGATTGTCACAAGGAAACATAGCTGCTTAATATTTAATCTGAGCTGTCAAAGTGTCAGGGAGGTGTAATGGCAATGGCTAGCTCACTGTAGTGGTCATTACCAGTTCCTTGTTAAGTGAGCTCCAGTGTTGCACTGTTAAGTATCCTGCACTGAACCATTAATTTTAATAGGCACCTTTCTGCTGTGGCCCACTGAGAGCCAAGGGAAAGAGCCAACCCATGCACTAAAATTCCTAGCCTTGGTGAGAGAATACAAAGGCCGCAGAGGGTTAAGGGCTCCTGGCCAGTTAATAATGATAGATTTCACACCCCAGTCACAGGAAACATGGTATTAGATGAAACTTTTCACTAGGTGGAATAAATAGTGAAAAGGGGGAGTGCTGTGCTGTAGGTCCAGGGATGGAAATTTTGATTGTCAATCAGATAAATCTATGATTTGTTTCTTTTCAAACAGCTGTTGCAGTGCTGTGTGGCACTGATATTACCCCAAACAGCTGATGCTGTGGCTACAGTTAGTTTTAGCATTCAGCTGACTACAGTTACCAAAACATGTACAAGTTACAGCTATGTAATTAATATGGGTTTAAAGTACAGACTATCAGTTTTAATTTAAACAAAAAATAATGTACTGTTAAGGAACCATTAAGGAATTACAGACATTTTATTACATAGTCCCTCATTCTCAAGGGCTCCATATATTAGTACCTGTATGCTGATATGATGTGATATATATTGTATGCAAAAGTTTTGGGGCAGGCCTAGTTGTGTCATAGTAGTTGTTTGTCTTGCTTCTAGACTGTATTTAGGCACCTGTTGAAGGATATTGATAGATCTGTTGACCTTGCTCTCCCCCTCGTTTTGGGGGTGATTGTTTCAATATCATCATGAGATCATAAGTGTAGGGCTGCAACGATTCATCGATTAACTCGATTAAATCGATTCTAAAAATTTATCGACACAAATTTACTGTGTCGATGCTTCGTTTAAACTCTGCAGCGCTCAGCTGTCTCGGTGTAAGCGGCGCTCCTCACTAGCATTAGCAGCATTAGTGCTGACGTTTTTTTGTGGGTTTATTGGGGGCTGGCAAACCAACATAGAACTGTATTACCGCCACCTACTGGACTGGAGTGTGAATCACTCCAGTCCAGCTCTCCGTCGCTGCGATGGATTTCATTTAACACAGAGTGGATCATCTAGAGTTGCCACCTGTCTCGTAAAATACAGAACCCCGTATGTTACGGGACTCCGTGGAATACGGCTCCGTAACATGCCGTGTTCCGTACTTTACGGGACGGGTGGCAACTGTCGCTGACATGCATTTCCACGCCTCCACTGCTCTCTGTGTGTCTGTGTGTGTTGTGCTCGCTGAGAATTTCAGCTGCTATTTTTGTCTTTACTTCAGCTGTAGCTACCAGAACTGGTTTGCTAGCGAGCGCGGGCCATTAGCACTAGCGATGGTTCGGTACCGGAAGGCCCGCCCCCCCAGGACCGAGGGGCTCCTTCAAAATATTTTTTATACTTTAATCCCTTATTAGTGACTAAATATAGACCTGCAGTAGAAACGTATTTTCGAGAATGCTTGTGAATACAAAGCAATACACCATTACTCACACATGCGCCATGGCTCCCGCAGCCACTAGTTTTTCAAAAAAACTCATAGCAGGCAGCGGTTTTAACTGCGCAAGCGCAAAGAGGCGAAGCTGTGACGGTGAGCTCAAGTAGTGAAAAAGGAAACGTTTTTCCAGCGTCCAAAACAGCAGCTTTTTCTTTTAGTAACAATCATTAAATCTGTGAAACAGCTGGAGGTCCTTCATCAAGCACCTGATCAGCAAGTGTTAAGGTGAAGAAAAGAGAACTTTGTAGCTGCTCCATTCACCGCTGTTTGTTCACATGGCGAGAAACTGCATTACGGAAGTTAAAATATGCAGATAAACTGTTAATAAAAAAAAGTATTTCTTATCCGATTACTCGATTAATCGCGGGAATAATCGATAGAATACTCGATTACTAAAATAATCGTTTTATGCAGCCCTACATAAGTGTAATAAGTGGCCCATACTCGTCAGGGTTCTAGCCAGAAAAATATTTTAGCTCAGCACGTGTTTTGGGGAAGGAGTTAATATTAGCAAGCTAATGCTAATTACCCTTCTAATGCTAAACGCTGTTAGATCGATAGTGCAATAATACATTTCGCATATAAACCAGAAGAGTTACACTTACATATCATGCGTTCAACATGTCCCAGAGCGCCGTTTCCTTCCACTAGTGGGTTTGCAGAAATCACGTAAGAGACGTATGCAAAAAACCCCCATTATAATCCAGCTGCTAGCAGCACTTCCTAAGTTGGAATATCCGTCATCACGTTGCCAGTATGAACTATCATGTTTTTAATGCAAGCCATTAACTACAACAACAGGAGGTGTCATCATTTTGCTGGGAACTGCAGTTTTTTTCTCCAACATCTCTCATAGCTCCTGGAGTTTTATATTTTAATATGAAGCCCGAAATCGTCCTTTGAGCTCCCTTTTTCCTCTTCTTCCCCCTCGGTTTCACGCTGGTTGCAATTTTGCTTTCCGTAGCCCCCAAAATCAAGTGTGAACAGGACCGTAAGATCCCACGTTCAGATTGTGAACGACACTGGCCATGCCCGGTGGTACATTGCAACATTGCGGTGAAATAATACTATAGTGCAGCAATCTAGCCAGAGAGAGAAACAAAAAAAATCAGAGTCTGGTATCGGCAACGGGGCAGAGTGCCCGGGGTGCGCACCTGCTTGCTAATTGCAGTGATAGCAAAGAGTTCCTATACTGTAGCAAACTGGTGAAATTCTCAGCCCGGCGTAAGACGACCTCAGCATGGCGCAGGTCCGAGCGATCAACCACTGGCTAGAACTCTGCACATAGATGAAGAGCAAAGAAGTTCTTTTTGTCTGGCAGTGGAACACAAATGGTGTTGGCCTGGGTTATTTTGGTCTTCATCGATTCATTATTTAATCAATTTACTAATCAGACTGTTGTATAAGAACCTTTACTTGATGTAACCCCCAGTTTGAGCTGTTACACAATGTCACACCTTTTCCCTTTTTCATCTTTGTAAATTATTTGTGACAGAGGAGTGTTTTCCTCACTGCGTTGCTGTTGCTTGCTTATAGTGTGCTTACTTATAGTGTGTGTCTCCCTGTTTCCTTCCACACTCATGTCTCTAACTGCTCCTTACCGTCACCCATTCCTCTTTACCATGTCCTTTCCCTGTTTCAAAATCCATGCAAAATAGCCTTGCGTGCATCTGTGTACTTTGACTCCACACAGGGGCATGACTGTAACCACAGTAACGCTAAGGTGGGGCAGGAATTAACCAGGATATGAGAAGTGCATCTAGACAAAAGGTACCACGGTCCAGTGGTCAGAACATGAAAAAAAATACTAGCAGTCACCCACAGTGATCCCATGACAGACAGAATAAGGATTCACTAACAGAGCACATTAGAAAACAAAATTTGAGACATTGTCATAATTTACGATTATAATAATCCTCTCACTATGAAGCAGCTGAAGTGGGAAAAGGGGGTGGGGGTAATGTTAACTTTGATAAAGTATTCACAGTAATGTGAATAAATTCAGCATAAGATAATATTAACTGTAGCCATCAAAATTATGTCTAGCATAATGAAATATTAATTGTATATCTTGGTGACATTCCCAAAACTTAAATTGGATTTGGGGTGCTAACTGAGGGTTTTACTGCTGTGTTTCAAAGGTTGTGTTTTAGTGTGATCTCACTGTCAGAGTAAGTTTGCTGAACTTTAATTGAACCCAATTTGTTTGCGATCACATGAGAATAAACGCACTGTTCTGCTGTGTGGAAATTTGCATGCAGATATGCTGTTGGGCAGTGAAAAGTCATGATTTGCATGATGCAAATTATCAACAAACTGCAAAATCTCACTGTTGACAGAATGAAAGAGAATTGGCCTTTCCACTGTGGCAATTTGCAGCACCTTAAAAAAAGCTTTGCTGTTTTCATTTGTAACGAATAATCCGTAATTAATAATAGTCTGTCGGAAGTATGCATTGTTTACACTGAGTGCTATCTAATCCCCCTACTACCCCCCGCTCCAACCCTTGGGCTGCCCTGCCATGTCACAGCGAGGGCAGAGGGATAGGGTGACCTGAAGAGCCCGAGTTACAGTTTCCTCTGCAGAGGGAGGATAAGCTCCTACAGAGTTGTGTGAGACACCTACATGGAGTAGGATGCTGGAGGCTTCCTGCAGATCTGAGCATGACACCGCTAAGGTGACAAGATTTGTTGCTTTGCTGGTGATACAGTTCTATACCTTCAACTCTTTCATGCATCCAAGAAAGACAGACAGATGGGGAAAGGGAGGGGATGTAGTACACAGGGATGCACGATTACAGGATGTGAGTGTGAGCCACGATGAGCAAAAAATAGGAAAACAGAGTAGCAGGAATAGGCATCTATAAAAGGAGAAGCAAGAAGGTACTAGGGAAGGGAGGAAGAGACCGTCGAAATGTGAATTTAGTGCCGCCAAGGAAACCAGGACTGCACCGCTGCTTGTAATTGGATTGGCTCCCTTCCCAAAGAATACCCCCTCCCCATCCTTCCACTCACTGCTTCCCCATTCAATCCCACTCCTACTTTCCTCCCTCAATTTCCCTCTTGCTCTCCCTCCAGATCAGCTCCTGTATATGCTGCGGTTTCCTTGGCTTTGCAGGAACATGGCAAAGCATGAGGGATGATGTTGGCGGATATCGCTGCCTGTGGCAGGCTTTTGTGGGGGATTGATTGAGGAAGAGGGGTTAAGAGGGTGGGGGAGTAAGCAGACACTAAAGTAAGAAAAATGCATACATAGTGTGGCAGAGTGCAGGAAACAATAACACTACATATGAGTCTCATACAGTGTTGCAGCAAGAAACATTCTGTGATAATGTTTGCAGAGGGTGAAGTAATTACATTTTGCTGTATGATGCTGGAACAAATGGGCATCTTATATATTTGATGAAAGTGCTGTACTGTATTTCACTCCAAACATAGTCTTAATCCTAGTACTGCCATACATAAGCTGTGTGTTAAATGTGTTGTGAGGCTTCCATAAATTGGTTGTGGACTTCTGGGTGGCACCCTTGAAGGCAGTGATTGATGATGGAGGGCAGTAGATGTTCACCTCAGCAGAAAGCTGCAGGAGACAGCCAATACGCCAGGCCCTCATGAACATTTTTTTAGCGACAGGGAAACCATTTCCAATCAGGACTAAAACTAGACCTTTATCCTAGTCAAAGAAAGTGACTAGGATAAAGATCTAGAGTGAGCTTGTAATCCCACTCTTAAGTTAAAATATTATATGAATTCTAGAGCAAGATTCACAGTCGTACTCTCCAGCCTGCATATTGTTCACATCAGGCTCTATCATTATGTTATCACGCTTATGTACACAGAAACCAAAAGATGGCTCTGTGGGTCAAATTTATAAAGATAGGCAATCTGCCATGCAATTGGATATGCATTACCCAAGATTTGCATCATCCAAGTTAAAATTGGCTGTGTGTGGCTCACTTTGTGCTGGGGAGCAGACAAATCCCATATGGGGACTGGGATTGGTGGGAATCAACGACGGCATTATAGAGCAGGGGAGCTGTGGAAAGTGTTGCCTTTGATATAGATGGGGATGGAGGGCACGGCTGCACATGTGAAATTAGATGTTTTAAAGATGCCACAGCAAAGGATGAATGGGAAGGTTAAAGCACGCTCAGCAGAGGAACGTTCAGGATTCCCACGTTAATTGGAGTCAATTCACAGACAGTGAGAAGAAAAATCCCCCATCTCTGTTTTCTCACAAGAGCAACAGGGTTAAGAGTTGTTGAACCTGGGACTATAGGGATACATTCCCAGATGGCATTTTCTCCTGTATTCTAAATTCTTCAAAACTACTAAGGTCTATATAGGTTTAGTTATTATATTATGAAAAGCTAACTGAATCACAAATGAGTGGTATGATACTGTGTATCTACAGCAATTCTTTTAGTAATTTTAAGCTAGTTTGAGTTTCATTATTATGTTAGCGGGGGGTGTTCTGTCATGCCCTGATGAATAATCAGGAATTGGTTTGGATAATGTGCTTTGTAGCTAAAAGGGGCAACTTAAAAGGGTGGTTCAGGTGTTTAAATGGACAAATGTCCTGTAGATATGGTTAACATGGCAGAGGGTGCATGGCTTACTCACACTGCTCCCGCAGAGGCCTGAATAACAGCAGGGTTGTGTGCTGGAGTGTCACCGAAGGTAACCGCTGATCATAGGGCATGAAGTATTCCAGACTTAAAAGGCTTGTAAATGCAGGCAGCTGCTACTACAGGGTCCTGGTGGACAGTTGGTCACCCTCCCTCCAACTCCACTCTCACCGCTCTATGCTGTGATCACCCCGCACAGATCTTGCAATGAGCCTTAGTGAATTATTTCTTGGACTTGGTGCCCTGAGAGGGATTGTGATTGGAGAGACTTGACTCTATGGCCTGTCAGCCCAAAGGTTGCTAACCTGCTTTCGTGGCCTGGCTTTGCCTGGCATGGATTTTTTTGTTTTTTTGTTTTGTGGAAGTGATGGATCAGCTCAGCAGATTTACTTACTGTTTTCCATCTCTTGAGTTTTGTGTTTGCTGTAGCCCAACTATTGTGTCTAAATGGTAATGCATAAGGATACTGGGGCAGAAATGGAGGAGGGAAACAAAGGAAAACAGGTGGGAAAGGACAGAATTGGGGAAATAATAGATGTAAACAGACATCCTAGAGTGAAAGAGGGAGAGAAGCTCTAACTATCGTTGAGGATGATGTCCTTAGCAACAGCTGAGGCTCATGGCAACAACTGAAAGGAGGCCCATCCTGTTCCCCCAGGGGTACAAATTATTCGGAAAACAGAAGTGAGCCATCCTGTCACCTGCATCCCTTAAAACACACTTCCACACACTCACTATTTTGATATATGAAACCTAACCTGTTCACTGTATGAATTTCTTTCTAGTTTTTGTTTATAATGGATAAAGAAGGTCTACAAGTACAAATAATTAATTATATTAATGGCTTTATTAAAGATCTTTGTAGTCACCATATAACATAAATTAACCTTACAATACAATACAAAGACATGCAGTCACAATGGCCACCAGGTAGAACTTATTTCCAGTCATCATAGTCAGTAATTGCTATTTCTCACTAAATACTTTCTATAATAACAGCTGCATCACTTTAAATTGAATGGTGTGTTCTGCTTAATGCCAGACCAAACAAATAATTGCATTCCATTGTTTAAAATATTGTTTTTTTTTTTTGTTTTCATTTTTTTTTTATCTTGTGTGGTTAAAATGAGATGAAAAACATACTAAATATACCTGTTAATGGAGCAACTGACATTTTAGACAAAAAGTGTCATGAAGGCACAATTATTTTAGCTGATACAACCGCTGCTGATATGCACCTATTTGAGCCATCTTTGGGACTTTCTCTCCTTGATTGCTGGCAGTCTTTTTAATCATGTTAAACTATCAATACAGCCTCAGTTTGCCTACTGGCAGCAGCTGGGAGCTTGGCATACCCTGCAGAAATCACTGTTGCTAGTAAAATAACGTTTTTCCTCCCAACATAGCTTCCAGAGCATCCACAGAGAGGCTGAATCAAACCAACACAATTTTCAAAACTGCAAATGGAGGCAAATTTTATTTGTGTGGACCTTAGGCATTTGTGGATGGTAGCTGAGAGAGACACCCTTTTTACCCATCCCTACACAAACATGGGGTACCTTTTATAATAATATTGTGAAGCTCTATCTTGTGGGGAAGACCCTGTGATCAGCAGGTACTCTGAAGGCTACTGGGGAAAAAGGAACTTCTGCAGGGACTGAAGAAGGCGTCTGTTATTTACTCTTAATCAGGTGGGCTATTATTGAGACAATGCAAATTGCAGTTTGGTGGCATTTTGTGTGTGTGTGCACAGGCTGTGCATCTTTGGGTGTGAAGATGGTTGCCATAAATGTTTAATTACCATAACCATCTCTCTAGCTTGTTCACGGAGTTGTGGACTGGCAGGATGTGTGCGCGACCTTTTCGAACCTGGCCTCTACTTGCTCCTGCCCAGTTCTTAACCCTGAGGCAGATAAAAAGGTGGCCAGCGGCATGCCCGGCTTGCAGGAGCAGGCTGTGCCTTTCATGGCTGTCTTTAGAGCACAAGCCTCTCTATCTGCCAGACCTGGTCAAGGCTTCCCTAAACACTTCACTGTTAAAAGGCCAGCAGAAGACTGAGAGCCCCCGCTGTTCCATTCATCTAAGCTTTATATCTTTTTTTTTTCTTGTCTGCCTGATTTACTCACTTTCTGTCAGTCGTTCTGTCTCATTCCCCCCCGTCTTTTCATAGCAGTGAGTTAAATGTAGCCAGGTCAGTCAGCTGGGTTTCTGCTCAGTTTTTTTTGTCTATCCCCCTCTCATGTCTCTCTTTCTATCCCATTCTCTGTCTTAGTCTCTCACTCTTTCTGCCACTCTATTTTCCCTTCTTCTTCCAGCTCCCACTTTTACAATGACACAGCCTACCCTGCAGTGATCTCATTAATCACATTCAAACAGCTCTATGTTGCTTTCTCTCCTTCCACGTGTCTCCCTCTCCTTTCACTTCCTCTAATTGCCTGTTCTTTTCTCTGCCAGTGTCTTGAAGGAAGTGTTTTTCATTATCTAACAACAGGAGACAAATACTCATACAGTCCATACATTTTACAACAGATAGATTTTTATGCATGTAGGCTTTTATTTAGCCTGAAGTTATACATTCACCTGTGCCAAAACCTTATCCAAATCCCAAAACAGGTAAAGGCTGATTTACACATGTCCATAAATATGTTGTGCACTGCGTATATTCATTTGCCACAGAGATCACTTTTTTCCTGAACAGACCATTTTTTGTTAGACCTTTCATTAACTGTGTGTTTTATTTATTTATTTAGGGAAAAACTATTCCCTGTGGAGTGTGTCCCATAATTGGACTAACTTCACAAGTGAGATTAATTAACCCATTGCTGATTAGATCCACTTTTCACTAGAGACTGTCAGAAGAAAGAGCCTTGCTGTAATCCAGCTTCTTCAGCATGTTTTCCTATTGATTGGGCTTCATATTAAGTTGATGGCAGAATTACATTGCTTGCCCTGCCCATGTACATTTTCTCATGTTTTAAAAACTCTTCTGTTTACACTTTTATTTGCACGCAGAGCTGGAAATGAATACCGTCTGTGTCATTGCATTGTGTTGGTTTTATTAATGTGTGGAGGCATTGTGCTGTTAGGATTAGGAAGCCACATCAAACACCGTGCAGATCCGTGTCTTCCAGGATACACGGAAAGGTTAAACAAGTGAAAACGAATATTATGTTTCTGGCCGACATATCCAGGCAATTGAATGTGTAATAAAAACATGTATGTTCAGAACTTTATCCTGTGTTGGGAGGCAGCTTATCGCAGCCTATCAGTTTTCCTGTTTAGTCTGCTGCCAGTGTAGGCACCACAGGGAGAACATTTGAAATTCATAGAAATACTTATCAGTTTTTGCTGTTATTGATCTGTTACTCTGGAAATGGTATAGTATGGTTGTAAGGCTTGTTATTTAATTTTTTTTTTTTCTTGCCTGAGGTATGACTCTGAGCTGCAATGTCTCCCAACAGTTCCACCAATCAAAGAGAAAATTTTCTCTCTGCTAAATGAACTTTAAGAACTCTGCGCTTGACTTTTGTCTCCTCAGCTGCAGTGTGGAATGGAAACCTGTTTTTCCTTCTTCATTTTCTCCACTGACCTTGCTGAAATACACAGACAGAAGAGGGACGGACAGAGAAGGAGTAAACATCTTTAGGACAGAACGGAGGGGGGAAAAAAAAGAGAAAATAGATTAGCAAGCAACATCTGTCAAAGTGGAAGGCTGGCTCGGTGCCAGGCTTTATTGATTTGCTTTACAAAGCACTTGAATGGGCCAGATAACTGTGATTAGCCAATTCATTACTGCTGGCTCTTAGAGTGGTCCAAAATTAGATAAAAGGGGGAATAGGAAGGACAGAGGGGGGGATTAGAGCTTGTACTTTGTAAACTTCCACAGAAACTCCAGCAATGACCCACTATAGAGGGAATCTTTTTGAAGTTTGTGGTGAATTTTCCATATTTTACATGCATCTTAATGATCGTCCTCATTAGAAGCAGTTACAAAAAAACAACAACAAAAAAAGCCTTGTTTATGTGTTTGATATTATGCATAATGATTCCAGATTACACAAGCAATGAAAAAACATTCCTCTCATCTATTTTGCAAATGTGTACTTCCATTTCAATATGCTTATAGCACCAATAGATCTTATAAATGAGAACTGTTTGGGCTTTGATGATATACTAAACTGTTGTGTATGCCAAGGCAAACTGAGTGTGACAGCTACTAATGTTTCTGTCTGATAGTGAGACAGCTTTACTGCTTCTACTTCATACAAGACAGCAGCTATCAGTTCCTTTAGAGTTGGGCTTGTCCTGGTGACAACATTGTTTAATGCATTTCTGTGATCACACAATGTTTACAGGAAGCTTTAATGGGCTCTACACAAATCATTTCTTTGATACATGCTTTTTGTCATTGAATAGTCATCTGCTTATCATATAATATGGATGTTATGACAATAATAATTAGGGATTGTAGTAATATGCCTTGTCCCTTCTTGTTGTGACATTAAATACCACAGCCGTCCTGTTTCCCATCCAGATTTTGCCTCTTGGTTAAATCTCTGACAGTGAAGGATTGAGGCAAGCGGACCCTTATCATTTCCCCTGATTTTCCTTTTGTGCTGATTTCCCTTCTACACTTTTTTCCCTGTGCACAGTGTAAGTCCCAGATTTCTGTCTTTACTCAGTCTTGCCCTCACACTCTTCCTTACAACAAGGCTGTCAAGTAACTGCACCTAGCCATCAGCCTAATGAACAGTGATACAGTACTAATAGCATGTGATAATATTTCAAGCCACTGGTAATCTCCGCTCACTCAGCCTGCTCATCACTTCTGAGACACACACACACACACACACACACACACACACACACACACACACACACACACACACACACACACACACACACACACACACGTGCACACACGCACGAGGCATCTCTTTTCTTGACAGCTGTATGTCAGGTCTCGGCCTCATGCTGTCAGGAAACAGAGCTGTCAGCCTAGACTCCCTCTTAATAGTCCATCTGTCCAGCAAAGAAAAGTACAGTCTTAATAGAACTGGACATTTCCTTCTGCATAGCTTGTAACACTTTGTACCAGAGCATCCATTCAAGCCTCAGTGTGGTCGTCTTTTTCTCTTTTCTTTTTTTTTTTTTTTAAAACCCTGTTATCCATTTACTTTTTTTTTGCGAGAGCAGGCCGCGTGTCACTTGTTTGAGGTAACGACACAATGCTTTACAGTCATTTAAAGATCACAGATAGTAGAGTATAGCGTATTAGATGCTATAAACATGGAATAATAGTGCACTTTGAAACGAAGAGAAAATGTAGTCCATGTAAAATGTGTGAAATGCCAGAATGTGTTGGTGGTTAGATTTCTAGATGGGAGGCAAAAGTGCAGAGCTGCACATGAGGAACTGCGATCCAGTGAAAACCAAGTACAAGGTCATATGTGGGTTTTTTGTTTTTTATTTTTTGAAAAGCACCTGCACCTCCAGAAAACCCATGCCAGGCCACTGAGCGAGCATGAACAAGGTCATGATATCAAAGAACTAAGCAGGAGCTGGAGGCTTCATCCAGCCACAGGTCGGGTCAGCTACTGCTGTTATTCATTAAACACTAATGGTTAGCGGTTGGGAAAACATTATCTGGGTCTCTGGTAACTTGACTAATGCTAAGGGTCAGGGCCAGAGCCAGGGGTGAGGCATCCCCCATGTGTGGTGACATGGGCCCACTGTGTCAGACCGGATTATCAGTCAAGGCACAGACACGATAATTTGATGGAATCACAACAAAGCCTCAAACCACTGGCATTCCTAATTTTCACTCTGTTTTAAAAGGGCAGTTAAATATTTCTGTTTTGGTGTAATTGGTCGCCGCAGTGTGGTGCTGCCACAAGCAGCTGTTTGCACAGTGGGGTGTATGGATAGAGGTGGTGTGCCTCATGTTTGTGTGGATGTGTGTTTGGGCTGTATTAGCTGGCTTTGGTAATGAATTAGTTTGCTTTGTATCATGTTTGGGCTTTGTAGGGCAAGCGTCTTGTCTGCATCATTTGCATGTTGCATCTCTGAGGTAATTTGCCTTTAGAGCACAATCTGTTTAATTTTGATACACGGTATAGCACAAGTGGTTCAAAGTTTGTGTACTGTGTGTTTATTATTATATGCATACATGTGGATAATATTTAGTCAGGTGCACATAGAAATTTTACATGCTTATTTGTATGAGGGAGGTGTGCGAAAACTCCCTTGATCATACATTCAAAAGACACTTGGTTTCACTCTATTTCAAGACTGTTTCATCACATGAAAATGCATGCACACACGCGCGCATACACACAGTGGGGAAAGAGGAGGGGGTTGCCCTCTAACTGATTAGGAAACGAGAGACACTTGTGTCATGAGTTTTCACCCTAATAAGTCCAGATTTTTGCGGCTGGGTGAACATTTGGTTGCAGGTATGCTGTGTTTGGGCTGCGAGCTGGATTAGAGGGAGGGGGTGGGTGGGTTAGGCTGGAAGGTGTGCTAGATCAGATGACTCTGTTGGCTCCCCAGGATGATCATCTGAAAGGGAATAGGACAGTGTTTGGGTTACACCATGCTGGTAGCGATGTCCTCTTTGAATAAGACACACTTGAACAAAGTGCAGCTGATCAGATTAGTGTGGCTGATCAGACTTCTCAGCAGGTTGTTGGCTCCTACTGTCTGAACATCTTGGCTAAGAAATGTTGCTAATTCTAAAATACAACGAAGAACCATGAGAGTAGATTAAAGGGATATGCCAACAGTTTTTACTGCTGTGTTGGAAATTCATGTGTGATCAGTATAGCTCAGGCAGTTAACATTGCAAACATCTTTTGGTTCCCTGGGTTTTTCTTTTTCTTTTTTTTTTTTTTTTTGAATCTGCAGTCTTTCTCAAGGGCAAAGTTATTCTTTCTGACAGGAGAGAAAAATTCTGCAGTGAAGTGGACCTATGGGACCCGGTGTGAAACAGTGGTAGTAGGCTGTATTGTTAACTGTGCTGTTGTGACAAGGAGGAAATTGTTTCTGTTTTGGAGCCCTGATGAATCCCTCTTCAAAGACTGAAGATCATTGAAACAAGATCAGAGGAGCAAAAAAAAAAGAATATCACAAGAAAAGCAGCATCTTAGTTTCATTTTCCATTTCTTTTTCCTTATTTATTATCTCGTACTCTGCTGCTGTGTGCAGCTATCTGCTATTCAGCGTCTCTGTCCCTGTCTAATGTTGTTTTTTTCTCAAATGCCCAGTTCTTGTTCCTGTCTCTGCCCTCTTCTATCTGTATTTTTCATTCTTCATGGCTTTTCACCCTTTATCCATCCAGACCACGCCACAATCCCTTATAAGGCCGAGGGAAGCCCCCATCTGGCCTCGTGTTTCCCTATCAGATCTGCAGTAACAGACAGGGTTTATACAGGATCAAGCCTGGAATGTGAGGATGCCTCTCCATCGGCTATGCCACAAACCCCCGCTATGCTCTCTGCTCTGAAGCACAAACCTGGTCAAGCCCCCCCCCCCCCCCCCCCCCCCCCCCCCCCCCCCCCCCACTTCGCTCTTTTTGTGGCTTCTTCCGTCTCTGTTTTACCCACATCCCTCCAAACTCAACTCCTAACATCTCTTCCTGCTTTTCCTCGTGTTTCTTCTTTCCTTCCCATTTGTTTCTTTTTTTTTGTTTTGTTTTGCCTTTTTTTTTTTTTTTCTCAGCTACACCTCTCATCTGCCAGTATTCTCCAATTCCAACTACCTTATCACCAAACACTCACAAACACATGCGTGCTTCTCTTGTCTTGGCAGCATCTTAGCAAAGCACACATTCACGTTTGGGGACAGAAACGCAGCATGCTCAAATGTTTGCTTGCTCTAAGTTTATAGCTTATATTGAAATGGAGCTGCAGACAGCTCAACCAGAGACTAAGCCACATCTGAGACCAAGACAAAAAGAAGAACGCAGTAAAGCCAAACAGTACAACTCCACAACAAACATTCTTAAAACAGACTCACAGGATCTGTGGTTAAAAGCTCTTTTCTTCATTATCATTACAGCTCTCTGTCTTTATGTCTCTTTCTATGCCTTATGCACTCCCCGAGCCTGCTCCTCGTTACAATTTGATGTTACCACAGGCTTTCTTCCCCTCCCTGCCGAGCTTTAATATGTAAAGTGTCGACTTTCCTGTGTGTGTGTGTGTGTGTGTGTGTGTGGTTTGGTTTGTTGTAGTAGTGAGTCTGTTTCTGATTAAGCCGGCTCTCACTAAGCCTTCCCTTTGCTGCCACGTTTGGGCCTTGCTTGGCAGTGGAACTTTTAGTGAATCTCATCCAGACCTTAATTGTTTTAAAAGGCTGGCAGACCCGGTTTTCTCTTTGGCTCTCCATCCTCTCCCAGTCTCTCTTGCATCTCTGCTTCCATTCCACCACAGATTCCTTTGTTCCTCAGTTCTCTCCCAGGGTCTGACACAAATGGAGGGATATAGGGATGAGAGGGGATCTCATATAGCCTATAATGCTCATCTCCACTGGGGCTTGTATGGCTCATTAACCTACGTTAGTCTCCACATGGCTCCATTAAAGAGAGACACCTGGCTCCCAAGAGCCCAACAGGGAAAAGACAAGTCCAGTCTACTTTACCTTCATCGGCATTCTAAACACACATAGGCAAAGGACTCATTACACAGAAGAATTACACATTCAGGACTCACTGACCTTTGTACATTTGCAGCACTTTTGTGGCCACAGCAGTCATTGATGCTGTTATGAATTGTCATGTCAGCTGCATTGTAATGGGACATGTATGCTACACACTGAAATGATGACATCCGCATTATATATAAGGAGCTTTCGAACAAACGAATAACAAGTAACACTGCCTTTCGCTTTAAAGGAAATCTGAGTGTAAACGACAGAGGAGAAAAGCTCCATCGCTTACACACAGCAGCTCTGTTCAGCTGGAAGAGACTGTAAGCTTCTGGTACAGTGGCAGTTCTCAGATTAACCCAAGTCCTTTTCAGAGCCAGGGAAGCATCAGTTACATTGTGGGTTACGCATTGAAATGTATACTCCCAAGTTATTGCCAGTGAAAAGCCTAAATCTTATTTGGGCAATGCTTCCTAAATCTGTATTCTTGTCCCATGGCTGGCTCTGGTTAATCTGCTTGGTGGGGACTTAGCCTTTCTAATGTTCCTCCCTTCCACTCCGCAATACAGGGGATTGCAGAGATGAGCAGAATTTCCTCCACACTATGGCACCTGGCCACAAAACAAAAAAAATATATATTCTATAAGTTGCTTTATTATGGAAACAGATGGAGAGAGATGCAGATTTCAGGCTAACAATCTTTGTTTAATTTTCAGGACTTGCGGTGACTCTTTTCTCAGTTCTTTTCTCTCGCCATCTGTCCTACTCGCTCACTCTTTTATATTTTATTTCCTGTCCGCGTAACTCTCTCGACAATGCATTTCTGGCGCTATAGAGCATGCAAGTTGAACTGCCTCGCTTTAATGTCAGACTCCATGTTTTCCACAACACTGACCTCTTTGTCTTCTGCTGCCTGCAGTTTCACTGTCGTCTACTCTTCATTTCTTCTTATTCCCTAGTAGTCCCGCTCATCCAGTGTTGTGTGTGTGTGTGTGTGTCTGCATGTGTGTGTGTGTGTGTGTGTGTGTGTGTGCGCGCAACCATGTGCTTGTTTCTGGCAGACAAGTGGATCTTAAGGAGTTATCGTGACCTGGAACTATTTGTAGAATCTCTTTTCACCATTTTAACATTTTATTCACCTCCCTCTCCTTCTCTTCACTCAGCACATTTCTCTTCTATTGCATCGGGCTGCTTTTTTTAGTCTTCAGTCCATCTCCAGTGCTAGGAAATATTAGCATATCATTGCCATAAGGAGCTTCAAACTTTACAATTAATGGGTTTTTAATGGTTCCTTGGGCCTCACTATTATGTGACCAGGCTTTTTAGCCTAATCCAGTGGGGACCCATATGGGCAGCAGGCTGACTCCATACACTGGACCCAGAGGTGTATTGAAACCAATGGGGAAGCTGAGCTAGAGTATATTTAAATCTAGTGGAGCTCAGAGCTTTATTTAAATCCAAAAGGAGTTTATTTATTAGAGGACCTCAGGGAGTGCAGAGAGTGCAGTAGGGCCCTCTTGCTTTTACAAGAACTTGTCGTTAGGTTTCAAGGTGTGAAAGTGTACATTAGTGGATGTAATGTACACTCGCTTTATTGTGACTTATTGTCAGCCAAAATTAGTACAGAAGTTACCTCTAGGAACTTTTAGAACATACTTGAGACCACCAGCGTGGTCTTATTCATGCTGGGGGGGACTTTGTTGATCCGAAACATCAGCAGAGGAAAATAAACATTGCATTTGACACGCTGACAGTGTTGGCACATTTAAACCTGCAAGGATTTATTTTTGAAAGTTGTGTTTATGTTCACGCACCCATCCTGCCCCCAAAAAAGGAAAGTGTCTATGTTGGAGGTTTAAGAGTTGCTGTCTGTTTGGACAATGTGCCTCAAGAAAATGTGGCCCAAGAAAAGACACCAGCAGAGTAGCACAGTTAATGTTTTTACTGCGGGCACTGAGAGGAATGCACTGGCCCAAGTAAAGTTTTTCATGTAAAAATCTTATCAGGTAAAAATTTGTGTTGAGATCAGAGTATTTCTTTTTATTTAAATGCAAACTAATAGCCAAGCAAAGGTTGTGCATCTTTGAAAAGTTGTTTTTTTTTTTTTTTTTTGAAAAAAAAAAAAAAACTTGATTTATGCCGCATATCTCTGTACAGACATGTCAAACCGTAGACCAGTAACACTGCATCCTTGTTCACTTTAGAGTAAACTTGGACTGACCCACTTTGGAAATCTAATATTTCTAGATGGACTTGAGAATAAATTACTAAAGGTCAAACTAACTGGCTAAGCAGCTAACAAGCCAGCAAACCACAGTCAACACCTGGGTGGAAAGCAGCCAGAAAAGCTCTTTACTCATTACAGTTTCTGTCAATGGAAAGAAGATTAAAAACGACTAAGGACGGTGTCGCCTCATCTTGCGGACTTTTTCATCAACGCGATCCGCTTAGGCTTTTAATGTAATGCATGTTATATTGCAGGGATGTAGTGTTATGGCGTATACACTTCACTCCCTCTTTATTTTATCTACCTCCGTGTGTGTGTGTGTGTGTGTGTGTGTGTGTGTGTGTGTGTGTGTGTGTGTGTGTGTGTGTGTGTGTGTGTGTGAGTGAAAGAGAATTCTAGGCAGTGCAGTAAGTGCTGATGCAAGCTTTAAGCATCCCTGTCCAGGTAATGGCCTGTAGCAGTACTGCAGCCTGGGGCCTGCCAGAGGAGGAATGACATTTACTGCCACCTTAACTAGCTCATTAGCCTTCTTCACAGTCTGTCTCTCTATTCACTCCACTGAGGGTAATGAGAATAGCACTGTTTTACAGTGCCAGTTGTTATTCTGCTCATGCCCTTCAAGGCTATCGAGATGGAACACTCAAGATTGTTTTGGGAAATGGATTCTTGTTCTCCTGCTTTCTGTGCTGTTTTACCATGAGGGTTCACTCAGTCTTTCTTTGAAGAAATGACTGATGATAGTTTGGAATCTTTTTATGATTGTTTTTTATTGTACTTTTGGTAAGATATCAGTGTTATATGCTCACCTAGAGTGAGCTCATCTTTTAATCAGGCCTGATCCAGCAGACTGATTGGCCCTATTGTTCAGTGTACAGGCTGTTGAAATCTGCCTTTATTTCTTTTTAAACAGACTAATACACATTTGTATTCATACGCAGCAGCACAGGCACACACACTCACCTGTGCACGCTTTATTATGCTACTTTTTCAGCTGATTGGAGTGTTGTGTGATGTTGATGTATAATCCTTCCTCTCCTTTCTAGCTGCCTGATATTGCTTTGTTGTTCATTAGGGACAGAAAGAGTGAAGGAGAGGGGCACAAAAGTAATGGCAGTGAAATGATATTCAAATAGCAAAGTGTATTAAAAACATTAACATCCAACCTACCAGTCTGGACCTCTTTTACTCTGGTAACTGCATTCAAGTCTGTCTCTCCTGATGACTGACACGAACACCAGCACACTGAGATAAGTTTGATTAGTAGGCGTGTGAATACAGTGGCTTTACAGTGATATATACACGCACTTGCATACACACATATTCAACAGTAACCCACATGTAGAGCAGTTTTGCCAGTCAGGCTTGTGGAATGCCCAGCCCCAAGCACATCGTAAGGCTTTTGTTCTGGTGGTGTTTTCTTATTGATAAGGTCTGTTGGGAGTGACCCCCCCCCCCCCCCCCCCCCCCGTGATTGGCTCCGTCTACACCACACTAGAGTCTGTTTCCAAACTATGCAAAAAGCTTACTAAAGATTTTTTTTTTTTTTGCGTGACCATCTGTGCACTGCCCTCTTGTTTTTGGTCTTATGTTTATGTATTCAGTGAATTATCTTGTCTCTAGTGTAGGTATGCTCTCCCTGCCTGACTAAAAACAGCCCAAGGCCTGTTCTTGAAGTCTGATCTCCCTTTGTGTACCTTTCACTAATTTATATTGTGTGTGTGTGTGTGTGTGAGTTTATTCATGCTTGCGTGTTTGTATTACTTCACCACAACTACTGTATCCTGTGTTTACAGCGTTAATGTAGTTGGTTAGATGTTGGACTGCCGGTGACTCATAATGAGTTATTGCAACGCTCCAAAAAGACCCATTCAGAGATATGACCGCGGGCAAAGCACAGAGGTCTCTATGTGTCTGCACTCTTAACAGGTATCAGACAGCATTACAGGTTCCCACAAGAAGTGGATTAGACAGCACATACTTGGCTCCTCAAAGTAAACACACCTTTCCCTTCTATCCATGTCGACATTAGTCCGGTGTGCCTGGGTGCAGACTTTGTTGAGGAACGCTGGGAATATGAAACACCTTAGATGGCTGTGCTGTAACATCTCATGTGCTGTCAGTTTTGTTTAAGAAGTATTTCAGCCTGTGTTGCTCTTTTAACTTTGCACAGCTGAATCATTGTTGGCTTGCCTGTCCTTAATATTCATGAAGCAACACTAAAGTAATAAAGCTGCACTAAAACCCTGCTAAGGGATTGGTTGCATGAAGATGTTTTAATGTCCTTTTAACTTTTGGCACAATGCGATGTTTAAGTAAAGCTGGCTTTGGTGCCAGATGTGGTACCTATTTGGCTGGTACCTAACATCCTACTGCATTCTCTATTTAACCCTAAAAGAAGTGAAGTGTCCACAGGAAGCAAATATGCCAGCTGTGACCAGTCACAGATCTCCCCTCTCATAGCTGTCTCCACTTACAGCAACTATATTCTGCTTAAACTGGCATGAGTGTCTGGATCAGTGCCAGCCCAAATAGTAGTACTTTTTGCAATCTTTCAAGTCAAAACAAAAACAAAGTGACAGCACCCCCCCCACCCCCCCCCCCCCCCCGGCCCTAAATTCTAGCCTTCCCATTATTAAAACAGCTGCTTATTTCAGACAGCTTAAATAAGCTGTCTTGGTTTTCCCAAATGCTTTGTTGGCTCTGTGTCTGCTTTTATTTTCAGTCTCCTGCTTAATGACATCCTTGCTATGACTTCCGCTGCATGTGAGTAATTGTGGGTGCACATATTGCTAGCTTGCATGCACATACGTGTTTGCAAATTTTTTTATGGCGACATGCGATGATGATGATGTCTGTTTTACCTCTGCTTTGGGGCTTTTGAAGGTGTGGTGTTTCAGTGTGTTTAAAGCAGCTCAACATGGAATTATCCTATTGTAGTTAACTTTTATGACAGTGGATTAACATTGAGTCCTCAGTCCTCAGGCGCACTCTGTCACAAATCTGTCAGGCCTCTTGAAGGCCTCTTTCAGTATACTGTAGGTCTGATCAGTCAACAGGCATTCCCATACTGACAAATGTGCATGCATGCACAAATGTATACTTGTTCACATTATTTTAAATCACTTTTTTTTTTTTTTTTAAACCACTAACCAACAAAAGTCCCCAGCAGGTGTCTGGAGGGGTGGAGTTGTCGTAAGTCACAGGACTTCTACCGAGAACAC
The DNA here is from genome assembly GCF_007364275.1 of Archocentrus centrarchus. Lineage (NCBI taxonomy): Eukaryota > Metazoa > Chordata > Actinopteri > Cichliformes > Cichlidae > Archocentrus > Archocentrus centrarchus. The sequence continues at coordinate 8,650,873 of NC_044352.1, read as the reverse complement.
AAGACTTGCGCTAGTTTTAGACTTTCATTTATGACTCTGCAGTCACTGTTTAGGCTACAGACTGCCTGTTCTGATATATGAAAACATAGTGCTTTGTGTTAAACTTCACCTTTTCTACAACAATGGCCACATGTTAAAAGGCAAACACCTTGGCTATGGTTTCACACCATTTATTTCAGAACTTGAGGGGCTTCTTCTGAAGTCTATGAAATCACTCTTCTAATGAAAAAATATTAAAAAGCAGTCCTTTAGTATGTATAAGATTACCTATACCTTTCAAAGTACAGATGTATTATATCATTGCATAATCCAGACATCTATGCACCCACACATTAGAAAAACTATGCTCCTATACACATAGTAGTTAATGTGGCCTCGTGGATTGTAGCTGAGGTTTTCTGTTTGTATCACATGAATTTCTGAAATATGTGGGACATTAAAAAGGATGGCCTCATTTCCTCTGATGACTGGCTAAGAGTAAACCACACTCTGTCAGATGGAAATACCAAAGTTCTTGTTTAATTTATTAAAGACAGCTGTCCATGGTTGTAGACTGATTCTAACAAGAAACTTGTGAGAAACTTTCACATTTAATGAATTCATTCGATATGCCTTATCCACAGGCGTCCAGTAAACTGAACTGACCATTTTTCCTCATTGCAACTTTTCCAAGACATAAACTCTTTTTCCTAAATACTGGGTATAAGACATTTTTAGACTTTTCCAGCAGAACAGCAATTTTTTACGGAAAAGCATTTCATTATGATCCCACAGATAAGCTAACTACACACTCTGTGCATGAAATAGCAAATTTCCTTTATATAAAAAATGAAAGGCACAACGCAGATCTCTGGGTCCAGTGAAAGCTTTCGGAGACAATTTGGTCTTAACGAAGCCGTTTGCTGTATTGTTTGTGTCGTTATAGTTGAGTAACTGTGAACGGTTTGCACAGACAGTGGTTGACCAAGTATCCAACAATACGATGCGTCATGCTCTGAAATGGTTCTGATTATCTTAATACAGCTATAAACCAAGATAAGCTCTTAATGAAGTCCTCATGATGCACAAACACAGACTTACAACAACACAAACACACCCACATTATGCATGTTGGCACTAATGTGCTTCATTGCGTATTTTGTGACCTTCATAAAAAAATATCCTACAGTGACTCTGAGTGCATATTTGGAAAATGGTCTTATGATCTTAAATTATAGATTCCATTCAATCAGCCATTTGGCCAAAACATGATCAATAGATGATCCCTACTGAGTGTTGCTGGCTGTTTTGGTTTGACTTTTTCTGTTGGGTGTATATGTATTTGCATAATTTCATTTGTCTTTGTGTTGATTGCCGTCATAGCTACTCAGTCATCTAGGGAACTATAGGAGGCAGCTGCACTTCTCTGCTCTGTGGGGGGAGGACTGGGGTGAGGCAGCCTGGGGATTGACTGAAGGGAGGGCATGCAGGCTGGAGAGGAGGGGAGGGAGAGACGGGATCTGTATCTCTGTCTGTCCGCCTGGCTGCTGTCTGCAGGCGGCATGTCAGCTGGGTTTGTTCCCCAGACCCCCACCCTACTACCCCATTTTGCTTTTCCAGTCTCTCTCCCTCCAGTAAGTGATGGACGGATGGTTTGGAGAAGGAGGAGGCGTACAGCCAGTTAGTTCCACCCCACAGCAGCTTTCTTTATTGGCCCTTCATTGGGGATTATTGTTATTGAATTATAGAGGGCCTCCCTTTAGACAAATCTCTGGCAGGAAGTGGAAACGGCAGGCCTTCACGCAACTGCTGATGTGTGACCCTCTTTCCCACCCACTTCACTCCTTATACCCTCTTCCTCCAATTCTGATGTAGCCTCATAGCTTCAGCCAGTCCCAGTCAGTATAAACACCATCTGGATCCCTCACATGTGCATACACACTGTCAAAAGTGCAGTCTCATGCAGGCATACACCTTCAGATGGCAAAGGAATGCACCATTTATAGTCATTTGCCTTTTGGCTGGCATTACCCAAGCATCAAGAGAATGGAACAATAAATAAGTGGAAAGTGTGAGGCAGACACATGAGGTGTATCAAGGAGGTCCTATGGGAAGAGCTCTGGGTAGGGGGTTACTGTCTTTCCATATCGCTGCCTGTCTGTTCACCCAAGTCCATCCCTGTCATTGCCCTTAGGTCTCTGCATTCCTCACATCCATCCCTAACCCCACCCCCTGCTGCTGTCTGGCCTTAACACCCCTTAGCCTCAACTCCCATACGTGTGTTCAGTGGAGGGGCACAGACCAAAAGACACCCAAGAGACGGAAAACTATTTATGCATGTATGAACGTTAACACACGCAAATGCATGCGTTTGTAAACCCCCCACCCCTCGCACTGTCTCACTCTCACACACTTGGGCACATGCGCGTGCGTGCGCACACACACACACACACACACACACACACACACACTCTTACCTGTCATCTGCTTGACACTAGCTCCTTACTATGCCTTTGTAAGGAATGGATATTATGGCTCCCCGTTGTTCAGTGCCCAGAGGATAACACTAGGTGATCCTGGCTTTGCTAATGTCTGGGACTTACGTATATACAGTACAGCAGATTAGACACTGTAATTTATAAGGTTTCACAGGATTGGTTGATGTCATGAAACTGTTATGACTAGACACCCAAATTAGTTCCTTGCAGTGATGTTTAGGTGATCATTGGGGTAATCTGGTTAAAGACGCACTGTCGGCTAAAGCTGAGGGATTAACTTTATATCCACCAGGAAATGGTTCATGATACCCTGGGCACCTCATTTATGTTTCCTCTTGACCCCCCCAACAAACACCATTCATTTTTCACATGAGATGGCTTATAAAGAGATTTCGTGACCTTTAGCCCTAAGTGACAGCCTTCATCCCCGGTGAATTCGAACCTGTGTGAAATAACATATAGCATCTGTAGCACTGCATTAACACCCAGTACTTTCCATACAGACCAATAGCTGTCTTGGGAGACCAACTAAATTTGAAATTATTTTAGCAAAGCTTTATTTTTTTTACATGGTGAACTCTGTAACAATTTTATGGAACTATGGCTCTTGTGGTAAAAGTTCCAGCTGTTCAGGCAGCACAAAACCCAGACTGTTTTCATAAACCTCTCAGTACAATCGGACATTCTGTATCCAGCTGAAAGTTATCCTTATACTGTTTATTCTAGCCCATATGTTGTATCAAAACACTGAGCGGTGAGTTCAGTATTCCATCTGCAGTTTTTCGTCTCCCTTTCTACTCTTAGCTGCATGTGTGAAGGAAGGTGAATCAAGCACATAGTTGTTGTCCTTGTGGCTGCCTTTGAATGAACTATGACCTTTGCTTGCTTCTGGCTGTGTGTGTGTCTGTATTTTCTGTCTACTCACTCTGTGACACAGAAAATACTTCCCTCAGTGTGCCCAAAAACTGTTAAGCAACCAGACACCCAGTCCTCCTCCTCCTCCTCTTCCTCCCCCCTCCTCCTCCTCCTCCTCCTCCTCCTCCTCCTCCTCTTTCCTCCTCTTCTTTAAGGACACAGTTATGTAGCCTCTTGTTTTAGAGAAACAAAGAGCAGTGGTCAGGCGGGAGAATTGCAGACGCATTATATCATTGTGTTATGAATCCTTCCCACACAGCCTCCACCCCCCCCCCCGGAAAAACACGCTTTTAGGTTTGTGTTGACCAAAACATTTATGTGGTTTTTTACAGTAAGAACAAGGAAGAGGAGATGGAGAGAAAAAGAACCAGAAAACACGTATTTTTCCAGAAAGCCCAGTTGTGGAATAAAAGGAAGCCAGAGAGTTATGGGGGGATCTGGACTGAGGTAGCCAAACATAGAGCCGTCTGGCCGGAGTCTGTGGTCAACTCGTGAAAAAGAGGGGGGAAAAAAAGAGAAGTGTATTGTTTGATGTGGGTTTTCAAGCCTTGTTTTTCCAGCTCAGTCTCTCTAGCTTGCTAAAATCAATAAGCAGATTGTGCCTGATATGCCAGGTTAACTCACATTTGAGAGTTACGTTCAAATCAAGATATCAATTACACTCTGCTTTGGAATTTGAGTTTAATAATGTCACTGCACTCAGTTAGATAAACCTTTTCTCAGAGAATGATCTCATTCCTAATCTGACTGAGCCGTGATAGAGAGAAAGTAAGAGTAAAGGCTAATACACTGTAACATGCTTCCTTTTTGGATTTCACGCCAGTCTTGCACGCTTTTTGGCAGAAGATTTTTAATGTAACAAAACCTTCTACGGCCCCCGCTGCTAATGCTAGACATTACCTCACAATAGTGGATTTATACAGAGGAAATGGCTAATCCCTCAGGTAATATTGGCATGAATCAGTCAAGCCAGACGGCAGGGAAGCTCGTACTCGCGTCCTCGCTCAGCTCCAGAAGCACCAGAGATAGCCCCTTACTGTTGTAGCTGTACTGTATACAGTATGAAAGTAAGAGAGCTGTCACAACCCTTTATATTGCGACTCTCAGTCTAGCTCTAGGCTAGAGCACATAGTGGTGTTTGTGCTTCACTATAGTAGGGGGACTATTTGTGGGGCGTTTTGGTTAATTTAAAAATATGTGCTAAAACACAGATAAAGAACAAGCACACATGGTTGTGTGAGTGTGCTGGTCCTACACGTTCAAGTGTTTCACAGCCACACACAGCGGAGGCACCTGATTTCTGTCTAATTCTGAGATCCTTAGAATATACTCCCAATTCAGCACAGAATCATATTGTATCTTTTCCCCCAGGGTGTTATTGCATACCCCTAATTTCTTCCATGCACACACACATAAACTGGCTGGCTGCTGACCGGCACTAATACCCTAATGGTGCTGCCCTACATACTTGGTACGCTAGTGTCTGTTGGCAACTTCATGACCTACCCTAAGCTGGAGGAGGACAGGGAGGATAGGTTTGTGTTGAGGCTGTCATACCTGAACTCATTTACCACGCTTTGCTTCTGAAGTAGAAGCCACTTAAAAGCTATTGACTTTAAACACCATTCTTTCAACAGAGAATTCCCCTTCTGGTGTTTGATGCTGCAGGTGAACAAAATCTCCCTTAGGTTTAAATTGGGTTGCAATTTGATGACTCCAAATGCCACAGCATGTGATTCATATAATTTTATACTCATCAACCTGCCAACAGCTGAAACAGCCAACCATCACAGTATTATTTGTTTGCTATATGGAGGCGGGTGGGCGATGAGCCGCCTTCTCCAAATTACTTAAAAATAGAAGTCAGACCAAAAAAGTAAATTGTTATCCTGTCAGTGGTTGTTGTTGGTGGTGATTTTTTTTGTTTGTTTGTTTGGTTTTTTTTTTATTCAGTTCAGTTTTCAAAATTATACACTTCTCTAACATGCCTACCAAGAATGACACTTAAAAGGATATCTTTGGATTTCTCTAATATGCAGTAGAAGAGTTATGAGTTGCTGTTATCATTCCTCCTCTCTCTACGGGTTGGCTTTCATGCTCTTATAGTGTAGAATATGCTGCACTGTATTTGAGTGTAATGCTGTGACCTCTGAGTCAATTGAATGAGCCTTTTCACTTTTGTTTTCACAAGTGTGACACACAGACAAATTGAGGCCCTTGTACCGCTTCTGCTCTTCTTCAGTCCTTACCTGACTGTCACATGTAGATGTGTATCCTTCAGTGTGCCATAAAGTGATGGTGTGACAGAGCTGACTGGTCACCACAGTCCACGAGCTAAGTAGGGGATGTGCTATTGTCTCATTTCCCATTTACACATCAATCCCTGAACCCTCCATTATCCACCCCTTCTCCCTTTACATTTGGAAGAGAAGCAAAAGCTTTGCACTGTGATGGAGGTGTGTATTGACCCAGAGAAGCAATGAGGATGGAATACTAATAGGGTTAATAGAATTAATGGTGCTGTCACCCTTGTTTGTGGAGGAGAGTCGGGCTTTGCGCTGGCTGTTTGAAAGCTGGTTTCTTTCTGCTTGCTCTGGCTGTGCTGTGGTTCTGTGGCACATCTGCACAGCTGTTGTTTTCTATCACTACAATTTTGTCTTTCTTTTTTTCTTCTGACCCTTTTCCTTTACATTTCTCTGTTCCAGTATTCCACCAAATGAAATGTCTCTTTAGTAATACTATTGTGTCACAAGTGCTCTGTATTCATTCAGATACCAATCGTATAAAGTGGCTATGATAAACAAGTATTTATATTCCTAAGGTTCATGCATAAGACTGATTTGTAAATGTGTGCTGTGAGCAGTTGTTCTGTTTGTGTGTGTGTGTTTATGATTCTGTGCGCGTTTTAAGGCAGGCGCTGTGTGTAATAATGGAAGGTTGACATTTAAAGCAGTGTATTTAGTGCCACTGAATTAGCATACTTTAACTGGCTGCTCTATTCCTTCTGGAGTGAAGCAGGCATTAAATCCTGACGCAAGATTGGTGGGCATTTTTAAAGAGCTTTAGTGAAGATTCATAGACTACAAAATGTGCTGGCATCACACAGAAACTCACGCTTATACACACATTTTCTCTCTCTCTCTCTCTCTCTCTCTCCTCTCTCTCCTCTCTCTCTCTCTCTCTTCTCTCTCTCTCTCTCTCTCTCTCTCTCTCTCCTCTCTCTCTCTCTCTCTCTCTCTCTCTCTCTCTCTCACACACACACACACACACACACACACACACACACACACACACACACACACACACACACACACACACACACACACATACATGCTTTTTTTTTTTTTTTAACTTACTCTGACCTGAGCGTACACTGCTTTTCTATTCTGCATACGCAGCGTTTTCCTCTTCTGCCACTTCAGAACATGTGTATGAGTTATGAGGGAATAAAGGAGGATGGGGGAGTGCGTGGGTGTGTTTGAGTCTGAGTGTTTGGGGGATAAAGGAAGCTACTCTGTCACAGACACGTCTCTACTGATGAGTATCTCTGATCCCCTGATCTACAGGAAGACTCAGGCCTGTTGCTGTTTTGCATGTATAATGTACAAATAAAGACACTGCTGCATTCAGTAGATTCCTTTTAAGCCTGAGCCTGTCTGATCTTGTGTTTGTGTTCCTCACTGTAAATGTCATAAATGTGCATAGAATTGCTGAGAACACAGTGCCATAAGTCATTCTTTACAGTGTTTTCTAATTAGCAGACTAATGAATCAAGGCCCTGTTTGCTGCTGTTCTCACACAGGACAAATATGCCTGACAGTCATTATCTTGTTTTATGTGCAGATAGTATTACTGTGTTATTATAGAGAGGAAGTCTAAATGGTCCAGGCCCCAGAGTTGGTTTGATTGTTTAATTATAGAAAAAACTTTGTTCTTTTTTCTTTTTTTTGTACCAAAAGGTATGCCCATTGTCCTTAAAAACTTAGTTTTAAGTATCATTAACATTAATACATGTGTAGTAGAGTTATCTAGAGTGATGCAATATTAAAATGAATCTAATGTAAGATTTTTTTTATGTCTGATTATTACAGTTTCATGTCAAATACTGTGTTACACAGGCTGTATTATTGAGGACACAATGATCACCTTAAACTTTTTTCTTTTATGATGTCATCTTTTTTTCATGTACATTTAAGATCTGAGAAACAATATTATTACACCAATAATAAGAGCATAACACTCTTATCCTTGAACAAACACAGACATAAAGTCACAATGAAGAGGCTGCAACTGCACCAAAAAGCTGTTGGTCTCCAGAGAAAATTCAGGTTTAACTAAAGTTATAACCCAACACATCCTATGTTCGGTCTCAGAGATGGTTTATGTTGGAATGCCATAATTTCCTCGCCAGCTAATGTTACCACAGGTTCTAATTGGGCGGAAAACAAAGTCTGACACAATCAAAAGTCCCGCGAAGGACAGAGACTAAAAATGAGCAGTGCACTCTAAATGAGTTCAACTTGAGCCAAAGATGACTAAAACAATAATGACATAACAGCTTCTTTTTTTTTTTTTATTTTAATTTTTACAGTACCAGTCAAAAGTTTGGACACACTCATTATTCATATGTATGGGTGAGTGTGTCCAAACTTTTGACTGGTACTGTATATGCAAGCATATCTGTGCACATACACATATTTACACAGACACACACTTTCAGTTGATTCCCTGCTGATCTTGTGCCCAAGGGGAGAGAGGTTACTATGGCAACCCTTGTCCATCACGGGGGTTTTGGCCTGGTTTTCTTGGGAGCAGTTTGAATGGGGTCAGACAATCCAACCCCTCCTCAACCCATCAGTAGCATCACTGTGTTGCTGCAAAGGACTGATTGGATAACCCTTTACCCCCTCATAGTCCACCCCTTGTTCTTATCCCTTCCCCCTTCTACTTTGTTTCTGTTGGACAACAAAGGTTATTAGAGGTTCACAAAGTGATGTTCATCTTACCCTGGTCCCTACTTACAGGGGGAGCTCTAATTATTCAGGAGTTGCTGGGAAGTTGGTAGGTGAGAGGTTAAAGGTTGTGATGTCTGTCTCCATAGAGTTACACGTGGTATGGTTTGAAATTTAGGGTGGAAGGGTGTAATGGGGTGTGAATGAGATGGGCTTGTTTGGTCACCCAGTCATTTTTGCATCAGTTTCTTACCTTCTAATTATTTAAAGCCAGTGGCATGAAAAGTACCAAGACAGCAACAGCAATAGTGTTAGCAGGAGAATGATGTTACAGAATCTGTATCTGGGGGAAATAATTATTTGATGCCCCTCTGTATTTGCATGTTTGCTCACTTCCAAAGAAATGAACGGTCTTTAGTTTTTATTGTACTTTCATTTTAATGGAGGGAGACAGAATATCAACCAGAAATCCAGAAAAAACAAATTATATAAAGCAAAACATGACGTAGTACTTGGTGAAGAAACTCTTGTTGGCAAGCACAGCTGGAAGATGTTTCTAGTATTTGGTCATCATGTTTGCACACGTCTCAGCTGGGATTTTGGCCCTAACCTCTTTACAGAAACTCTCTAAATCCTTTAGGTTTGTTGGCTGCCACTTGGCAAATCGAAGCTTCAGCTCCCACCACAGATTTTCTATTGAGGCTTGGAGACTGAAGCCACTCCATGACCTTTAATGGGCTTCTTCTTTAGCCACTCTTTTGTTGCCTTGGCAGTAGGTTTTGAGTCATTGTCATGCTGGAAGACCCATCCATGACCCATCTTCAGTGTTCTCGCTGAGGGAAGGAGGTTCTCGTCCAAGATTTTACAGCAAATGGCCCCTCACATTGGCCCCTCAATGCTGGGAAGTCTTCCTTTACCCTTAGCAGATAAACAGCCCCAAAGCACAATGTTTCCACCTTCATGCTTGACTGTGGGGATGGTGTTCTTTGGAGCATACCCATCATTTCTTTTCCTCAAAAAATGGCAAAAACTATGACAATTATATGATATCAATAACTTGCAAAAAAAAAAAATTTTTTTTGTTAAGAGATCTGAGAAAAATTACATATGGTATTTGCTGTACAATAATGTTCAAGGATGGTGCCAAAAAATCAACAAAAAAATATGGATCTTGCAGACCACTATTTCTACATTATCCAGCTACTAGGTATAATTTTCTGTCTTGTCTTCCTCATTTTTCTGGTATATACGTTTTCTCTCCTCATTCATGTTCTCCACTTATCCTTAGGCCCCTTCACACTTGTCTCATTACATGCCACATGCCTATCTATAATAGGTCCAACACATGTCAAAGAAAGCCTGCAATAATGTGGCCCTAATGAAGACTTCATGGAGTGTCAGCGCCTTATCACAGTATAATGCACTCATCAAACGCATGTGCACTTACCACTAACAAGTACATCTCAGTAATATAAATCACACCATGAAACATATAGGGAGATTATTCAAGCTTACACACATTGCAAGTGTAAAAAAATATAGTCTCGGTTGAAGTGATTTTTTTTTTTTTGTGCAGATCCCACTGGCTATAATTTCCAAGTATCACATCTACCTGCCAGTCTTGTCCCACATTTAAATCTTACAAATCCAGCGGGAGAAATTGAAACAATTTCAGCTAATTTGCCCCTCACCTGAACCTTTTCTGAGCTACTTCTTGATTCACATATCTTTGTGATCTACTTTGAAGTACGCCGAGGGATAAAGCAGGAGGAGCGATATTTTCTTGTGGTTCGGTCTGTTTGACATTCCTCTAATAACTTATGTCTAACCATCAGTAGCTGTGTGTACTGCATCTAATAGTTTTGTGTTTGTTTTGTCCCTTGCTTATCTACTCACATAAAATGGGTATAGCTTTTCTTTGTTCTTTCAACATGTACATTGCAGCGTTCAAAGCTCCATCTTTAAAAAAAAAAGTCCCTGGAGAGAAGGATTCCTTATTAGAAGACAGGCTTTGGTGAAGAGGTAGTTGCTGTTTTGTGCTCATAACTTGGAATTGTGTGTGGGCTTCTGTATAGTTATGTAAACATGATGTTTTGCATATATATCAGATGTAAAGCTATAGGACTGAGTCGTTGTCATCACCAGGGTTGATGTGCAGATTTAGTTGTTAGAAAAATGTTTTCTACATGCAAATGGGAACAATAGCTTCATCGTACTGGCAAACCCAAATCCAAACCCAAATTATAAGGGCCAAGCAGAAAATCCCTCCCACTACATCCCTCTGTTTTTGCTCTTTGTGAACCTTTCTGGACTGTGTCCATCAGCAGCGTGATGGCTGTTTTAATGTGGTGCTAAATATAGGCCTGACATTGTGCTGCTGTGCTTAATATGTGTTTGGGCTGATTAGAGTTGAAGCCTGATCTCATCCCACCACAGACCCCTAATGCATGCCGTGGTCTCTGGTTTCTATTTGCACTCGGGGGCAAACAGAAGAAAGTGCTGATATAATCATGTTTTGGGTTGTGAGTTATGGGACTGAGAGAGATGGCAATATTGCAGAGCTAAAACTTTATTGAATGAGTGTTGGATATATAGCTATTATCCAGAGGGCAAATTGCAGCATTGGTCACTGGTAGTCAATTTAATAGAATGTTTCCTAGTGATACTCGCTGATATGTAATGAAACTAAAAAAAACAAAAAACAAAAACTGGTCACTTGAATGGTGAGAAAAGATGCCGTAGAGGAGAGAGTTAACTGCTTCGTTCATGGGGCAGAGAGCCAAATCAATAGGCTTTATGGTGCCCTGCCAAAAAATGTGAAGTAATTGCCCCTTGTATTAACTAAAGGCTTAGGTCACTTTAGCTGATATACTGCCACCATATGAGCCAGGTGGGGAAAGAATTCCACTTACAAAAAGAGTGATGTCTCTTGTGGTTATCCTAATGCCAATGGCTATTTTCATCTTTCCCATTCCATTCCTATGCAACTTTAAAAAAAAAAAAAAGATCTTATTGCTTATCTTTTCTCTGAACTCTGTAATTGTCTGTAATTTTCCCTTCCTTTCCCCTCTTCACCCTCTTTCTGTCTTTCCTTGTGTTTTCCTCCTCACCAACATGTGGTCTCTCCAGCCCAAGCCTATCCGATGGGAACTGACACAGGCTAACATAAGCCTTATGGGAGCTTATATTGTACAACAGGAACAGGAACAAAAGAGACGGCATACTGGGCTTTTGGGAGTCATCTCACACATATACACAGGGCATTTCTACACGCTGCTCGCTACTGACACCAGAATTCTTCAGCCTGACACTGGTGATGGATTAGATGCGTTATCAAGGCGGAGAGAGGCTCCATGTTTTCTCCCAGTGTGCAGAATAAGGAGAGGAGAGAGAAAAAAAAAGGGGGGGGGGGGCTCACACACAGGCAGCTGAATAGCCTGAACCCATTCCACCTGAAGTAGAGAAATACAATAGCAGTCTGCTACATTTCAAGCTGGGTTTCCAGGACAGACATGAAAATAGGCATAGTGAGCCTCGTTGGTACACAGGATTCTGCAAGCTGTCGAACATAACCAGCTTATTTGTGTGTGTGTGTGTGTGTGTGTGTGTGTGTGTGTGTGTGTGTGTGTGTGTGTGTGTGTGTGTGTGTGTGTGTGTGTGTGTGTGTGTGTGTGTCTTCTCCTTCACTATATCTTCCTTTAAGAACTACCCAAGGTCCAAGGTATAGTAATCATGTAGCTGCTCCTCTGTTTTACTGATAACCTGAAAATCAGGATCAATTTGTCTCTTGCTGGAATTTTACTTCTGGTGTGTTGGCTATTATTATAATTTCTTTCCCCCCCAGTGTGACTCATACCACCAGTCCACTCACACTGATCCCCCAACTCATGCCTGAAGGGGCTGACTTCATCTAGTACATGTCCATATCAACACATCCCAAGGCGTCAAATTCTGACGTTCTGTCAGAAGCTGCTGGCATATCAGATGTATACCACCAGACAGCATTGGATTCAGAGATAACAGTCCCCCTTTGAAGAGTGGAAAAGTCTGTGTTGCAAGGTTGGGAGATGGTGGTACAGTAAGTCACAAGTTTGCCAGCCATGGTTCATGTCCTGTTTGGGAGCTTTGCTTGTTCACTTTGTTTCCATGAATCAGCCTGATTACTGCTTTAACCCAGTGTGTCACACTACAGATGCAAAAGAACACCTTATGCATAATTTTGAGACTTTAGCATTGTTGAGAAAAATGCTGTAATCAGTACTCTGTAAATGAGAACAGGTGACCCATCCCCAGAAGGTGGATCTGTCAGCACACCTCACACTCCACTGATACCCATCTTTCTCACTTCTGTGCAAAATACTCTATGTACATACTAGAGATATGAAAGGCATACATAAACACATGTGTGTAGGGATCACATCAAGAAGGTCTGAAGTGTTAAAATTAATGCACAGGTTTTTTTTTGTTTGTTTTTTTGGGCACTCCCCTAATATTGTCCTGAGTTTCGAGGGGTTTTTAAAGTAAAAGACAAATTATGAGCTTGTGAAAAGTGTCTTTTTCTTTCTTAAAAATGTGCTTGTGATGCAGAACCTGATGGCGTAAGAGCACCTGGCCAAAAGCTTTTCAAATCATGGATGCATCCTGATAAGCATCAGTGGTGCTTAAAATGCTGTCAGCAGTATATCACCTGTCATATGATCCATGCAATCTCAACATCACATTCAAGGCTATTTGGGAGGCTGCCATTGGTTCAATCAGATAATTTGGATTTGATTAGATAATGTTCATCATGATCACTGTCAGATTATTTTTTTGTGTGTGTCTTTAAACTGTATATGACCCCAGCTGAAAATGAGTACAATTTTCTTAAGCAGAGCCGCTCGTGTGGCGTCTCTGTCTGTTGAGACAGCGTGTGAAAGTGTGCAGCGGTGTACTTTTGCAGAATCTAATCCAGTGTGTGGGATCAAGCAGATAAAGGCAATGCCTATCACTTCAACACTCAAGACTACTGAACTGGATTAGCACAGATGCAGAAGATAGCTGCCAGATAGGTTACTCAGGGACTCTCTTTCTCTCTCTCTTTGAGATTCAGCCATAAGAGCGTAATCTCCTAGAAATCAACTCTCTATTCTGGTACAAGGTGTAGGTGGAAGACCTACCATATGACTTAATTCTATCCTGCTACAAGGTGTTGGTGTACACTGTGGTTTGGTAAAGGTTCTCATGTGTGGGTTCCATTCTGTTCTGCCAGCAGAAACGCGGTGGTAAAATAATGTACACCCTGTGGATCTGTATTGGACTTGGCTGCGACCTGTACACATGGTTATCTTGTTTCAGAACACTAACCTCCCTCAAGGCTAAGGTTTGAGAATAAGATTTCTGCACATATTTAAAAAGAAAACAGCTCTCAGGTAATGGTTAGCAGCTGGACTATTAAAGGGGAAACATTCTTTAGAAATTGAGCATCTGCTGTTGAACAAACATTTGGAAGGAGGCAAACTCTAAAACGGCACCGATCTGCACACATATGCATAATGTTATATCTCATGTCACTTCCTGGCTGGAATTTCGAGAGCAAATCAAAACCTTTTTGTCTCTTTGCACATTTTATAGCATTATTTATTGAAAGAATGGCAGTTTTTTTTTTTTTTTTTTGTTTGTCGTTTCTAATTCTTTTTGCTCCTGAGCAGCAGCGTCCACAACACGCTGCAAACACACATTTGATGCACTTTTACGCAGGATTTATTCGGCACTCAAGCAAATTGCTTCACATGGACTCTCGCAGTTGGGGATCCGGTGTTTGGCACGGTGTTCAAAACCAGTGAAACCAGGAAGGGAGAGACAGAGAGAGAGAAAACGAGAGAACAGGACAGAGAAAAAGGGAGAAGGGCAATTTGAATTGGAGTTTGGTCAATCTTCAAACGTTTTTCCAGGGTGCTTACATGGTCTGATCAAAAGCACCCCACTGGCACAGGGCCTTGTAGCCACAAGGGGAGGCCTCTGATGCCTCTGCCATGGCTTCCCTGCTGGCCAACCACGCCAGCCCCACTCTCCACCCCCAGCCGCTACTCGCTTAATGCTGACTAGGTGTTGTGACGTAAAGTTTGTAAATAAAAACAAGACTGATTTATTTAATTTGTTCTTTTTTTTTTTTTTTTGGTAGGTTATGGCAGCCTGGATGTTGGCTACCCGTCAATCTCAGAAGTTCATATTGAAGTATTTGAGATTTAACACATTAATTTGGGTTACATTAAGTTTTTAGCTGACAATTTACCAAGAAAAATGTAATATAAAAACTAGGTATATTTAATCCTTTACAATTCAAAAATTGCCTCATAATAGTTTTAAAGAGGGGGTTTGGATTTTTAAGTATTGCAACCGTCTGTGTGCTTCAGGCTTTTGATGATGCCTGTTTTCATCTTTTCACCGTGATCATATTTTTTTCATCGTTCATGGCAGCACTGTTTTTCTCTTCAACAAAAAAAGTTGCCCATGGTGCCCCTAAGGGGAAAATGTCTACTGTTTTTCAACAATCTCATCCATCTTCACTTTTTCCCCCTTTACTCCACTAAACTCAGTTGCAGATCTCCAATGCTGGTGATAGAGAGGGGCTAGCTAATGGTTGTGGTGTTGAAAAGGGAACCATGTTAGGCCAAACCAAAGGAAAGCTCTCTAGGGTATCAGGGGTTGTTTCCATGGATGGGCAGTCTTAAAATAGAGGGGCAGTAATATTGTCAGAGGCACTTGGGGTTATAAATCCACCTTGTTTGCAGCCTTTTCACCCAGGCTGATAAATAATGCAAGGTCATACAGTGCAAAAATGGGATAGATTTAAGTACCTAAGAGAGCAAGCTAAATGTTGAAGTAAAGCGATGCTGGGGAAAGGATGTTTTGAGCATGAGAGTCGCTTACTCAGGTGGTACATTTTGTTGACTGGTAGAATGATAGTGTGGGAGTGTGGTAAAGAGAGGGAGTCTTTGACAGAATTATTTTTGGTCCACTAAGCACTAGTGCCTCCATTTACTTGCTCAGGATTTTCATTTTCTCTCTTTTTTTTTTCTCTCTCTCATTCGCCCACCCAGAGGTGAGCCTGCCCTGGAAAGTACTTCTGTTTAACTAACCCAGTTCACATATTTTTTACACTTTCTAACAATGCGCCTACATATTTGTGTCTATATATGTGTTAATGTAACAGTTATTGCAAGATTTACAGCTACTGTAGGGGGAAAAAAAGATTATTGTACTTTATCCTGTTTTGCTGTGATGCTCTCATTATGTCTTGTGACATAAATGCAGCACACTTTTCTTTTTATAGTGGGTGGCTTTTGCTGCGCTTTAAGAGCCCAGACTCACTCCCCCACGGGCTGTGGCATGTTCACTTCAGTACATATTTATTTACTTAGTCAAAATCTTTAATAAATAACTATAATTTGTGATGTTTTTAAAGTAAACGGGTAATAGGATTGGATGATATGTAAAATTTCTTCAAACATTCACTGTAAATGCCAATTACCAACATATTTACAACAGTGTGAATGAAGTGCAGACACTGCACTATATGTTGAGTCTACTACAGTTCTCAACTGTAGTTCACACAAGTGAAAGAGATGCAGTTTTTATGGCTTTATGGCAATTCAGCAACTGAACTTAATTATTTAAGTTAATTATTTAACAAGTTTATTTCTTAAGTAGACTGCTAAATAATCAAAATGAAATGGGGAAGAAAAGAACTGCCTACGATAGACTCAACCAGTTGCTGATAGCCACTATATTTTTCCTGTTGGATAATCATGCTAAATAGTTGTTTTTGATAGTGAACAGGGGAAAAAAAAAGATTTTTGTCTTAACAGAGCAGCTCTGTCATGTAGTTGTTGGGCCTAGTGTGTTTGTTCTTTTAACAAAGTGTCCGAGTAGAGAGAGAGAGGTTTTTTTTTCCTTACACACTCGTAGACATCTGTGTGTGTGAGTGTCTTTCTGGCCAAATGTTAATTTAAAAGCCCCTGGACAGTGGTGAGAGACTGTGTGATAGCGATCTGATTCAGATGAACTGCAGGCCTGCAGCGGGAAGGTCGGGTTATCTTGTGATCCCTAGTGGCAGCCTGCTAGGACACATATCACAGCGTGACAGACTGCTCCTACGGGTGCACGCACACAAATGCACTCACACAACACCCACACTGACACAGTAGTGAACAGAACAGCGCTGGTCTGGCCATGCGCCGACATGCTTTATGGATGAGCATATTTGCTGAGGTCTCCCTCCACACTGCAGTGTCAGTAACCAGATGAAGACTGGCACGGCCCCCACATCCTGCCTTTCTCCTCCTACATATGGTTTTCACATATGTCCTGTTTTCAGTGTTTGGATTAGTCTGCCAAGGTCAGATGTAGGTCAGCCATGGAAGGCTTAACCACTTTGAGCTTTGTTCCTTAACTATGGTGCCTGCTGTCGTGTACCCAACTAACCCTCAAGCTTTGAAGGGAAAGCTCAAGGGACTTTGTGTGAACTTAAATCACATTTCTCTTACTTGATCATCCAGCAGTTTGACACAAGGTCTTGCTCACACATTCATACACAACAGTTTGTGTGTGCACACATTTTCTCACATGCCCCCAACCTCCCCCCTCCCTTCGCTGTAGATCTTGTTTTGACAGACACATGACCTTGACTTTTCCCTCTGTGAGCCCGACTGCTCTTTGGTGCTGTCGTTGTCTGAATAGACAGATGAATATTCGGGTGAATGGAGGTAGGCAAGGATGGACAGATGATAGAGCCATCAGCTTTCATGGTTGGAGGAGGGCCTAGTGATATGTGACATCACAGAGGCATCTCTCCAGCCCAGAATCGGAAAACCCCCACTCAGCATTAGATAACCCATGCTGCCCCTCAAGATTTGCAGTTCTGTTCATATCTGGCCAACAGAAACTAATGAATGAAGAAGAAACACGGCTAACATGTTAGCCGTGTTTCTTCTTCATTCATGCCTAAAATATAATTCATTTGAATGCTTTTCCATTGCTTTTGCAGTAAGGTGGTCTTGGCCTCAAGTTCAAAGCTTTACTGAGAAAATCCATCATTCACCCGGGGGGGGGGGGGGAACCAAAACAGAGCTCAGGTTTCACAAAGATCCACAAATATTTCTGCACTCTTTTTATAACCCCATCCTACAATTAACTTATGGAGAACTTGCATTACCTCATACTATAAAAATATTAGGGTTTGTCACAAATTTATTGGCAATTATAAAAAGTTTGAATAAAAATGAACATGATTACTTTTGACAGATTCAGTTCTTCAGTCTTTTATAGTGAAAACAGACCTTGAGGAGAATCCCCATGTATCCGAATGTCCAAGCAGCTAAATCATTTCAGTGTTTCAAAAATTATGTGAATCATGTTTGTCATTCCTGTCAATCATTTTTCAACTGGTTTTGCTATTCCTGCTGTCATATTGATATAAATAGTAATAGCTGACCTGTTTGTGTTTTGTTTTTTGTCAGATTCGTGTTGATGGGCCCCCTCACGGTGGCGTTCAGTATGAAACCATCTCGGTTATCAAGGACGGCAGTCCTGTCCTCAGAGATATGGCCTTCTCTCTTGACCGCAACTACGTCTACGTCATGTCTGAGAGACAGGTAGGTGTTGGAAAGCTGCAATCTTGAAAACCCGTGGTTCGTAATTTCACAAGCATCCATACAGAAGAATGGATGGGTTTTAATGTGCCTTTATGCATATGCTCTAAATGTCAGGAATATTGTGTGAATGTGTGAGCTCCAGCAGGGCACAAGATGGCCCACCTCTCACCATCACCAATCCGCCACCTACTGTTAGCTATAAATAACCTGGGTGGCACAGCAGGGGACATTGTGACAGGCTTTGATAATGAAGGAGAACAATGAGGGCAGGGGAAAAGAAATGGAGAGACAAGGAAAAGATAAGGTAGAATGAGAGTGGAAAAAAAAAAGAAATGGAGAGACTGGCAGGTTGACTGGCTGCTTGAGGCAGAGGATGGGAGAAAAGTGATGATGGAAAAGGGACAGCTGGAGGAGTGTATGACTTAGAGTAAAGAAAAAGGGAGACAGAGTGCAAGGTCATCTTTTCACACTTCTAATGAAGCAACACAGCATTGCAGCCTGGGTGGGCAGCAGCCGATAGCCATCAATGCAACTGACAAACTAAATAGGTGGAAGAAGTGAGAGGACAAAAGGGTAAAGGGGAGACACAAGGGCAGAGTAGAGGGGAGGAGTTTCAAAGGAGAGGAAAACATGGTTTGTTAGAAAAGAGATGACAACAGGAGGAGAAGTGACAGGAGGAGAGGAGAGGAGAAGAGGAGCAGCTGCAGGGGAGCGTGGCAGCGTAGCAGCCCTAGAGAGCGACAACGTGCAAGGCCTGTCAGTGTGAGGTGATAGATTGCCGTCCTCTCCTCTTATCTCTTCTTTTAACACACTGAACAACTGGCTAGCCTTAGCTTATGGGTTGAAGCCATGGTGGAAGGATAGCGTGTGAAAGTCATTTTGAAACAACGTCCAGTCCAAAGACGGGAAAAAGGAGGAGTAAATAGAAAACTTTGTGTTTTGCCCTTCAGCACATGACTTATACTTTCTTTTTATTTGAAAACAAACACTTGAGAAGTTGCTCAGTTCTAGTTTCTGCTGTGAGAATAACAGTAAAGCTAAAATCAGATTGCTTCACCAGTAACCACTCAGTTTCTTTGTATGGCTTACTACAGTCATGTCCGCAAATATTTTGCACACCAACACTCTGGATTTACAAAAAAAAAAAAAAAATCATTGCAATTGGAGTGCAGACTTTAAGCTTTAATTCTAAGGGTTTAACAAAAGTACTGCATTAGTACTGCGTTTAGGAATTACAACAATACATAATGCCTCCCTTTCAGAGCCTCAAATTTAATTAGACAACTAACATCATTTGAAATAGGATTGTTTTTAATACTTGGGTGAAAATCCTTTGCAGTCTGTGGCTCCTTAAAATTTAGAAGCAGTGGAGATCCCCAAGTGCTGCGTTTCCTTCTTTGAAACGCTCTACCGTTCCTTCAGTTGCTGCTTGTTTGTGAATGTTTCTACCAGATTGTTGATTTGGCCATTCCTGAAGCTTTTGCTGTCTCTCTGAAAGATTTCTTTTGGTTTGTCAGCCTATTGGTGATGTCACTCATTTGAATCAACATTTCTTGGAACTCGTTCCGAGAGTTCTTCTGAACAGCTACCAAATGCAAGCTCAATGTTTGGAATCACCTCCAAGTCTTTTATCTACTTAATTTGTCGTGGAATAACAAGGGTCCAGTTAGTGATGAGCATCTGAAAATGGAATGATTTAATTGTGCAACTACTTTTTATCTTTGTTAATATACATATCTACAATCCATACATATTTATTAAAAAATGGAATCTGATAATCTCATGCATAAACATGAGATGCAGGTATCAGACAGTGAACTGATGACTCTGTAGCAAGGGATTGCATAAGTAAAGAAGTGTTTGTACTGTTTCTAAAGTCTCTTCCCCGTATTTACTAAATCCTTTATTCTCACTTATTCTGCAGATGAAAGAAGCTTTTGATGTTGAGCTCATAACTGCTAGTCATCTGAATGAGAAGTGATTTTGGTGAATATTAGTATTCAGTGTAGAGACGCCTCTGTCTTTCTCTCTAAGGGTTGGGGAGGATCGAAGCAGACAGACACGCACACACTTACTGAAGCATGTTCAACCACTTTAGGGATGTTGCCACGCATGTTGAAAGACACCCCTCCGTGTTCTGGATGTGCATGTGACCCGATGCACCATTCAGCTGTTTTTCATAAATTTGTCCGATTTGCTAGAAACAGTGGGTTGCAAAGCAGCTTGAAGATGTGCAGGAGCTCTGGGCAGGTTTTGAATGTGTTTTTGAATATCCCAAGCCTGTACTTGTTTTCAATTCACATTTGAGTGTGTTCTGTCTCTCCCGATTTCTCTCTGATCAGAGGGATGACTAGAGAATTAAAAATGCTTTCAGAGAATATTTATTTAAAGCAGGCTGTAAGCACTATCCACTGTACAGTACACAACACTGTGAAGCCAGCCCTTTCACGCTAGTATTCAGTGGAAAACATCTATTTGACCTTTATCTCATCATAAGCTTAAATGTCACCTCGAACTACACTTGTAGTCACACATCCAGGACATCACGAGATCTATCTTGTCTAAGCTCTGCTTGTTCCCATGTGTCTGACCGATGCTGTCTGTGGCCAAGCACATGGTGATGGGAGACGGCAGGAACAAAGGGGGGATGATATCAAACGGAAACCAAGGCAGATTTGGCTCCAGTTGCATTTCCTACTCTGAATAACAAAGAAGTCCTCTGTGTTTGGCACGGTGGAAAATAGAGGGAACAGAGAGAGCATGTGAGAGGCAGACATTCAAGAGGGAGACAGACAGACAGAAATTGGGAGAGCGAGAGTAAAATTTGCTCAGCAAGGCTGTGCTCCAGAATTTGGGCTCGCTCGCTCTCTTTCTCTCTCCCTCCCCTGTCCTCACACCTTTCTGTGTGTTGTGGCTAAGACTTGTGGGATGTGCAAAGCCTCTGTGAATACAAACATGCAGAGAGGCACCTACAGGGACACACATTCTGTCACACAAACAAAACGCATACTACTTTAGTGGTGATTTACATAGGTCTAGTGATAATGCACTGGCTCTCCTTATCATTAAAAACACTGGAAAATTGTAATGGCATCTCCATAAGGCTTTGGAGACTCCATTCTCTATAGCCTATAGATTACACCTACAGTATTGCATGTGCATCTTCAGTCTGACTTACACACAACCTTCCCCAAGTTATATTCCAGTAAACTTTCTCTTTTCTCTAGTTTTCATTTGTTTCTTTGTCACACTCTCACACAAGACACCATCATTCACTCACCTAACATATTTAATAGCTCCCTTTTTCATATTTGATCCATTGTGCTGCCATGTTAAACCGTGCTTTTGTTTTGTAGATGCAGTGACAATAGCATTCACCATATTAATGATGTGGTGAGATTGGCCCAATGCAAGGCAGTGCAGTGGAACTGATGAAAAGACCTGGCTCACTGGCTTTCTCTACTCCCTGGGCTGTGTGTGTGTGTGTGTGTGTGTGTGTGTGTCCGTGTGTGTGTATGTGTGTGCACCCTCCTATAGGGTATTGTATCATTACCGATAGTCCTGAAATACATAACAGCAGGTTTTCATCTCAGGAGTTGTCTGTGTGTATCTACTATGGCGCCTCTTTTGAATCTCAAGACATGCTAATTTAATCAAATAACAAACTCTTAATTTTATTCGTGCTCACTTTGAAGTTTGTGTTCTACAATTTTCCTTGTGTATCCCGTGATTCAGCAGATTTATCGTATGGATTTCCGCCGGATCACATGTTTGAGTCATGCTGCATGAGCGTGTGTGCACGACTGTTTCTATATTTATACCAATAATCCCGAAATTTTGGGTCTTTGCTGGGCAGCAGTGCCACTGGCAAGCACAGTTGAGAAAAAGGTCATTGCTGTTTTGGGAGATTCGACTGAGCTGCCTCCTAGACACATCCTCTACTTTTTCTGGCTTGATGTGTCACATGAATTGGCTCATAAATATCTTTCATTCCTGCGACACCTCTGAATATATTTTATCAAAAGTTGTACATTTTATAGTGAATATCACATCTTCCTCTGCGTTTACAAAGCACACAGGGTTGTGCAAGGATTATTCTTTAATAGTAATGCTTTACATACAACCAAATATGCCTCTAATAATACTCCAGTATCATAACAGTCTCTCCAGATTCTGGAATCAGATTGATAGTGGTTTTCCCAGCTCATGCAAATTCATTGTTTTGTATCTGCCGTTGTCGTCGGTTTGGTTTTGTTTATTAGCGTAGTGGCTTACCTGATCCGATTTCCTCAGACAGCCAATTCCATAGCTGGAATGTGGCTCTGAATGTGGACGACTGTCCCTTCTAGTTTTCACCTGCACCTTCACAACGGATAAAATTCCTCTGCCTGAGGTTCTGAGTCCACGCACGGGCCATAAAGTAACCTTAATAAGATCTTAAAATGAATTCTTGTACTGTACATACTGGAAGCCAATGTATGGAGGCTTAAATAGGTGTAAGCTGGCTGCTTATTTGGGTTTTAAGTAAAAACTGCTGATGGATTTTCATGATGATGATGATGATAGATGAACTTTGGATATTATCAGGAGAATTGGCTGTTACTCTGTATCACATATAGCTCTTCATTTAAGATGCATTTTTCATTACTGGAGCTAGTCAGCCTGATTTCCTGGGCAAAGCATGCAGGAGTGGGACACATGAGAGAATCTGCAGAGAACTAAATGCTCTATTCTCACATGGCTCAGTCAGATATTATATGGACTTTGTGCTGGGAGCTGACAGGGTAAAGACCCTTTTATGCCTGATTCAACTGATTCATTTGCATTCTAACGTGCACCTCCTGTGGGTAATGTCTAGAAAAGTTCAAGGCTTCAGTATATGTGTGAAAAGAGCTTTTCTCTGTCTTTCTTTCATTGCTAACTCCTCCTTTTTTTCCTGTATGATTTCAGTGTTTCTTTTCTCAGGATTTGTATGCTTAACAATGTAAACCGGCCTCAGCTTTTTTTTTGTTCTTTTGTTTTGTTTTGTTTTTTACCACACTGGGCAGGTTTGTTTTAGTGTATGTATGTCTGCAGTTTTTCTTTTTTTTTTTTTTTAGTGTACTGCTTTTGGGAGTTTAGACGTATGGAAGAACATTCAAGCGCACATGACACTGCGGCCCATAGAAGACCCCAAGCTGCCTTTTTTTTCCCTTTTTGTTGTTGGTTTATCAACACAATGCAGCATACTGGGATAAATGGTGACAGCTACTTCAGTATGGGTAGGGTCTTATAGGCCCTAGAGTATCAACATTTGTATGACTCCTTTTCATGTCTTTTGTGGTGTATTGTGCTGTTATGGCTGTTGGCACTCAGCAGCAGGGCAAGCACTCATCACATACGGTTGAGAATCAGTGACTGTATTATTTCAGTTGCTTTGGTCAGCAGCCAGGCTATAATGTATTATTCATGGAGAATAATCAAGATTTATCATCTGAAAGGGTTTTGAAGTGATACCTGTGGCGTGGCTTTAGTTCTGTCTGGAAAAAAAAAAGGTTTTTGAAAATACCTTTTTTAAAAAAAAAAAAAAAAAGAAAAGAAAAGAAAGGAAACTCAGACAAACAAAAACTAAAGTGGTTACTTTTTTATCTTGCTGTAATTAATCCCAAGAAAAGAGGCAGGTGTTGACTTTGTAATGGAGCTCAATGGTTTTTGTAACGTTTTATGGCTACGGCACACAATGGCGCATAATAGACCTTAAAAGACTTAGTGTTTCCAATGAAATAGTGTCCCTCTAATTGCTAGCTCTTTATAAGGATAAGTGTGAAATTCCTGCTAGCATGACCAACTGAGGGATACTGAGCTGGCTTGTAAAACAGACTCGTCTTTCATGGGCAGACACACAGTCATCCCCTATAGAGGCGTTCAGCCATGTGCTGCTGTCACTCTCCAATACACTCTTGGCTCTTTAGCAAACATTAAACCCCCTCAGCCTCCAATCCTTCTATTCCATCCTTCCTCCCTTAGCCAGCTTCATATATGGAACAGCAACATTACAGTTCACAGATTATCAAAAAGAAAAGAAGACCTCTTTTCCAGGCCTGGCAATTTCCTCCAGGTACTCAGCTGTGAAATTTAAAATCCATGCATGAATTCTTTCTTTTTTTTTTAAAAAAAAAAACCTTTTTTTGTAGGAGGTCTACTTGCAACCTGTTCTAACACCAACCTCCTCCACTTCCTCCCCCCTAGTTTTCTGTTTCCTCTGCCTCCCTGGAACCTTTGTTTGGCTGGTATGGTTAGATTAGGTGGAAATGGGTTCAGTGGTTATAACGACAGGAGTAAATAGGATTCATTCACTCCTCACCCAAGGTTAGATTAATTGACATGCTACTGGCTCATTATTGAAGAGGACTTAGTGTGTGGCACGCATGTGTGTAAATAGACATGGAACGCACTGTAGCTTGTAAAGCATTCCACATTTGTTGTACTATAGATGCAGCTTCCACAAAATTGAAAGTGACGGGCAGCAGTATTGTCCAACAGCCTTTTGTTTCCTAGGTTTGCTGTCTCACTTTTTGCAGACTCAAATGCATATATTTAAAATTATTCATATAAACAAATATATATATATATTTCATAATATATATATATATATATATATATATATAGGAAATATATATGAAACATATATGAAACACTGCAGGGAGTGCTTCTAGCTTAACTGTACATGCTTTTTGTTTCCCTAAGTCTCTACAACACAAGTGGGGAGGACAAAGAGAGCATAAGATAATAAATGTTGAAATAAACTAGGATTATCTTTTAAGTAAATATGTGTTTTCTTATTTTTTGTTGTTGT
The DNA here is from genome assembly GCF_007364275.1 of Archocentrus centrarchus. NCBI lineage: Eukaryota > Metazoa > Chordata > Actinopteri > Cichliformes > Cichlidae > Archocentrus > Archocentrus centrarchus. The sequence continues at coordinate 8,626,059 of NC_044352.1, read as the reverse complement.
TGTTGCATTTTTGTGTGTGTGTGTGTGTGTGAGTGTGTGTGTCTCTTTCCATGAATGTTCTAATGGGAAAGCAAAACCTTGCAAAAGTTCAGGTAAAAAAGCCAAAACAATAGAGACCATAAACGACATGAGATTATCACTTTACTGAGGTTATTTCAGACCGCCCTTCTGTCAGGACTAAGTATCAAAAAAGGTTTCTCCACCTCAGCAAGTGTTGCCTTGCACATGGTCCCTTGACCCTGTGTTTGCCCCAGGGCATTCTGCCTAGCACACAGCTGCAAGAATATGAACCAGGGGTTTGACTCTTGACCTTTAAATCATTTTTTTTTCCGCGTCCCCAATCTGTCTATCAGTGACACTCAGAGTCCCAATAACTTAACTATATGCTATTACAGCACTGAGGACAGTGAAGAGGTTGCTTCTGGGAATATCAATCAGTTGAATGTGCTGAATTCAGTTATCGTTGCTCTAAAGTTCCACAGTCATCTCACTCCTTCACGAGTCTTTCGTCAGTCACATTTGAAGACAGTTGAGTTTCAGAAAGCAGAATGCTGACTATTCTCCTCTGCTACCTCTCAATGTGCAACTTATTTCTGAGTCCCGTAGGGTATAAGAATATATTTCCCTCAAAATTCCTGAATGTTGCCTAATTCCCCAGTTGCATGTGGTTAGCATTTGAGCTACATGAATGTAAGTTTAAAAAGAAAAAAAAAAAAGATGTACTGCACCCAATTTGACTCCACCGAGGTTAAATGAGGTCTGTTTTATAAAGAAATCTACCAAAAAAAAGAGGTGCCTCATACTTTTGACAACCATGAAGTTTATACCATGAACAAATGTTTTCTATCATGTATGAGCAAATTGCAATATGCCATCATATAGACTACATATCTACATTTGATTGCACCCTCAAGGATGATGATGGGGGAACTATGGCTATAGTTTACAAGTGTCTGTTTTTCATCAGACATCTTTGGGACATCTTGCTATCAGGCAGACAGCAGATGCTGGCCTTGATGGATTGGCCACCATGTTTTATCTGGGATGTAAGCACAACAGCGGGATCAGTTTGGCAGCCATTGGAGTAAGGGCCAGCAAATTAATCGCATGACCGCTTACTTACCCAGGTGCTCTGCAGTTTGAAGAGGGGCCTGGAGCTGCAGCTCAGAAGCTTGAGTTTAGATTCTTAGCTGCTTCCCTGACAGCTTCACTTGATATTGACACCTGGACAAATTAGGATAAATTCCCCTGTCAATACAGACATCCAATGTTATTGATGATGCCATTTAGTTTTTCATTCTGAAGAAACTAGTTTCAATATTGTCTGCCCACTTGTCAAACTCCCTTGATCTGAAGATTTGTTTTGGTATGTGTCCATCTGTGTGTGTGTTGTGTGTGTGTGTTGTTACATCTTAGTGACAGCTGCCTTAAGTGAGTGCTATTATGTGCTGTTTGCACATTAATCATAATTTCTGAATTTCTGCCACCATAAACCACAGTAAAAGCAATGAAGTCATTTATTCGGAGCCTGACTGATACATGGATATATTGGGATTCTGTCTATATGCTGTCTGTAACAAAGATACTTGGGACTAATTTAAACATGGCTTCAATGTTGTCTGCAGCACATACAGCAGAGCGTATGTGCTGATGGTTGAGCAGTAAGCACAGACTCAAGCGATATTTATAGTTGAAGCTACTATTTAAATACATCAGTGAAAAGTAAACAATAATTGAATCAGTTTTGCTTTTCAGTACTAACCTATGTAGTTCCTTAAAGTAAGTATACATAAACATGATCTTTTTTTAATTCCTATAAAGTGGTGTCAGCCTCAGAGTATCCGAGTCAGTCAAGCTCTAATTTTAATTTTCACTGCATCCTGTACAGACTTTCTCTAGTCCTGTCTCTCGCTTGACAGTGTGATGATTTGTTACCTTCATGACACTGCAAGTGTAGTGAAAGTTGTCTGGCTTAAATTACTTTTTCAGAGAACATTCAATGATCCCATCCCGGGGTAAGGACACCCCTACATACTGGCCACTTCTTTCTCATGACGCCTATATATGTTCATCACCCTTTTTACTATGATCTAGAGATGTTTTACATGTCTGAATGTCAAGCCATGTTTGCTCCCTTTGCACTAGCCCACCTAACAAAGGCACCTCATTTGCATTAGTCCCTGAGCAGGCATTGTTAATTGACTTAAGCTAGGATTAGTGTTAATCAGGTTTTGTGCCCTGGAACCATTGGCCAATTCTAACCTCATTATTTGATAGCAGCACACGTCCTGTCAGCCCCCATCAAGCTGTTAATTAATAGAAGCCCGTGCACTGGTGCGCCCCAGCCTGCGCTCCTTCCCATTTTCCCCTCTCCCACCTTGACATCTCAGCTCCTGCTGTGTCAGTGGAGGTCAGTACAAAGAAACATACAGTACTGTGTAGCTTGACCCCTGTTTGAGGTGAAATGGTCTCCAAATGAGTACACTTCAAGACATGCGCACACCTATGTCAGGGTTGTGTATTGCTTTGTGATCATGTATGTTTGTACGTCTCTCAGTTCCAGCTTAATGCTCATGGCTGTCGCCCACCCCAACTCCTCTGCAGGCAGCTTTCAACGGCCCTGTGACATAATACGAGATAATAAGGGTACCTCATCCTTAGAGACCCTGACACCTCTGTTTCTGTCTACAGCTCCCTTTCGCTTCCACAAAGTAGCCCCTGACCAAAAAAGAAAAAAAATCTAATTTATGTATGTGGAATCTGCACTTTTGCTATGTCGCTGACAAAGGGTAAATACATATTTAAGTAGGAGAATAAATTGGTGTTTTACAAAGGCAGCTAATTGCAAATATTTAGAAGTAAACACTGAAAAGATGAGGCCAGTTGAAGGCAGAAAGTCATCACTAAAAGTCCCCCTGAGTAGCAAACTTGTCCTTGAGCTTGGTGAAAGCCCTTAATCATTCATACAAATACTATTCATCTCTGATTAACCTCCTATTTCAGTCTCATTTCAGACCAAGTTGCCTCTGTTTCTTTCTTGTCTCAGTGCACTTCCCTTTGAAAGGATGTGCATTTTTGAATTTGTTTTTTTGTTTTTTAACTCACGAGTGCATATGTGCCTGCGCACTTTGTCACTTTTGAGAATGCGTGCCAAAGGAACAGTCCAGCGCCAATCCCGCCAGAATAATCAGCTCTGTAATTAAGAGCTGTGAGTGTGTCAACTGTCTTCATACAACCCCCCCACCCTTTCTGTCTCTTTCACTCTCACTGTCTGACTGCCTCTATAATGGCACAGCATTTGTCTGTTTCCTCCCTGTGCCTATGCAGAATGCTCATGACATTTATTGTGAAACTAATGGCAGTGCTTCAGTCCTCCTAATTGTAGGCTTTAATTGCAATAATTATTTACAAGCCTAATTAGAGCCTAGAGAGTGTCAGGGAGAAACAGGAGTGCCAGTTGAAGGAATCACAACAGGGTTTGTCAGGAGCCAGGCAAAGAGTGAATGTGGTGGCATTGTTTGGTCTATAATTGGGGAAGGCAATGCCTAGAAGTCTCGCATACTCTCGCTTTCGCAGTTTTTTTTTAAAAAAATCTCTTGGTTGCCTTTTTTCTTAGTATCCATCAAGTGCAGTGTATTGTGTATGGTTTTGAAAGTGAGCCCACACATGACTGGATACCAGCAGGTTCTGTCCCCTGCACTGTTGTAAAGATGCGGATATAGAGGTCTCAGGCTGACTGTGTAGACTGAGCTTTATTACTTGAGAAAGGCAGACACCTCTGTGCTTCTTTTTTTTTTTTTTTCTTTTTCTCAACACTACCAGCTGCTCTGTAAGGGGTGAAAAGTGCGTGTGTGCACACACATGCATCTTACATGCATTTGTCATTGAGTACATGTGTTGCTGTTTGGCTCTGTTAATTTGCCGCAGTTTGACGTAGTAGCTGAGGAGAGCGTGCGTGCGTGCGTGCGTGCGTGCGTGTGTGTGTGTGTGTGTGTGTGTGTGTTCCTTTTACTGAGTGATTTGGCCATGCTGCCAGGCCTGCAATATGCTCTTTGTCTGTCCTTCACAAGGCCAGTCTTAGTAAACAGGCTACAGCAGGAGAGCTTCTTTTTCTTTTTTGATGGGCTACCCATGGCAGCTCAACCCTTTCTTCTCTTTCTTTCATTCTGTTTGCTAAGGTTGTGTAACACATTCCCTGAGTTTTCCTACTTCATTTCTCCCTCTCTTCTCTTCTTCCCCTTTTTTTTCCCCCCTCTCCTGTCAGAACAGCGTCCGATGGGAGAACTCAATCCCACATTGCCATTCTCCTAACCCCTGCGGCTCACTTTGACAAAACTGTCAGTCTGTGCCCAAGTGATGGATGTAGTATTGTACAGTGTGGGTTTACATTTGCAGATGTGTGTTTATGTGTGACAGTCTGTTTGTGATGTTAAAAGAAGACTGGTATCCTATTTCAGACTCTTATTGGACAGAAGAACTGTGTCTATATGCATGAAAATCTGTAAATATGCCATACTACTTACAAATGTGCCCCAGATCCTCTATTTTATTTACCCTTCGTCATCTTTAAATCCATGTCGAAGAACTTGGATTTAAATTGGTGGGGCTGGATCAGTGTTTCTGGTGAACGGTAAATTAGACTGCTCACATAAGATCATTTCAAATAGTAAATATTACAGAAATAACTTTGTGTAACACACGTGTCCATATACACACAAGGACAAACTCTTACAGATGCCGGTTTATCTCTGACTGCTCATACATGTGCAGACACACATTTGGCTAAAGAAGGAAGATGAATGTGCAGGGATGGGTGCCCTATCTGTAATGCAATATTTGAGGAGAAATATTAGAAAGAGCCCAGGCAAGATAAGACTAGTGATTTAAACAGTATGTCTGCTGACAGCCTGTTGAAATATTACCCTTCTTGCTGACTTGTAAATCGCATATTTGGAGCCAGAAAGATCACATAGTGGTAACAGAGTCACATAGTTGCAATTGTAGGGAATTTGGAGCAGGGGGGGGGGGGGGGGGGGGGGGGGGGGGGGCAAAAAGCACTTGTGGTAGACAAGAAGTGGTACCTAAATTGAATCACAAATTTTGTTACCTGCACACTGAATTGAGGTGGCACCCAGAGCTGTTTTAAACTTTGTGTGTAACCAAAAACACTATATACCTCAGAGGCAAAACGTTTATTTATTTCACACTTCCCAAAAGCAGCTGGGGAGCAGTTAATTTGGTTGCACAGAAGCAGCTGTCTAAGAATCGTGGGATGGGAGGGAGAAGGAGACAGAGGGTGGAGAGAGAAGAAAGACGAAGAGAGTGAGACACAAAAGCAGTTTGGTCTCATTATGTTGATTTTTTTTTTTTTTTTTCCTCCCCTTCCTTTTCTGCCAAACAAAAACACCCAAGCACTTTCAGACACACTAGCGAAGATCACTCACTGCTTTCTTTCTCCTTCTCACCACAGAGTTTCTTTATAGGCAAATCTGATCATTTTCTCTGCTACAGAAGCATTTTCCCCATAATCTTTGTGTCTGTGTTTATTTTATAGAATTGGATTCAATCATAAGCACCATTATTGGGTCTGAGGAAGTCTCTCAGCCTCAGTAATACTCGAACATATGAAGTCCAGTTGAGGAGTGTTTTGTTTAATTAAATACGCCATACATATGTGTGTGCATATATCTAGGTAAATATGCCTGCACAACAAAGCTACACACACACACACACACACACACACACACACACACACACACACACATGTGTATGCATACACAAGCACTGGATGGGGTTACTATCCTTTACCACCTGAGCCTAGTTATCAATGCCTCCCTCCCTAACATTCATTTGGGCACAAACACACACAGACGCACACGCACAGAAGCTTACACTTGTGCACAAGCAACAGCCCTGAGAGCAGTGGGGTGTAACCAAACCCTTCATTTGTATGTACATCATGTACACTGGGAGAAATGCTGAGACAAAGAGAACAAACATGCTCACACGCATGCACACATACACACTGTTGCACACACAGGCGCACACACACACACACACACACACACACACACACACACACACACACACACACACACACACACACAAAATCTAACACACTCAGACATGCACTGTGGAGTACCTCTGTGGATCAGAATTCATTTCTGTCTGCTTTTCCCCTCCAAATCAATACCCCCGTCGGTCGACAGACAGCCGTAAGTGTGCCAAGGAGGCTCTCTTGCCTTCACACCCTCCCCATACACACACCCCCCCCCCCCCCCCCCCCCCCCCCCGCACACATGCACACACGCACACACTCACAGACACACACACACACACACACACACACACACTCATGGTTGTTGATGTGTGATGGCCTTTGCTGCTTCCTTATTAACTCCTCACATGCTGACTGAAGCATACACCTCATTACTGGCTGCATTGACAATCTGGCATCCCACTGAGAGGCACTCAGACAAGTTGGACTTAGACAGGCCAGAGATAGATTGAAAGACAAAGAGGTACAGTGAAGCGACAAATATGAATAATGTCACATAGACAAGCAGTCCAGATAGGCGGGTAAAAATAACCTAAAGTAGGTAAATTGACAGGCAAGAAAATCCATCAAAAACGTTCAGTTGTGAATGTCATTTTAATATTGTATGGACTGAGCTGGAGATATATAGAGTGATAAAGAAGGAAGAGAAGGTGGCTGTTAAATGTAGGAGTCAAATGTTGAAAAATTATTACTCGCTGAAACAAGTTTGTTGTATATCACTTTAAGTACACTTGATCTGAATTGTTCACAACTTTAGTCTTTTTACTAGAATGAACTACAGTTTTTCTAATACCCTGTTGAGTTCATATCATTGGTTTACATGGCTGCTTTTCCAGATAACCTATAGCATTAGCATTAGTGTCATCCATGAAGTCTGTTTCTTAGTGAATAAGTGTCTTAGTGTTACCATTTATGAATACAATGTGTCAGACATGTGCACTGTAAATATGAAATCCACTAATTTACAGCCTTCATTTACAGTATAATGCAGAAGAACTTAATCCCCTATGACATACATATACAGAATAATAAGACACAAGCATGCATCACTTCAGCCTGCACTGAAGTATCAAAAATAGACCTTTAGAGCTGCAATACTAAAATATGGTTAAATCTAATTGAAGTATGCAAAACCAGAATGTGTCATCACTGTAAGTCAGTGTGCCATATCTGTCTTTGCAAGAGTACACACACTCACACATGCACACTCCAAAATATTCTTAGGCGCTTTCACAGCTCCCTGTATCCATCTCTTAAATGTCAGTGTGGGCCTTTAAACCAGTTGCCAGTGAACAGGCATGGTAGAGGGGGGCTGAGAGTTCAAAGTGGTCAGGCAGCATGGATGTAATTTCCTCCTTTTAGCCTCCTGACTGAATTACTGAGCAAAGAGGCCACCTCGACTGGGAGCGGCAAAGGAGAGTGAACACTGGAGCGTGGAAGAGTGGGTTCAAGATGGGGAAAAGAGTGAGGGAGGAGATGGGAAGATAAGTGAAAAAAAGACAGTAAAGGGTCAGGAGAAGAGCATGGGACGTTAACATCATATTGTCAATATCCATCTTAACATGTTTACTTTGTGTAAGAAGGTGGCGCATAGCATCCGGAAAGGAGTGACAGCCAAGCAGGTATCATTTGCAATGCTTGATATATGGCAAACAAAAACATATTGTTGATATTGTTCTTTCAAATGAAGCTGTTAAGTCATGCACAAGTAAATGAACATGTTTTTTTTTCCCCCTTTGCTTATTAACAGGCACAGTATTATCAAAATCAGATTTCTCTCATTGCTTTAGTTCTTTAATCAGCATTATTATATTTATATATAAAGTGTTGTGGGCATAAAAGCCATGAAGATAAAGGGCTTTGTTGATCTACAATATGTACAAAACCACAGTTGAGCTACAAGCAATACAAAAATATGCACACTTTTGGAACAAGTCAATTCCCCTCCTCTTTTTACCCAAAAAGAGAATTGAAGCCATACATAATTGATACACTCCCAGCTGTATTGACTGGTTGTATTTTTCATCCTCCTCACTGGTCGATTCCCTCACTCCATTATTTCTACTCTTACTCTCCCTCCACTGCTTCACAGGCCTCTGTGACTCCTCCCTCTAGTCCTCCAGCCTGTAATACCTAAACGCACACTCACAAACACACACAAACAAAGATAAGGAGGCAGTCCCATCTCCCTCCTCCACCTTTCCAATTGCCCACTGCCCCATTTTGTTTTTAATCCACACAGTTGTCCATCACTCCAGGGGATACAGGACATGAGGAAATCCAATGCCATGTTTGTACAGCTGTATATGTGTGCTCTGTATGGCATGTGTTCATATGCATGTCCATCAGAAAGGGGATTTTCATGTATCTTTTTACACATGAACACAGAGTTTGAGCAAAGGGGTATTTACTGCTGGGAAGACCAACGATGTATCCTGGGAGATCCTAAAATCTGTGTTGGAATATTAAAAAAAAAAAAAAATCTTAATATTCTGCTTAAACATAATTTTGTGCTGTATACCAGTGTAATATTTGAGTCTTAGATATTTGATTGATAAAATATGTTGGCTGAAGGTAATGCAGAAATCCCTCTAGAAAGTCTTTTCTGTATACGGTACCCTTCCTGCCTCAGAAGTGATTTTTTTTTTTTTTTTTTAAATATGCAAAAATATGAGTCTTAGCCAGAAGTATTCCACAACAAATGCCCCAGCAATTATTAAGTTACAGGAGATGGAAGAAAACGATCTGTATTATTATTGCCACTTTACATACATAAGTAATTACTGTTGTTGTGTTGGCATTAACACTTAATGGATACTCTGTATCAGAGTTCAAACTGCGGTCAGTAGGCACACGCTTGACCTGTTCCTCCCCTTTTTTCCTGCCTGGCAGTTTGTGTCCTGCCAGTCTGTTACTTCTTTTAAGCTGCCAGGGACCACGCCTCCCTAGGACCAAGGGGCACGAAGGGGGGGGGGGGGGGGGGGCTAAAGTCCTAATACAGGGTAGAGATGGTGGGATATTGATGCTGTTTGATATAGGGAATTTTGAAAAGTATTGCCTTGATATCCACCTCAGCTTAGTATCACTTCAGAATAAGTTAGTGTTGGCATGTTGTTGTGAATGCTTTGCAATTCCTCTTTTTTTTTTTTTTTTTTTTTTATCATTTCATTTTACTGTGCTACAGTATCCTGAGTTTTCAGTTCAGTCAAATCTGTGAGCAAAGGCAAAATCCAATTGTAAAAATGCAGTGAGTGCATGTGTAAGTGTTTTCTCTCTGAGTAGGTGAATACACAGATATAAATAAGGAAGTGGATGCACTGAGAGACCTGGCTGTGACAAAAAAGGTTAAAAGCTCCCACTTTCACACCTAATCATTTGTGGAGTATGGAAGATGGCTGCTTGTAGATGAGGCGAGCTGTATCATTTCATTTTGTTTGAGTCTTTTCTGCTGTGTTTAGCTTTTTAAAATCAATGAGTAATATCTATTCTGAATGTTACTGCCTTTACTTCAAAACCAGTTGAAACCCATCCAGGATAAAAAGGTCTGACCTTCAGAGGAACACTAACAAAATTAGGCCCCACATCTTCCACTGCATTCTACCTGCTTCCATGAATCCATAACCTGCCTTGCATTAGTCCCGTAACTCTTTAATAAGTGTTATCCAGTGGAAGAAAATCAATATTCTGAATTCCCACACAAAATGTGTTTCTCTCAAATGACTTGTCAGGGCGCCCCCAACATTTGTAACGATAACACCAAAAACAAGCCTTCGAAAAGCTTTCAGCACAGAACAGCAGATAGCTGCAGTATGTCTCCAGGGGATACAGTAGTTTTTTTTTTTTTGTTTTGTCTTTGTTTGTTTGTTTTTAATGTACATGAAGATTATTATGTGCTGCCATTATATCCATATGTAGCTGTAGCTATAATTAATTGTTTTAACACATCTGCTCTTGGAATGTAGTCTTTAAGCTGTCATCAGAGCTCCCAGCTGTTGTGGTATCTTTGCACAACGCAACTCCAAGGCCACCAAAGGATCAGCTGTTGCACACCCGCAGCATCCAAGGGCATGCTCTCGTTTTGTCCTTAATCAGGCTGGGTGTAATTGGTGAGGGTGTTGACGCCTGATTACACCGGGTAGCAAATTTCCACTTTTTGTCTTGTCTTTGGGTTTAAACTATGGTTTTCTTTTTCTGTACATGTAAATAAACTAAAACAGTTACTAATGGTTTTTATTTAGGTTTTAACCTTTTTTCAAGCTGGTTTTCTCTTAAAACTTCCTGTAAAGATGGTAAATAATGGACATTTTCTATTGTTTCACAATAAAAAGAGTTAGAAAATAACACTTGCCTTGCAAAGACAACCATCGTGTTACATTGTGTTATCCTTGGACTAGCCATAATGCTTAAACAGAACCCCTCACCTCCCTTATCAGGGTCAGCCACGCTTAGGATGGATGTTGATGATTGGGCTGAGCCACTGACTGACCTCAGTCTAAGACTATTGAAAAAGTAAATTATCCCTTAAAAACTTCTATGAAACAAGTTAAAGTCAGAGGGGAAGGATCACCTTGATTCATATGCAAACTTGAAAGAATGCAATTCTCTGTGGGTGGATGTCAATAAGCTGGAAGAAATGGTTCTGCCTAGAGAGTACAGATTTTCTTGAGTTGAGGACAAGAAAACCAGTGGGAGGAGAACAGAGTGAGACAGAGGCAAGAAGATATAACTGCTGTCCTAGGGAAGAGCCTCAGTAGGATTACTAAAGCAGATTAAAGGGTGGCCTGTCAGGCAAAAAGGCTGAGATGTCCTTGTAGGTAACCTGAACACAAGAAAAAGTGGCTTCAGGGTCACAGTGAGAGTAAGAGACTCATGAACCTGTATTTTTTATAGGTTTTTATTTATTTTGGCTGCAAGTATTAGCTCTGCTTTTGTGCTTTAGTCATTAGACTGACTCTAACTGTCTCTCTCTCTCACACACACACACACACCCCTCCCATGCTTTGCCTCTTTCTTTCTGCTGGAATGGGTATTGTGTTCATGATCGATGTGCCTCATTCCAGTGACGTGGCAGCCTGGCTAACTCTCATTAAAAATGGATAGGGTGTAGAGGAGCCGCCAGTGTGTGTGTCTACGTCTTTAAAAGGAGGTGTAGGTGGCAGGAAGTCCCAGAGGTGCCAGCTGTTTACCGCGCACTGCTCAAGGTTTCGAAGGTTGGAGGGATTAGTGTTGGTGGTAGATTTCTTTCTTTTTTTGGGGGGGTGGGGTGGGGGTGGGGGGGTGGGGGGGGGGGGGGCTGAGGTCAGAGCCAGGGCTGTTACCTTGGTAACAATTGCAAAATAGCTTCCTCTCCATTACTGGTGACGGTGGGATTTTTTTCTTTCTTGCTTTCTCTTTTTTGCTCAGCCTTGTGAGGCACATCTGGCAATGCAGAGACTTGGTCCCGTCAGAACACAGGGCAATCGGCCACTTCCACTTTCCTCTGTCCTCCTTTATCTTTTTTTTTTTTTTTTTTTACTCTTTTCCATCTTCTCATCCAGCTCCGCTCCTGTATCCCTCATCACAGAATTACAGTGAACATGACTTGTTCTCAGGACAGCAGGGGCAGAAATGGAGCCACCATTCATTCTTAGCTACAGATACTTTGGAACAGATGAACCTGCTTCTGCTGCTCTCTAATCAACAAACACTGTAAGCCTCCCTTGGGTGTCGCAGCCAAATGTTTCTGTCCCCTGTTGTACTCCTCTGAACAGGAAATTAAAATTGCCAAACAGCAATGGAAAACACATGCAATGCAATTTTTTTTTTATTTATCTTTTGGCCTTTTTTAATTAAACATTAAACATGGAAGCAACACCTCTTTCACTGAATATCCCTCCCTCTGTCTCAGTGCAACAATACTATCACCTTGCTGTTTTTTTTTCTTGAGTAACTGCAGCAAAAATAGCTGAATTTTATGTTTTATAATGCTACATAATAAACATTTACAATGTTGGTAGCCCCTGATGGCAGCAAGAGGTGCCCAGTAAACTTCACAAAATAGATGGTAAATGACATTAAAAAAAATACTCTTTCCAGTCCACTGCAGTTGTATAGTTTGATAGGTTAATAAAAATGTTGTATTTTTGCATAAAGGATAACCTGGTGTTAAGGGTGGGCATTAATAATGCTAGCCAAATCCTTAGCTATAATTTTCAGCAAACAAAAGAGCTCTTCTGCATTACTGACTGCTTGCCTGTAATAATTAAAGCTGAAGTCTTTTCAGCGTGAGGCCTTGAAAGAGAAGAAGCTGTTTTAACCCTAGCCTGTGACTGTCAGTCACCCAGGTCGCTCCAGTATGCAGCCGCTTTGGTTGAATAACCCCCTGCTAGGGTCATCTTAAGCTGGAATTTTATTAGCATTCATTTGAGTAGCACACAGTGCATCTTACTGACAATGTTCAGTTTACCTTAGGTCCACTGTGGGTATGAATGTGTGTTGGGGACTTAGAGGAAGAGAAAGTTTAAGGCATTATCAGATCACACGCAGGGCGTCTTTGTCTTCTTTGAAAACACAACAACAACAATCTGCACATCCGTTGTGGCGTTGTGCGTGTGTGCATTCAAACACACGCACACACTCGCTCAGACTCACAGTTGGAGAAGGGGCTTCATTGTGCAGCCCTGCTGTTTTGAGTGACTGTAGCGTGTGCTGGGCAACAGCTGCTGTGATCCCCCACTACCCTCCCACACCCCATACCCCTCACCTACACTCTGTGCTACTGGCCCATGCTGGTCTAAACATCAATACCCTCGCAGAGACACAGATGCACAATATTTATTTACAACACACATTTACAGTGCACATGAGCAGTCTCTCCCTTTTTTTTGTGTGTGTGTGTGTGCTTTTTCACGTCTCATCTTTCTGTTTTCTCTTTACCTCACTCCCCTTCTTTTCATATTATTCTCAGGCCTTTTTTTGTTGTTCAGTCTGTACTGTATCAGCTGACAGCCTTCTGTGTCTGTCAGTCTTTAAACATCGCTCCATAAGGGACACCCCGTGCTCCCCCCCACCATTCTGACTTTCCCCCACTGACAGCTGTCTCCACAGTGTAACCCTTTCATGGGTCTGGGCCTCTGTGAAAGTAATACTATAAAGTTTCAGCAGCCTCATGCATGTTTTGAGAAGGATCTAACGACTTTCTTTGGTTAAGAGAGATTCAGAGGCTTTGTGATATACACACACACACACACAGACTGAGTTGCTGCTTCCTGAGCCAAGTCTTGTTCCTGGTGGGCTTGTTTGTCATCAGTTGCAGCTTCTGCTGCTGATGTGACCTCGTCTGCAGCTCATTACAGCATGCCACCTGTTTGTCCTGAAGCTAAGCAAGACGCACACACAGACACACGCACACACACACACGCACACACACCCAAAAATACAAATAGAGATTGTTGAGTTGACAGGGGGGTTAATCTAACTGGAGTGTCCATGGTGAAACCGCCACACAAACTGTCAACTTCCCACCGTGTCAGTTGCTTTCTTTGTCCTCCGGGCCTGTCTTTCTGTAGGACCAGGAAGGCAGTATGATGAGCTTTTGAGCAGCAAGACTAAACAAAGAAAAAAATATATAGACTGGAACAAGTATAGCTCATAGTTTTTTGCATCATCTGGCAGGTTTGCTCACTATAACTTTTCAGAACCCATGCAATAACAACATGTTTCAAATTTTACTGTCAGCTCTTTGTAAATTTGCAACATAGCATACCATAAAGAAAATCTTTTGATGGACACCCAGCTGTTATTTCTAACTGACAGTTAGTGCCAGTCCATGGTGCTAACAGCACTTATTATCACCCAGTTGTGAGTGATATGTACGGGGTCAAAAAACACTTAAAAGGTGCTATTTGCACCCTTCATTCGATCCATCACATTTTTCAGAGTCACTTATTAGGGATTGGTGTGATCCTGAGGTTTGCATTTGAACAGGGCAAACACTGTCAGAGCTGGCACTTATTATCCAACAAGGCACTTGCCAAGAGATTGAAAGACACATAAAACTGGAAATGAATCTGTGTCAGACTCTAAAATTCACTGTTTCAGCCCCCACTTTTCTCATGCTACTGTTCATCTGCTGAGCAGTGTTGAGATATTTTGGCTTTATGTGTCAGTACATGCACATTTACACACCCACACACAGGCACACAAAAACCTCTGACTCTGAAGACCTCTGAGCTGGACAAACAGAAGGGAGACAGCAGGACCACATCAGGCAGACAGCTAGATTCGGATGCATAAACACTCACACTCTTATGTATAGAAACCTACCTGGGGATGAGTGTGTGTTATGTAGCAGCTGAAAATAGGCCCAGCTTGTGGCGCACACAATAACAACTCAGTTGAGACGTACTTTGGCTATTCAAACAAATGTGTGTGAGAAGCTTGTTCTTTTATAGTGTGTTCTGTTGACATAATGTATGTAAATTCTCAACTCTGTATATTCAGCTATGTCAATCAAATCAAGTTCACACAATGAGCACTAAGACATGTTTTTCTAGTGTTTTTTTTTTTTTAACCTGCGTGGGTTAGTGAGGTATGAGGGTGTGTTTGCTTTTCACTGAAAGTGCTTAATCATATCTATTGCTGCTGACACTTTGGGCATGTTTTACTGAAACACCAATTTTATTCCCCAGTCATATTTTTTGAAAACAACTTACAGTACAGCCAGAATGATTATTTTCAATCTTAAACAGTCATGCCGCAGGCCTCTACTTGTTTTAATAATGTTTTTTCCTTTTTTTGGGGGGGGTGGGGGTGGGGGGGATTTTGCAATATAGTTCTGTTATACTTTTTAAATACACTTCATCCTAGCTCTAGCTCCTGACACGTTTTACACTTGTGTCATCAAGTTGGACTTTGAACGCTCTCTGGAGGAAAAACGTCTGTCACTGTTCCTCCATGTGTTGGAGTGTTTGCACAGGCCCTACCTAGGTGGACAGATGCCCTGGTGCAGACAAAAACCCATTGATGGCAAAAAAACAGATTTCGTTGGCCAACTGATCCCAGCTGTTCAGTAGTTTTTATGGCTTAAGATAAAGGCAACAGTTGCTTGGGCAGTTGGCATCTAACACATCAATGTACAGGGGCACAGTGTAGCCAAACATTTTGAGGCACGTCATTCTTCAAACAGGTCAACAACAAACAGTGATGTTGTATAATTGGTGTGGGCAGTAATGGTGCATATTACATTATTACATTTCATAACATAGATTTACTTGATCAAAATATTGCACATTAATTAAGAGGTTCATTGGCATCTGTGTGTGTGTGTGTGGGACTGAGCATGACTCTGCTGCTCTCACACACAGACACACACATACCCAGAGGCTCCTGTTGTACATTTGTTGTAATGTTTTTTCAGGCTGCACTGTGCCAATGACGTTTTAATGTATTTGCAGGTTACCCAAGTTCCCATCGAGTCATGTGAGCAGTACGGGACATGTGGAGAGTGTCTGAGCTCCGGGGATCCGCACTGTGGTTGGTGTGTTCTTCATAATATGTGAGTATCTCTGAGTCACTATCATGTCTGTTTGCATCCATCTGTCCATGTTCTACAACTTCTCTGCATCCAGGTCATGAGGGCAGCGGTCTGCTAGCTGTTTACCGTGCACCGCTCAGGATTTAGAGTGGCTTCTTATGTTTGTCTCTTTTCACTTCAGGCAGATTTTGTTAGACATCTCTCAAAATGGCCTTCAGTTTGCCCACACAAAGGCAGACGGGTTGTTTTCCTAATGTTTATCTCTGATGAGATACTGTTTAAGGACAGGAGACAGCCACTGACTGGAAATGGATAATTGTGCCTCAGAGGTGGTTCAGAACTTCTTATTGCTGCCATAGTGATTGCTGCCTTATTCTGACATGACTTGATATTTGCAGGAAATGATACAATTCACATTATGAATGTCTTATTGAAATGTAAAAGGACAGGAAACAACAGACCAAAGACACCAATGAGAAAGTTTAAAGATGTTAGGATGTCATGTGAAGAGTAGGCATAGAAGGCATGAGTGACACCTGCTGGAGGCGAATAATTACTGCAACAAATTAGCCTTTAAAAAGATGGGATGGGAAAATGGACTGAGAAATGTGTGCGTGTAAATGGAACTGATATGGGAATATTTAGATGAAACAGTATAAAGGGCAGACAGAACAGTACCAAAAAAGCTGAAAGAGGTTCTGCTCCGACTCCATCTCCTGTTTTGTTTCTTAAGTACACACATTCTATTGAAGCTTTTTCTCAGTCACTATGTCCCCATTTGCAGCCCCCCTAAATACAGACCCATTCTATAAAGGTATAGCTGAATATTTGTGTGTGTGTCAAAGCACTGCTGCAATCATCATTATCATGATGGCAGCCCCTGCAAAGTGCACTTAAAGTAATTTACATCACTCCAAAGCTGGGACAGGACAAATAATTGCCTAGCGACAAGGTAATTCAGCATGTGCTTGCAAAAAGTGGGAGGGGCTGACGAAAGCTCTGTATTCTCCGCAGTCTGCATGCCTTTACACAGGGATCATTTACCACAACATAAGCCTCCATGCTAGACTGCTAATCATATGCTTTTGTGTAGGTGTGGTAGGGGATGGAATCATTCAGGCTGATAGGAATCTGAGGCCACACCATGTAAGAGGTGTTGGTGCTTAAAGGTGAATGGCTTTTGGAAGGCAGCTGTGAGGAGGAAACAGCTGTTTGGTGTGTAAATGGCTTCTCGTATGTGTGAGCGCTTCCATTTGATTGGGTACATGCATGTGTTGTGCACATGGGGTTGATTTTGATGTACATGCACAAATACTCATGTGGCTCACTGTACTGTACTGTTGGGAGAAAAGGTCAGCACCCTGATTTACGTAAGATCGGCCATCTGTCCTCTCAATACAGCGAACCCTCATGCCACCTGTCTCTGGTCCTAATCCCCCTTTCTCTGGCCTGACCCTGCAATGAGTATGGCTGGACCTCTGTCAGCTCTGGCTATGTTGCTGCAGAGGGGAAAAGAAGTTACTTAGAGAATAGTTAGTGCTTCTCTTTGCTGCTTTTTGGGGCCTCCATGTGGTTCTGCCCACAATATATTGAAAGAGCTACCATTTATGCAACAGTTATGATCTGAAGTATCTGCTTTTATGTTTATTTTTAACTTGTGCATAACAAATACAGCAGAATTGTCAGGGGGTAAAATGGCACTTGATCAAAAAAGAAGTTTATACATTTGGTAAAGGTGGAAAAGTTGACACAAAGAAAAGATGCAATAAACGCTAAAGAAAACAGATTTTTTTTTTAATATGTCTTGACATATTATCGTCTGATTCAGCTTCTTATCTTGTGCACAAAGCAGTCATGCTGCCACCACTCACAATTATACGCTTCTACCAACACAGCAGCTAATATAAACACGTCATCAGAAAGGAAAACCTCACAAAAGGTGGAAATGTCATCTTATGTTGGTAGCTGCAATGAAATGCAATGGCTTATGAGTTGCTTGAGTTGATGATGTAATCTTGTCAGGTCCTCTTAGACTTGTCCATGGAAATGCCCACTTAATAACTGAAAGCCAGGAAATTTGTGCAGGATTTTAAAGGAACCATAAATAATGGCACAGCATCAGTTATGTTTCTTTAAAAAGAATAACAATTATCTATGAACCAGTTTGTGGCTTTAGCGTAGTTAGCACGGTAACATGAATATGCCATATAACCAACAATTAAAGAATATATTTGTGAAATAGCGCTAAAGAAAAGCAGCTGCACCCTTCTGGTGAAGCCCCCCCATCCCCTCAATGAAATTTCTGGCCAGCCATTTTTCTCTCCTCAGCTGTGATCACTACCTCATCCATCATCCCCCTTTTTCCCTCAATTTCTCCAATTCTCTGTCATCCATGCCTAAGCCATTGTTGATTTTATGAAATTATCTTCCCCCCCCCTTTCCCATGTTTGCATCTTCCTCTACCTTAATAACAGAGCTAGACTCTAAACTAATACAATCTACTGAACTCCTCAGCCCAGTGTGGCTCACTACTGTCTCCCATTTAGACGCTCTCCCCTCTGGAATCCGCCCTTACACACTCCAAAGATGGTTGGCTTGCCACACATAAACACCCTTTGCTTTGATCACCCTCCTCCTTCCTTCTACAGCTGTCATCCACGATATCCATCCTCTTTTCTTCTCCAACTCCTGCCCTGCATCCCACTACTCTTTTCTTTATGTTTGCGTGTGAATGCTCATTGAAGTGCAGCATTCTAAGGTGGCTAATTAGGAACATGGAGAGACATTAGTTTGGTTAGCAATGATGAGGAGGAGAGAATGTTGCAGAGGGAGAGTGAGGCACTGAGATGACCAGAAGTGGCGTCTCTGTCTTCCCTGTCTTTCTACTCTCTTTCTTCTTCCTCTGATTCAATGTGGTGTGAGACTCTAAAGTCCTTTAATTACCAGCAGCTGCTAGGCATCCGCTGAATGCACGAAGACCAAAAAAGGGAAAGAAAAGAGTGAGGATAAGAATGAGCAGGGAAGAATGAGAGAGGGAGAGAGTGTTTGATGCTGTACACTCATCAGCCGAAAAAAACGGAGCAGCATTTTGATTGATGCTCAAAGGGAGCTCATCATCTCGAGCGCTCTTCAGTCACTGTCATGTGAATGGGTGGTTCAGCCTTCGTCTGACCACAATCCAAAAACATGGTTTATTGTGATGCCCCAACCCAGCCTGCATGTCGTTGCTGTAAGCTCTCTAGTCATGCCCAAAAGAGGCTTTTCCATCTCAAAATGTCCCACATCACTTTGTTCTCTTTCTGTCCTCTCAATTCGCTCCAACATTCCGGGAGAGGCCGAGTGGGTTTGTTGAGAATTGTCAGGATTCGTAACAAGTTTGAGTTCTGACCACTGAAGAGTGCTGTAGTCCAGGTTAACATTTTAGCAATATCATTTTAAATAATACAGTTTGCAGTTTAACTGATATTGTAATCAATGATTGGTTGCAATTACACGTTATATGCATAAGAAATTCTGTTCAGTGTGTCAAAATCACTGCTAGTTTGTTGTGAGAATGACAGCTTAAGGGTATTAGTATAGTAGACTCCAGCAGAGAGTGACTCAGCATTTCAGGGCTGCTCTGAGCAGAATAATATATCACTATTACACTGTGATACTGTGTTGTATTATGCTGTCTGACTGTATGTGGCTGACCTGCTCAGATCTGTTTCAGTAAAATCACTACCAAAACAGTTTTGCGGGGCCATGGACATTAGAAAACCTAGGTTGTCCTGTCTTGCAGTAGATCCACTGGGTCCTGTGGTTCAGGGAATGGGACCTCTGTGGATTGGGCTCGTTCCTATGCATCCTGTTCTTCCTCATTCAGTTTGGAACACTGAAAGCCTGGTGGCCGTGTCAGTACCCTGGGATCCATTTTGTATTCGTGAGGTGTTTTCTTGATGTGGTAGTCCATATCGTCTTCCCTGAGAATGTTGTTGCCTCAGGGGGTTGTGACTGGCCTGCAACAATAGGTAACATCCACACAAATATCAGGACCCAAGGCTTTCCAGCTGGGCACTGCAGTGTAACAAGGGTAACAGTGTTAAAATTGTGGCTGGTCAGCATATAGTGAAATAAAAGTCATTAAGGCAGAGAGTAGCCATTGTGGTTGCATGCATGCACGTGTTTGCAAAATCATCATTGACACCCCCCCCCCCCCCCCCCCACACACACACACACACACACACAAAACTGGAGTTTTTACTTCCTTCTTAAAACTTGTTAACTTGTTTTCTAGTTTATGTGGCATGTTTATTGCTTCCCTGCAAATTGTGTCAACCAACGACCATAAAATTTCCTCTAATTTAACAGTGGCAACACCAATTAGACTAGCAATGAAAATGGCTGCTTCAGTCCATTGTGAATGTCAGCTTGTGTGTGTAATGGCCAACTCATCAGCCACAGCCTCAGCTAGCAGTCAGTGGGAAGCTGCATCCATCTTCCCAATTGTGTCTAATGAGATATCGATCACAAACATGCAGATCTATCAATATTTTCATAGATTCCTAACAACTAGAGCCTGTACAGGTTGGCAACATGTAGAAATACTGTACTGAGTATGTACAGTATGTGTGGGCAGGCAATATATTATACAGTTAATGATCCTAAAAACCTAGTGTGTATCTCTTGCTTGCTCATTGATTTTCCTTTTGAGATGCTTCCATCCCTGCACTGCTTCCACTGACTTTTTCCCTTTTCTTTCTCTCTTTTTCTCTCTGCTCAGCCCACACAAGGAAAGCTATAGCTTGGTGCACTGAGCAATGGTCTCTTTTATATCAGTTTTTTTATTCACTTCTCTCTAAGCCTCACCTAAATTCTCTGGGACACTCTGGCTTTGCATTAATGTGTGCTCATGTGACCATAAGTGCTTTACTATTTGTGTTTATATAAACTGACTGAGTTTACACTACAGTAGTTTCAAGGTCTTCAAGATGCAGTGAATGGGATGTGGTCTTGTTGTGCTCTGTGTCCTTTGGGCATTGCCCTGCCATGACATTATCAGTCACCACAGGAGACCGGCTATGAGTGGCTGGTTTGACCTTTTGACATGAACTCTGGGTTTCAAAGCCCACAGATCAACTTGAGGAGTTTACTGTTTCCTTCTTCACTTCCTTTAGTGCTTCTTGAGGCCAAAATGTATTCTCATCCTTTAAAGATGCAGCGGTAAGAAAAAAATAGTCTGAATAACTTAGAGTGAGGATAAACACTAAAAGAAGGGTGTGTGTCT
Source organism: Archocentrus centrarchus (assembly GCF_007364275.1). Classification (NCBI taxonomy): domain Eukaryota; kingdom Metazoa; phylum Chordata; class Actinopteri; order Cichliformes; family Cichlidae; genus Archocentrus; species Archocentrus centrarchus. The sequence continues at coordinate 8,605,221 of NC_044352.1, read as the reverse complement.
GTGCATGTGTGCTTGAGAAGGAGGGCAGGCCTGCACAGTACAGCAAAGCTTGGCATATCCCTACTCATCTAGTGATTCTGCTTTTCATGTTGGGAAGCCAAAGACCCAGTGCAGTCATGTACACATTTACATTAACTTTTTTTTTTTTTTTTTTGAGGAACTGTACAGTCCCCAGTCTAGGCTCCCATTTAGCCAAGTCAAATCCTGCAGGCAATTCTCTAGCATAATGGGATGCCACTGAAAGCTAGTAAAGCTTTGTTGAGCTAATCAAATATTCAATATACATCTAGTTAAGTCTCTCTGTACATCCTTTACAGCTTCCTGCTATAGTTCTTTCCCCAATCCCCCTGCCCTGCCACCAAAGCATATCTGTTGTGCTTTTAAATTCTGCAGCATTATGTGGTCTGGCTCTCATGAGGGAAGGTGGAAGGGGAAGGTGATTTTTAAAATGGCTCCCCCTCTGTTCTCTCCTCCTGTTTTTAAACACGGTACTCACAGCAAGAGCTACAATCAGACAGGTCTTCACACTGAAGATGTTGTAAGGGAAGGGGAGGAGGGATAAAAGAACAGCAATCTTTCCCTGTGGCCTGGCTCTCCTCTGCTGTCAAGGCTAGTGCGTGTGTATATGTGTTTATATTATTATGCTATACTGTCTATTAAATGTGTGAAGGATTAAGTGCAAGGGACTATATGCTATTATGCATAATGTAATTTCCAGAGGGCTTGAGTGAACAAGTTTCTACGTGGCCATGCTCACTTATGTGTCTATTTTAGTTTGTATGCAGCAATGATGTTCCGTACTACTTGTACGTCTGTGTGTCTATCAAGGCTTGGTGGAGAAGAGATGACAGTGTAATTTCCTGTCTAAGGCAATAGAATAAGATGGCATTGGTCAAATGAACCCCAATTTCTGCCCTCTGCGATCCTTACCCATACTAACTTTAGAAATTGCTTCCACAGACAACACTACAAATTACACTGTGTATTAGATATAGATGGATAAAGGTGAATTAGACTGTATATACTGTGTCAGATTTGCACCCTGAACAACAGTGTAGCCCAAACAAACTGATAAAGTTTGTACAATCTGTTTTTAGGCGGGTGCATATTTATACATGTGTATATATTAGCAACTTGCCTCCAATTGCTACATGAAATGGGACTGCCACTCACAACTGCTTTTGTATTCTGCAGTGGAGTTGTAGATACCAGAGAGAGGTAATGATGGTGCATGCAGCTACTTCAGCACCATGGACAGGGCTTGTGGTGAATAACCCACATCTAATGCCTCTGGCTCTGGCTGGAGGGAAAATCGTTTTCAGCTGCTTATCATAGGAAATTGACTGAAAGAAGTACACATATTTGTAATGTCCATGTGCATGAAGGTATGCACTGGAGAACACTTGTGTATGAAGTGATGGGATACTAAGCACGAGTAAAACTACTGAGTGACAGGAGGAAAAGGGAGGTCTACAAGGGAGGAGGTCAGAAGGGGGAATATGAGGAAGGCAGGATTGTAGTCAACACTCAGTGGCATGTACTTCAGCTAATGAGAGAGGCAAGGGGTCATCTTCTAACTACACAGAGATAATGGCTATCCCCTGAAACCATGGCAACAGCAGCCATCCTGCACGCCTTCCACCCCCGCTGCCTCACCCCCTTGCTGCGCTCTCATCTTACTTCACCCCACTGAAATGAATTTTATTTAAAAAAAAAATTCACACTGAGGAAAATCAATGCAGAGCTTTTTGTCAGTTAATGACTGCCCAGGTTTTTGCATCTGTACCCATACAGCTTGGAGACATGCATAAAACATTGTGCCGCAGCCCACACCTGAAAGCACATTAAGTATCATTTTCTCCTCCCATTGTGAATGTAAAAGAATCACCAAATTGCAGGCAGAGTAACACCTTGCCTTGGAAAGGTGTACTAATTTCAACTTGGGATAGAATAAGACAAAAAGGTGAGTCTTGGACAGATGGTAGAAGGAGAAAAAGACTGAAGCAAATGAATCACTAGATCGGTCAAATGTGTAAAATGAAATGTTATAGGGTAACCAAAAAAAACCCCAAAACCATTAAATGTTAAAGTATAGTTACCAAAGTAGTGAAGGGGAAAAGCAGGTAATCATCATTTAAAAAAAAAAAAAAAAAGTGCTGCAGTGACCCTCCTTTCCCAGAGGGAGATTTTCACTACTATACTAATTCCACATTTTTCCACCCTCTAAAATCCCCAGGGAGTACTCAGAATATTAGTGATTGTATGTGCGTGTGTGTAAATCTTCGTGTGCTTGTGCCTGGTAGTGTGAACTACTGACAACATAATTGCACACAGAGGCTGTGGATGAAGATGTAGCTTAGAGTCAGTATATGTGAGAGTATGTGGTTAAGAAGCATGATACGGCTCCAAACACACACACACACACACACACACACACACACACACACACACACACACACACACACACACACACACACACACACACACACACACACACACAGAGCAGCCAGAAGAGAATAGCAGAGCTTGTAGTGGCACATCAGCACCATGGACAGCGACTGACCCTTCAGAGTCCAATTAGAACTGCTGTGACCAGTCAGCTAGTTAGCCAGACGCTATAACTGGGTTGGATAAGGATAGAAAGGCTTTGGTATAATGGGATGGAGGGACCACACAGTTTTAATAAGTGGTAGGAGGCGGCACAGTTTTAATGAGGGATGTGGCAGTTTCTTGTGGTACTTGATACACAGTCTGACCATTAAGAGCTCTTATGAGAGAACGCCTTGTAATTTGTACTAGTTACATCTCCGGAGTTATGCAGTGATTGAAGGAGGCAATCTAGCTGCGTTGTTCTTCCACTCCTGTGCCACCACTTGTCTCTGCAGTTTATTCGGAATGCATAGCTTTCTGGATGCCTCATTCACTACAACTTCATAATAGATCCCAGCTGTTATTAATGATGTGAGTTTCACAAGATATCTTTAGGAGAATGGGCTATTTTGTAACTGGTGTTTTTAACCAATCCAATAAGACAGCAAGTGTTTAAAATTATATTTCAGTATGCCATCTGTTTACTGAAACAAGAGTGAAACACAGTCTGTTAACAGCAACATAACTTGTAGCCAGAATGTAGCGCATGTCACATTTATAGCCTTGATTATAACAAAATAAACAAATCTGGATGACTAACACAGAAGAGAAGGAAAAGTGAGCAAAGAAGCCCCAAGGGTCTGGTGTGATTTTGTAGGCTGTTACTGTTCAGTTCAGATGTCCTCAAGCAAGCATGGGAAATATCGAAAGTGGGATGATATGCACTTCTGTTAATCATAAATGCCCATGTAGTGTCTTGTCACAAAAGTCAGCTATTCTTGTATTGGGAAAACAGTGACAGTGTTACTTTCTCCCTACAGCACTGCTGTGGGATATTTATTTTATTCTTGTTACAGCATTGTTTGGTATTCTTTTCCCTAGAGAGTGTTTACTGGTAGCATCTTTGACAATCCTCATATTTCCCTCCTCTTCCTTCTGTTTTTGGAAGGGGTTTAACTTTGTCACAATTTCTCATTCATAATCCAGACCTAATTGTTGCATTATAATTGAAACAATATTGTCTGTTTCATTTTCATTGTCAGTATTTTTCTTCTCTATTACAACTTTGGCAGCACCTGCTTTTTTTTTTTTTATTGTAAGTTATCATTTCCTCTACTTCCTATCGTATCCAATGTGTTTAGTTTATTTTTTCAGTGCTATAATATCACTGGTAGCATCGAAAAGAAAACTATCAGTAACTCGTTTCTATCTCTGTCCTTTCTCTTCTCTGTTCAGATGCTCTCAGAGGAATCGATGTGAACGTGCGGATGAGCCGTACCGTTTTGCTGCTTCGCTCAACCAGTGTGTGAAGGCAACTGTGTATCCAGACAGCCTTGCAGTTTCAGAGCCTAGCGTACCTGTAAGTGCACACACACACGCGCACACACACACAGCATACAACATAGCTGCAAACTCAACCACTACTTGCAAATTTGACAATGGAAAAATTAGCTTCTATCTATGTATTTCCAACCCACACAACACAAGCAGAACTTTTTAAATGATCCCACATAGCTGTTCATCTAGTCTTGAGTTTGGTTGATGCATAAACATTAGATGGGAAGGTTCATAAGGGCTTTATGTGGGTGTTTCAGCATACATATGCTCACTTTTTACAGAGCAGTCAATATGCGTGCCAAGACATGTTTGTGTGGGTGTTTGTGTAGTTGTTAAAGTTATCCGAGTGCAGTTGAGTACAGTACAGTTTTTCCACATGGATTCAGTAAAAGCACACAAAGATCAACAGTGAAAGGATCTGCCTGTCCAAGTTCTGTGATTGCTGTACATTTATACACAATAACACACACACTCAGTTTATTCGCACTGTTAATGGGTCATTTTATTCACGTCTATCAAATTATTCAGAATAATTTTCTCTGGTTTAAAATTGCACGAGATGTCAGACATCTACTTATAGATGTATAAAGATATGTGACATACTTTCATACCGTTAACAACAATTTATGTTGACTAAAATGTGACTCTTTCTGCCAAGAGTAGCTGCATTACAGATTTTTAAATAATTTATTTGCAAGAAACCAAGAACTGCTGAGCTTTGAGGAGAAATCTTTAGAGCAGACCTCATCCCTAGACCTCTTTTTAGATTAATTGACAGCACACTTTTTTCCTTATATTTTGGCTGAGATGACCTTTTAATCTCACTGGTTAAGCATTAAAAAAAAACATTTTTAACGTGCAGGTGGCTCTGGCGGTGACTCACCCTGTACCGCGATATCTCACCCTCGAGCCATCCCTCAGCACACTTTGCCCCTGTTGTCCACTTTGCAAATAACAGTTTATTTCATTTTAGCAGATTCCCCCCCACCCCCACCCCCATCAACGGCAGGGTCATCTGACCAGCCACAAAACACTCACAAATTCACAAATTCCACTGGGGTAGACTGCTATCACCATGACAACACAGCTTCTTGAAGTGGGCACCAGGACAGATAGAAAAGGCAGTGAAAACAATGAAATTACCTTTGCTAAAATCTTCCACCAATTAGACTGGTGACTGTCAAGCCGCAAAACCCCCCAGACACCATTGTCATAAGCGAAGGCAGCAAATGAAAGGAGCAAAATCTTAACTCTCAGAAACAAGCTTATTTTCTGTAATGGCTTACTGGGTCTGTGTTTTTGTGTATGTGACAATTTTTTTGCACAAGCAATTTTTGAGTGTTTATCTGTATATGTGTGTCTGAGGACGATGAGAGCTAATTATTGTAAGAGAGGTTACTCAGGGAATTCTGCATTGAACAAAAGACATTGATTGCTCTGATTGCTGTAATCAAGGATCTCTCTGACACCTCAGAGTGAAGCAACACAAACATGGTGAAAGTAAAACAGGGAAAGACAAGAGGTCCTCAGCAGAAGGAGAGAGGAAAAAAAAAAAAAGAAATCATCCATCCTCTCAGTGGGTAACAGAGCAAGCCAGCTAACGAGGGAGGCAGTGTAGTCAGCCACTGAGACAGTCAGCATCTCTTAAAAGACCTACAGTTAAGCTGCTCAGCTGCCTTGCCTGTCCCAGTAGCCCTGCGGTGTTTAGTGAGAGGCAGATAAAACAAAGAGAAACTTCAAACGGTATGGCCCAAAAATAACAGCTAATGGAACAAGGCTGTGAAATGCCATGGTAATAATTATCCAGACTGCTTCTCTTGGCTAGAAAGCCAGATCACACACCCTGCACAGAATACATTTATTTATAGGAACAGCAGCTGAATGCTCCAGCCACAGTGTCACTGCTCTCCAGAGAATGACTTCAATCGCCTTTATGTGCATCGGCACTTGTGTGGTACTGCAAATTGTAAGTGTCTCTGTGTGTAGTTTTTTTTTTTTTTTCTCCTAGTGTTTCTTGTATCTGTCACACCTTCTAAATACTAAAGAAAGATAAAAGAAAAAATGGAATTTGCCAAGTGATATTTTTCCCCTCCAATTTCCTCCATAGAGCTTCTGCTGCTACTGAATGGATCACAATATCTACCTCTGGAATGAAGCCTTCTAGAGACAAATAAGATTAGGTTCTAAATGAGCCTTATTTCCCTTATTATGCTGTTTTAAGGCACAGAAGCAGTTCTTGGCAAAGTGGATAGGCAGCTTTGCCAAAGGCAGTGTTTGCTTTTCTCACTCTAACTGGACTTACTGCAATCGAGCCACTGTCTGTTTTTATAATTCCTTCTCAGATTTGAATGCCTTTGTATTGAAGATAAAAGATAATGTAGGTTAGGTATTTTCCCCAGTTTATCTGGTGTACCACACATCAACCCTCAGTACAAAGTATAGAGAAGTTGTGGGAAAACCTTACTTTTGGCACATTTTTTATTTTACAACATTTGCGTCCATTTTGATCCATTCTCAAAATTATGTGCACAACAAACTTTGTTACCAAAAACATTGTCATGTATCACCCCATGTGCAGCTGCTGGTGAAGGTGAGCGATGTTCCAGACCTTTCCGCTGGCATCACCTGCTCCTTTGGCAACTTGACAGAAGTGGAGGGCCAGGTCAATGGCAACCAGATACTCTGCATATCTCCTGCTGCTAAGGATGTCCCTCTCATCCCCACTGACCAAGGTAGATACAGAAAACAGAAACACACATATTAACATGTATGCAATGGATGCTGATGAATGCTTTGGTTCCAAAAAGCACTTATTTTCCGGTGCAGTCAACAGTGCACTCATCAAAACACAGCCTTTGCAGGATTCTGATATGTCCCTCCCTCTCATTACAAATCTCTGCTCTAACTGCTAACTGTTCATCTGCAGACAGGCAGTCTGAAACATATTTAGTGATCAGCACTCCCAGTTTATTCAGGGGCTGTTTTTAAAGAACAAGTATCCACTGATTAGGATCAGCTGTTTTGCTGTAAAGTGTGCTAAGAAATGACCCCCACCACATTAAATCTGCCTAAGGATCGAAATTAGGTCCCATGGCCTGTGGCTGAGCTACAGTGTACTCAGTTTCTTAGATTTGGCTGATAGGGAATGGTCTAGTGTTAGACCATTCCCTATTGTCTACTAGTCAATCAGGGCTCAATTAGAGGGGATGACTGGAAAGTTGATTTGGTGGATTATAGTCTTTGCATAGCCAAGGGACAGACGGCTCATCTGCTCTTTATGATGAATACACAAATAACACACTTATAATAAATAATATCAATATTATTTACATATTGTAAGTAATTGTATTTCAGCAGAGTTTGATTGAAATTAACCAGTTTTACTCAACTCAAAAAAAAAAAGAGGATGCAACATGATGCCTTCTGTGGCGTAAACAAGGAAGACAGCTTTTAGATCCAGGGGTAAACATATGCTAATCACCTCTTTTTATACTATTGTTAGAAATCTCATGACCTTTTAGGCATTCTTCCAGTATGGTAAATATCAGGCATAAATATATCACTCAGGCTCAGGCGTTTATTTATTTGCAAACGTGTATATCATTATGAATATTAACATCTGTTATTTGACAATAAATGCCTCTTGTTTGCAAGGCAAGATGGCTGCAGGATAACAAAACTAAACTGCCTGAATAATATATAATATGCCGTGTGTGGAAGTCATTGTGTGTTTTTGGGGGGGTTGGTAATCCTCTTTCCTGTGAGTAAATGACAGCCCTGTTTGCCCAGAACTCCCATGGGGAGCAGTGCATCAGGCACTAATATGAATGTTCTCCCCCAGGTAAATGTCAGCCAATCCTCCCTGCAAGACCTCCCTCCATCCATCAAGCTATCCATCCAGCTGTTTATACCTTCATTTTTACTTCACATTCTTTCCCCTTAGGCCACCTCCTCCTGATCTCCATCACCTGTCCCCCTAGAAAGTCTTTCTGTCTGTTGCACATCAACATCGATTGTGCCGTGGTGGCTTGATTTGAGGAGAAAAGAGGGGGAAAAGCAGGAAAGGGAGGGGAATGGGAGATCAGGACTTGGGAGGTGGAGACTAATGGAAAATATAGAATAGAGGACAAATTAAAATACAATTATGTGAAGGGCAGAAGGAGAGGTCAGGATAAACTGTGAAGACACTGGACTCATTAAAGAAAATAGCTGGCACTCTTGTCCACTAAATAAAATGATCTTAGCTGAAGTTTTGTGCAGACAGGACCTCTTTATGACTTTGTCAGATCCTGTGAGACAAATATGCACCAATAGAAGTCTGCTATGTGCCTGCTATACAGACTTGTGTGAAAGAAAAAAAAAAAAAAAAAAGAAATCCTGATTCCCAACAGGTGCTGTGGAGAGAACAGAGCACTAAGGGTCAGTCAGCCCTCCTACTCACTGAATGTCATCTGAAATTCAGGCTGGTCTACACATACAAACAGACACTTGCACATATTTATGGAGCTGGTGTTCTCATAGGGAGAGATAACATGTTTTTTTACAGAGCACAATCAGAGCTCTGTTCAGCAAAGTGAAGGTAAATAAATTTCCATCTGATTAAAGGGTTCTGGATGAGATTGAAATTCAGGTATTTAATTTACATGGGCTGAATATAAGCAGTACTCCTTCAGATTACATATTTTCTTTTATATTTATATATATATATATATATATATATATATATATATATATATATATATATATATATATATATATATGCATACATACACAATATCACACAAGAAATACCTTTCTAAATGATGTGCGTGTGTACCTTGTATTCAAATATACTAATAAACCTGAAACTAAATCCAGTCTGCCGTTCACAGCAATGCAAACAATGTGAAGATATTTGCTGTGCTGTAATTGTAAAAGAGTGTTAAATAAAGGTCGACGTCTTCTCTCCTCTCTTTTAGACTGGTCAGGCGTTGAACTGAGGCTGAATTCTAAGGAGACTGGTCAGATGCTTATCAGCACAGAGGTCAAGTTTTACAACTGCAGTGTCCACCAGCTGTGAGTATCACTCCCGAAGTCCATTCATTTTCTTTTTCGTTGACAAGAGCAGTCCCCAGACCTGCTGCCCAAACCCGCTGAATCAGTGCTGTGGGATTTATTTACCATTTTTCTTTAACCTTAGCCTGCCCCACTCCCCTAAAAATATCCCCTGTAAAAATTAATGCAATCTGATCGCTGGCTGCTCCCCGTGGTCCACACAGGAAGATTCTGCGTTGTGTTGTTAATGAAGCATTCTTTTCAAACATGCTGAACTACAAAACACTCCGCTTTCTGCCTAACAGGTCTTCAGTGGGGATTTCATGCCCATTTTCATGCCACGTCTGTCCCTGATTGAGTGATGTTGAATTGAATCCCTGGATTGGAGATCTTAGTGTCTGAGATGCCTTTGCAATTGCTTGCTTCATTCCAGTGTAGCAGTTTCTGTTTGTGTGAGATTCAAAGGCCTTGCTGATTTGGGAGTATCACTGAATAGAGAGCAGTTGAGAAATGGTATCACAGGGGTGCAGGAATCCTACCATGTCAAATTATCCTTTCACTCTCCCCTTGACATTAAAACAAAATGTTTTAGCCATTGTCTCCTTAGGTAGATAAAAGCATTCAGTGTTACTCTGCATCTCTCTCTCTTCATCTTTTGTCTCTTTTCTCTTCATATTGCTGTCTGAGAACCTTGTCTGAGTAGCACAGAATGTGATTACGAGCTCTCGCATCAGCTCGGTTAATTGTCGATGACAAATACAGCCACACACACACACACCCATACACACAAAGAATATGTGTACATTTGAAAAGGACATACACACTTCCTTGATGCAGTGATGCCAACTCCTACGTTTGTTTTCCCTCCCTCTTAAACACATGCTGTACCCTCTTTTTGCCTGAAGGTGAATCAGCCCAATTAATTTGAATTAGTTTGCTTGCCACAGATCACTCTGATGCTTTTACACCAATTAATATTTCACAATAAACATGTGTGGATAAAGGAGAGAAGACCCCACCCCCCCAACCCCCGAAGAACTGTTCCTGAATACATTGCACATTAAATGCCATCACAATCTATTAAAAGTGAGTGTTGTACTTGCTTTGGTAACATGCAGAGTAGCATGTCTTGCATTTCATAATTTTGTGTCTTCCCGTCCCGTTGCTCGTTCTTGTTTTGGCTAATCCCACCTTCTATTCATCTATCGAACTTGCACTAAATACTACATCATCACATTTCATAAGATACTTTTTTGCGTGCAGATAATGATTTTAAGAACATGTAATCTAATATAAGTGAAACGCTCAGTTTCAAAGTAAATTAAACTGCACAGCAGCTCCCCAAAGATGCAGGGCTAATAGTAATTGCAGGACCAAGGTGTGCCAATGTCTTATTTGTCCTCATTGCTTAAAATACCACCTCTCCGATCTCTCTTTCTCATTGTGATTGTGTTTATAAGGGTTAAGCCTCCTCATGACTCATGACACAGAGTATTAATTTATGGCAGTGGAAAATATATGCAGGGAGAATTTGGCCCAGCAGCTACTAGATACTGTGCCAAGCACAAGGGCGCAACAACAGCAGGTGCCCACTTGGGATCTGAACTCATTTCCTACGTGGCACTTCCCCCACTTTAGCAAACTAGTTGTCCCTCCTTGACTTCACTGTTTTTTGGGGTTTTTTTTGTTGGTTTTTTTTCCCCCCTCTCACTCAGTGTGTGCACATGTGTGTTTGTGTATTCCTGTAGGTGTCTGTCATGTGTGAACAGTGCCTTCCGCTGCCACTGGTGCAAATACCGCAACTTGTGTACTCATGACCCCTCCAGCTGTTCCTTCCAGGAGGGACGGGTCAACGCTTCTGAGGTTGGTGGAACACACACGCACAGACACACGGACATATAACCTCTCTTCCTCTGTCTCCCTCTTTCACCCTTCCCTGTGCATATTTGCACTCAGTTTCCTTCTACCTGCCTCTTCCTCTGTGTTTCAGCTCTGTGTCAGCCTCGGGGCATGACTTCAGAAAGACAGCCATCTAAGCTTTTCTATTTCCGAAGTGGTGCTACTTATTCACAGCTCTTGTTCTCTGCAGTAGCAATTAACAGTCTATTATCCTTGGAGTTACTGAGCTTAGCATGTCTTAATAATGACACAAGATCATTCTGACCACATCAATAATGTGAGATAGGAGCAATTGCTTTAAATATGCTTGTGTGCGTGTGTGTGTGTGTGTGTGTGTGTGTGTGTGTGTGTGTGTGTGTGTGTGTGTGTGTGTGTGTGTGTGTGTGTGTGTGTGTGTGTGTGTGTGTGCGTGTGTCTCTGGTGTCTCTGGCTATGCACGTTTGCACTACTGGGATTTTAAATGTTTGCTTTTGCTTGTCTAAGCCCATTCACTTGTACTAAAATGAACTTGTTAATAATTGCTCCTTTGTACATATGAATCAACTGGCAGTATCACAATGAGTAGCCCTCTTGTGGTGTTTCAGTTCTAATGTATATGCTTTGAACATCACACGGAGTTTCATTTGTAAGATCAGATGGAATTCTCACCATTAGGAATACTCACCTGAACTGAAAAGCTATATTAGAATATGATGACATGACATTTGCGATGTAACTGACTTAAGATTTGAGGATATGAAAAGCTAAAGGCCATCAAGACCAAAGCTTCATTATGTAAAGCCATGCTGGCTAATGTTTCAGTATTTCAAATACCAGTGACCTCTAATTGCTACTCTATACTTTAAACCACTGACTACTGATATCATTCTCAATTTTTACCAATTGAGCAGTTTCATAATTTTCTCATTCTCTTGAGAATGTGTATTTCAGCACAGCTCATAGCTTTCCAAGGTCATAGAAATCACTTTTAAATTCTAACTTAGAATTAATTTCCACTTTAATTCCACTTATTGTGTTTCCTACTTATAATACGGCTTCCTTTTCAAAAGAAAGGTTCTTTTGTTCCCCTTTTCTTGCTAACTTGAGAATGAAACATTTTTCTTTTTCTTTCCGTGGTCCCTCCCTTCCCTGCGCTTGCTCCCTCCAGGACTGTCCCCAGCTTGTGCGCTCTGAGGAAATTCTGATCCCAGCAGGTGAGGTGAAGCCCATAACCCTGAAGGCCAAGAACCTGCCGCAGCCCCAGTCTGGCCAGCGGGGCTATGAGTGTGTCCTCCACATCCAGGGGGTCAGCCACAGAGTCACTGCCCTCCGCTTCAACAGCTCCAGTGTACAGTGCCAGAACAGTTCGGTAGGTTGGGCGCTGCTTTTTCAGACTGATAAGTTGAGTGTAATTCATGATGCATAGCCAGAATCCAATACTGTGTGTATGTTTGTGTGCATATGTCATTTCGTCAGTGGAGCAGTAGTAGCCGTTATCATAGATAATTACACAGGAGAAGACTGTAGCACGCGTCTGCCCTCAGAAGTCAATATACTACTGACTTCTGTAGTATATTCCCAGAGGAACCAAAGGCATATGTATTTTACTCTCCTGTCTTCGCTCGCTCTCTCTCTCGCTCACTCTCTTTCTCTAGCACACACAAACACAAACACAAACACACACACTTGGGCAATGAAAGTCAGGCTAGAGTTAAGCGCATGGGAGGCAGTTAAGCACAGCATCAATAAAGGCCAGAGGGAGGCTCAAGCTCCTGCCCAGCTGTCCCATATCTTGTGGTTTTTCACTTTGTCAGCTCTCAGATTATTGAGATGATGTAAGTCTGGGGTAACATTGGAAGGACACAGTACTGCATCCACAAGGGTTCACGGGGATTCGAATTCCCAAACTTCCCACTGAAATCCTCCTCTTGTCTTTTTTTTTTCTGCTTCCGTCCCGATCTCTTTCTCACTCGTCATCCCTCTCTGTGGCCTCTAGTATCTGTACGAAGGAATGAAAATCAGCGAGCTTCCTGTGGATTTCTCGGTGGTGTGGAACGGCAACTTTATTATCGACAACCCAGAAAATATCCAAGGTAAGAACAGAAGATGCTGATGTTAACTGTTAAGAAAATAGGTTGAAGATGGACGCTATCATTTTTGTGATCTCTTTCTGAGTACAAATATTACATTTTCTTCCCACAGTGTACTTGTACAAGTGTGCAGCCCAGCGGGACAGCTGCGGCATGTGTCTAAAGGCAGAGAGGAAATTCCAGTGTGGCTGGTGCAGTGGTGAGGGAAGGTGTACACTGAGACACCACTGTCCCCCAATTAACCCTTACACCACCCGCTGGCTGAACCTGTCCAGCAAAAATGTGAAGTGCACCAACCCACGCATCACTGAGGTCAGTACCCATAATCCCCTGCCTGTCCCTCCTACCTGCCCACATAGATCTAGCAGTTGATCGATATGTAATTATCGGCTTCCGTTTCAAGGTGTGTCTTGCATCTTGTCACAGTTTTTTCAGAGAGGGTGACGAGGCTTTCAATTGTGACTGTAGAAATGTACTTAAAATTCAAAGTTAACAGCTCAGACAGCTTAAAACGGCTTAATAAGACATGGCCATTTGTGCCCGTGGCAGTGCCGTTCTGTGGTTAAAATCCTGCTTTGTATTCTCCAAAGGACATCATGACCACTAAAATGCAGCAAACCCAGAATACACTTGATTCTGCCCTGCTGGGGCTTTTTGTTTTGTTTTTTTTTTACATTTAAGTTGAGCTGATAAAAGCATAATCTTGAGAGATGGATAGGACTCTTGATAAATCTAAATCTTTACCTTATACAGGATAGAAGCGTTGAATGAGAAGCAAGTATTCTGTTCTACTCTACTTTTGTGTAGACCCAGAAAGAATGAGAATAATCCTTCAATAGACTCCCCACTGTGCGTGGCCCACCTAATGCCTGCACATTCTTAAGTGTTTGTTGTCTTTCTGTCTGCCTTTTATCTTGCCTTTTCTTTCCTTTTTGTCTTATTATATGCGGATTTGCTTAAGAGCAAAAATTATATGTGTCACTGTTTATGTACCTGTGCAGCTATATGTGTTATGCTCACAGGTGCTTATTCATGTGAGAGTTCTTTTCATCTTCAGGACTTATCCAAGGGCAAGGACACACACACACACACACACACGCACACACACACACACACACACACACACACACACACACACACACACACACACACACACAGGCAGAGCTTGAGATTTCCAGTTTTAAAGGGCTGTCTTTTTGACATCTGCTTTCTCTTTGTGCAGTAGGCACAGATGCCTGCTCATAGATTTTAATGTCTTTTGTCTTCACACAAGGTTATTCATCCCTTTGAAAGTTACTTTGGCACCAACAACTGCTAAAAAGGGAACTTCACAAGCAAGTAATCATAGTTCCTTTTATTGTCTTTGTACCCATAAGCAAGTGAATGAGTAGTGCTTCTTTTTTGTTTTCCTTCTCATTCTGAATCTTCGCAGACATAGCTGGAGCCCAATAGCTGGATATCCTCCACATCAGCAAGATTAGGATCGTGACCTGGAAGTGCTTATTTGTTTTCCACAAGCAGACCTTTGCTTACTCAGAGCCCCCACTGTTGGTCTGCTGTCACAGAGGAGTCAGGCCAGGAGGGACATACTATTTAATTAGCTTGGTAACACAGCAGTGCATTGTGGCTAACCCACCAGACCTATCTGCCTCCACATTTATTAATTTAGCTTCTTTTTTGCTCCACCACATACTCACATGCAACTCTAGCCAATTAAAAACTGAAGATAACAACTTGGGTAATTGATTTGATACACTACATGCAGATAATCACGAAAAATAGACAAGCTAATGAAAAAGTCCATCCTTCTTATTTTTTTCAATCTCTTCCCTTCCGTTTATATCTTAGACCCCACTTCTTTTTCCTCCTTGTGTCTCTGTGTTTGACTCTTTGTGACTCTTCTTGCTAAATTAGGTCTATTATGCTTGAGTTTGACACTCTATGACAATGTTCATAATCACGCTGTGGCACTTACAGTAGTGAAGAGCACACACGAAGCATTATATAAAGCATGAAACCGAACGTAAGTTTAGACATTAAGCAACTTCCATTCTTGTATCCACATTGTGTCCATCAGTTGTCCAATGGTGTATTGATTATAATTCGCCTGGTTGAGCTGGCATATCACCTCAAGACATTTTCAGAGAGCTACATTACTCATAAATATCATCTTTATATAACTCTTTGATGGAAGTGATGGCTCAGAGAGGCACTTAAGGTATAAAATAATTTAGAAATCCTTTATATATCAGGAGCAAAGAGCAAAAATGACACTTAATCTCCACAAGATCCTGTATTCTGTCCTGGAGGTGTTAGCATTATACTCCGTGTGCAAGCCAGAGATCTGTGCAGTGTTTCAGTGACAAAACTACAGAAAATCACAAACCATTGTTGAAATGGACAGAGCAAGTTAAAAGGAAAAGCCTAAAGGAAATGATTGGCATAATTATTATTTTGATATTCTTTAAATAGTGCTGCTCCGAACAAAAACTAGTGAGTATATTACAGCGGCAGAGCTGTAGGGTCAGTGTTTCCTTTAAGTTGAAGAAAAAAACTAACCTTGTGAATGTATGAATGGTTCGAGTGAAGTGAAGTGACTCAAGTAAGACAACCAAAGAGGAGAGAGACTCAAGTCATGAAAAGGTGGGAAGAACAAAGGAGCTGGGGATTAAGGGAAAGTTTGGGTGTGGGGGCTCCTGAGGCCAATCTCAACTCAGATCTCGTTATGGCTGCAGGTGGCAACATCAACTCTGCATCAGCATGTACTTCAGACAGACACACCTACTTTCTACTCATCACTGGTAGTGAAGCCGGCGTTCATCCTACCCACCTCCCCACCCCCACCTCGCCTCTCAGTGATTACAGTTCCTTTAAGAAGCAGACATCCCCCTGTTGGGCTGAATTTATTAATACATTTGGTTTTGATTGTATGCACCAAAGCCCCCATCAAGGGCTGATTTGTATACATACTAACACATTAGTAGATGTGCCTTCCACAAGATAGGCCTTTTGAATAATTAATGTTTCTATTAAGTGCCATGGTGCCTCCCACCATGGGCCATTAATATTGAAGAGATGTAAGCCCCTGCTAACAGCAGAGGGAACAACATCAAATGAAGCTGGGAGTTAGATGGGCATATGAAAGGCGTTTCCTCAATAGGCTTCGGCCGTGGCTTCTGGATGAGTTAACGGTATAGCACAGAAGCTCCCCTGCCTCTAGTGACAGTAAATATAAACATCTCATTCTAGCCTTAGGAAAGAAAAATATAGGATTCCTTTTTTCTCTCTCTTCCTCAAACATGCAAGCATACGCATGCTTTTTGTTGATATTTTGAACTCCACAGGGATACTAGGCCTGTCAGTTGGTATCAGACTACAACTGAGCTCTCCTCACTGCTGCAACCCTGAGAGTGCTTCTATACTCTATGGATGCTGACCTTTATTAAACCCGCCAGCTGAAGAATGAAATATTGTTCAGTACCCCACATATTCACATGCAAACCTGATGATGGGTTAAAATTCCCTGTTCAAAAACACACAGTATCACTGATACTTTCTTACTCTTTACAGGTCATTTTCAGTGTAACCCAAATCTCTTGGCTGATTACAAGACATTTAAGACTCTATAAAGTATTTAGGATGCAGTTTGTTCTGGAACGAGTGATCAGTGAGGTTTTATCAAGCCTATTAAAAGCTACTCACAATTAAATGTGGCATGCTAGAATTTGTCTGAGCTAAGAAATAGTCTGAGTACTAAGGCAAAGAGATTATCTGCAAGCTTTTAAATTATATCAAGGGTGATTTCATTTCAAAAGCCAAATATACAGCTTCAGGAAGAATGGGAATCTCCCACTGTGTAGTGTTGGAATCTTTTGGATCTTCGAGGGCATTAAAAAATCTTTTACTATATGTCCAGGCTATATTGAGAGTTGATAATAAAGACTATAGAGTAGAATTTTTCATATTGTATATTTTAATGGTAGATGAGGTGATTAAATATTATTATTGCTGAATTCCACTGGGCTCGGTCAGCCGCCATCGTTATAGTGACATGCTTTGCTTGCATAGCCTGAAGGCAGCTGGCTTGGTGTATTGCACTCTGCTCTATGTATTGAGTTAAGCATTGGCTGTATCAGCACATCTTTCCCCGCCATTACTTCAGCTGAATATGTCAGCACCACGCTGACAGACAGCCCCAGGTTATTCACATTGAAGGCCATTTCTCTCTGTCTCCACAGCTTTTTTTTTTTTTTGCCTCCCCTCAAAAAAGCCAACATTTTTCTGGAAGTTTTCTTGTACATCAGAAGATCTTTTTTTAATTTAGGCCATCCAATTCCTTTTCAATCAATCTAGTGTTATTTTTATATAGTTTTTGTGGGGCAAATTTTTGTCAAAGGAAATCGTGGTACAGTAAGCGGCCCCTTCTTCGATCCCCTCAGCTAGAGAGACAAACATTGTTCTAGAAAGAGTGCATGAGTAGGAGCGGGGAGAGCGGCTTGCAAGCTGACTGCCTGTTTGCTGGGAATTACCCTCTATTGACAGTGTGACAATGCCAGGCGGGCAGCAGCACTGCTGCTAAAAGGATTACATAGGGAGCATGGCATGGTAGCACTGGGTGGAAAAGAGGGGAGTTGGGGCAGAAGGGTGTGCATGCATGACCAGTGAGGCTTCCTCTTCTGAAATACTGTTTGGTTAAACAAACAAGCAAACTGGAGGAAGAGGAAGATGTGTCACATAGCCTGGGGAGATGAGATGACGGACAGAAGGAAAAAGAAGAGAGGTGTCTGTTTTCTGTATGAATTAGACTGTCTTCATGTCCTTGGTCCACAATGGGAAGGGTTCCATTTCAGTCTCAAAGATAGAAGGAGGAGGCCTCCCAAGCTTTTAGCAGGCCCATCTGTGATACAGCACTGCTGTCCTGTCACCATGTCCGCCTCACCTGCCACCACTTTTCCCCTGCTGCTCATCCCATTTTCTCTCTTCTTTCTTACGGTCTCTTTCTCTTTATGCCGTTCCTTCCTCGCTTTCCTTTTCCCTCCCTTATTCTCTCACAGGCCCTTACATTGCTTATGTAACCATCACTAAGTCTATTCGAATAGCTGCTGCCATCGCCTGACATGGATATATTTAGCCATTATGTTCCCCCCCTTCTATACCCTGCATGCCCAAGCAGTGCTAAAAGATTCATGTATTCAGACCCCTCAGGCGTTGCAGTGACACACTTACTTTACATCCAGAGCAATTAATGTCCACTGAATCTAGATTACAATGCCAGCATCCCACAGGGAAGCCGCAATGCCCTAGTGGGTGTTGGGGGTAGGGAGAGAGTGTACAGCGAGTCTTAAAGAGTTGCAGTTCAATGAGCGGGTACAACTGACTCTTGTTTTTTCCCTTCTACTTGCATGGCCAGTAATAGCATATTGATTGTTTACATAGCAGCCCCACACAGCAAAGTGACAGTCTGTCCTCTCTACTGCCCTCCTCTTTTTTGGGCTCCCTCTGGTTTTTTATTTTTTTGTATTCATACTCTCTTTTTTTGTGTGTGTGTGTGTGTGTGTGTGTGTGTGTGGGGGGGGGGGGGGGGGGGGGCATTGTTTGTTTGCCTCGTCTTCTCCTCTCTTGTTTAAATGGCTTGATGATGGCCAGGTTGGTGCCTCAACAGGACTCTGCAGCACAGAAGGCACTGTGCCACCCTGTGCCAAGGTCATGCTGGGCAGCCATATTGCATTTTATAAGTAGGTGGTCTGCAGTAATCATTAGTATCCCCCCTTGTTAGATTTAACGTCCATGTTAACCAGGGTAGATTCTGAGCAGGCAGCTATGCTGAGTGTTAAAAAACCTTTTCTTCTTTATCCTGATGTTGCTATTTTTAGATTTACTATTACACAAGAGTATATCCACACAAACACACACACCACACAAACACTGGTGGCGCCAGTGTGTGTGTGTGTGTGTGTGTGTGTGTGTGTGTGTGTGTGTAATGCCATATTTAAACAGGAAGAGCTGCAAAACAAGTGTCATTAACTTGCTCTTGGCACAGTGACTCATGGCATGTTCTGACATTTTGTGGATATAGGGCTGGAGAGTGCACTTAATTGCTTTTACAGCCACCTGGACCAAAAGAGCATATTTACCCTTGAGCACCTACAGAAACCTGTACTCATTTTATGTTTCTATAAATCCGCCACATCCCTGAAGACAAAAATATCATTTGATGTCAAGTTTCTTCCTGACTTTGCAGGTGACGCCAGTGGCTGGACCCCCAGAAGGAGGCACCCGGGTGACCATCCACGGCACAAACCTTGGTCTGGCTTTCTCAGATATGGTCGGCAATGTGGAGGTGGCAGGAGTGAGGTGCACCCCTGTAGAGGATGGCTACATCATTGCTGAACAGTAAGTCATAAAAACAAGATAAGTACTGGAATGATACATTTACAACTATTGCTGTTATTTATTATTGATGGAAAATGACAGAACATTTAATTACAGATTTTTCTAAATTCTTTTGTAAACATGATTGTTCAAGTTGATTTGAAAACACAATTGCTCTTTAATCAGTCAATAATCCCAATTTGTAAACAGTCAACAGCAGTCCAGACATATGAGCTACAGGAAAGTATGCAATAATAACTAATTATGTAACAAATTATAACAGAAGTCATTAGCAGAGACTGTATATATGCATATATAATGTATAATTTAAATTTTTCACTAATAAGTTATTTATAGGACTTGTTAGACATGGTGTGGCCACATGACCTCTCACCTTTCTGCCAGCAGCAAACTATTCTAAATCAACTACATATCTATTTGCTGTTTCTGTAAATCTCTATAATGAAAAAACAAATTTTATAAAGTCTGCAAGAATGATTGAAGTTTTAAATATTCAGTTATTTCAGATATTTTTAATTAAAAAATATTTTATATTTTTCATGTATTTAATATTGAACAATGCATAATCATGCATTAAATCAGTTATTAACTCTCATAATATCATGCATCTAGCCTTGGGTTTTGATACATTATTTATGTGGTGTAGCAGCTAATAAACTCTAAACTATATATGTGTATTGCATAATCTCCACTTTAATGAAGACTGGAGCAGGTCCAAACAGTCTGGTCCTGACATTGCTGTTCCCCCCCCCCTGCAGCACACTAGCCCAGTTCTGTGTAGCTCATCTAGTCAGCAGCAATCCCATAACAGCTGTGTGTGTTTACTTGTGTTTACCTCCTTAATTGTCCCATGCTGTGTGTACATCATGGTAAAGTCTGTCCCGTTCACCCTGAACTAATGAAACGTGGCTCATGCTACACAACTTTCCCACCACCCCCTTGGCTAGACACACAAACGTGTGTAAACTTAAAGACCCGGTGCCTTATGATTGTTTAATCTCCCAAGGTTATGTTAGCCCTACGCAGGATAGGTGTATGTATAGATAGCGCCTTAATGTACCCTAAAAATATATTTACATATTTAGATTGGGGTTAGGTTGAATTGCCTTTGGGTATTGAACTTCATTGTTGGAGGAAATGCGATACTTTATTATTAAAAATAATAATCCTAATATAATTTTTAAGGCTGTATTGCAGAAGGCACAAAAATACACATTATGCAGCAATTACAGGTGAGTTAATTGTACCATGCAAAATCGATAGAATACTAGAAAAAATGTATTAATGCACAGTAGCGCATAGCTATTGTAACCTCATTACTGGACCCCCACATCCGCCACAGCTCCCAAGGCACATTATTGTAATGCTTATAGTTTTCTTTAGGTGAGACAGGTGCTCAGAAATAATTGGCTTTTCTTTCAGTTGGAGTGAAATTCTCCCTCTACTGACTTTATGTCAGTAAGAAAATGGTGTTAAGTTTGAAATGTATAGCAGTTCACTGAAACAGAGATGACAGGCATAAACCCACATGTGAATGTGGGTTTATGCCACATTCACACACACCAACACCCATTCACACATACGGGTTATCGCTGTCATGGTTCTCAGAGGAGCCTTTAACCTTAATTCTTTTCTTGGCCTACTTCTGCCCTCAGAAAGAGAACAGCTAAGCACAGCACCATTGCTATAAGTCACATTTCACTCCTGCATGGTGTTACAAAATACATATGTCACAGTCACATATGCACAGTTGCCACTAGCTTACTATTTGTTGTGATACCTGTCAGTATTGTTAAAGTATTGGTAAAGTAATAAAGATATAACAGCTCGCATGGCATAGAGGATGTCTGTGGCTCCTTGCCCTGCATTGAGCAGCTGTAATTAAAATCCACTTGGCTGTAGGGGACACTTTGTGTGCAGCACACTGATCTGACAGCACTTTAATGCGATTGGGGACAAGCTAGGGAATTCATTTATATGGCGGGTAAAGGGGAAAAAAAATTGACTGAGCAAAATTAAAGAACTAACCTATCACCTCTTCAGTCTAACTTTGAAGGAGTTGAAGTCATCCAGATGATATACTGATTTGGACTTTTATTCAGCACCTTTGGGTTATATTTTGGCTCTAGGTGCATTATGCGCATATCCTTAGCTGACTGTTGGTGTTTGTTTTGAGTCTTAATTCAGTCATCAGCCATCCTATGATGGACTGGACAGGAAAAAAAAACCATACATATTTATGTGTCTTTTATGTTACTACTTCAGAGGTATGTGTGAAAGCCACTTTTGCTTTGAAGAAAAAGTCAGAACTTTTGTGTTTTTTCAGCAGTCAGAAGGTACATTTTTTCAGGGCTGATACTATTCTGCAGCATTTTTGTAGTTTTCAAATTGAAACAAATTGAAACTTCTTATTTGTAAGAATTAATTTTAAAAGTATCCCTTGATTTTTTTTTTTCTAAGCACACTTATCTGCAAAGCTCCATAGAGCAGATCCAAATTAATAAGTTTTAAATAGCCAAATCTATTTCCATAAATCTGCAAGTTTGCAAATGACCAGTAAAGTAGGCTTTTAGGTAGGGCAGCAAGTGAGTCTCTGTTTCTGTGAGGTGCAGTAGGAGGATAATATTGGGTTTGTCAGCAAGTAAATCCTACTTTAGCTACACTGTTCCACATCCAACGAAGCTCCCAAAGCCATTTGTTGTAATTCTGATGATCAGTGCTGGAGAAACAATACATCTGCTCTGCTTCATCAGCTCCACTCCTGCCTGCCCCTGCCATCTGCTTCCCCCACGTATTCCATCTCTCTTTCCACGCTGTGATTGCTTCTTGTACTTTATTACTCCCTGGTACCAGCGATCAATAGACGTTCTCATTTTATTATGTCATTCGATCTAGTCACCTGCAGTGCTGGGAGATACCGGATCACATGATATGATGGAACGGTATTGATCTTGGTGCAGGATTTACATTAGACTCGCTGCACTGGCACAGCACCATCACTGTCGGGGGCCTAGCTGTTAGTGGGAAATTTACTACATTCAGGTGCAGCGTGTTCGAGTGCCAAGGGAGGAGGAGCCATGGTCTCATTTAAAGATTGTCATCGATGTCTGGCTGTGTCCTGTAATGAAATGTGTGAAACAACAAAAGAAAATTGTAATTAGAGCAGAAGATATATCAATATCAAGCAGAGAAGAGTTTTGATTATTCTTTTCCACAACTTTGCTAATTTAAGCATTCAATCGTGAAGACAACTTTTAAGTTTGAGAAAGCTAGAATTCCAGCTCCAAGTATATGGAGTGGGGGAATTTGGGAGTTTGGAGTTTTGCTCTCATTTTTGTACCTAAAATAATTTTAACTGAAGAAAAAATTTGTCTTTTGCAGGATTGTATGTGAGATGGATATGGCCCATGCAGACAATAGACCTGGTCCAGTACAGCTCTGTGTCGGAGAGTGCAAGCCAGAACTCAGGGCTCGCTCGTCGCAACTCTACTCCTTTGTGGTATGACTGCAGTTACACTGCATTTGTAATTGTATTACAGCAATACTTGTAAATCATGATGTAGTCAGTATGAGGCTGAGAAAGAATCTGTTTTTCTTTAAAGTGATTTGTTCTTGCAAATGATGTTTATGGGCCACAGGCAAATACTGATATTTGAATTCTTATGTATAACAGCAATGTAATTAGGCAGCCCTACGCATGCTTACTCATTATTTTAGAAATTTCATTCTTCAGCTGATAGAACAAGGTTTTCAAAGGGTCCACAGTAATGATCTTTTTGTATGTATAGTTGTAGCTACTATTTGTCTTTATTAGTAAAAACACCATGAAGTTAAAATTGTCTCATATACAGCGATCAAAAAAATTAAAGGAACCCTTTGAAAACACATCCAATCTCAATGGGGAAAAAGATATCATGCTGGATATCTATACTGATGTGGACTGAGTAATTTGTTAAGAACAAAAGAATACCACATTGTTTGATGGAAATTAAAATGATCAAACTACAGAGGACTGAAAATAAAGAAACCCTGAAAATCAAAGTGAAAAAATTACATGGCCTGCTAGTCCATTTTGCCAAAATTTCATTGCAGCATCTCAAAATGGGACTCGGGAGTAGTTTGCATGGTCCCCACGTGCTTGTATGGATGCCTAACAACATCGGGGCATGCTCCTAATGAGACGACTGATGGTGTCCTTGGGGGGAATCTCCTCCTAGATTTGGAGCAGGGCATCACTGAGCTCCCAGACAGTATGAAGTGCAACCTGGTGGCATCAGATGGACCAAAACATAATGTCCCAGAGGTTTTCTATTGGAGTTTAGGTCAGGCTAGCATGGGGCACAGTCAGTGGTGTATTAATTCCTTTATCCTCCAGGAACTGCCTGCATACTCTTGCCACATTAGGCCAGGCATTAGTGTGCACCTGGAGGAACCCAGGACCGACTGCACTGTAGTGTCTGACAATGGGTCCAGCCTCTGTAGAGCTCAGATATTGCCTCATGTTACACACTGACTGTAGCAAAATGCAAAACCAGTGAAAAAAACAGAAGGGAAAAAAATGAGGAGGGAAAAAATGTTAGTGGTCTCCACTTGTAAAACTATTCCTGTTTTGGGGTGTCTCATTGATGCCACTCTAGTGCACCTGTTGTTAATTTCATTAACACCAAAGCAGCTGAAACTGATTAACAACCTCCTCTACTACTTAACTGACCAGATCAATATCCCAGAAGTTTAAGTGACTTGAAGCTATACTCTGATTAAAAAGTTCCTGCAGAGCAGCTACCTAAACTCCACTCCCACAGAGGTCAATTATCTCGTTACTAATGTTACATCCTCACTGCGTATGACTCTGGATACTGTAGCTCCTCTGAAACAGAGAGCCTTCACTCAGAAGTGCCTGACTCTGTGGTATAACTCACAAACACAGCTCAAAAGAGATAACCCGTAAGCTGGGGAGGAAATGGCGTCTCACTAATTTAGAAGATATTCATTGTATTCATATTTATTTAACCATTAGAGAAAAAATTATTATAACATCTCACAGACATATCATTATGTACAGCTACTTTCAATACTGCTGATATTTATCTAGAGTCTTTCTCACCAATTGAGCTTTCTGAGTTAACTTCAGTAGTTACTTCCTCCAAACAGCAACGTGTCCATTTAGCCCATCCCTACAAGACTGCTCAAAGTAGTCCTGCCATTAATTAATGTGTGGATTTTAAATCTGATCAATCTATCTCTATTACTGGGCTATGTACCTCAGTCCTTTAAGGTGGCAGTAATTAAACCATTACTTAAAAAGCTATCCTTTGACCCAGCTGTCTTAGCTAATTATAGGCCAATCTACAAATTATTGAAAGGGTAGTTGTAAAACAGCTAACTGATCATCTGTAGAGGAACGGTTTATTTGAAGAGTTTCAGTCAGGTTTCAGAATTCATCACAGTACAGAAACAGCATTAGTGAAGGTTACAAATGATCTTCTCAGAGCCTCTAACAGTGGACTCATCTGTGCTTGTCCTGCTAGACTTCAGTGCAGCATTTGATACTGTTGACCATATTTTATTACAGAGATTAGGGCATGCCATAGGTATTAAAGGTACTGCGCTGCAGTGGTTTGAATCATATCTATTTAATAGACTCCAATTTGTTCACATAAATGGAGAGTCTTCTTCACACCCTAAGGTTTATTATGGAGTTCCACAGGGTTTTGTGCTAGGACCAATTCTATTTACAATATACATGCTTCCCTTTGGTAGTATTATTAGAAGGCATAGCATACATTTTCATTGCTATGCAGATGACATCCTGCTCTATTTATCCATGAAGCCAGATGACACACACTAATTGGTTAAACTGCAGGATGACCTTTAATTTCCTTCTTCTAAATTCAGATAAAACTGAAGTTATTGTATTTGGCCCTACAAACCTTAGAAACATGGTGTCTAACCAGATACTGGCAACATCTTGGCCTCCAGTAACACTGTAAGGAATCTTGGAGTCATTTTTGACCAGGATATGTCCTTCGGTGCATATATTTAACAAATGCAAGACTGCTTTCTT
Organism: Archocentrus centrarchus; assembly: GCF_007364275.1. Taxonomy (NCBI): domain Eukaryota; kingdom Metazoa; phylum Chordata; class Actinopteri; order Cichliformes; family Cichlidae; genus Archocentrus; species Archocentrus centrarchus. Next base: position 8,579,835 of record NC_044352.1, on the reverse strand, counting down.
GCATTTGCACAATAGCTCTAAAATTAGAAACATCCTGTCTTGCAGTGATGCTTAAAAAGTAGTTTGTGCATTCACTACTTCTAGGCTGGACTATTGTCATTCATTTCTATCAGGTTATCCTAAAAGCTCCCTGAAAAGCTTTGTTGATTCAAAATGCTGCAGCTCGAGTACTGACAGACTAGGAAGAGAGAGCATATTTCTCCCATATTGGCTTCTCTTCATTGGCTCCCTGTTAAATCTAGAATTGAATTTAAAATCCTTCTCCTCACATACATGAGTACTTCGCTCTCAGACTGCAGGCTTACTGGTGGTTCCTAGGGTATCTAAAAGTAGAATGGGAGGCAAAGCCTTCAGCTTTCAGGGAGACAGAGACCCTCTCTATTTTTAAGATTAGGCTTAAAACTTTCTTCCTGTTAAAAGGAAGTTTTTCCTCTACTGTTACCAAGGGCTTGCTCATAGGGGTTCATGTGATTGTTGGGGTTTTCTCTGTGTTTTTGTAGGGTCTGTACCTGACATTATAAAGCACCTTGAAGTGATTGTTGTTGTGATTTGGTGCTATACAAATAAATATAATATAATAATAAAGTGAATGAAATAGAATTGAAAAAGTGTTCCTTTAATATTTTTGAGTAACATTCTAATGTATTTGAGTGTAATTTTTAAATGTCACAGAGCTCTATTATGTAAATCAAGCAATACTACCAGTACTATTCTTTTTTTTAAATTTAAAAGTGTTTTTGTCTAATTGAGAGCCATCTGAGATAAATTTTATCTAACTGTAAACATTTAAAGCGGTGAATTATTTTTAAAAAAATCACCCCCCTGTACAGTAAAGAGGGAAGTTAACTATAGAGAACAACTGTTGGTCCAAATGTTTCTGACTTAAAACAGTTAACAGTTAATCTGCTTTCTCATTAGCACTCTCTCACACCTGTACAATTAGCACTCTCAACTATTAACAGCAGTCAATAATTAGTGCTGTTGTTTTCAGAGTACCTGCACTATCCTGCATGCTGGAAGTCACACGTCGCTGTCAGTTTTGAGTTCTGTCAGCATGATGCTCTTGGCTCTGTAACACATCCTTGGCCACTTTTTCTCACCAGTGATATGGCTGCTACTTTGGGAAGCAGTGGAAGTCCTCTGAGATTACTTCACAGAGCTTAGAATTGGCAACACTTACAATTCTCTTCTGTTGCAGTCCACCTAAAAATGACTGCATCATCACAGGAGTGTTCTTCAGACAAGACATATTCCCTGTGTGACCTTGTAGACAAAGGGACATTGTAAATGACAGTGTGCATTTAGTTGCTTTTCAAATTGTTGTTTTCTGTTTGTTCTGATGCAGGTGTGTGTTTCTGTGTGCATGTGTGTTCCTGTGTATGTGTGCTGTCTACTTGGATATTACTCCATCTGTCTGTGTGACAGTATCCTGACTGTGTGCTGCTGAAAGCATTCGTTATTTTCAGATTGTCTTTAAAAAAAAAAGCTTCACTCAGACACAACCCAGCAATGCACAACACACAGTAGTGGAATCTCTAAAGAGACACTACGAGTTTCTGGTTTTATCCTCCTGTCTCCCACCAGCACTGCAATTCGATGCCATCAGTCTGACAATGTGAATCACTGTAATTTGCTGGAAATTAGTGATAACACCTAGTGTTACAACAGAGATTCTTCTCTGCTTACTGTAAAACATATCCATCTTTTAATCTGCCTCTTGGTCTCTTGTCATTTTGTTCTGTTCCTTCCCTCACTTTAAATTACTCTGGCAGTCTATCTTAACCTCTCTCCTTCTGCATCTGTGGTTGTTTGTTTTGTTTTTTTCAGACTCCAGCTGTCACAGGCCTGTCCCCTAGCAGAGGTCCAGAGTCTGGAGGCACTAAAGTAACTATAATGGGAGAAAACCTCGGCGCCGGCAGCAGTGTCAACGTTAAGTTTGGAAACCAGACATGCGAGTTCTTTGGGTGAGACCTTAATCTCTGACACAGTTGTCCTGCAGATGTGCTGTTACAGATATAAAAAAAAATTATTTTGCTCAAAGAGCTCACAGTATGAGGAAGTTGTATGTATAGGTATACTAGGTATAAACGCTATTGTATTCAGGAGAGTGCTGATGCCACATTTAAATTTCACAGATTGCAGTTTGATTCTGTCAGTTACTATAAATGCCACAAATTTTTCATGAACAGCACATAAAGTGATTTAGAATTTCTAAAAAAAAAAAAATTTTAAAGTGAAGAGAGACCAACATTTGCTCCTTTTGGGTCTCTGTCATCCTTGCAGCTTTTTTTCCATAATTTATTTTTATTCTGATCATAAAACAATGTCTTGACTTAGCTTCTCTAATCTTTTTGCCCTTCAACATCACTGTCAGAAAATTATTAGCAAATTAAAAAAAAATAAAATAAAACAAGAGCTCATGTTCATAAAATAGTGGATAATTCTTGCTAAATAAGAAGCATTTTTGTGGCTTTCTTGTATTTTTCCCCTTTATGTATATTACTGTGAATACCCCAAAGGGAACCCTCTTTTTCTACCTCTGTCAGAAACTTGTGTAAATTCTAATAAGATTTTGATGACCTACTGCATCAAATCTTGTAATAATAGCTTCTTTTATATCTGGCCCCATCCTTCTCATTCTCCCATTCCTAATTAGTTTATCTGTTCTCTCCCATCCCCCAAAATTTTTTATTCTTAGTCAATTTGCTTCCATCTGTCTCCTCCCATCCCTCCTGCCGTCTTTAGTTACTTCTGCATGCCCTCTTTCTGATTTCCACTCCACTCCACCCATTCTAAGCCCTGCCACAGTATTCTGACTGTAATGTTGTAAGGTTGAGGAGCCAAGTAAACTTTAATGAGATATGGGGCTAATTACTGGTTTCTGCTTCTCCACTGTATTCCTGGCATGCGGGAAAGAGGGGGTTGAGGGGCTGTTCTATTACAAGCACTCTGCTAATGAATTTGGACAAATTCAGAGGGTTTGCAGGTAGATCATGAAGTCTTGTACAGGGAGGAGAAAGCATACTTTAGAAGGATGTATGAGAGTTGGAAGTGCTGCCTGTGTGTTAATGTGCACTCGGTGCACCTGTTTGTCATGTTTTGAGTGGGATAATTACAGAACAGGGCTGCTAGAAAAAAAAAATGTAATAATATATTTTGTTGCTCATGTAAATCAAATCTCTGGGTTAGAAGATCTTGTTAAATTAATAGCTTATGCATAATATAAAATTAGCATTTAAAAGGTTATCTTTAGTTTTATTTTTCAGCAGTGGTATAGCTTCTCATACTCATCAGTCAGTTCTGATACAGATTTAAGTAATTCTTTAATATTGGTGTCCTTTTTTAAAAATTTTTTATTTGTAGACGGACGATGACTGAGATAGTCTGCTACTCTGCCCCTTCTCTGTCTGGGGTCGGCACAGTTCAGATCAGCGTGAGTGTGGATCGCGCCCAAATCAGGGAGAGCCTCACCTTTGAGTACACAGAGGACCCTACTGTACAACGCATTGAACCAGACTGGAGCATTGCAAGGTAACCATAAACACTCTCCTCAGATTGTATGTATGACAGTTTTTTTTTTTTGTTTGTTTTTTTTTTTTTAAATTCATGCCCTCAGACACCAACCTTGAGCTTCTGACACACAGACAAGAATTTCCCCATGCAAAGCTTTAGAGCCAAGCAGTCCAAGCCAGCAACAATAAACAGACGAGTCAATATTGCACTTTCAATTACTGTTCGGTTCTCTTCCAATTAGTCTGGAATTGATAGAAGAGCTGAAGCTCACTGATTGGAGAGGATAGGCACTTTTGAGACTGAGATTCTCCTATTGAATGCAGTGTTGATCCATCTGTTGAACGTCTTTGGCAGATAGATACACAGACATAGAAGAGCGCTAATTAAATGGAGGAGAGGGATGAAGATGAAACAATGGCTTACTAGAACAATGTGCTATCAGAGGTGTGAGTCCACGGCAGATGGCATGAGCTTAGAGAAAGGGAGTAGGGTACACTGCAGCAAAATTGTGATGACACAAAGGGAATGAGGGTGAAATGAAGGAAGAAACAGATAGGAAGCATATATCATCTGTTTTGCTTTGTTTATATTTTGGAAGAGAGAATAAATTAGACATCCATTTAATTCTCTTTTAAAGCAACACGATGTGGGCTGATCTACAGTCTCTCAGAAACTGGAGATCAGATTGCATAGAAAGGCAGACAGCGCAGAGTGGTTAATGTATGCAGTTGCTGAGTATATAATGTATTGAAGTTGCAGACAGCACATGGTCAGTCCACAGTAACTCATTATTGGTACAGTGAACTTGACCTAAGAGCGTCTCGCAACAAACATCTTTAACAAATCTGGATAGCTCCAGGAGGGCTGGGAATTCAGTAATTTTCCTCCTCCTTTGTTTGCATACTTTTTTGTTTTCTTGTGCCCACTGCATATTAATATGCTTTAGCTGTCTAGTTTTTTTTTTTGTTTTGTTTTTTTTTGGGGGGGGGGGGTGCACCACTTGATTGTCAATTGGTAAAAAATTCATCTCTAATCATCATCTTCCATAGGCTGTTTTCTCCCAAAACAACCTTAAGGTGGGTTTTGATTTCATGCATTTATTTTCAGTTGATGGGGAACACTTTGAAGAGGCATATCAGAGTTGGGTTTAGTTGACAATCGGCTTTGGTCTGCTTTTTCTCACTGTTTACTCTTCTCATTTTTGTTTTGTTTTTTTTTTAAAAAGAACTGCAGAAAATTAAAACTGACAAACTTGATTATTCAAATTTATGTAATACATTTTTCTGACCCTTTTTATTTGTTCAGTGGTCACACACCCCTGATGGTGACAGGAACCAATCTGGATGTGGTTCAGGAGCCCCGGATCCGAGTGAAATATGCTGGCCGAGAGTCTGTCAACGTAAGAACTTCTTACTGCTACTGTTTTCAACCGCAGATCCTCTGCTGTATGTGTACCATGTCCAGCCTGCCATCCTATATAAGCAGCTAAGTGTCATTTACTTCCGGTAAAAAAGTGTTATCACTTAACAGGCCCTCTACCATATAAATAATACAGTTGGCAGTGAGAGTGATCTGCATGTGCAATTTAATATAGAGTTTAGTTAAATATTTTGCCCATTTCACCTCCCACCTACCTATGTGCCTATGTGCAACTGTCTCCTTACTCCTGAACAGCATTTTCTCTTGTTTGAGAAAAGATCAAGCACCAGCTGGAGGATAGTAGAAGTTGACAAAAAGTATAAAAGCTTCTGTGGGGAGAATGTTAGAGGTGTGCACCATTGGGGGCAAGGAGACTCCTAATGGCTTTCAATGGAAGATTAACTGCAGTCAGAAGTCTTTGGTCAGCATAAAGAGCCCTTGTATAATCAAAGACTTGTCCGAAGGAAATCGTTACAAATTGCATTTGAGCCCCTGTCCTGGGGGTCCTTGTTTAATTAAGAGGATGGGATTTCCTTGCTCTGGCCTGGTATAAGGTGGGGAGGGCAGATGAATGCAATAAAGGGGAGTGTGAAGGATGGAGAGTAGTGAGCCCAGAACTGTGTATCTGGTTAGTTTCTGTGCATCTTTTTTTGTAAATCAATTTTTACGCATGCACTATGGCCCTGAGCTACTCTGCACTCACCCAGCAGAGCTGTAAGTAAGAACACAAATGCTGAAATCATTTGGAGTGATTAAGTCCATGTAATGGCCAATTCCAACGTAAGAATAGAGCAGTCACAGTGAGTAAGTGGGTGTCATGTGTCCTGCCTCTAGATTGGCATCATCCCATGGCGGCATGGTAGCTCAGTGGTTAGCATTCACTTGCTTCACAGCACGAGATTTTAGATCTCAAGACATTTCCTGATGGTCTACAGTGAAAACACATTCTGTATCCACTAATGCAACATGGTCTCAGAATCTCATGTGTGGTGTGAGCTCTTCTTTGCAACAAAACATCAGAAGACTTGACAAATATACACTGTACTGTACATACACCTTTTGTGCTACATAGAAATAAACACACACTGGTTTGGGCAAACCTCAGTCTCACACATTGCTTTTTTTTATATAGCCAGCCAAACCTTAAAAACAGAACAGGTTAGCTCACACGCATGCAGAGATGCACGAAAAGACCCTTAAAGCTGTGCTTCAAATGCACAATTCCCCATAGATTTGCTGTCATTGTATTTCCAACTTACTATCCCTGAAATTAGCAATCTAAAATTGGCCTTAAGTGTCTGTCTTGCTTAATGAACATTTCTGGAATAAAAATCATAACTCTGCTCTGAGGTTTTTGAGCTCCAGTGTGCCCATGCAAGAGCACCAAAAGACCTTATGTGAAATAAAAAAAAAACAGATCTTCTCTGTTTTATATTTAGAGAAGTGAAAAACACTTGATGGGAGAGAGAGAAGGAATATCTGGTGAAATGGAATTTGACTTGTGTGTGGGTGCCGTAGTGTCTAATATGTCAGTTTCCGAATCTTTGAAAGCAAGTTGTTCATCTCCACCCTGCCTCGTCTCATCCAACTCCCCACCTAGCGCCTTGCAAAAGAAGACTGTGTCACTGTCTTGATTGCCCCCACAGCCACAGAGAATGAATTTCTATTAAATGCTAAGGTTACAATTACCTATCCTTCATCTCACCCTCCCAACCCCTTCTACCCCTTTCCCTTTTTGTCACGGGAGGAAGGCAAACAGCAGAGAAGCCTATAGCAATAAGAGCTGCTGTCTGTCAGCCAGCCTTCAAATGATCACCTGTCTTCTCCTAAATTGCTTCTTTTCTCTCCCTCCCTTGTGTCACCTGCTCACATTCACAAAGAAACCGCGAAAGAGGAAAAAAGACAATTTTCTTTGTGAAATGCTCTGTATCTGTCACTGGATTCACAATTGAAACATTTATCATGATCTTGATTAAAGCTAAAAAGGTTATTTTCCAGCTCTAGAATATTTCCCTGTGCCAGAATGATTACATCTACCACATTTGCCACACTTTAGGTGCCTGGATTGAGTGCCAGGCTTGGCATATCAGGCACATTTACAGCTGCTACTGATCATAGAAGGTGTTTGGCATGGATACTGATTGCTTAGGTATGAAGGCTATCTGATTACTAGAAGAGGTTGCTGATCGTTGCCATAAGCAATAACTGGATTTACATGTTTATAATTATTTTGTATATTAAACTATAGATATGTGTCATATAAGGCTATACATGAGGCTAGTACCACTTCCTGGGTGCCATTTCTTCTCTGTAGTTGTGGTATTATTTAAAAAAAAAGGGGGGGTCACTGAAAACAGTACTTATAGGAAAAATAGCTTCATGGCTCCACTAGCTAACAACCACACAGACCTTGGATAGATTGATTAGAGCTGAAGTTAGACTTAATGCCAGTATTGCTTGGAACAGCGGGCAGCTAGAAAAATAGACACAGTGTAGGAGTAACCAAGTATAGAACCAGCAGAACAACCAGTGACTAGCTATGAAATGTTAGCCTCCAGAAGACCTTTGACTCTGTGAACCCCTCACATTTTTTCCTGTGAGCATCTCCACAGTCGGCCAATCTTATCTTCACTTGCTCTCACTCTCTCTCTCCCTCTCTCTTACCACTACCCTGGCCAGAGACCTTTGAATGATTGAGTGGGCTGTATCCACACAGTAGATCATGGTAATATATTCAGCCAGAGAGGTTGGAGTGTTACTGCCTTAAAACACCCTGGCTCTATCCAACAGTAGAGAAAGAAGACAAATGAGACCAAGATTCCAATTATTTTCTCTTTCTGTTGACCTCAATTCACTTTATCAATGCTGTACATTGTGCAGCTTGTTTCGCCACATGGCCCACAGGAAAAAATGTTCTATTTTGTCATCTGTATTTGACATTAGACAGATCTTTTTGATTGTAATGTTCTGAAGATGGAGAGCAAAAATACATATATGTTGTTTGGAATCTGTACAGATTGATGTCATGACTGAATATTGAGCATTCGTTGATGAGAGGTAGATGGAGCGGTAGAAAACGCCCTTGTAATTCTAAATTTGGGACATATTTAACATTCATTTGTTAAAAGGCAGAAGCAATGTAAAGTTATCAGGTTACCCAACCCAGCAGGGAACCAAAGTATCCTTTTTTTTTTTAATCTCACATTGCCCCATTTACCCATCACTACCTACTCACACATCACTTCACTTTGGATTTAGATGTTACACTCACTGAAAAACATCCAATATGATAGGAGCAGTTTCCTGACAGGATTCAGTGAAAGAAAGGATTTAAGGAAGAGAGAGAGAGAGAGAGAGAGAGAGAGAGCATAATAGGAAAGGGAGGACAGTGCAAAAAGGAAAAAAAAAAACCCACAGTATCCATCCCCGGCAGAGCAGATGGTAGTCAGAGCTTTAGTTGACTTGCAAATGCCTTGCTGTTCCATCCCAGGAGTCATAAGGATCTTGTTGGACCATATGGACCTGTCTATACCGTATAATATGTCATCATGCTAGCATTAAGAAAGTAGCCTATATCAACTAAACTTGAAATCTTCTGTCCAATCAACCTTTAGCCCTGATTAAAAACAGAACATACTGTTTTCATTGGTTAATTTGACCCGTTTCACTGTTGGATCATATGGGCTTAGACATTAAACAGCAGCAAGCAGCATGGCCACATAAAAAGCCCAATAGCTCAGCAGCACAGCTATGAGTGGATAAAATTAGTTGAGCTGATCTATTCATATAACGCTGTATTTGCTCTATAATCATTCAGAATCTTTTCAAAGTCTCTGAGTGGCACTGTTCACACATCTCTCTTCCTGTTGGCTCGTATTTGTGGATGTGGAACTATGCTGTGCAGATTTAATAGTTAATTCTGGTTCACTTTGAAGTGACATTTATGCATGGTAAAGCCTCTGTGAAAATGTTTTCATTAACTCTGATTTCTTTTTTATACTCTAACTTTTTAGTTGTTAATGTGATTTCACAGAAGCTAAAGTTAGTGAAAGTATGTCATGAGTCCTATCTGGCTGTGCTATCTATTTTCATGAGGAGCTTATCTTTCTTCACTGCTAATGCACTGCTACCGTGCCTTGGAAAATATAGGATTTATGAAGAAAAGTGTCAAGAGCAGGAAGAGTTACTTCTGAGCACTGAGAGCCTTTAGTACAGTTACAGGCAGGTAGAGCTATATGGCCGCATATGTGCTGAGACCATTGCATCATCTCCAAGGTTTTGCAGCAAGTGCATATTTCCTGGCAGCTAGTTGGTCATTTAGACATTGACTCAACTGATAGAAAATACATCACAAATTATGAAGTGCCTTCTCAATTAGTGTAAAAGCAGCAAACATTAACTTTTTGTTGTTGTTGTTGTATCATTATCATTGTAAACCAAATATCTTTATATTTAAACTATTCATCAGACACTGGAAAATGTAGCCTTTCATTTTACCAACTTCTGATAGGCATTCATATCATTTTTCTGACTTAAGAGATACCAAGTGCTAAATAGAGATAACAATAATCAACATATTAATCAATAATTAATATCATCCTTAGTGGCAGACACAGTACATCCAATTTGTATCTGAATTTATTTTAAGAATGAGATCCAATGCTACATGGTGAACACAATCTTCAGTCTATATCCAAGGGCAAACTAAATAAAGATACCAGTCCCTTCTTCCACCTCTGCAATCACATTCCTGCAACTTACCTTGCACCATGCTGGCAAAATCCAATTGGTGTGCCCTACACAGAATGAGTTTGCATCGATCTCCCTGGCTTTCTCCGGAGCACCAGACAACAGGTAGGAGGCGTGGTACTCGCTAGCGTTCACCACCTTTGATGATATTTACCTCTAATTAAGTTTCTTCCCCAGAGAGAGAGCTGGGAGGGAGTGAAAGGAGATAAAAACCTCTCGGAGCAGAGTGCTGTGCAGCAATCAATCCTCTCTCCCCTTCCCTCTGGAGCTGAGATGGGGAGGATGGATGGAAAACAGGCCTCTCATCTGGGCAAACTTGAGAGAAGTAATAAAAGAGCCATAGCTCAACCTCTTCCAGAGGAGACAGAGGAGAAATGCCTCCATCCTTTGTGGTTGTTGGCCTGCAGTGTTTTTTAGTGAGGCAGTTGGAGCAATTTATTTTCAATTTTATAGAGGCTTCCTCTACAATAAAGATGGATTTAATGACAGAAAATAAATCCTATTTTCTGAAAAGCATTTGGCCTTTATAGGTCAATTATAAGGCTGGTGAGCACCCTGCAGGGTTCATGTTGCAACCAATGTGTTTCAGTTAGGATCGCACTTTAGGTTACTGAAAACAGAGGATGGAACAGATTATAGAACCAGATAAAAAGACAAACTATGGCTATTCTGAGCTGTCTCAGTTTATTCTGGATGACTGAATTACAGCTCTTCTTTCATTTAAAGGGGGACAGGCTATCATTTCAGATGGTGCAGATTGTTTCAGTGCAACACATCCCTGGTATCATCACAGAAAGTAGAAAGTTTCTCTATAACATTTTTCTCTTGTGTGTGTGTGTGTGTGTGTGTGTGTGTTTGTTCTCTCTAGGTGTGTAAAGTATTGAACACCACCAGCATGAGCTGCTTTGCTCCTTCTTTGATGGCGGAGTACCATCCAGGTTTGGACACTGTGAAGCACGCAGACGAGTTTGGATTCATCTTCAACAACGTCCAAGCGCTGCTGGTCTACAACAACACTAATCTCCTCTACTACCCAAACCCTTACTTTGAGCCACTCAGCATCACTGGTGTCCTTGAGCAAAAACCAGGCTCACCCATCATTCTCAAGGTATAGGAAAAGCAGATTAGTATACTTTTAATCTACATAGCATTTGCTGGTTGAAGCCACACAGACTTACAGTATCACATCATCATACTTATAATTTGTATTCTGCTGCGAAGACACCATTTCAGTATATCCACAGTTTTTTTTTGTTTGTTTGTTTGTTTGCTTGTTTTTTATCTCTGGTTGGATTTTATATGCGAATCCTTTGGCTGGTTCCCGATTATCTGTATGCATACTTGTGTAAAAACCAAAATCACTCTCACAATATTTTTCAAATATTTTGTAGTTGCTTTGAGCTTCCTTTGTAATATACCCCTCTGGATATTGTGTTCACCCTTTTGGTTGTGTGTCTGTGTTTTTTTGTGTTTGTAATTGCTACAATCTCTGCTGCACTCTTGGTCAGGTTGGTGTTGGAAAACAGATTTTTAAACTCAATTAGACTCTTTACCTAGATAAATAACAGATATAATAAAATTATATCCTTGGGATTTTAATTCTCACTCAGTCATTATTATGTTTGGATAATAACAGCATTTAGTGCCTGTATTAGTTTTTTCTTTTATTATTCTGCTTGGAAAATGGAGGGCAAAGATTTTGTTGAGTGATATATTTTGGTCGTTTCTCCTGATTACCAGCTGTTCCCACTGTAAAATACATCATCAGCCTTTCTGATCTCAGTATGGAATCCTACTTAGTGGCAGCTGTGCCCAAACCTAGGGATTTAATTTAAACTGTATTCAGGTGACATATTTTTGTGGTTCCTTTTTAAAAAACGTTTGATTTTTGTTGATATGTGTGGTTTTCTGTCTGAGTTTACCTTCTAATTTTACATCCCTCTGCTCTATGCCCACAGGGCAGAAACCTGGTTCCTCCAGCATCAGGAGGGGTGAAGCTTAACTACACAGTACTAATAGGAGAGACTCCCTGTTCTGTCACTGTGTCTGAGAGCCAGCTGCTGTGTGAGCCTCCCAACCTCACTGGCCAATACAAAGTCATGGTCAGTACTGGTCTGTTCTGTGTGTTTGTTATGGCCCTAACTTCTTTTCCCACTTACTTTCCATCTATCCCTGTATTTGTGATTTCTTCTTTATAATAGTAAACCTCTCAGCTCTATTATCTGTACTCTCATCATTGTGAATTCAGCTGAAGAAACGGGGTCAAAGCAAGAGCAGCATGGCTGTGCTCTAGATGTCAGAAGGTTCTGCCACCACAATTATTTTTAGTTACCCGTTTGCTTATTGAGTGCAATCTTCACACTGTTTCCCTTTCAATGTCATCATATAGGTGGCCATGTGTTTGCAGTCAGTATCAATTTTAGCAGACAATATTTGCCGAGGTTTTTATCATAATTTTTAAGACTTGGCTTAAGCATTGCTGTGGTAACAGTTATCATCAGTGCTTTAGTTTTAATGATTTCACTGTGACGTCTTGCCTTTCTTGGCAGGTTCAAGTTGGTGGTCTCCATGTGTCCCCGGGTGCCGTGCACATAATGTCTGACAGCCTGCTGACCCTTCCAGCCATTGTTAGCATTGCTGCGGGTGGAGGTCTCCTCCTCATCATCGTCATCCTCGTCCTGATCGCCTACAAGCGAAAGTCACGTGAAAACGATCTGACCCTTAAGCGCTTGCAGATGCAAATGGACAACCTGGAATCACGAGTTGCCCTAGAGTGCAAGGAAGGTTAGTGTTAGAATAGAAGCGTTTACATCCAGACCTGGTGCAGCACTGTGCGTCAGCCCACTGATGAAGTGACGATTGTAGACTGAGCATGATTTGCTTGGAATATCCATTTACCGCCGGTGATTTTGGAGGCCTCTTTATCACTCAAAACAAATAACAAGCATAAATGTGTGCGTGTATATATTATAGTAGTTGAGGCAATTCCCAGCAGTCAGTATGTTTTAAATAATTCTGTGAAAATTTCTCCAAATCTGGGTCATCCTTGTTATTTATCACAAAAGATTAACTCATTTAGCCCTCCATGTGACCGTTCTCATCATGTACTAAATCCTTTTCTTTCTGATTTCTAGTTTGCATGATGGAAACAAGCTTGCATGCATACAAATATGAATGAATTTGGCATTATATTAACACATCCCAGCAAAATGCATATTAGACATGACACATGTCTTGTTCTTGTATTTTATATGATGCTAAAATTCTACATTGTTTTTATACACTGTGTGTGGTTCTACCTTTGTGTGTGTATATAATGTATATTTTTTTCAGAAATGTGTGATATGGTAAAACAAAAGTGAGCACTGACTGCTCTCGTTTCCTAGTTGTGAGCGTCACATCATTTCCACATTGGTACTTTGAAATAAACACTGCTGATTGCCCCTGATGTCATGATTGGGGTTATTTTAGCCAGTCGGTGGCAAAAGTGAGGTTCAGGTTTGACAGTGTAGAGGCGATTTCATCAGCCAGAGGGGACCTTATTACTTATCCCCTCCAGCCACCCCTGATCAGCTGTCCCAGTGTTATTATGTAGTAATAGAAAAGAATGGTCAAATGACAGACAGACACAGACAGAGAAGCAGATAAAGTAGGCAAACTGGGAGAATCACACACAGGTAGCCTTGGGAAAGAAGAAGATTAATGTTTTAACCATTAGCACTGGCCTGGCGAGTACTTTCCCCGCGGGGTGGATTTAGATAGCTACCTGAGTTCCTCCTTATGAGTGTGTATATATATGTGTTTCCATGTGTTGGTGTGTAAACCTCTGAGTCACAGGGGACTTTGGTACCAGGAGGTGAGGGCTAAGACCGGTTAGAGATGGTGGGGTTTGGAGGAGGGTTTTAGGAGACGACTGCTGCTCCTGTGATAGGCTGCAGGCAGGGAGCCTCCCCAAGGGCGGCAAAGTAAAGCAACAGAGCCGTGGGCTTGAACCAGAGTCAGTCAGGATGGAGCCAATTAACTAGTGCTCACCTGCAGCCTCACACTGAGATGACACACACTTTGGGGCCTTTGCTACAGCCAATTTACTGGCTGGTAGATAAAAATGAGTGGGAAAGTGAATGTATGTGTGTGTGTGTGTGTGTGTGTGAGAGAGAGGGGGGGGGGATCTATTTGTTTATTTATTTTTTGGGAGAGAGATGTAAAATATTGAGTTTCTCTGACATGAAGACTATCTTGAGCTTTCTGTCATCTTCATCATAGCAGCAGTAAGCCCCATGAAGATAAGAAGGATTCACAGATTTGGTCCTTGGGGATTAAATAACGGTTTTATTTTCAGGATGCATTTCACAAGCATTCCCTTCAACTTGTCTCATTTCCCTGCCTTCCTTCTCTTCCAGCCTTTGCTGAGTTACAGACAGACATCAATGAGCTCACCAGCGACCTCGACAGAGCTGGTATCCCCTATCTGGATTACAGAACCTATGCCATGAGGGTCCTTTTTCCTGGCATAGAGGATCACCCTGTCCTCAGAGAACTGGAGGTAACTATGGACAGAGTGCAGGGAGGGTAAATAAAAAGAGAGGAAGGGCAAGGGAACTTTAGTCTGAGCTAAAATAAATACATAAATATACAAAGAAAGTGCTAAAGCCAGAGTGCGTCTGCCCTGACCACTTCCCCTGTAGGGTAACCATAAGCGGGAAATTGCTCAAGGGGGGAAAGGCTACCAGTGTGCTATCTATCCTTTCTACACTCTGCTCCCCCCCAACACACGCAGTCAATCATGCTGGGCAGCATACACACACACATATATACACCTCGCATGCAAGCTCCCTCATGGAAAACAGGGTCCCAGCACATGGCTATTTCATCCACTAGTGGCTGCAGTATGAGGGGTAATGAAGTGAGTAATTCCCAATCCTCAAGCAGAACTTTGGGTTCCTCCAATGGGGGAGAAACTGACTGTTTAAGACTTTTTCCTCCTCTTTGCAGTGCCAGAGTAGTGCTAGGAAATTATTATTTTATGTTGGATGTGGTGGTGTCAGAGGATGAGACTATCGAGTATAAGGGGGATTCATCGCGGTAGAGATTGTATGTAGCAGTGTGAGATCGAATAACTAGCTATGCCAGGTAGTTAGTTAAGTGGCTAGTTGCTCAGATAAGGACAGCCATGTTTGCAAGAGATCAAAGGCAGTGACGATTCACTTAGTGAGCTACATAAATTTGGCATTTTGTGTGACATTTTGTGTTTCCTGCCACAGGACCCATATGTTTATGCAAACTGTCATGCATTCACACAAGTACAAAGGGAATATTACTTAGATTATTTTACCCATGATGCTTGCTTAACATTTAACTAGAGTACAATGCTTTATAAAGGGGATCCGGTCAATAATTGATTCAGATCTTCTCAGTGAGTCATCATGAGTGAGAACTTTTTTCTGCCTGAGGTGAAACATGAGTGAAGATTTTGGTGCTTTTGGAAAAATCTCTCGTGTGTGTGAGTGAGTGAGTGAGTGAGTGAGTGAGTGAGTGAGTGAGTGAGAGAGTGAGTGAGTGAGTGAGTGAGTGAGTGAGTGAGTGAGTGAGTGAGTGAGTGAGACAAGGGAATAAAGAAAGTTAAAGCGCAAAGAACCTTTTCAAAAAAATATTTCAGCAGCATATCATTAATGTTATTATGAAACAAATTAGTGCTTGATACTCATTAGCCTTAACACATGCACTGTTACTCCCCTTTTTCAGGTGTCAGGCAATGGCCAGCAGAATGTGGAGAAGGCCCTGAAGCTGTTTGGCCAGCTCATCAACAACAAAGTGTTCCTGCTCACCTTCATCCGAACACTAGAAATGCAGCGCTCTTTCTCCATGAGGGACCGCGGCAACGTGGCCTCACTTATCATGACTGCCCTTCAAGGACGACTGGAGTATGCCACCGATGTCCTTAAACACCTGCTGTCAGACCTGATTGACCGCAACCTGGAGAGCAAGAACCATCCCAAACTGCTGTTGCGCAGGTAACATGGCGATAATGTTTTTAAGTGACATAAGGGCTTTGTGTCCTTCTGAATCTAAGCGTAACTTATTTGTTGCATTTTAATATGCGGACTTACAGTAAATTTCCTGATGAACAACAACCTATAAATTCAGAGGAAAAGCTTTTTTATTCATAGTTTCATGTAATTATTTTTTCAAATGGTTAAAAAGAAGAAAGAAATGAACACAAAGTGAGATAAACAAAGGTCTCGCTATCATGCACAATAGCAGTGAGAATACTTTAATCCTTGGTAATACTGTTTGCTTGGCAAAGCTTTATAATATTCATAAAAAAATAAAAACACGCAGCATTACTGTTTATCCACTCATATGTGATCCTGTTCTTTGCTATCAGTTATGCGGATACCAAAAACAATGTTTGTTAGATGACTATATAGTTGGCTATATGATGTTCATGGTTTTAGAAGGATGGACATGTATTCATTTAGAGTCATATGTTCTTTAACCTTTTTCTTATGAGTGGATGTATTCTTATTTTCCCATGTTTCTTATTACAAAGACTTGTAATTATTGTTATGGTACTTGAACATCTGCAACACAGTGAGACAAACAACATGCAATATTTGCATGAGGAGCAACCTCCGAGTTCTCTGCATAATTTCACATTCTCTCCAGCTCCCCCCCCCCCCCCCCCCCCCCCCACCTCCCACCCCCCCACCGTGCTCTCTAAATACCAATGTCACTGTAACTTATCCTCCAAGCTAAGGCTCCTTATAAAACATTTAAAAGTGGTTCAACTTAACTTTTTTCTCCTTGTATCAAGTGTACATTGTTTCCCTGGGAAGTTAGCATGACATGCTAAAATTTTAAATACCTACTAAGTTGTGGCCCAAGTGTCCTCGGCTGGTTTTGGTGACTTTGTAGGTATAGAAATGTAAGTAGTTCAAAAACAAATCACAAAACACAGTCCTCCCTAAAGCCTGACTGCTTTGTGCATGATTTTGATTGTTTACTTGACTTAATAAGATGAGACAGTGAGACCAGGCAGCTGCTTTGTTTCCAGACATCATCTTCTTTCTGCTGTTAATGCTCCTTATTACAGATGTTAAGTGTTTCTATTAAAAAAAAAAAAAAGAACACGTTAATAGTCAGGCTTAAATTACTGCCAGATAGAAAATACCGTGCATATTGACACTGGAATTGACTAAAGCGGCACAGCATCAAATGGACCTGGATTAAGCTGTTATTTTACGTGACAGCGGGGGCTTCATGTCACCTCTAAGTTTTCATTATCCATTCTTATTAGGAACGCAGTGGTACATAATCCTCAGGTCCTGCCTTTGCAGCCTGGAGGGCTAAATGTCCTATCGTTTTTACATTTCAGTCCCCATTTTTATGAAAAATTTAAGGGATTACTGATTTGACATGGCTCTCGGGTGTTGTTGTCTTCCTCTTTGCCTATTTAGAGAAAAGCCGACGTGAAGCCAGCCAACTGACACACACACACACACACACACACACACACACACACTCACACATCTGTGATGATAGTCAAATTGAACATTTCTCTAAGCAGTAATTGTGTTTGTGCGGGCCGTAGAGCAAGTCTGCTTTTTTTTTTTTTACCATTTTCCCTTTCAGTTGTATTTTCTGTCGTGTCACTTCAGTCTTTTATTATATACAACAGGATAGTGAAACACCAGCTACAGTATTATTCCAGTTAAGTTCCTCTTTGTTTTGCGGTTGTAATAAATTAGCTGTATGTTAACAGATGTGTGTGCTTTTGTGCTCTTGTATTTTTCGGGGTACTGTGCATATTTCTGTACATGTCATGCACTTTAGAACACATTTTACTGACATACTGGAGCGAAGAATGAATCTGTGTTGTCTGTATTGGATTCCAGTGATGTAAATACTTTTTCTCAGAATGTGATTGCCAATGCATTATTTATGAACAACATTATTTATGGCAGAATTCACATAACTACAGTAGTTCAAGGACATCCAGGGCAACCAAGTCAATAATTTCACTCATTTACAGTTGGTTGAAAATTCATCTAAGACCAGGTTTTCAAGCTAGCAGGTTCTACCTTTTAATAGAAAACAATAAACGCAAGAACTACAAAGATACAGAATTGGTGACATCTGTAACCAATCAGGCTGTTTGTGGCTGTGGTTTAATATGTAATGTAACCAAATCGTTGCTTATTAAAGCACATACTTTCCCATATGCGATATCCACGTTTCTGCCACCAAAAGCCATCCAGCATAGTGTTAGTCTACCTTTTAGTACTTTCCAATATCCCCAGTCTGCCTGTGACACAGAGCCCCAAAACTATTTATTACTGAAGATGAAACTCTCTAAATAGGTCACAAACAAAATCTTTCATTTTTATAACAGACAAAATCATTTTTCTAAAACACCTAGGTATTGTAGTTTTCAGTTAGTGATACTTAAAGGTAATTTGTGGCTTACTTGGGGACTATTTAGGCCACAAATTTGGTGCTGCAGGACAGCATATAAGGGAGTTCACTCAAAGTGCACTGCAGTGCCCAGATTTGTCAGCAGAAGATGTCACCTAGTGCAACACCTAGTGTGGCGTATTTGTGTGGTTTTAATAGGTTTCAGATAGTTTACAATTAAGAGGTGTTTTTTGAAATCAGCTTTTTAATCCTATTTGTATACTATTCATACATGACCTCACCCTACCACACCACCATTCCCCAGCCAACACTCCCTCATATCCTGACCTCCAAACCACCAAGGAAACATGCTCAGGCAGTGAGAGACCAACAAACAAATACTAATGCCAAAAAAAAAAATTTTACTCATCCAAAGCCCCTCAGCTCTTCCACCCCATGAGCACCACAGACAGAAATCAACAGCATCTAAGCCCAAAAGAAACCTGACACATAGATTTAGTATAAAGTAGTAGTAGTAAATACACCAATCTCCTCCATCAACCATGGCACCCAAGATTGCACACAAAACGCACAGTTGCGAAACAACCAAATCACAAAGAGCGTGTTTTTATGTGTGCATGTGCAAACTAAAATGTTTATTTAAAAGGAAGACTTGGCAGGGAATATTTAAAGTGTTACAGAGAGACATTATATACTGTGGTGTATGTAAAAGAGCACAAGTACAGTATATGCACACAGGTTTTCCAGCAAAGCAAGGTGCCATAATTACCAAGCTTTATGTGGGAGGATTATGTCCCAGCTTTCTGTTCAGTGAGTTTGTGTGAGAAGCTGGAGCACCACGCTGTTACTAGCCTTTCCACAAAAAAGAAAGGAGAAGACGGGGTGGGGGGGGGTGGGGGGGGTGGGGGGGGGGGGGGGGGGCTGAGGACACGTATGCTTCAGGTGTGGAATTCTAATTAAACAACTAATAAACATATGAATTGAGCACATTACACTGAGGTTTGCAACTCTTTCCACAGATAAATTTCCAAGTTACATGTGCAGCACGTTCAGGATGCTGACTGTCTCTGATTAACATTGACCCTGCATCTCCTCTGTCTTCTCACCATCTCTGCCGCCTCCATTATAGCTACTTTTTTGTAGTCCGCTCACATATTCTGTCTTTCACATGGGCCGATTATCTCCAGATATTATGTTTTCTATATTTGAGCATTTAATTGCTGATGCACTATCTATACTACATTGGGAATGATAATGTTAGATTAATTAATATCCACGTGCAGTTATAAGGTATGCAGCTTTCTTGCCTAGTGTGCAGGTTTAAAGGTGGGTTAAATGGAACAGGCTGTTAAAGGAACATCCGTCTTCCTCAGGTGTCTGCACAGATCTGATAGTACATTTGCTAAAAGCAAATTTGACCTTATAGTGACTAATATGCACATAACTTTAATAAATATGTACCGTAACAGAAATGCATCGTGGAATTTGCATTAAATTTCTGTTCTTTCCCTTAAAGAAGTTGACACTGTGAATAGGTTGAAGAATTATGTCCTAGAATTAAAACGAATGCACGTGACGTGCCTCCTGGCAGAGTAAGCATGAAAAGTAAATCGTTGCCATCTGCAGTATTTGAGGAAGTAGTTAACCTCATAGTAGCTGAAAGGAATACAACACAGCTTGTGTCACTGAGAAAGTTTGATGGTAGGTTGAATGGGTCTGAAAGCCAGAGGGGAATTTGGAAATGTTATACTATACCGTGCAACTCACATTAGTTGTTATGTGCTATATACACACGTTTTACTCTTAAGCTCAGCAAAGTGCCAGGCCCCATTTTACCATCAATCATATCAGACCAGTGAAAGAAAAAATGATAGGACATTGTACATTATCTTTCATTTATGCAGTCCAAGTTCCTGGAATCATATTTGAAGGGTGCACTCCACGCTCTTCTGAGGCTTGTTTTTTTTTTTTTTTCAGAGAAACTCCGGTCTCTTTGGTATTTAAAGATTTCAAATGCCTTCTGTTGACTTTGTCTTGATGAGGAAAGATTTTGGCTCACGGTCACTTTCATTCTCCTAAAAGCTTTTTGAAAGCAATATCTAAGCTTTGTGTTTGATTTTTTTTTACCACTCTTCAGTGCGCTAAGTGGAATTGATGAAACACCCTATAATGTTTGGATTGTATTTACCACCATTAGCATTTTTGTGTTCACTTTCTCTCTGCGTCCCATCAGTCCAGTTCTGCCTCTCTCCATGTGTATGTTGTCCTCTGCCTGGCTTTCTGCCCATCCATAGTTAATCTAACCTCTGCATGTTTAACGACCCCTACCAAAACATGCTAGGAAAGCCTCTTCTTTTCCGCATTAAAATCTCTTCTCCATTGTCTCCTTTTTAAGTTTTGTCAAAGCCACTTGCTTTGCCCAGTTTCTTTCACTTTCTCTTCTTTATAATGCTCTTTTAATGGGATCACTGAGCATTGCTTCCATCACCTTGAGACTTTTCAATCTTGTGTTATTTTTCTCCTACGCATTTTTGTAATGAGATTTCCGCCCATGCAGAGCAATGGAGTACAGCATTATTAAGAGCACAAGTATTGTGTTTGGCATTAGTTTCATTGAAAGACATTTCACTGGCTGCTAATATAGCCCCCCACCCCCCCACCCTAGCTGCCATTAGGAGACCAGCGATGGGGCCCGTCTTAAGCACTATGTGGGATAATGAAATCCTGATGTTCATTAATGAAACTCAATTAATAGAAAGAAGGAAGTGGAGGCAGATGAGGAGGAGGACAAGAAGGAAAGGAGGAGGAGGAGAACAAAGGGCTCCCCCCCACCCGACATTCAAGAGGAGAGATATTAAAGGGGAGTCAGCACAGCCCCCTCACAAAGGCTTTATTTGACTTCCTTCTTCGGGACTTGCTGAGCTTATTAAAATGCTTAATAGGTTCCATTAACTTCTAACACACTCAAGTCTCATACAAGCAGGGAGGGGCACATGGTAAGCATGTGGTGGGTGTGTGTGTTTGTGTGTGTGTGTGTGTGTGTGTGTGTGTGTGTGTGTGTGTGTGTGTGTGTGTGTGTGTGTGTGTGTATATAAAGATGGGTGAATTCTTGTAGAGGAAGGAGGGCAATTACAGAGGGATTTGGAGTATTGTCCAAAAAACTGCACAATACATTTAAGTTTATTCAGTATCAAAATACAGCCTCAGGCTCCTGATTATGTTTTCAAATTAAGTTTTTTTTTTTTTTTAATACTGTGAAGAAATACTGCATTTGTGCCTTTCTTTCTTTAAATATGTATTCTCTCGGTTGTGCATTTATGGTACTATGCAAAAGTTTTAGCCATCCCCCATTTCTTTGTATTTTGCTTCCAAGGAGCCACACTTTCTTTTATTTTTTTAAGTAGTCTTGAGAAACAGTTCTCCAGGCTTTCTGAAGGTCTTTCAAAGTTCTCCATTTTCAGAGGGCTGTTTTTTTTTTTTTTGTAAAAGCACTAGACACTAACCTATGAATCAATCAAACATGAAAGGGCACCTAACTCAAGGGATGAACCAGCCTTGCTTCTACACATAACATACAACCTAGCAAAGAACCAAATTTGAATTGTATCTTTAGGCACTTACTAGTAACCTGTCATCATTTGTTCCCGTTTCTTTGAAAAATACCAAAGATAACAAAGTTTGACAGGCATAAAATTATATTTTTGCACCAACAATGTGATTCCCAAAGAGCTATTTAGTCGAAAACTTGGCATATCTCAGCATGGTGTGCAGTGTGTCCTTAAAAATTCTGAGGAAACTGAACAAATGGAGGACAAAAGTAGAAGTGGCAGGCTGTTCAGCTATCTACAGCAGATGAACAAGTCATATTCATAAGAAACAGGAAAAAATCCAGCAAAGACCTGGCACAGGACCTGAGAGATGCATCTAGCCCTTCAGTTGATCCATCTACTGTTCATGGAAGCCTCACCAGAAATGGTCTCAGTGGAGGTGTGGCTGTCAAGAAGGAATTCATAAGGAATGGAAATAGGGAAAAAAGGCTGAGTTGTGCCAAATTACACAAGAACTGACTGATCATACCATATTACCTATAACGTTGACTAGAATTGTACAAGCCCTGTTTTTGCCTTATATACTGTATTTTCATATATGTTTCTACATGTTTCAATAAATTGCTGCACTCATTTTCCTGGCAAAATCTAAAAAAATGAGCAGTGGGTCAAGACTTTTGCACAATACTGTATTTATACAAATGTTGAAATGATAAAAAGGGTGGAGCTTGTACACGTGGCACCAAAGATGATGCATTCATGCACAGAATGAAGCCCAGATGCATACACAGCATGTATGATTGTGCAGCATTGTTTACTCTCTCATCCGGTACCTGAAACTGGGTGAGCTAATGTACTCGCTCCCTCCCCCCGCTGGCACATCACACTTCAAACAGGCTGTCACACAAGTCTCCGTCCTCTCAACAAACTGCCAATAGACTGGCCAGCGCTCTCGTTGGCAGGGGAATAGCCTTCAGGCGTGGAAGACAACATCAGAGCTCGACTGCACATCATTCAAAACAAAATATAACCTCTGCTGCTCTGTCCTGCAGCTGAAGGAAAGTTTTGTATTAACAAGTAAAAAAAAAATAGACCGACGCTCCATTCAATCTCAATTTAATGAGAGAGAAAGAATGACGCTTTATCTTGTCTCACTGACTAAATTGTTGGCTGTTGTAACCTCCCTGGCTCACACAATCCTGCTGGGACTTCTGCGTTGGTCCCAGACTCTTGCTCATAGCCCTCAAACACGACTTAACGCAATTATCTCCACAATAGTCATAATCTCCCTTCAAGTCCATTCAGAGCCTGAATAGGTATAATCATGCCTAGCACTATTGAGGAGACGGAAGCCTTCTAACTTGTCTTTAATACCTGGCTGCTCCGATTCCTGCTAATCCCCAGTTCAGAAAAGTGCGCTATAAAGACCTTCCATCATATCCACCAGAGTAATCACAGTAATTTCCTGCTACATTAAGAGGGTCATTTTTTTTTCCAGGCCACTGTCATTTAAATTGGCAGTGCTCATGGACAGGCTGACTGGCAGTGATCATTCACGGCCAGGTGACAATCACAAGCTGCAAACAGCAGTGCAGTCTATGGGGCTCTTTACCACGGCATGTTAACTTGTGATTAGTGTTTGTAGCAGCTATGTTAGAGCTAGCAGGAGCAATGACACTGTCAATAATACAGGCCAAAAGCTAGCTGATAAAAAAAAAAAAAACAGTGTGTGTTCCTAAACAGCTTGGTGTTGGTGTGTTTCAGATAGCATTTTTAAGTCTCTTTGTAGGAAGCCTTGTGCAGTAGTCAAAAAAACAACAGAGTAAGGCAGAAGCATTTTTACTAGATGAGGTGGAAGGTACTTGTTAGTCATGTCAGGTGCTTGTCCACCCAGAACTAACCCTTTCATCTATGCTTCATGCTCGTTAACCATTCCCACCTGGCTGTATTCTGTGTTTTCTTTAAGTGCAGCTTCTGTTTCTCTAGTGTTCCGTGATGGTGCTAATGAGGCAGTGGGAGGATGTTTGTCTGGCGTTCAGAAAAAGATATGAGTAGAAATCATAAGAGTCATACACTGTCCCCTCGTGTTCCCTGTGATCGAAATAGTCGAGGGGTCATTGCACGCTTGTGTGTTTTCATGCCCAATCAAGCCCGGCAGTACGCCGTACCCCCTGTGTGATTGACTGGGAAGGGAGAGGAGGTGCGGAGGAGGAAGAAGAGAGGAAATGAGAGGAGAGGAGATCGTTTTGGCTGTGATCAGGCGTTACCTGGCAGTGACAGCACTCGTCTCTCTCAACAGCTGAGGCTTGTCACAGCTGCTGATGTCCCGCTGTGTTGAACTACACGTGAATAATCAACCTCACGCACATTGGCTCGCACTCATGCGTACTCAATCATGCACATGTGCACATACACACAGACTATACACACACAAATGTCCACTGTCTGCTCTGTTCAGTACCTGTGACCACAGACACAGGATGCAAACATCCA
The DNA here is from genome assembly GCF_007364275.1 of Archocentrus centrarchus. Taxonomy (NCBI): domain Eukaryota; kingdom Metazoa; phylum Chordata; class Actinopteri; order Cichliformes; family Cichlidae; genus Archocentrus; species Archocentrus centrarchus. The sequence continues at coordinate 8,555,698 of NC_044352.1, read as the reverse complement.
GGATGTCAGGATACCCTCCCTAAATTTTATAACCTTATAATCTCTTGAATTATGAAACTTTTATTTTGGAATAACAAAAGGAGGGGAAAAGTAACATTCTGGACTCTGTTTTTTCTTTTTTTTTTTTTTTTTAAATAATTTCTGGACAGAATCGGTTGCAGAAAAGATGCTTACAAACTGGTTCGCTTTCCTCCTTCACAAGTTTCTCAAGGTTAGTGCAGTACAAATACTTTGTTTTGTTTCTTTTATATGTTATCAGTGAACTTCTCTTTAAAAGTCTGATTTTTTTCAGGCTCTTCTCATGTATAAATCTGTGGATTTGTCTGTGTGGATGCAGGAGTGTGCTGGGGAGCCTCTGTTCATGCTGTACTGTGCCATCAAGCAGCAGATGGAAAAGGGTCCCATCGACGCCATCACCGGAGAGGCCCGTTACTCCCTAAGTGAAGACAAGCTCATCCGCCAACAGATCGAGTACAAAACCCTGGTATGTCACACTCCACCAGCCACACAGGAACTTTGCACATAGTTTCAAAAGCATGCACGAATACAGGTTCTTGACTAAGAAACAGCATGATTATGGTTAAAATGATGCCCACAGTATGCACACACAGACCCAAATATACTACACCCGGATTTTTATTTATTTATTTATTTTTTGCCAAAATCAGATTTTAAGATGAGGGTTCTGCCTTCTATTGTAGGAAGAAAATTAACTAATTATCTCACTAGCTCCATGTTGGTCCAACATTAGAGTAGGTGGCTGTGGAGATTGGAACAGACCAAACATACTCTTCTATATACAGTACACAGACAAATGCACACAGAGAAAAAAACACTCACAGAGTCAGCATGTGACATGACAATGCTCTGATTGCTCTGACTGGGAATTTGGCTCATTACATGCTAACACCCCGGCAGAGCTGGAAATTGGTGTCCCGCCGAAGGTGTGAAATTAGATTTCAGGATGCCAGCAAGAGCGGAAATGGTTTTTCAAAGCTCCTGCCATGCTCCGAGGAGACTCTAATGAGGGCAAAGCTTCAAGCTGGACCAAAGTCCAGGCAGTAACAGGACATCTCAAGCTTTTTGTTCTGCTTTTTCCATTTTCCCTCCTGCTTTCCCCTTATTTGCACTCCAGATCTTAAACTGTGTGAACCCAGACAATGAAAACAGTCCAGAGATTCCAGTGAAGGTGCTGAACTGTGACACCATCACTCAAGTGAAGGAGAAGATACTGGACGCTGTTTACAAGAACATGCCCTATTCTCAGCGACCACGCGCTGTCGACATGGACCTTGGTATGGCACAAACACACACCCATGCACATATAAATACACAAACACACTCAACCCTCACAGCACTTGCAGATGCAGCTGGCAGGTGTAAAGTCCTTCACACCCACAGATTAATGTATCAGTGAGAGAAAACCTAGCCGTGTGTACAGATTATTGATGCATTAGTGTGATAAAAGCTGTGTTCTAGCAGCCCAGCCAGCTAGCCAGCTTCAGTGTGCTGCTGCCAGGCCTTCTATCAAACTGACTGACAGTATGTGGTGCATCCCTCCGTCTGGCAGCTTTTACTGCTTGGTAGTGCCAATGAGACAAAGTAGATCAAGATAGAGAAGTGGGCTTGTCTTTGTGTGCATGCATTTGTGTTTGTAATGCGGCTGAGTGGCCAACACAGTTTCACTACCATGTAGTCTCCCATTTCCATCCTCACCTTTCCATACCTTGCATCCCATTTCTCAGTGCCTCTCATTTTCTCTTACTTCATATGAATGAAGTGCGGGGGGGGAAGGGGGGGGGGGGTGGACTGTTTACCGCATGCCATCCATCATTCCACAATATCTCTCTCAGTGCATCTATTGCCTCCCTCTCAAAAATAATTGCCTTTCTGTAAGAGTGCTTTCTGTTCTTCAGCTTTATCTGGAGATTTGAGTGTAGGTTAGATGGTTTGAGGAGTATGTTATACCAGACAGGGATACCATACGGTCATCTGGCAGAGGCGCAAAGTTTTAAAACTTAGTGAACAGATCGATGATCACTCCCAGTATGAGGCTATCCACATCCCTTTTAGCATACTTATCATTTCATTAACCCACAATGACCTGTCAGCTGCTGCCCTCCCACAGAGCTCATAGTCTCTACCTGTTACCCCCTCTTCCTGTTTTTTCCCTTTTGAAATGAGGTGATTTTCTCATTGCCCATTTTTTTTCGTCCTGTCTTGTCTGCTCTCCTCTTCTGTTTTTCCTGACCCTGATGGGCCAACTGCTGTGTAAGTGACAGTAGTACCAATTAAAGTGTGCAGTCTGCCTGAATATATATTTTGCAATTGTTCGTGTGTAATGTTTAATAAAGATGCTTGTCAATCCAAGCCTGTGAGAGGAGGGCACATGCCAAGAGCCGAACAAGGATAAAGGCAACTGATATGTATTCGTATGTGTGTGGGTGTGGAGAGCTTCCTTTCTGAGTGGGTTACATTTCACCAACTTAAAGACAAATAAGCTTTGAAAAAGTTTGGTTTAGTGTCATAAGTATTCACAGTTGGTCCGCAGGGTAGCCAGCTCTGGAGGCATTGCATAAACCAATAACATGTGAATTCAAAGCATCCCCCACATATGGTGTTAAACACATGGCTCACTGTGATGTATAATTTGCACTATGCAGTTGTTTATAAGTCAGTATTTGTGTTTTTGCGCTGTCAGAATGGCGCCAGGGACGGATGGCTCGTGTGGTATTGCAAGATGAAGACATCACAACTAAGATTGAAAATGACTGGAAGAGACTCAACACGCTTATGCACTACCAGGTAAACACACACACACACACACACACAAATGCTTTAGTCCAACATTCTTCTTAATTCACTCTCAAACTTCACTTTTCAATTTTAAAAAATTGTCTCATTTCAGTTCAATTTCGGATGTGGATTTTATTATTCAAATTGTACCACATACTTGGGCAAACTTTGATGTTTCCTGCTCTTGACTTTTAGGCAGCCAATTTTCAACACCTCATTTGCATGCTCATGCCTGGTGTAATCCAAGTGACTCACAGAATAGAGGACAATTACTGTACAGGTGGCAGAAGAGATGAACTCTCAGCATCTCAGTTGACACTTCTCCCTCCTCCCTGGAGAGATGAAGTTGCTCCAATGAAGAGGAAGATATCTCTCCTTTCATTTTCTCTCTTTCTTTCCCTTTCTCTCTCTCTGACTTCTATGCGGGCAACAATTAGTCCCAGTGTGACTGCCTGCTTCTGGCTCTTCAACTACAGAATCTCCTTTCACATCCCACTATTTGAGAGCCCACAGGCAAACCTGTTGCCCCTTATTTAACAAAAGAAAGGGAGGCTGCTTAAGAGGAGGGAAGCTGAGAAAGAGGAATTCTGCATTTTTGAGGAAAATTTATGGCTGTTGACACTGTAAATGAAGAAGAAGGAAAAAAGAGAGGGATAGTGGAAGCCACAGATAAAACAATAAAAGGAACAAAAGGAATAAAGATATAAACAGGCCATTCAGAAGGCGAAGACAGCCATCTCTACAGGTGATGAATCTTGCATGCCAAGCCAGCTCTCATTAGTCAGTCAAGGGGAGACAGTCTGTTTAAAGGCTACATTAAGTCTGATTCTGAGCTACCTGCTTAAGAGCAGAGGCTAGTGCTGGGATCCGGCTTTGGCTGGATTTGGAAATTGGGACCATGGGGAAAGGAGACACATCTGCATCTAGAAGCAGAAAATGGGCAAGGCTCAAGCCCTCACCATAGGGGGTCAATCTGAACTCCTGCCCCAGAAGAACAAGCAGAATAATTTAACAGATGTAGGTGTCATTAGAAGATGGGACACATCAGAGTGTCCTTCACACTCAGGGCTTGGCACCATGGAGCTTCTTTCCCCTTTGTCTTTCCTTGTCACCCTTCACTTTTTTTCCCCTCTCCTTTATCTCCCCTTTGTCACATTTTTTTTTTCATATTTCCTTTGTTTACATTTTTCCCTTAGCCATTTAACTTTTTCTTTTCTTCTAGTCTACTGACAAGCAATAAGAACTCCTTTTGCCTTGATTTTTTATTTTTTTTCCCACCACTTTTGTTTTGTCTTCGTCTCAAGCTCTGCCTACCTCTTGGTCACTGCAGCGGCTTTATCCTTGATGAAGCAGTTCAGTAGGTTTGCTTCCACACCAAAAATGTAATGTTGGTCTTTTTGTTTTTATTTGGAGACAGGGGATTACAACATTAGGCCATTGATGGTGGGAGGGTTCAAAGTAGGATGGAACGACTTTGAAACTTTTAGCATCATTACTGTTTTGATAAGTTGGCAATAGTCCCCTGTGTATGAACCTGTGTGTGTTTGTGTCATACACCATGGCACTGCATTGGCAGCTGTGACAACACAGCTGGATACATATCAAAACAAGGAAGCTCAGCTCATTAGGCTCCAGAGTGAGGGAAACGTTTGAAGAAAAACTGGGAAGAGGTAAGCAGGAAATGGAGAACGGGGAAATATGCAGAGTGAGTCGGAACAACACCTCAAATATCTGCTAATTCTCCCGTAGCAGAGACACAGGGACTAGACAGAGGCATTAAAATTCATAGGGCTCACAGCAACCCAAGAAACCCCATTGGCCATTTACTCTCCCACATGGGAAATAATGGTTTACAATACCTGAATATGGAAACTCCCACCTCCCCAGCAGTCTAAAATTAAAAACATAAATGCACACATTAAAAATACATTCAAAATCCTTATTTATCTCTTTGCATTCATAGTCAGGCCACTCGACCCCCACCCCACCTATATCTATATCTATATCTGCATCTAAATATCTAGCACAGAAGCACACCATATTACAACAGTATATATTCTCATTTCACATGCTTATACTCATCCAAACACAGAAGCTGAGATAAAAGATTTAGGAGATTTGGAGTTTTTTACTGATCAGTGATTTAGATTTTTCTTTGTTGATTAATCTCCCTCACTGTCAAAGGGAATGTGTCACCCCCACCCCCAATCTTAAGACAAAGATGGGCGTAGGGAAAGTGCTGGGTAGTTAGTAAGCAGAATTATGGAGTCTGAGAGCTACATCAATCACACATCTGATGGACTTTAATCACTTGAAGGCAGCATGAAAGCGGGCATTATAACGAGCTGAACGTGGCCAGATTTGTTTTTCACCATGTTGCAAATTGCAAACAGGTCATGCATGTTGTTCCCAGTGCACATTGTTAGCAGTTATTTTGGTTATGCTTGACAACAAGGTTATTTATTAGAGGGTATTATTCCACATCCAGTTGTGGAGGCCAGGGTTATAATAGTTTTGGATTTTACATTATAGTTTAGTTTTAGTTAGTTTTTACTTTTTTTTTTCTAATTCAGTTAGTTTTAATTAGTTTTCAGAGTGGTTTTTCTCGTTTTTATTAGTTTTTATTTTTGGTTTCATGCTTAGTTTCAGTTAGTTTCAGTATTAGTTTTAGTATTTTCATACCTAATCAGGTGCAAGATTCAAGGCGCAAAAGTGACTATTGTGTAGTGAAAACTTGACAAAAGATACCGTTTAAAGAAATATATTCAACAACCAACTGTTCCCAAGACAGCAGCACTACATGTTAAATGTGTAATAATTAGGACACACATGAACATCAACAGGGAGAAACAAAGAAAAACATGAACTCCCAAACTCAATAAATTCTACAATAAACTCCACAATAAAGTTCAGCATCAGTGCAGCAGATTAACAACACCTACATGTGGTGTTTGACAAAAACAAACTCTTTGAAGGAGTCAAAGGTCAAATCCAGCTGCATCCTGATGTTCTCACCACCTGATGCTGCTTCTGTTTTGCAGCTAGCGTGGTTAGATGCTGCTAATTAAACCTGCAGGGTCTTTGTACATAACCTACGGAAGTTGCTGACCTCATGTGCACATTTATGCTTGTGTAGCTGGATTGTGTGTATTAATTACCTTGTGATCGTGTGCAGGTGTTTTATATGCAGCGCAGGCTGGGACTTCTTTTTTGGTTCTCGCTCTTTGTGCTCAGTTTTTTGGCTGCAAACATATTTGTCCCTGTTTTTTTTTTCACTTTCTTCATTCCTTCACGTCCATCCTGATAGTTTCAGCAGTCTCCTACCAGGAATCTGCTGACAGTTGTGAGTCCTTATATTGATGCTTTGATTATTAGTCCTGATTGTTATTCTCTGACTGATAAAGTAGCCGGAAACGCACAAGGACTAAACAGTTTAGTCACAACGTTCTGGGCTGCATGGACCCCACAAGTAGTCCCGTTTCTCCAGAGGCGCAGGCCAGGTTACCTGGTAGGATCAGAGCGGTTTCTGTTGTGCGCTTCTCAGCTGGTCTTTGATGTTGCTGGTTTTTCCTGACTGAGAAATGTTCCGCACATTTTTCATCATCCACAACAAGACTTTCGATTCTATCTGTGCTCTTGTACTCAAAGAACCTCCATACGGGACTCTTGCCGCTTTCTCGGCAGACCGCAGCCATTACTCTGTGGACCCAGCGCGGTGAGCGCACGCACATGCGCACTCACACAGTTGTCCTGTGGCGCTCCCAGCTTAAACTCGGAGAGCGGAAAAAATGATTTCATATCAATCCACAAGGCTTAAAAAAAAAAAAATAGTAAATGAAAGTCAGTTTATCGATAATTTCAGTTAGTTTTAGTTAGTTTTGTAAACTCACAATTCAGTTTTAATTAGTTATCGTTTTTTCCTTTTAATTATAGTTTTTATTTATTTCAGTTAACGACAATGTTTTTTTAATTTCAGTTTTCATTATTTCGTTCATTTTCGTTAACTATAATAACCCTGGTGGAGGCACATGCGTGGTCTGTATTTTTTTCTGGAGGTCAAGTGACAATAATCACCACACTGCTTCTGCTTTCACTTCAGGTAGGAATACACCACAATGAAAGGTAAAGTAAGTTTAAAAACTTTCATAGCCTGGCTGGTGACCTCTGTATGTCCTCCTCTCTGTGGTAAAGGAGTGGGAAGAACAGAGGCTGATAACCACACCAGGAGAGTCCGGTTACCCACATTGGAGACTTGGGGCATTTTGGGCTATTTTCAACAACCCCAGACACAACAGATACTGCTCATTTTCTGTGTTTATTAATTTAATGCTGTGACTGTCAAGTTGGACTCTAAAGGTTTGTTAGGGGGAAGTTTATTGTCTGTGCAAATCTTTAGAATGCATTTTTGATTTATTCTGGGCTTCTGATGCACCCCAAATCAAATGTTCAATATTTATAGCTAAAATATTTTTAAGAACTCATATAACTCCATTAATAAAGTCCTGCAAATTTGCATTACAGTTTTCCTGCTGACATCCAAGAACAAGTCATATTCACGTATAATAGCCCATTTCATGTTTTTTCAGTTCTGACAACAAACATGCACAGATTGTTTCCAAGCTACTGGGCAGAGACCGAAGGTGTGATAAGCATCATGATCTGAGGGCATCAGTCCAAGGGGAAACAGGCTAGGACCAAACCAGTGGGCTGTGTGGGGAGGGCTGGGGGGATCTAGGATGACCACTCTCTGCTGTCTGGTCCACTCTGTACTGTCTAATGGAAGGTCTTATCACAGGCAGGGCCCACAGCCCTTATCACACCTGCCCACTATCAGCCCCACACTGGATTATCCCTGAAGGGCGAATCTGCACGCCTTCAATCATTTACTACTATCACAAGGACCCATCTCTGCTCTAGCCTCTATGTCAGCCATAAAAAGCAGAGAGAAAGAGAGAGAAATGGAGGGAAGGGAAGGAGGGGGTGCAGAGAAGCTATTTCATGCTCCCAGGAGAAAATGTATCACAGGAACAGTGGTGGAAACTTTATGGAAGTCCACGCTGTCAGTTTATTAGACTTGGTCCATGGATTGTCAGCCGAGAGGTGGCTATAAAATGGAAAGGCCATAGAAATTAAGCTTAGGAAAGCAAAATACACAAGCGGTGAAGAGAGAGAGAGAGAGACAGCTGAAGATGTTAGCTGGGGGGGTGGGGGTGGGGGGTCAAAAAGCACATTTTTTTCATTTCCCTCCAATAGGCCTTGGTGCCTGAGCTGCTGCTTTAAGAGGATTCTTCCAGACTTTATCCCCATTTTTGAGTGTCTCTCAAGTAGAGACCAGATGGCAACTCCAGCTAATAGCACAGCTGAGATTAGTTTACGAAAAGTGGAAATAAGGGGTGAAGACAAGAATAAGGGAGGATGAGAGGAGGTGGCTTTCCAGAACAGGGACAATAATACCCATCCCAGTAACCAGTGGCTTATTTTCCAACGAGGGCCCGAAAGAGACGATGCTTGCTAAAGGAAATGAAAAGCATAATTTTTCAGTTTTTCTATAGATTCTTTGAGGTATTCCTTTTGGAGTCTCGCATTTTCCTTTTGTTTATTTCTCCACTAGAGGCTCATCAGTTTTTCTTCACTGGGTTTGAAACAGAAATCCCTCCTTAGGGTGAGCTGTAAATGCCAGCCAACAAGCTGTTTGTTGTTTTGGCTTTCAGAAAAGAGCCACGAGTTTTGTTTGCTGTGTTTTGCATTTTCCAAACCGTAGTTTTAACAGTAATAGCATTTAACTGTAATTGAATTGTCATTTTTTTTTTTTTTTGATTTGGTAATTATAATGTTAGTCATGATGTTTGAAAGAGTTCTGCTGTGAAGCGGCTTATAAAGTGGATTTTGAGGATGTCCTTTCTGATGTGAGGCTGTGTCAGTTTTTCTCAGGTTATCTGACAACATTTGTGTGTGTGTGGGTGGGTGGGTGGGGGGTTAAACCCCAGTGTCTGTCTCTTACTCATGACACAACATCTTTTACACAGCCTTTTCTCTTTTTCTTTCTCTTTGACTCTGACTCAGTGCTCCTCTATTGCTATTATTATACCTGCATACCCCCCCCCTTTTTTTTTTCCAAGGGTGTCAAGTGCTCACAAGATGAGACATTCAGCATTCTAGTCTCTGTGTCTCTCCATCTGACACTCTTTTTCCATTTTTCCTCTCTCTTTCTCTCAGCATCTTATCCCAGTTCCAAAGCTTACATCATGTTTCTAAGGTTTGTGAAGGGTGATGACAATGACAGTCATGTTGAGTACAGCCATCATGCAGTCACAGCACTCTGCTCTGCCAAAAAAAGCCACGGGGCTGTGGTACAGAACAGCAGGGAGTGCAGATGTGACAGGAAAGGATGTAGGGGGGGTTGAGATATGTTTTGCTCATGGGACTATTCACTCAGGCCCCTGCATTCCCATGTGTAGTCTTCTCCTTGGTATAAAACATTTTTGAGGACATGTGATGCATAAATAAGTTATGTACATGGTTTGTGATGTTGACATCAAAACTCTCCTAAGAATGGGTTTTAAACCACAAGTGCTGGAACATTATTTCAGGAATAGATGGTGTTAACACACATATATATATATATATATATATATATATATATATATATATATATATATATATATATATATATATGTATATGTATATGAACATGAACACTGAATGCTTCTTTCCTATATAAAAGATTGATTTTTGTGGTATCTGTCTCATCACACAGGTATCGGACCGCTGTGTGGTGGCTTTAGTGCCCAAGCAGACCTCATCATACAACATCCCTTCCTCAGCCAGCATATCGCGCACCTCCATCAGCAGATATGGTGAGTCACTAGACATGATTGCTCTTTATATACCTTTGTTTTGGCTAGCATTGATTGCATTGATTGATGTGGCGCATGTATTGGGTAATTACAGACGGAGTGTCAGGGTTAGCCAGCAGTTAATTCCATGTTGATCTGGTGTTGTTGCTCTTTTTGATAGACACATCAAAGTGTTTTTACATTAGTTGTTTCAGATGAGAACAAAGGGAAATCTTCTCTCCCCAAAGCAATGGTCTGCTCTTTTTTCTCTATAGAGGGTTTCTAGCTGCTTTTTTTTTTTTTTTTTCTCTCCAACTGTGTGAATGCTGCAGTTTGCCTCACAGTTCAGGTCCAAACTCTGTTGGATGGTATGGAAAGAATACAGAGAGGGAGAGAGATGGAAAGGAGGGAGAATGACAGATGAAGCCATTGTTTGGTTTTGAGGCTATAATATTTTTTTATAATGAAGTTACGTTCTCTGCAGGACATTTTGGGCTGCTATTTGCACACATACTTGAGCCCACGCAGGCATGCGCGCAGTACGTGCAGCGCCTTTGCACACATGCACACGGGCACTAACATACTTTAGATGTGCTTGTTGTTTGTGCTGCCGGGTGCCAAAATTTGGTCGCATGCCAGACACGCAGCAGCACCGCGCAACTTGTGATTGCTAATTATTCTCCGTGAATGATACTTCACACAAACAGAAAATGATAAGTGAGCATGGCCAATTATTAGGATCGGGGGCTAGGTGAACGCTGCTTTTAAACTGCCTAACACAGAAAAAGAGCTAACAGCATCCTTATCTCTCTAAGCAATCATGTTTATTTACAAATGTTAACAGTGGGCACCTATGGATACTCAAAAAAGGGCCTTTATCTTCAGTTTATGTGCTTTGAAATAAAGTGGAATGATATTTTCAATGATGACCTTTAGAAGACTGCAGAGTACTGAGTCATCACTTTCTTTTGAGCAAAACACCATAAAGGTTGTTGGGAGAGATGGCAAGATGATGGATGGCTAAAGCAATGTAAAAAAAAAAAGTATAACTACAAAAGGAAATCCACTTTCTCTGTATTATGTATGTTGTTTCATGTCAAGCTTAATTTGACCTCTTTGGAGTTTTTATACCCAGATAATATATTCAGGCATTGGAGTTGGTTGTGCATGGCATAAAGAGTAAAGCCTCTGCTGGCATGATCCTAGCCCTCATCAATCATGGGTTGGCACAGCGGGCACAACTGCACCTCAGCACCTGCTGATGGATTCATACCAATTTCACGTTCAGCACTTAGCATCTTGACTCGATTTACACCGCCAGAACCTCCTACTAGCTTCAAAATCAGCTTGAACACACTCCCCTACTGACTGGCTCTGTCCGGGATCTGTGAATTGCAGCAAAGCAGGAAAAGGCTGCAGGTCGCTGCTTGGTGTTTTAGGGAGTTAGGAAAAGACTGGGGTGCAGGCGGGATGTGGGCAGGAGGGAGTTGTAGAATAGCAAAAGAAAAACAGTGAGTGGATTAAGATGGGATTTGGGATCTCAATCCATCCTGCGCACAAGTGCATATATCATCCCTTATTGTCCCTAGTGCCCATTTCTGAGCTGCAGTTTGGTCTTGAAAGGTATGTGGCTTTATTGGCAGCAAAAGCTTTGTTGTTCAGCTCGGCCTTTGAAGACAGGTGAGAGAAATCCTCGTTGGGATGCTCAGATCCTGAATCTCTAGAGAGCCAGCTGCCATGATGGCAACTAATTAAGGAGAGTAAAAGCAGTGTCATTCTGAGAGAACGAAAAGCAGGGAGAGTTACACAAAAAGCAGAGATGAGGGGGACGTATGGATGAAGGATGGCGGCTGCAGTGCTTAACAAGTTAGGGATCTTTTGATGCATTGATTAGAGTATGACAGGGACATTTGGCATTGGCACAGCGTGGCAGGGAAGAACCAATTACGAGTGCTTTAAGTGGAACTCAACACAACAATGTCTCAGTCACCGAGACGGGGATTACATAAGAGACAGAGAATGAATAAGATGAAAGCAAATAGTCATCAAATAAATCACGACAGACAGAGAGAAGAAAAAGTAAAGTAAATCAGTAGATGAATAAATATTTCATTTTTTTTTAGGTCCTGCACAAATAATTTGGTTTTGTTTACGATGGACAGAGGTCAAAGTCTTGTTTTCATCCATCTTCTGTGTCATTTAGGATTCAAGTCTCAAGATGGCTATTACTAATCAGTGCAGTGCTAGACACCACAACTCCCCCTCCCATTCATTACTTTGTTGTTCTAAGAAATTATCCATTACTGCAATTTCCTTTATAGCATGGCTTAGAGGAGGAGGAGCACAGAGGATTCGGCTGTGTAATGAGTTACAAAGCAGAGATGGAAATGCAAAAGGGGCTCTGTGTGTGTGTGTGTGTGTGTGTGTGTGTGTGTGTGTGTGTGTGTGTGTGTGTGTGTGTGTGTGTGTGTGTGTGTGTGTGTGTGTGTGTGTGTGTGTGTGTGTGTGTGTTTGCGTGTGTTCTATGTACAGTAGTTCTGAGTGTGTGCTAAATTTACATGATGATACTACACCTAAGGGAAGCTTTTTTAATCACAGTCATTTAGGCTTGCTAATAATTCTGTATCACCCACCACCACCACCCCATCCCCCCTTATCTTGGACAGACTCTTCATTCCGCTACACGGGGAGTCCAGACAGCCTCCGATCACGTGCTCCCATGATCACCCCTGATCTAGAAAGTGGTGTGAAGGTTTGGCATCTGGTGAAAAACCATGAACATGGAGATCAGAAGGAAGGAGATCGCGGTAGCAAGATGGTTTCTGAGATTTATCTGACTCGACTGCTAGCTACCAAGGTACGTCAGTATTCTCTCGTACATTTCTGCGACATCTGCAGGAATAAACATGGAAAAGTTTGTAATTTTTACGATATTGCTGCATTCACGTAGTTTGTTCTTTGTTTTGGTTTTTTTTCTCTCATAATTGTTGTTTCTTGTTTCTCATGCATTGTTAATCTCTGTGCTCTCATCTTTCCACTAGGGTACACTGCAAAAATTTGTTGATGATCTGTTTGAGACACTGTTCAGTACAGTCCACCGAGGGAGCACTCTTCCTCTGGCCATCAAATACATGTTTGACTTCCTGGATGAGCAGGCAGACAAACATGGCATTCATGACACAGACGTACGTCACACGTGGAAAAGCAATTGGTAAGGGTTTTCTATTAAGGTCACAAAAGTAAAATTCTCCTCCCAAATCCTGGTAACTCCTTTCCATATTTTACTTATTCTTTTGTTTCTCCCTTCCAGCCTTCCTTTGCGTTTCTGGGTGAATGTGATCAAGAACCCGCAGTTCGTGTTTGACATCCATAAGAGCAGCATCACAGATGCCTGTCTGTCTGTAGTAGCTCAAACCTTCATGGACTCTTGCTCCACTTCAGAGCACCGCCTGGGCAAAGACTCCCCATCAAATAAGCTGCTCTACGCTAAAGATATCCCCAATTACAAGAGCTGGGTAGAAAGGTAGGGACTGTTGCATTCACTTAATACACCACCCTGATTCCCTCCATTACACCTTTTTTTGTATCCTCGTACGACGGCAGTTGGATCTTTGGGAAAACTGATTGATAATGCTCTTTCTTTGTGTATTAATTTCTCAGCCAGATTCTGTAAAAGCTTTGTCAGTGGCTGTTAGCAGGCATCCATTGTTAGTGAAAGCGATATAACGGCTCAAAAATTTGAATATAAAAGAATTTGAACTTCAGTTGAGCTATCACATTGACTCAGCGAGTCTCTGCTGTTGCCCCTTGTCCGTATCCCCAGGTACTACGCCGACATCAACCGGCTCCCAGCCATTAGTGACCAGGACATGAATGCCTATTTGGCAGAACAAGCCAGACTCCACTCCACAGAGTTCAACATGCTCAGTGCTCTCAACGAAATCTATTATTATGTCAGCAAATACAGTGAAGAGGTAAGTGATATTAGTGGACTCAACCCTGACATTCAGATGCGTTGTGTGCGCTGTGTTGTGTTTTGTGTTGTTTGCTTGTTTTTATCACACCTAGTCTGCATAACATCTGAAGAGCATTTGTGTGAGAATAACAGAAAGAATGTAAAGGATGTGGTTGATTGCATATTGTGCAGGAACAAAACCCCAGGCGAGCACAAATAGGCTCAGGTGTATTGAAAGAAAGTGAATCGTATCAGTTGTTGCAGCTAGACAAATGAATAAAGTAATCATGAATTACAGCTACTTATGACTAGTTGGCTAATTCAGTTATCTCTATTCTAGTGAAACACCACGTATATCAACAGCATATTCCTCCATCTGCCCGACTATATCTTATTTTCTCTCTTTTATTATATATTGTTAGATTGCATTAGTTGTATACATTCCAAAAACATAAGTTTTTGGAATCTTGTTAAACTTTTTTGAATGATGTTATGGTTCCTATGAACTACATACTGAGCTCCTTCATTTGCAGATTTTACCTTGAGGGCAGTCCCAGGCACTGATTGCGTAATAAGCTGCCGCCTTAGTAAATCAGCCGCTAATTACAGGCAGATTGCGAGCGTAATTTGAACGAAAGGCGTGTCGCAAATTTGCCCTGCACGTTAATGTCCTTATATTTTGCCCTTGGTGTTTCCAGACTATTCAGAACTGGCAAAGGTTAGAGAGGTCATCTGAGAGTCTTCAGTAGACTTCCCCAAAGCCCAGAGGTCTGGTGAGACCTGGGCTTAACAAGGCAGCGTGCTTGATCTGCGGAGAAGAAAGTGAATGTCTACAAGCTCTCAGCATGTTGCTCTGTCCTTTCGCTGGTGCTGAGTTAGAGTAGGCAATCTGTCATATCGGGCTCTCATGACAGAATCATGGGCAATACACACACTCGCTCAGATCACAGGAAGCATAAAAAAGGAGGGAAGAAGATAGGGAAGAAAGAGAGAGCATTTATAGAGACATTCAGCTTCTAATGTCAGCACCTCCTCTGGGAAGCTTTAGCTTGACCTTTATGTTGGACCACAGTATCTCTCTCTTTTTCTCTTACTCTTACTCCTTCCTGTACATTCCTTCTCTTTTACCCATTATCCAGTCAGCTTCCCCTTTGCTCCCCATGAATCTCATACATTCGCTTTTGCTGCCTCTGCAGTTGCCATTGTCTGATTCACACATCCACAGAGATGCAAACACACTCACTTTGCACACATACATGCACCATCACCCCTGCAGTATCTAGCAGAGTGCAGCACGTAAAAACCTCATCTAGCACCATTAACAGTTGCTCATTCTTACTCAGCCCTTCAAAAAAAAAGGTTGTGTGTCAGGCTAACCAGGCCAGAGCTTCAGTTTGCTTAAATGGATTTGGGAGTTTGCAGTGGGAGCTACACCTGCGTACAGAGATACAGATTAATTATAGATTGCTGTCGGGGCCCAGAGAGGAGCAGGAAATGTTCTGTTACGTAGCTGCCAGCCTTTAAGAGCACTTGCGTAGATGAGTGGATGATGGCAGGTGGGCAGTCAGACGCTGTGTTCTACATCTGGACAGGCAGAAAATAAAGATTTGCTGTGTTATGTAAAAAAAAAAAAGAAGAAAAAACAGTTTTTCTGATATGATTTCCAAGTCAAATTCATAGAATAATAACCCAATCAAAACAAAACTCTTAAAATTTTTGGAGACCTTGTTATGAAAATGACATTCCTGTCACTTCTTATGCCTAAAAGAACAAAAACAAACAAAGCACCCTGTTCTGAGCAGTAATGGATAAATTGAGAGTTAACAAAAGAAACAATACAGTATCTAATAAACTAGCTATTTTCTGGTGTATTTTGAAAAAGAAGCCTCTAACGGAGTTTGCATATAAAGCATGTGGTCAAAGACAATAAATGAGCTGAAATAACACTCGACAGCGATAAATGGTACATTAAAGTTGACACTTTTCCACGCCTTTTCCATTTTTTATTTATTGATTCCTCACCTCAGAACTTTTTAAAATGCATATTGCATAAGATGGGTCAATGAATTATTTTGTTTAAAATATTAATTATTGAGTAAAGCACGGCATTCAAGTGTAGTCAAGCGTAGCAAATAGATTCACAGTGGCACCAGAAACCATGTGTTGAATGGGATGCTGCATCTGCATACAGGGATTCATATCAAAGGTAATGCATATGAAGGGCTCTTGCTATGTATTTGGGCGTCACTCTTACACAGATTTATTATGACAAGGCTGACACCAGATGAGAGAATGAAAAGGAAAGCCTGTCTGAATGCCTTTTGAACCCAACTTGACAAATGCCAAATTTAAAAGATAGGGCTCAGAAGATAAAAAGAGAAAGACTAATGCACAAATATTTCTCAGTGCTGTCAAAGTGCTCAGTGCTGTCAAGGCATCTTTTATGTGATGGCCATATAGAAATCTTGGAAAATTTAAACACTACAGCATAAAGAAATTTAGAAAGCATATTCTTATTTTCTTTTAAAGGTCACCAGATCTAAATGTATAAACACATTTTTTTTTTTACTTGCACAGATCACAGCAGCCCTGGATCAGGATGAACAGGCAAGGAAGCAAAGGCTGGCCTACAAAGTGGAGCAGCTCATCTCTGCCATGTCCTTTGAAAGCTGAGAGTAACTACTACTCAGAGAAAGAGAGCGAGAGAGGACCACAGTCTCCACACGACCTACCAGAAAGGTCTTGCATTGCTTACTCTCATCGTGGGAGCTGAAACCATGAACTGGGACCTCTGTATCTACAGCTGGACTAACATAAAACTGCTTGAGTTTGTAATTCTCCCACCTCCTTCCATGACGGTGCCAACGCAGGGCCCAAAGACTGAAACAGAGGCCTCCCTGCAACTGGATTTGCTAGTGGCATAAGTAAGAGACTATAGCAGAGAATGCAACCACATGGCTTGTATTTATTTTTTTTTTCTTTTCTTTTTCACAAAGGACATTTTCTCTGTTTGACAGGGAATCGTATGCTGTGCGTGTGTGTGTGTGTGTGTGTGTGTGTGTGTGTGTGTGTGTGTGTGTGTGTGTGTGTGTGTGTGTGTGTGTGTGTGTGTGTGTGTGTGTGTGTGGTTGTCACACTGAGGAAGACTCCTACAAGAAATGGAGAAACAGATTTATTCTCTACCAACTCACGGCTAAGTGTGAGATGGAGAGAAAAAGGCGAGAAGTAGAGGAGCAGTTCTCGTGTTGGACAGCTGAGATTGCGTTCAGATTTCTCAGATTTTATTTTTGTACTTTGTACATTTGAATATTATCAGTTGCAGTTCAGAAATATCCACCTAGAATCCCAAAAGTGTTGCTGTATAAAGACACAAAGAGCGTAACACTAATTCAGAGTAGCGCGATAATAAAACGGGCCGTGATTCATGTCTTTCTCTCACTCCTTCCCTCCTTGGACTGAAGCTTCATGCAACATGGACAAAGCCTCTGGCCTTTATTTAATCAGATATGTATAGGAAATCATAAAACATGTGGCCATCACCTAACAGACCTCCACGTGTGATGGTCACAGTTGAGCTGGCATGCTTGCACCTAAACTGAAGATGATGGAGATGAAATCTGTAGTCTATTTAGGAGGTGACCTCAGATAAGCATCACTCTGGTATCAAAGGCTTTTTGCAGCAGACAGGTCATCTGTGTATGTACCATTTGATACTTGCCAATCATTGTATGTGAATGTACAATTTTTTTTTTTTTTTCTGGTTATATGTCTGTTTGTCTGTTCTGAATTTTACTACAAAAATTGGCTCAATTGACGTGAGCTTCATAGATATTTGCAGTAGCTTGTTGTGTGAAGAACTCAATTTTGTTCATCCTGGCCCTGCTCCATCCAACTGCTTCATTTGGCCTAAATCACTTTGCTTCTAAAGAAGAGCGCGTGTCTATAGTGTTTGTCAGTGCTGTAACTAAAGCCTGTAGAGTCAGCTACAGCATCCAGAGCTACAGTGGCAGTAAGAAGAGAGCAGGTAAAAGCAGCTGGTTTCTGTGCTCACATTATGTCCACTATTTTTATTTTTTTTTTTATGTTCTAGGGACCTTGATCAACTTTGTGTAATTTGCATGCATGGTGTCACACATCAGAAGTGTTTTAGGGGTCCATCTTTTACTTTTATCAAGTGCCAATGAGTCACACTTTAGTTGGCCAGTTGAAATGTTAGCTGATGGAAGATCTTACCTAACCACCACATGTCTTCGCACGGATAATAAGAAGTCTGTGTGGGCCTAGTTTGACTAAGTGCCAAAAGATCCTGGTGTTTCAAATAGTTCACAAATGTATCAAAATCGGTTTATGCTTTACAGAGGAAGCAACGCTTGCATATTTGAGTGCAGATTCAGTTATAACAGAAGCTCTTAAAACTGGAATGGTGAGTTTCCAAGCTCACAAAAGGTACGAAACATGAGCAGAAGAAAAAAAAAAAGAGCTGAGAATAAGAAGGAAAAACACACACGGACGTAAAGAAACAAGTATGTTTTGTGTTATGTGATGCATCTCCTGACTTGAACCAAACAGTAACAAGCTAAGAGGCTTATGTAACTTTCCAGACTTTAGCTGGATGACAACAAACTGTAGATTTCATCCTCTGGATAGGTTATTTCATTTTCTTCCAAAATATATATTTGCTTGTTGTTTACATCAAGTACTTGAAAAAGGTTTGTACAGTGTACTGCAATTGCGTGTGTTGAGAGCATGATAAAGGTGGGTGAAAGGTGCTTCTTTTCTCTGTGGCCTTAGATACCCACCTGTTTAGTTTTCCCAAACCTATTAGTTCTTAGGACTGTCCTTTCAGTGCTTCAGAGCCCCTTTTTTTTTCTTTTTTTTTTTTCTTCCTTCTTGGGTATTGTTACCTGGCCCTGGTACTCAGCTGAGAATTGTTTTAGTGAGATGAAGTAAAAGGAAAGGTGAAAAGGCTGTGGCCTGGCTAAGGTAGGCGTTGCCTTGTGCAGCGCTCGGCATCCTGAGCTGTTTGAAGAGAAGTCCTGAGAAATGAGGAGCGATGGAGAGGTAGAAAGAGTGAAAACCCCTTTAGCTCTAGTTTCCTACTCCAGCTTTGAAGCTTCTCTTTGATCTAACTCAGTTGTGTGCACAGTGTGATCAGGAGATGTATTAAAAAAGAAAAAAAAAAAAAACATCAAACTAACAGGCAAGGAGAAATGCGGGATGAGGCGATGACTGAGTGCTATTACTTTGCCCGGCCAGTGGGGGCACAAGTATCAAAGACCAGTTCATCTGTTTATTCATCTGAAAAAGCATCTTCTTACAGAAGTGCATTGCCAACACAAAAGAGAAGATATTAGATACCCTTTCTCACTGACTTTATTTACTTTCTCATATAGTTCTGTAGTTTTTTCATTTATTTGCTGTGATCGTTAGAAATATTCATATCCTCTTAAAGGATATCTAACAGTGATTTGAAACCTTTGTGTGTCATGCCGCCATGTTCAGATTTGACAGTAAAATTTACTTCCTGTTATTTTAGAACACTTCACCTGATCGAGTATCTTTGTCTATATGTACCTTACAGAGACACCCTCTGTGTCATATACCCAAATATTTGGTTGGTGGAAAGAGAAATTATAATAAATAAAAAGAAAAAAAAGCAGGAAAAAAAATTCTGACAGCACTAACGACCATTCATGTCCCAATAGTTTATTTCACATTATTTAGAAATTATGAATTACCATTTGTTTGGTTTTTTTCCTAATTGTGGACCCAGCTCTTTTAACTCTGAATAGTGTTAAAGGTTTGACATGAGTTCTTTAGATTTTCTATGTTTTGTGAATGCAATACACTTCTGTACCTTCTTGCTACTTATTCTTCTACTCAACATCTGTAGGTACACAATTCCGCACACAGTACACACTCAAAGCGTAAATCTTCTTCCTTTTGATTAAGGTGTCTTCCCAATTTCAGCGAATAGAATTGTATCCTCCTCATACCTCACATTGCTTTTATGTAAGTAATGCTTTTTATCATTTTAACGGGACCTAAATGCCTTTTCCTTCTCCAAGGAATAAAATGTATGTTTATTACAGTCCTTCCAACTCTTAGATGAGCTCCCCATATAAATAGTGATCAACAAAATCAGGCACACAGTTTGGTGAAGAATGACTTTGATTTTTTTTTTTTTGTCTTGTGTGAGATTTTTGCATGCATTATAACTTGTGCTTTAGTTCTCCCTGGTATTCCATATCGATCTGCACCATCATCAGTCTAATGGCAATTCTTCCATTTGCAAATGTCTTAAATTACAGCTGAATGCACCTTTTTTTTTTTCTTTTTTGTGAAAGAGATTTTTTTGTTACTAAATAATAGCTTGTTTCCATGCTGTACGCTCATTTCCAAAAACCTTTTTTTAATTCAGTTTGAACTGAGAAGAAAAGAAGTTTGTTTACTCTTTCTGCAGTGCAGAATCCCATTTGACTGCCAGTTGTGTGATATGGCGAGATGCTCATGAACACAACCTCTTTTCAGATGATGTTGATTACTAATTGAAGATGCATTGTGCTCTTTTTTTTTGGCTCCTGGTGAAGTGTGTTGCTGAAGAGATGATGTCAAGGTTTTGACTGGTGCATGCCATTCCTTATACAAAAAAAATTAAATTAAATTAGCATTTTTTTTGTTTGCTTTTTTGCATCAGACAGGAACTGAAATTCAGATCAGTGTGTTGCTCTCAAGTCAGAATATCACCAAGTATAAAATGAGTATCCTTCCATTATAAACACATTGTAAACAAACCCTTTGTAGACACTGGAGTTCTGTAAAATAGTAATTACTGGCAATGATGATGATTATAATAATAATGGCTGTCTGTTCTTGTTTTATAAAAGTGTTGTGAAAATTGTAAGAAACTTAAAATATTTAAAACGGTTGTTCTCTTGTTTTTTATTTGCTTTGATTTTGTTATGATAATATATTATTGTGTACCTATTGTAAATATGAAGCACACCTATTTTGCAAGCCAAGGATTCACTTTGTACTGTTGTTATATATAAATAAACTTTGCTGGTTAAAAATCACGTAGAACCAAAATCAGTTATCATGTTGTTTTCTTTGTTTTAAGCAAATCGAAAGAGACGACTTGCAGCTAGTTCTGAAAGGAGTCCTCGGGTGTTTTGTATCTCTGAAGGCTCCCCGCTCCTCCTTCTCCCTGAGAGCTACACTTCCAACAGAGCTTAAAGTTCTCCAGTGCTGTGCCGGAGGGCCATTTTAGAATCATAAATGCATAATTAAATTTCCAGGGAAATCTTACTTATTTTTCTAACTGTTGCACAGCAAGAATATTGCTGTATGGGTTTGCATACAGCTGTAGGAAGCTTAGATTTTGTTTTCATAAAGTAGACCTACATTATTATTATTATAAACCTTTGTTTACACTGTGGATAAGCAAAGTGTCGGAGGAAGATCAAGGGAGCCGTTTACCCTGCCTGGGTTTGAGTTACCAGGGCACCATCCTGGTGCCAGGCCTGGGGACAGCGCTTGAGAGAGAGTGCCTGTTGAATGGGGCCTGGCTGGGCACAGCTCAACATGGGGACATGGGCCAAGGGCAGCAGCCCTGATGGACCAATCCCCAGCTATTGATGCTGGTGACTGAGACATGGATCATCACCTCTCTGATGGGGAAGGACCCGGAGCTACTGCGTGAGGTTGAGAGATACTGACTAGATATAATCGGGCTCACCTCAATGTATGGCCTAGGCTCTGGAACCAGTCTCATGGAGATGGGCCAGTAGGGTCTGGTGACTCCATTGTCCTACTGGAAGACTCGCGTGGGTGATGACAGTGAGACGTGGAGAGGCATGACTGGCAGGAATGGCCTATCTGATCTGAATCTGAGTGGTGATCTGTTATTGGACTTCTGTGCAAACCAAAGTTTGGCCACAATGAACACCGTGTTCGATCATAAGGATGTCCATAAGTGCACGCTGCACCGGGATACCCTAGGTGGCAGATCAATGACCAATTTTCTAATCTTTTCATCAGATCTGTTCTAGATACTCAGATAAAGAGAGGAGTTGATGGATCAGGTGGTGGCCAAGGATCCTGGACAGACCTGGTGCACCTAAACATATAGTGAGGGTAGGCTGGAATGCCTGGCAGAGGCCCCCGTCTGTGAAATATTCAACTCCCACCTCCAGCAGAACTTTGACAAGATTCCAAGGAAGGCTGAGGGCATTGAGTTTGAATAGGCCATGTTTCACACCTCCGTTGTTGAGACTGCCCCACGGAGCTGCGGCTGCAAGGTGGTTTGGACACCGTAGGTGAAGGTAGCCATCAAGCTAAAGTAAGAGTCCTATTGGGCTTGGTTAGCCTGTGAGACTTCAAAGGCAGCTGATGGGTACCGGCAGGTCAAGTGGAATGCAGCTTGGGCAGTAGCTAAAGCAAAAATACGATTGTGGGAGAAATTTGTTGAGGTCGTGGAAATAGACTTTGGGACTGCCTTGACGCAATTCTGGCAAACTGTCAGGTGACTCAGGATGGGAAAGCGGTGCTCTATTCACATGGTGTATAGTGCAGGTGGGGCACTACTGACTTCAACTGAGGATATAGTTGGGTGCTGAAAAGAATATTTCGAGGACCTCCTTAATACCATTGACACATCTTCTCCAGAGGAAAAAGACTTCTGTAGAGTCTGGGCAGGGGCGGAGCTTCAGGGGGGGCTGGGAGGGTGGCACGCCCCCGGCCCAGGCCTAGAGGGGTCCTGGATGGGAGAGAGGAGAGGAGGATAAGATTTCAGGTAGCCAGGCCCTCTCCAATGTGCACAGTGTTTGGTCAGGGGTACAGCCCACTTTACATCACCCATCATTCATGTTTTAAAGGTTCACGCCCCCAGCCTGGCTCTGATTTGTTCCGCTAGTGAGTCTGGGGATGACTTGCCTATTACTGGGGGTGAGGTCACTGAGGTAGTTAAACAGCTCTTAAGTGGCAGGACCCCTGGGGTGGATGAGATTCACCCCAGGGGTCCTGAAGGCTCTGGATGTTCAGCTGTCTTGGTTGATTCACCTCTGCAATATCACATGGAGATCTGGGGTCGTGCTTCTGGATTGTCAGACTAGGGTGGTGGTTCCCATCTTCAAGAAGGGGGACTGGATTGTATGCACCAACTACAAGGGGATCACACTCCTCAACCTCCCCAGGAAGGTCTATGCAAGGGTACTGAAAAGGAGAGTTCATCTGTTAATCACACCTCAGATTCAGGAGGAACAATGAAGTTTTCATCCTGGTCAAGGAACACTGAACCAGCCTGTTGTGGTGAAGAGAGAGCAGAGCATAAAAGTAAAGTTGACGATTTACAGGTTGATCTACGTCTCTACCCTCATCTATGGTCACAAGCTTTGAGTAGTGACCAAAAGAACAAGACTGTGGATACAAACGGCAGATATTAGATTTCTTCGAAGGGTGGCAGGCTTCTCCCTTAAACACAGGGTGAAGAGTGCAGTCATTCAAAAGGGGCTCAGAGCTGCTACTCCTCCACATTGAAAGTAGACAGTTGAGGGTGTTCAGCATCTGACTAGGAGGCCTCCTGGGTGAGGTGCTCTGGGAGGAGGCCCCAGAGTAGATCCAGGACACACTGGAGAGATTATATCTCTCGGCTGGCCTGGGAACGCCTGGGTGTTCCCCCGGATAAGCTGGAGGAGGTGGCTGGGGAGAGCGTGGTCTGTTTCCAGATAAATGGAAGAAAATAGATGCATGAATGGAAAACTGCAGTGCAGGTTTGGTTTTATATCATGGTCACAATCTTCTGGACTAATCTGGCAGTTTGAACAGTGGGCATATTATGCTGTATATGCTGTTTAGGGATCAATGGAAAAGCATGCCTTGAAAACAGAAGATAGACATAATGCAAATTATTTACGGCTTTGAAAGATGCTCTTGAACTGTTAGTTATCACACAGTGGGTTTTCAGCTGAGAAAACGGTGAGTAACACATTTTTCTGCAGTTTTAATCAACCTATCAAGTTAACATGAATATTCACATTTAGAAATGAGGAGACTGTGTTGTAGGTTTTGCCACAGCTGTCAATCATTTGGTTTGTAGTCTACAGCACCATAGGCTATGTTTTAAACATTCTATGCAATGAGCAATCAATGCTCCACACTCACAGACTCAGACTTTATGGTCTACTCCAGCTATGACTATGAACGTTTAGGACTCCCACAGACATTTTCAATCCTTGATGCAAACGTTCCTTAAGTATGCTCAATGTGCCTAAGGGAAATGAAATTTATTTTATTCTGATGGTACTGGAGGATGCCAGAAAGTATAAAACCCAGTTAGCAAACATGCATGGAAGGAGCAAGCAACGAACCTCAACCTTACAAGAACAGAAAAGTGTTTGTAAATAGATATCTGATATGGTTTTCTGCAAATAAACCCACCATAAGTACTTTGTTATTTTTCACACTGAGCATGGGCACTCCTGGGCCCATGCTCAACAACTCTACCAAGTTTTATAAAGGTCAGCCTGCTATTATTAATGTATGCATTTATTTATTTGTGTAATCCTGCTGACACAAAAGATTATGCAATGAAAACAATAAAGGTGCAAACAATGACGAGCATCAGTGCACTGCATTTTGGTAACTTGATCTTGACCTGAGTTTTACATTTTTAGCTCACACATATTAATACTAAAAAAAAAACGGCTTTTTACTAATAGAGTATTGCTGCTTATCTGTAACAGAAACGTAAACCCAAAATGACTGACTGAGTCCATAAACCCATCAGGAAAGTACCCTGCTCAAAAAAAAAAAAAAAAAAAAAAAAGAATTAAAACAAATGCAGGTTTTTGCTTATTGTTCTGAAACAATAGCTAATGTTAGTTAACATCAGGTTTGTTTCTTTGAAATTGGGATACCTACTAATTTGGAAGTTATCAACCATTCAGAAAACAGACTTAAAGCACAGTTCACGTTTTTGTTCAGCTGAATCTCTCACCGATCACTGACCATTTCTCCCACTGGCATCTGTACATTAAGCTGCTCCTGAAGGTTAAACTGAAGTGTCAGCGAGCACAGAAGGAACCACACCAGCTTTCAATTTCACATGATCCTGGCTTCAACATCCTGTTCAGATGGAAAAGTTCTGAAGCTTGAGTTCGCGCAACACACACCCACACAATAATTCACCACGATGGAACTCAGAGGCACAGGACTCTATGCAGTCCTGTGAAAACATGTATGGTTTTATCAGGCTCTCACATCATTTTGGAGGAATTGTGGTCAAATTTTTAACAGTGTTGCTTCAGTTTATTGAGGCTTGCAGGTATTTATTCATGCACAGCATTTCAAACAGTTTGAGGTCTGGACAGTGATTGAACCACTGCAACCCCTTGATTCATTTCTTGTTCAGCTTTTCTGCTGTAGATTTGTAGGTGTGCTTGGGATCATTGTCCTGTTGCAATCTGGGCAAAACCCAAAAATAATAAAGTCAAGCCAAAGGACATTATCGCCACATTTGTTCAATATAACACCAGGGACAAAGTCTAGAAAGCAAAATAAATAAATATAGACTAAAGGTGTTAACACCAAAGATGTAAATCCTGAAAAGTTTAACAGCAAAAAGGGTGAAACTTCTGGATGCCCCATTTGCCAGTCTAGACCATAGTTTTGATGTTGTGATCCCAACATGTTCAATATTAAACTGGAAGATCTCTTATACTCAATTAGTAAGACAAATAAAAATGTTTTATACTTGGGGACTTTAACATTCATATATCAAAACAGAAAATGTCTGTTCAGGTTCTCAGTCATTCAGGTCATAGTAGTCTCTGTAGCTTGAAAAAAAGCTCAACTGGACTCCTTTTTTGTTTTTCTGATGTGATTATGCACATGAACAATAGTGGGTCACAACCTCCAGGAGACTATGCCCACTGGGGTTTAAATACCTGGGTCTGCCCACCTCATGGTTTGAGAAATGAGGGAGCCTTTTGGATAAGAGGTGAAACATCTTCAAGAAACAAAAAAGAGGTCCAGTCCCCCTTTTTTCAAGCTCCAAAGTATACTGACTGTGCTGTATTTGTTTCAAATATTAAAGACCATTTTCCTATAGTACTATTTCCTATAGTACTACTAATTGACAAGACCCAGATGCTGGACATAATGCTTTAATTGATGAAATAATTAATTCCACATAAAAAAAAAGTGATGTGGAAAATCAGACAGAAATGGCTTCCAGCGGCATTTTAAAATCCTCTGTATTTAAACTGAAAACAAAACTACTACTACTACTAAAATATATTTGATATTCAGATCTTTAGGGTAATCTTAGGATATTTTAGTGATTTAGATTAGTATGATAATGTACATTGGGAATCATATATGCATTTGATCCATATCATCTGATGCTTAGGCCCCTATTTATAAGCTATAGTTAGCTTTCAGGGACTCCTATTTCACATGTAACTATTTTATATATTTTTGTGTTGAATTTGTATTTTAATTGATTTGTGAATAAACTGAAACTAAAACTGAGGTAGGAAATGGTTGATATGCTGTGTTTGGTTTCCTCCAATTGTGGTGCTGTCCATTATGGCCAAACATCTCCACTTTGGTCTTGTCTGTCAAAAGGACATTTATCTAGAAGTCTTGTTGTCAACTTGTGGTCAAACCTAAGCCGTGTTGCCATCTTTTTAGAGAGAAAAGACTTTCTCCTGGCAACCCTTCCAAACAAGCCATACATCTTTTTCTAATTGTGCTTTTATTAACTTCAACATTTAACATGCTAAATGAGGCCTGTAGAGCCTGAGATGTTGCTTTTGGGTTTTTTGCCATTTCTCTGAGCTTTGCACAGACTGACCTTGGGGTGAATTTGCTTGGACAGAGAATCTTTTTCTCTGTAAATTGATGGAATTGTTTGGAAATGACCTCATAACCCTTCCCAGATTGATAGGCAGCAACAATTGCTTGTCTAAAATCATTGCTGATGATGAATCATTGCCTTTTGGGCATTGTGTTAACAATCACCTGAATGTTCCAGACCAGCAAAGCGCAAAAAATTTCACTTCTATAAAGGTGCTTCACACTTGCTGATGATCAGTTCATCAAGTGCATCTGATTAGCAGCATCTGGCTGCTACTTGCCCTCTTAAGTCCTATGGAAGCTGTAAGACTACTTAGTTTTTCACAGGTCTGCATAGAGTCCTGTTTAAATAGTCTTTTCACATGACTGCACCAACAACCATTTCATATTCAAAGTAAATTAGTTCCCCCTTATCTAGATTCTGATGCTTGGTTCGAACTTCAGTAGATCCCTTTGACCTTGTCAGCATGCCTAAATACATTGTGTTTCTGACAAGATTAGCTGATTATATTTGCATTAACAAGCAACTGAACCCATTTACCTAATGAAGTAGCTCCTGAGTGTATTTATAGTGAGTCTGTTCAGTTTGACTTTGTTAAGGAGAAGAGTATCTGGGAAATAAGAAAATTGTCTGTCAGGCACCAAGGACTGTAAACTACCTTAACTGCCATGTGCCACTGTTGTTCTTAGCTGTGATAATCATCATGCAGCTCTCCATTTTATTTCAGACCATATATTTGCCTCCTGTCTCTCCCTTTGCACCTCCTCTTAAATTCCCTCCCCCAAGCTGATTTTAAGTCTGACCACAGGGTTTCTCTGTCGATCTCCCTGCAGCTCATCCTGAAATCCTGTTCCTAATCTGACTCACTTCCTGCTGACTGGTTAACAGGAAAACCAACAGGTACAACAAACTGAATTGCAGTCATTTGTCTTCATACAAGTCTGTTTGGCCAGGCTAAGCTCAGCTTCTCTAAACCACACAAGGACTCCAATTACATTAGGTTAGTAATAAAGGTGTGGGCAGCTGGTCTGAAATAGCCTTGAGGTGAGTCGTTCCACTAAGGATGACTGAGCAGTATCTGTTCACATTTTAGATGCACTTCTCATTTATTAAAGAAAATTACAGAATAACTGAATTGGTACAGTGAGAAACAGAAAGGAGGTTTAGGTGCTCGTGTTAGTCTGAACTGAGTAAAATTATGCAACACTACCAGCTTATTGTGTAATAATGTCACGCTGACATCGTGACTGTTGGCTCCTTTCAACCGCAACACTGAGAAAATAAATTTTGCCACCACCCCACCATTTTGTACCACACGACTACCTAATGGTGTCACACCTGACGTAAATGTAGATGAACAGAATCTATTGCTCTGCATTATGGATGCTCATTCATTCTGTATGACAGTAATGAAAGGTGTACTCTCATACAACTCACTGAGGTGGCATAAACCTGCTTTATGCTGCTTAACAGCTTGGTGCAGTCAATGTATTGAGCAATATGTGTTCTATATCTTGAGTCCTTTGGCCATCTCGTCTGTTTTCTCTCTCTCTCTCTCTCTCTCTATGGAAGGTCTAATCCCTGCTGCTTCTAATCGTGTGCTGCTGAGACCAATTCAAATCCATGCGGGACTTAACGCCCTGTAATGCCTTTACAAGTAGTTGCATAAAGCTGACATCCCATTCGTTCTGGGTAGGATTCTCAGCCTGGATTACAAGGCAAAATCTGAAATAATTAATGTGAGGGTGCCGGGGGTGATTTCAACTCTATTTCTAAGAATTACTGTGTATTAATTTTTAAGTAAAACAATCCCTAATACGTTTTTTTTTTGGATCGCAGTGCTTTTCATTCTGTTAGTTGTTAAATGTTTGCTGAAACTTTGCCTCCATCTGATATCATCTCAAGGAAAAGTGAAGGAAACCACTGCATCAAGGCCACTTTGTAACCATGTTCTTGTTTTTAAACAGAGATGGGCCACCTTTTATTGTATTACTTAAATTTTATTCACTGATTTGCAAAGATTCTATTCACACACCTGTGGCCATTTTTAACAGATAAGGCTGACAAAACTCTGGCAGTGCTCATCCTGTTCCTCCTTGCACAGAGCAGCAGATTCCGATGCTGCTGATCGGTTGAGGACCTTCTACGGCCCTATCCAGCTCTCCTAGAGTAACTGCCTGTCTCATGAAATCTCCTCCATCTCTTGAGACTGTGCTGGGAGACACAAAAAAACCTTTTGGCAATGGCACACACTGATGTACCATCCTGGAGGAGTTGGACTACCTGTGCAACCTCTGTAGGGTCCAGGTATCGCCTCATGCTACCAGTAGTGATCCTGACCCTGGCCAAATGCACAAATAATAAAAAAACAGTCAGAAAAGATGAGGAGGGACAAAATGTCAGTGGTCTCCACCTGTAAAACCATTCCTGTTCTGAGGGCTGTCTCATTGTTGCCCCTCTAGTGCACCTGTTGTTAATGTCATTAACACCAAAACAGCTGAAAGTGATTAACCCGTAACTGATAAGATCAATATCCCAGAGGTTTAACTGACTTGGTGCTGTACTCTGGTTAAAAAGTGTTCCTTTAATTTTTTGAGCAGTGTAGGATCACATCAGCAAGTGTGTCCTGCCACTAATTGCATTACCTCTGGCTAAGATGAATAACCAATCTAGTGCATATTTTAAAAAGCAGGCACATTTCCTTCTTAAAAGACACCATGCTGATTATACCCATTACTTGAGTAAATTTTTGTTATAGTGCTGCAGGTTTTGCAGTTGTTATGGCGGTAATGTTTGAAATCTCATTAAAAGAAAATATAATAGATGATGTTATAATTTCCTGGAATAGAACACCACAGAGAGCATGTATGAAATGAGTAAAATGAGAAATAGTAGGAAGAGAGAAAGACCAGGTTTTGGAAGAAAGGAAAGACACAAACCAAGGCACTGATGGTAAAGAAAGACATAAAGAGAGGCTGATTTTGACACAGAGAAGAAATAAATGTTATTCATGCTGAACACAACACAAAAGAGAGATATGGGTTGCGGTGGTTGAAGTTGGTCTGAAAGAAATTTCAAACTAACACGAATCCAGGTTTCATAAGTACTCAGCACAGGCTCTATTTATAGTGTGGCTTCCCGCTGTTGGAGCTGTCATTCTCACTGTGCTCTGCAGCCCGTCTCACCTGCCCCATGCTAGCCTCTCTCTCATTAGAACGCCACAGCAAAACACACGCCGCCACGTCTGTGGGCGCTCTGCATGATTCACAGGTCACAGACTCATTCGGCAGCACGTGTTATACTATTTACCCGATATGTTATTTTCGTGTGTGTGTATGCAATTGTGAGTGCCTGTAAGGCACACATGAACAACACGGTTCATGTAAGCATGTTCGAATGAAAAGGGTAATAGTACAGATTTTAATTGAGTGTTCCTCTCATGCATAGAAATAGACCAACTTTCCCAGTGACATTTGCTGACAAGAAGTTCTCCAACTTTTCTGAGGACTGTGGCTGTCCCTTTTAGCAAGTAAGGCTGACGATCAGTCTCTGGTTGCGACTTGTCCATGCTCCCTGAGATGGTAATGAGGCTCTCACAGCAGGGCTGCTGACAGCCTCCTGTTGTGTGGCCTCATCTCTTTTAGCAGTGCACAGCAAAAACAAAGAGGTGGGTGGCTGGCGTCAATTTGACCCAGTGGCCCCCAGTCCACCCATACCAACTGTGCCTCCAAAAAGTGCAGGCGTAAGTATTTTTCAGCTATGCAAATACATAGCTACATAGGGACATTAAAATACACAAGTGCACCCAAGAACAGGGATGGGTTATGAATATGAAGTCATGGAACAAACATAATTTTGTGCGTCTGTGCACCATGTGTCCACACACACACACACACACCTACACATACACACAGCGACACTAATTCAACTACCCTGCTGATTTCAGGCACAGGGTGCAGGTGAGAAATGCTTGCCAAATTTCCCTAGCTGGAGCACTCGTTTGCATATGCAGATGTTAATTACCACTGGAGCTTGTATGGGCCAATCGGCAGGCTGCTGGAACAGCTTGTGCATCTCTCTTTCTCTCCCCACAGGTCGCCGTTTCCACGGTTACTCCCCTGGCTGATAATAAAGATAATCACCTCAGATTTCCTTCATGGCTCATTTTCTCCTACTCGCTTTTGAAAGGCCAGAGCGCCGCTGTCTGATTTTCCACGCCGAGCTCTTATCAGTGCACCAGGGCCGAGAACTGGGGTGGGGGCCAAGTCGATGAACCACCTGCCACATACTCACCAGAGGGGACAGATCTGTTCAGTCAGGGTCTCAGATATGGTGGGGTAATGAGTGCGAGATCATCCATCCGGTATGGTGTAATTGTGGTTGGAATAAGAGCTTGGATGAGAGCAATGTCAGATCAGATGAGATCTGGTGAAGGCTGTTATCACACAAAGACTGACAGGACTGATCCTGGCCAGTGCAGTTAGGAAGAAAGTAGGGTTTGAAAGCTTGAAATTAAGAGTTAGTCCATTAAATCAAGAGATAACATCAATCAGATATTTTAGATTGAATAGGTCTTAGACCTCCATGGCAGTTTAAATGGTCAAAGGTGATGAGGTGCATGGGTAATTCTGAGTTTCATGACCCGTATTTGTCTGTATAAAGCAACATGTTTAAATTTTTACACTACACTTAATCTTCTTTCACTGTAATCTGTTGTCATTAAACATGGCCTGTTGTACCACTGTATATCCAGTTGATACCTCTTAAAGCAAGCCATCTGCTAAGGGCCCGTACAAAAGATCCAATTCCCACTCACTCTCTCTCTCCCCCTCTGCCAACCCCCCGTTCTTTCTGTCTCCCTCCTTGTGCTCCCTTGAATCCATTGTCCGGATAGAAACGTGCCTGGGATAGCAAGGCCTTGCTTTCGGCACACTTCTTTGAGAATTATTTAAGGTTTAGGAGTTTCTGTGAAATGAATATTTGATGTGGAGGACCTGAGCGTCTCCCGACGAGCCCAGAGCAACACTTCAGAGAACGACTGGGGTGAGGTGTAAAGCTCCCTGCTTCAAAACACACACGCACGCACGTGCACGCGTGCGCGCACACACACACACACACACACACACACACACACACACACACACACACACACACACACACACACACACGTGCGTGCACACGCAGACATACACCCGCACCACCACCTCATCCACTCATCACCATACCCAGAATATATACCAGACATTTTATGGTGGATTATTGAATGAAAAGGTTTTCATTGTGAAGTCTGGGGGCTATCCAATCTGATCTTGGATGCATGTTGTCCGAGGCATTTTATTTGCAGTTTCCCTTTAACCTTTTTTTTCCCCAAGATTCTTCATAATATAGAACGCTTTTTCTTCTTCTTTTGGCATCCACCATTCAGGCTTTTATATTTTCCCAGGTTTTCTTCTAAGTTTATGTCATATTAACCTATTCATCATATGGCAAGAGTGAAGTCCATATGTTTTGTATGTATTTATCTCTAGTTTTTCCTGTTACCACAAGAGTGCAGAGTTGAGGCATTCAGAAATATTGTTTCTCTTTGTGGCGGACAGTGGTGATTTTAAAAACCTTGTCTTAGAGTGCCATCTCATGGTCTGTGTGTGAGATGACGTCCTTCATTTTCTTTTGAAATCAAGCAAGCTAGAGGTAATCTTAGCAGAAATCAAACCATTAGAAGTATTAATTATTAATTTATTAATATTTATCTTTAAAAAAAAAGGTTGTCCCCCACAGTATCTAAGTCTGAACTTAGATACTGTGGGGGAAAAAAGAGTATTAATAAAATATTCAATATTTTGTTCCAATAAAGTTTTGTTGTAGATCTTAATAGGCCACCTACAGATTACAACATCAATCACCGAACTTTGGCAAAAGTGTTACAACTGGCCTGAATCACCAAGTTTTATATAAGAAGACTTCTTAACTGCTGTCAGTCTGATTCATGACAATGTACTCCAGAGATGGCTCAAACAGATATGTGTAATGAGAGCCATCTGAGCAGCCAGTATACTCTAATTAATTAAACCCACAGACCTTATCTGACCATATGCTCCCAGAACACACACACACACACACACACACACACACACGGATGCCAATAATATGATAGAGATCTGGTGTTGTGCAAACGATTGTGATTCAGGTGAATGCAACAATAAATCTGAACGTTAAAAATTAGTTTAAAAAAAATGTATTTTAACACAAAGACAAGAACTGTAAAATATGATGAAAGTTAGATGGTACTATTCTCGTCTTCCTTGTCTCTGTGTCTCTTCATCTTCGCCTTCAGATTGGTTCTATCCTGGACTAATAAATGATTGCTCTATGTAACTGCACGGACTGGGATCAAAATTAAAAAAATATGTCAAAGTGAAATACAACTTCTGAATTGCTTTTTGAAGTATTAAATACTTTGGTCTCTGCAAGTGCTTATCTCTGCATTAATATGCACATATACTGTAAGCTGAAAGAGAGCATCGGGGGTTTAAATCTCCTGGGATTCTGATTTAGAATCTCTGAGACCCAAAGCACTCCCAACCTCCGCAACCCCCTCAACCTTGAGCATAAATCACTTCAATATGTCTGCCGAGCCACCCAATCAGAGCCAATTAGGGCTAGTTACAGGACTGTAGAGTTTGCCCTTTTCAAAAAAGAGAGAAAGGACAAAGAGGAGACTCAAAAAGAGGTTGTGGAAAGCCAAAAAAAAAAAAAAAAAAGGCAGAGAGAGACAAAGGGAGTATGTGAGGGTATGTGTGAGACAGAGATTGTTATTAACATTTTCTCCTTTAAACTGGGATCTTTTGAAAAGTTAAAGTAAAAAGGAATATGAATATTTCTGTGTTGACTGACTTTCCAAGCTCTGAATATTCATATTCAAGACTGAGAAAGCATTTCTGCTCTAGAAACACTTGCACTCAGTACATGTGTGCTTTAGGCACTGGGTTGGGTCAGCAGGGACCACGGGACTGATTTTTATGAACAATAGGAGGAGACTTCCTCCAGATGGGAGTGCTAAAAAACATCTGCATGAGATCAAGAAGGAGAGAATGAAGGAAAGTTAAAGGTGGGAGGAGAAAGAAAGAGAGGATTTTGGCTCTGCACTCAAAAAAAAAACAAACTTGTTTTGGAAACAAAAAAACGACAGACCTCTTCTGTAAAGATGGCCGTGCGTATCACAGTTAAATGATTATTATCAAGACTGACTCTCAGATAGCTTCTTTATTGTTCCTGAAGGAGATATTAAACAGTGGGAAATATATTTATGCAGAAATACTTTTGGGGTTTTCCATAACATAATGTAACAACACTAGAGGCGGATAACTCAACTGGCAGTGTGTTTTATTTATGGAGACCTATGCATAGATTTTATGATGACGACGATGATGATGATGATAATTTATTGATCCCACAATGGGGAAATTACAGTTAACAGAACACCCATCCAAGAAGACAAACAGAACAAATATGGGGAGATAGGTGAACTAAATGCTAAACCTTGATAGCCACTGTGACTTTCCAAATTTGTTTCTTTTTAGCCCACTAACTTAGACTGTGTGTTTTTAATACTGTCTATGGATCACTGGTGTCAAATTACAGTGCTATGATGACATCATGCCCTGAAATTACTTTATGCAATCATGATAAAAAGAAAGTACTTTACACCCTCTGTCAATTCTAAAGTCTTAACTATGAGGACATAAAAGATAATCTAGTCTTTACCAGGTCTTTAAATTAGGTAAATACAACCTGATGTGAACAACAACATATGGTATATTACACTGTGTCACTATTTATTTAACAAAAACTGAGCCAAAATGCAGAAGCTGTGTGTAAAGAGCTAAATATATCCCATGATTCAACAGCTTTGTAGAACCACTCTCAGCAGCAGTAAGTTGAAGTAATGGTTTTCTATATGACTTTATCAGTATCTCACTTCATTATAGGGGAATTGTGGCCGACTCTTCTTTGCACCATTGCTTCAGTTCAGTGAAGTTTACGGCCAGTTAGCGACCATAACGCAAAGCCTTCTTAAGCTCCTGCCACAACATTTCAATCAGGGTGAGGTCTGGACTCCAAAACAAGCCCAAATCATGACCCCTCCACCGCCATGCTGCTTTGACGTATTTGCGCTGATATGCTGTGTTTGTCAAACATGGCACTGTGTATTACGGCCAAACATCTACACTTTGGTATTGTCTATTCAAAGGACATTGTTTCAGAAGTCTTGTAGTTTGCTCAAATGTATTTTTGCAGAGCTAAGCTATGCTGCAATGCTAGAGAGAAAAGGCTTTCTCCTGGCAGCCATTCCAAACAAGTCATACCTGTTCAGTCTTTTTCTATTTGTACTGTCAGGAAGGTTAAGATGTAGTTATTCTTGTATTGTTTTTTATTTTTATTTTTATTTTTATTTTTTTTCGCTAACCAAGGCACTGTCTGACCTTGGGGTGAATTTGCTGGGACGTCCACTCCTGAGAAGATTGTTAATA
Organism: Archocentrus centrarchus; assembly: GCF_007364275.1. Classification (NCBI taxonomy): domain Eukaryota; kingdom Metazoa; phylum Chordata; class Actinopteri; order Cichliformes; family Cichlidae; genus Archocentrus; species Archocentrus centrarchus. The sequence goes on along the minus strand of NC_044352.1, from coordinate 8,520,721 downwards.
ACTGCGTTCCACTTGTGAATAATCTTTGTCACTGCAAAATGATGGACTTCAAATTGTTTGGAAATTTGAATAAACCTTCCCAGACTGAACAATTGCTTCTCTATGGTTATTGCTGATGTCGTTCCTCCTTCGCGTTAACACACACCTGAATGCTTCAGACCAGCAAGCTGTCAAAAATTCTGTTTTTGTAGAGGTGGTCGTGCTTGCTGATGCTGATGAATCAAACGCATTTACATTATCAGCACCTGGCTGCTACTTCTCCTCTTCCTATGGAAGCGGTGAGAGTGTAGTTAGTTTTTATTACACTGCTTCTGCAGTTTGGTTTACTTTTTCTTGAATGAATAATGACAGTCTAATATACAATATATTGTCACCCTCCTAAAATAATGGCCTAAGTTCTTTTTTTCAGGTTTTTCAGAAAACACACAAAAAAAACTGAACCAAATATTGAAAATATGATGATTTATAATCTTCATTTTTTTACACAGAGCAACTTTGATATATTTTTGTGTTACTGAGAATGTGGAATTTAGTCTGTTATCATCTTGCAGGAATATTCAGTCAGAGGTCTGGCTGACTGTACGTATTCCTGCCTCCACTATGTCTTCCTCCCTGCAGAAAAACTTGGACAGATTTGTCCCGTTTGTCTGTCATGGGCTTGAGGTCATCACTGGGTCTGCCTAGCAAGTTGGATGCTTGACTGTTAGCACACATCTTGTGCAGGGATAATGGCAGGAAACAGAAAAGGAATTTCAGTTTAGGAGTAATGATATCTGGAGACTAAAGTGAGGCTAAAAGGTAACTATACTGGCAGGACACAGAGAGCGCAACTTTTGCTTTTTCCTTAAACTCTATAGATTATATCATCACTGACTTCACAGGAAATCTCTCCAACTGAATCCCTCTGCACGTAGAAGCAGGAAAGCCTCAAAACTTCCAGGAAAGTTTAATAGTTTTATCTTTACTTCAGATCCCATCATTTGTTGTCCAATGATACTTCAGCTGAGCTGTTGAAATGTCATTGTTTCATTTGTTTACACAACTTTTATTTTTATAGCATCGTTCTACACAAAGTGCTTTCCAGAGAAGCCAGTTCCACCTTTATTAGATGGGATCTTTCAAATTTCACATAGTGTAGAAAAGTTACTGAATGAAAGAAAACATGTTTAAAAGTGGGAACAACTGCATAAAAATGCAAAAAGTGACATAAAATAAACAAAATCATTTTTAAGATACATTTTACAGTGGTGATTTTTTTAAAGTACTCAAAAGAATTAACTAAACAAAACAGCATTAACTAAATGAAGGATATTCTAGTTGCTGAGTTAAAATATATATTAATAAAGCCAAAAATGAATGTGAAATGTGATGTTTTACTGCTACCCATAAGAAAAACTAAGTAATCCAATCCAAGTATTCAGAATTCCTCATATGATATTCCACAGTACAGACGACAGAATAACGCAGAAGGATCTGACTGAGGGCAGAGAGACAAGAGGGAAAATAAGGTCACTGCCAAGACAGGGAACAATAACCCAACATGGTCTTGGAGTGTTCCCAAATTCTAGCATTTTTTTGAAAAAAATGACATTTTAATATTAAAAATATTGGCTCGATATTAGCTCCAAATGTTGATTTACTTGCATGTCACATATGTTTCCCTGATGGCTCCAAAGAGCTTATTAGCGCTAAAAAAAAAAAAAAAGTCCTGAGGGTCAGATTTTCTGCTAACATGTGCTGACACTCGTGATGTCCTGGCAGTGCCCCCCTCACTACACAGAGATTCTTTGTGCATTTCAACAAAAATAAGTCAAACGGCAATTTAGCAAGAGCAAAAAAGAGTTTAAGAAAGAAATGAGGAAACCAGAGAAACTCCCACAGAAATATTAAGATTCTTTAGCTGGAGACAGACAGACCCATGTTTTACCTTCACTGGGGATTACTCGCACACTGAAGTTTTTACTTCATCGTGTGCCATCATGTTGTATTTTATTTATTTATTTATTAATGTTTATTTCAGTTTTGTTGGGGTTTTTTTGTGGCAACCATTCACAATAATTTTTGAGTACTGTTATAATGTGAGAAAATGAAGATGCAGCTGGAGCTCAAAGCTGACCGAGGCTATACATTTTCAGTTTTCATTGTGTTTGTTTCAACTCTCTCCAACAGCTAAAGACATGAACATTTCTAAATCCCACTGCAATGGCATTTTTAAAGAGCAATATGCAAAACTGTGTTTTATATGTTTATTCTAACCTATGACCTCACTTTTGTAAGTTTTTGATTCTGTTAAACTAGTTTTACTAATCCCAGAGCATAAAGCAGTTTTGAATCAGCTGAGGGAATCAGCTATCTTCCAATGAGACATTTGGAGACTTACAATTTCATGATATGAAAAATAAGTGCAAAGAATGTGTAAAAAGCAAGAATTCACATAAATTAACAGAAAGTCTTTGCAAGTGCAGTTCTAACATTCTTATTTACTTTAAACTTTTAAAGTGCCTCTTTAGAAAATATCTGCTATGAAAACATAGAAGGTGACCTGCAGGGGTGCCTGGTCCCAGTCACCAGCCTGATCTTGGCTGCATTCATCTTCATATGGTTGCACTGTTTGACAAGCAAGTCTCCTGGCAGTCCTCAAAAAGCCTGCAGTGGAACTCCAGTGATTCCAGATGTGGCTGACACAGATATGTGGAACAACACAACCCTGTGTGAACACGAACGGTGAGGACCCCTCATCACACTCCTACAACAGCCCACATGTAAATGCAGCAGTTTGCCATTTTCTGCTGATCTGCTGTGACTATGAAACAACACGTGTTTTGTCTATGATCTCAGTGTGTGTGTGTGTGTGTGTGTGTGTGTGTGTGTGTGTGTGTTGCAATGTTTGACAAATGCAGGGTATATGTAAGCATGCATGTGTTTGTGTGCCATTCAATAGATGACTCACTAAAACCACAGTCATCTGTCCAGGGACACAAAAATTGCAACCAAGTTTGTGTGTGACATCATGTGCTTTTGCAGACCTCTCAGCTACGTATGTTCGCAACCTGAAGAAGACGAGAGGAGCTCTTTCTGTTTACCATGTGCATCGTCAAAGTGGTGCAGTAGTTAGCAATGTCACCTCAAAGCAAGATGGCTCTAGGTGCTGGCCCCTCCATAGTTAGAGCTTAAACACTTCACACAGAGGAGCCTGCGGGTCCTCACCATGCACTCCAACTTCCTCTTACATTAGAAAGACACGCATGGTTGTTTAATTAGTGATTCTTAATTGGATGTAGGCATGAATGGTTGTCTGTCTCTCTGTTTAGCGCTGTGATGGACTGGTGACCTGCTCAGGATGTACCCCACTCCTCACCCCATGGCAGCTAGTATAGGTTCCGGCCCGTGAATGAATCCTGAATGTGGGATCCTCAGAAATCAAAATTGAAAAATATTGTTCTTCTTCTTCTTTTGCCTTTCTGCAAATCCTTAGACAAATTGAAGCCAAATGTGTTGTGGACAACAAGTTTTCTTCTTCTCTCAAAACTGTGTCTATGTCTTTGTACTGTGCTTTTTTTTTTCCACTTGTTTTTCATCAACAGGTCACTGGAAATGGCTCATATTTCTGCTAGAGCATCACCTGAAACCTTTCTTGAGTCTAACCACAACCACCAAATTGCAGAAATAATCCAAATAGTGCACAAACTGCACAGACTTTTTGTGAAAGAATTCAAGTATTTTCACCAGGAAACAAACCTACGACAAATAAAGTTAGGTCTGCTGCCAAATATCTCCCAATAACATCTCATTATCCCATTCTGGCCTGCTAATCATGCGCGCACACACACACACACACACACACACAGGAACACACTGAAAGAAGAAAAAAGGGAGCGTTGCTTTGGTGGAAAATGGGCAGGAGGCAGTTAGAAAGGGGGTGTGGAAAAAGCAGAGTGAGAGGCCAAAGGAGTCGAGCCATATAAAGAGAAACAGAACACAAGCCAGGCTCTATCTTTCTCATCTATCTTGCTCACTCAGACCTCACAGAAGACCCTTAGCTCTCCCACCCTCACACTCACTTTCAGTGTGAAAACACTTTTTTGCTTTGACATAATCTCACCAACTGAGTCTGACCAAAGAGGATGGCTACATCCATGTGGCGAATGAATGGACTCTGCAGAAAGATGACTGGACTTCTTGTGCTCTGCACTCTATTGCTTAGCAGTGAGTATTGTTATAAGTATTGCTTATAGTATGTTATATTCATATGTTTTTTCTCATCATAAATAGTAATTCTATCAACAGAGAGTTTTATATTGTGTGTCAAACTGAACTTTTTAGCTTTTCATTTAGTTGTGTGTCTAAAAGTCTCTATAACATTATACTCCAGCAGCACAAGTTTGTTTATGTCGTAGTAGCTTACACACTAGTTGGGGATTTACTTTGATGTGTTCCACCATGAGGTTGCACACAGATGCAAACAGGCATGGTTAGGAGTGGAGCAGCTGCAGACACAAAGGGTTTGCTCAGAAGTGCAAGCTGCTGTGCAGAATCATTATCCTTTATATCCTGCAGTGTATCTGAATGGAGCTAATAAAATCCACATCACACAGTCTCAGAATATGTAAATGTATTTTATATTATAGATAGAATAAGTGGTTTTTAGTGTAATGTTTTATGCTGGACTGTATTTAGATAGTTTGATGTGTAAGAGAGAGCTGCATGTGTGCTACATTTGACAAAGTAACCACATATCAGAGAAAAAAATAGTTCTTTCATCCATGCTCCTTACAGTAAAAGTGTGTGTGCCTTTGTGTGTACAAGTGTGCAATTATGTGGATGTATGTGGACTCACTGAGCAGTCCACTCCAAATCAGTCGGAGGCCTGATGCTAATTGCAGGGTGATGTATGGCTTGGATGATGTAGCTTCCTCGTTAGTTGTAAACCAGGTCCAGTTCTACTGTAGTTCAGCCCAGAGTAACGACTTCTGCAGAGCTGAGGCCACAGGGGCGGTAAATGTTTAGAGTGACCTTGGGAACATGAGGAGGAGTTTTCAATTCTGATAAAAAATAACTAAAGGTTAACTTTAAAAGGGAAATGAACATGGGACGGCAGAACATGATTGTAGTACAGTAAAAAGGCATACCACATACCGCCTGCATCAGCAGCCTAACAGATGGTAATTAAATTTACATGGAAATCTAATTACTCTGGGCACGCCCCGTCAACGCAGATTACTTTTTTATATGTATATAGCCCAGCATCACTAGTTACAAAGTCATCTCAAGCAGCCTTATTATTCCAACAGAATACAACTCCCTCTATCGTTTTAATACTTAAAAATCTGATAAATAATGTCAGAAAACTGATCTAATAATCAACTGTTTATTTGTGTTTAAATAATATAGGATATGCACCATAGTACGCTTTAGCCTTAGGTAAGTTCTATAAAGCTATAATGCAAACAATGTGTTTCTCATGCAGCCATTCACACACACACACACACACACACACACACACACACACACACACACACACACACACACACACACACACACACACACACACACACACACACCAGTAGTGGAGCTGCAGTAAAAGGTGCTCACTTGCCTTCATGAGCAACTTGGGGCTCAGTGTTTTGCCCAAGGACACACTGGCATGTGGACAGACCAGGGATCAAACCTGTCATTAGTGGACAACCCACTAAAGCACCTGAGCCACAGCAACCCCAGTTATTAACACTGGTGTTTGGAAACAACTCGTTTAATCTAGTTTTATTGTGTCAAGAATTTGGTTTCATTTAATTAGCTGGTTTTGTTTCCAGCCACTTATCATGATTTCAACTATGATCATCTTGCCTTTTGCTCTATTTACAAATCAGTGTTTATTTTCAATATTTAAGTCTCAAGGAGAATTCATGTTTTAAATGGAAACACAACAGCAGTGATCTTAATTAGCTTTTCAAGAAAGGCACAAACATTGCACCTTTGTCTTACATCCTAGCACACAGCTTCTGAATTCCACCTTAAGAATACCACAGTTGTGTTGTCTCATGTCTGCTGACCCACCCTAAGCTTCTTTTTTTATTTTTACCACATCCAGCAGCAGTCCTCTGATCACACAAAGCTGATACATTGTTGATGCTTGTGTCCAACTGACATTGTGATGTGACTTTGCAGAGGCATGGTCACATATTGTTCAGAAAAACAAAAAATGGAACATTTCTCACCTTACTATATGTCAATATGTGTGTGTGTGTGTGTGTGTGTGTGTGTGTGTGTGTGTGTGTGTGTGTGTGTGGTTATTTTGGCTTTTGCTTTGATAGCATTCACATGGGTCCCAGTGCTAAGTCACAAGAGACAATCTGTCACTTCATTTCTTTTGACAATACGAGCCTCTCTGATTGTAGGAATACCAGAAGTCTGGCCCTTGATGATGTCATAATTCACAGAGAGTTTTAATGTCTCTTTCTCCATCATACTTGTCTTGATCTACATAAAAAAGGCTCTTTTTTCAAGTCTTCTCCGATAAACGCAGAGCCTTGAATCAAATCTTTCATCTCGTCACATTCATTGTGGGATTGTTGTGGATCCAGGGGGTTTGATCAATGCAGTATCAGATTTAGCAGTCACTGTGACAAATTCAAATGAAGTGAGGAAGTTTATACCAAACTTCTTTTAAAAAGACAGAAAAAGACAGAACTGTGACATGAAATTATTTGTTTTTCTCTCTGATATCTGGGAACCACAAATATCAGCAAACACATTTTTTGCAAAGTCTTGGAAAGTCCCACGTCATGCAAAGTCTGTCAAAATGTGGCATTTTGACCTTTTGAATAATCCTGAATATTTTGTAATAATAGTGTATCCAGTGTCTTGGAGCATTAGATGTACAAACTGAAATGTTGGTTCTCACTTTCACGTGTTGGATGTGGGATGAACGGACAGGTGCAAAGACTTTTCATAAAGGCAAAACATTTCCAAAACAGCAAAGCATTGTGGGGTGCTTTCCATCAGCAGTGGTGAGTAGCTACTGAAACTCCAGTGAAGGGCAATCAAGATGCCAGATATCACAACACACCTATACAGAGGGTCTGGTGGCATGTGACAAACCAGCAGCGTATTGCAGAAGATGTTTTCAAAGTGTTTTGGCTTAATGGTAATGCAGTGTTGCTGCAAGAGTGCAGAGGACTATTCATATGTAGTTGAGAGGCTTTTCAAATTACATTTGTAGCTGATATATATCTTTAGGTTAGATTTTTAGGTTAGGAACAGGTTCACGCAAACTAAAGGTTGTTTAGTTTGTGGTAAAATGAAAGAGCAACAGGATAAGCTTGGATGCACCTGATTAGTTACCGATAGGCTGTTCTTAAAAGATAGCCATGCAACCATCCATTAGTATACAGCAGTGAGCTAGCACTAGCCACCCAGCTTGGTTAACAAGATGCATCCATAAAGAATATCAAATTTCATGCTGATTTTGGCCGGAGATTATTGGGCACAACAGCTGACTTCTAACAGTATCTTTTAGCACAACTAATTACTGAGCAATATGAAACAGCACCTGTAAGTCATATATGTCTTAATTATGCATAACATTAAGCATTAAAACAATTTTAAAAGGCAGGTTATATATACATATATATAAAAAAAAAGTCCCTCCATGCAGTTATCATAAGGTGGAAGTTTTTACAGAGATCAAAATAGTTTTGTGTTCCAGGCTTTAAACGTGTTTATTTCTCATGTTGGGATATCAACATCTCATCTCAGGCACTGACTTGTGTTCAGGACGAGGTTCAAGTGGCCATTCAAGGATGTTTTTGGGGGGGAGATTACTCACTTGGTTTATCAGAGCAAACATCCTTTTCACATAACCATCCTGCCTGCAAACAGATTGAGTTTATATTCTCACATCCTGGTGGCTATAATTCAGTATTTATGCAGGCGTGCAAATATGTAGCGCTGAAATGGCCAAGGACTGAAATTTTGGATGATGTCATTCATCACTTTTTTGGAGTATGTTATAAACTGGCTCTCTCTGTGTCAAGATTTCAGGGGAAAACCCAGGCTTTAAATCTGTTCTGGAGAAGGGGGGGGAAAACATCTTGTCTCATTTACTTCAGCCTGTCATCTACAATGACTGTTTCTGTTGCTAAGTCAGAGCTTCAGGCAGAGCTGAACAGACTATAACAATTGCTGCTAGAAAATACCACACTGAAAAAAAAGTTTTCACTCATGGTCGGGATACTCCAGATTTCATTAAAGTGCTTGTGTGCTTTTCCGCGTATGTGTCGAAGTGCAACGCCATCAATGCTTTTGAGTGACATATGAAGGTGGCCTTCACTGATACGAGAGGCATTAACAACAAGGTGTGATTAATTACAAAAGAAGAGCTGTAAAAATACAAGACCAATTCATTCTGAACAAGAACTCGTGAAAGATCAAAAGGTCAAGACTTAAATGCTTTAAAAAGAAAGCACCGAGCACTGATACGCCCCTGCACTCACATTTTTGAAGCTTTGTTTCTCAGACAGCAACTTTGTCCTGCCAGTGTAAACATGAGCAGAATATTGCCACTCTCTGTCTCAAGGCCTGCAGCTATTGACCAGCATTCTTTCAGTCTCAAGTTGTGATGATGAAGTTTGAGTCACGTCATCTGCTGGAGGGTGTGGGTCTTTTATGTAAGCCTTGGCAGATCGTGGTCTTATGTCAGGCTAGGGTGTGTGTCCACTTGGGCCCAATGTCATAGCTGAGGAGCCACGTGAGCTTGCAAAGAAATTAAACCTGGAGCCTGTGTTCTGTAAAACCAGCCAGTTTGCTTCAGTGATTTCTAAATGTGTGAGCCACTTTAGGCTGAATTATCTTCATTTGGAGCCAGCGCTGTTCCAAAAAAAATCATGTTAATAAAAAGAAAACAAAACCACTAACTAAATGATCATCCACGAGAAGGAGCTGGCTTCGATAAATAGATTGTCAAGCAACAATATTTACCTTGTGAAACAATCCTAATGAAAAGCAGAAGCTTTGGTGCCATTCAAATCTTCTTTTTCCAGTCACTGCTGTTCTGCTGAGATTGTTGTTCCTTGTTCTCCTGGCACCCTGCTGCAATTTTACCACTGCTAGGTTTTACCACTATAAAGAAAAAAAAAAACTCTCTTTTACTTTCTCATTTATTTTCCGCACCGGAAATTTGGCAGTAAAAGATGTCAAAAAGGAGAGAAACTCTTAATGTTTCTGCTCAGATAAAAATCAGCTCTATGTTCAACTAACGAACATCCTCAAAATGTGTCCCCCTCAGCCACCATGTATACAATTGTACATCACCTTCTATAGTTGTGTAGTGTACTGTAATATTCACTTTCTGACCTAAAAAGATTATGTAGGCAAAAGAGGAATTTTCTTTCACAAAACAAGAACTTTGAAAAAAAAAATCCACTTATTCTGCCCTACCTTGTTTTTTCATGTTGGTTTCAAACCAAAACCTAAGCAGCAAACTGACCTTACACTGACTTATGTAAAGTTATGAGGATGTCATAACATCAGTAGAAAACAATCACCACATAAAGCACATAATCTATGTTGGATAACCAGGCTGGAATGTCCTTAAAGAGGAATAAACTGTCTTCCCAGGGGAATAAAAGCTCTTAATGAGCATTCATGAGGCTTTTTTGACTGCCAGAGAAATAGCTCTTAGTAATTAATGTTCACATTAATTGTTGCACATTGTTGAAGGCATGCTTTATACATCCTAATTGAAAGCACAAGATTGCACGCCTTTACTGTTCTTAAAGGGCCTCAGTTTGGAACACCTCATTCCTTTGTAATGTATGTGTTTCTGTGAGAGTTTTCCTTTTTGCAGGAGAAACTGCAAAAGTTTAGGAATATGAAAGGTTTTTAAATTATTGCAGTTAGTTCTCTGGCTTCCTCTTCCACTTTGGCTCCCTACTCTCAGGTCTATCAAACCCAGATTGTTTAGGGCTATATGTTTCAGTCTCTGTTTTCAATCTTTCCCCTCAAAGTATCTTGAAACAGCAGCTGGAGTCAGTCCATAGATACAAAAGAGAGCAACTAGCTGCGTCTTAGAACAGCTGGTGTGTCCAGTTTCTAAGAAAATGGATGGACTGTTTTGGAAACATAGGTTTTGAGTTTCACTGCCCTGCTGAAACTATTTTAATGAGTAAATCTGAGATTGAATAAAAACAATAGTGAGTGGCTGCTATCAAGTAGTAATGTTACTTTTTTCTTTTCTTTATTGCTCAAGAGTTTTGTCAGTACTGCATCATACTTAATAGATAGAGAAAAAATAGGCTTGGGTAAAATAAAAGAAATATATACAGTATATCAGTAAGTGAAATCTTCTCATCCCGTCACTATAATGCAGACAACAGTCCCTGGCTGTATTCCAGTTGTGTGTAACAGTCGGCATTGTAATCCCACTCCAAGAGGACATGTCTGCTGATGGCTGTTATCTGTGGTCCCCAGCATGTTTGTCTCTGTAGTTCGAAGAGGTCACCGTGTACAATCTGCTGTGACGTCCACATCCTGTCATAGGATGTGGCTGGCTAACATTCCAAGCCCCCCCCCCCCCCCCCCCCCCCCCCCCCCCCCCCCCCCCCCCCCCAATGTATGTTGTGTTTTGTTTGAAAATATCAGGGGTGTGGACAGGGTGCAAAAAGTCAGCGTTTGTTATCTGTCTGTGCAGAAACAAAAATACTTCTCGTGTTCACTGGCCTGAGTGCTATATTCCTGGGATTAATAGCTTTTGAGATTTTCATTGCAACAAATAGTAATAAGCTGATTTAGTGGGGGTGGGAGGAACCGAAACATTAATTTTATGCTATGAAAAAACACTGTTCACTGGAGGTTAAGATTGTTGCAGGAACCGCTGCTATCATTGGGTTACTACTACTTTGAGGCCAGTTCAAATATCATTTGATTAAAAGAAAGAGCTAAAAAAAAAAACATAATCACAGTTTAAGAATGAGAAAAAGGGTTTAGAGCGCTTTTCAGATCTATATTTACCTTGAGGGCCTATAAGATTGAAAAGGATCACTGATTAAATTCAAAATATAAAGTAGAACTTTTCCTGATAGGAAATGGGAGTAGGAGGAGGAGAGTGAGGGGAGACTTTGAGGTCTACTCTGGACATCTGTTTAGTAAAGGAAGGAGGGTGTGGCTCATTATGACATCCAAGGTGTTGTCTCTACAGTCTGGGTGGAGATCAAATCCAAGTCCCAAGATTTAGGGCTAAGGCGTTTCTCCTTTCGCATGATGTTACTGATTTCACAGCATAGCACATATGTGGAGAGGGAAAGAGCTCCCCAAGGAGGCTTACTGCAGCTGCACCATTCGTCCCCCTCTCCAGGCCTCCTCCCCAGTCTCCCCAGAGAGGAAACAGGCCTCATCCTCAAATACCATAAGTAAAGGACTGCTGTCCTCGGCTCATGCTCTCTGACTGCAACCATTTAATCAGGTGTGACAATATTTTGTTTTTACTGCAATTTCCTGCTTCTTCCCCACCCTTCCTAAAATCAAAAGCTGGAATGGCAACCACAATGGCAGCTAGATTTCAGGAATAAAAAGGCTATGAGAGATTTTGGTTGCATGCTCAGTCATTTCCCACGGGGACACGGGAAATCAAAATATATTTATCCTCATATGTAAGCACACATACAGTGGATATATGCATAAAAGCAGGCTGTTTATTTGGAGAAAGTACAGCATTGGTGAGGGTGATAAGGTCAGACCAATTATGGTGTCTAGCAGAATCCACTCGTGGAGTTGGCTTTTTAAACTTAACACTAGCTTACCGATTTTCACTTGATCAGGGTCAAATGGAAAATTCAAAGAAAGTGCTAAAAATCTGATGCTAAAAAAGTGTGTTGTTATTGTTGCTCTCACCATTTTTTTCTATTGGACTCATCATTTTCTCAGCTGCCTTTAAATGTAGATCAAATGTCCAGACAAGCACAGGATAATATAAAAAACACTTCTCTACATTTATGAGTAGAGAAGTGTCAGTACAAGATGCTGAAGTCAAGATGCATGTATTTCCAGGAGTGGATCTGAAACCACCATTAAACTAGTGTAAAGCTTTCAAAGGCAACGTAGCTACAAATGAGTAAAATCTGTATTCTATCTCACCCTAACATGTTAGCAGATGTTTTTTAGATTGACTGTACTCCCTCCAGAGGACGTTACGCTTTTTACACGGCGTGACAATCTCCACCTTTGTGATTCTGGCGCCGTGTTCTTAAAATGATGTTGTTGCATCTGTTAGTGTATAAGGGGGAGTTGGAGGACTTTTCCCCAGTGAGGAGGAGGGGTGAAAGAAGGTTGTCTGGAAGGAAACAAAACCAAATGTAAAAATGAAAGATCTGGCTTTCATAGCAACTTTGGTCTGTAAATTGATGATAATAATGCATGGCCTTCTCCTTACCCTGTGTGATCCTGTTTTTCCTGCTCAGACTCGAGTCCTCTCTGTATTCTCAATACAGCAAGCTTATCTAAAAGTCGTGATTGATGGTGTTCAATCCAAGTTGCCAATTCAGTAATGACCTTTCACACTGTAATCCATTACTCCAAATAATCCACCACAGTCACTTGAGAAATTCTTGATGATCTCCCAAGGGATTATTATTGCTTTATTTTTGGACCTGACTACAGTGTTTACAGCGTATCTGATTTTAGGAGCTCACCAGATTCCACTGCCATTTAGAGTCAAGTACATGAAGTACAGTTGGGTTAGACTTGAGACCAGTAACTCATTACTTCAGCACCATGTGGGAAATTGTTGTAGTCCTGTAAATCTTTTCAAAGAGAACAAAGCACTCGCCAGGAGCTACATCCACTAAAATTGTCAGCAGATACAGTAGGTGCTATAAGAGACTGTGCCAAATCACATTTGTCATTTGCCAAAGAAGTTTCAACTTTTGCCAGGTTGTTTGTAATATTAAACCACAACTATAGTGTACAGCACATATTCTTTAGCTTGTGATTTAATTCTTTACATCTGGCTGCACAGCTCTTCACCTGGTAGGACAGCCAGGCCAGGAAGTCCACTTGATGTAGCCCAGTGGTGAAGAGCAAGATTTACTCAAACCCAGGGATGATATAATCAACAACATTGGCCTTACACTCTCTGAACCTATCTGAGTCTTGCTGGAGAGAGTCCAAGGTTGTGTTTATGCTGTGTTAAGATTCCCTGTGTTTGTGTTTAGACTGGAGGTCCTAAGGCTTCACGTTGAGGCTTCAGGGCCCTGGTTGGAAATATAGTGAGACTTTTCACTCAGCTGAGTTGGCTGTATCCACAGTAATGAGGTACTACTACCTATAAATGTTTGGCATGTTCCATAAAGTTTCAGTGTGTAAAGATTCCTGGATAGTGAAAAAGCATTAAACTATAATGATAAAGGGTGGGGGTGGGGGGGTGGGGGGACCTTACTGTGTATTACATTTAACACAGACTACTTAGAAAGGTGAAATGCTTCAAAAATCTTCCACTGATACTAATTATTCTAAAAAAATATCTATGGTCACGAGGCAAACTGAGGCAAACTGAGGTAAGTCAATTTGGTGGGCTGGCTATTTTTGACATATTAAACATAGCAGATTAAATCATAATTAGTTGAAGGCTCTGATAGCCCAGATTTGTGCTCCCCTTTACAAATTAAATTGTAGCGCATGACCAGCTTTGGTCAGTGTTCAACCAGTAGATGCCATTGTCAAGATAGAGCACACTGCTGGGGAGACCCACATCCTATGTCGTCCTATCTAGAGCTATAGACACGTCGTGTCGGCCATTTGCCAGCTGGGAAAAATGGTGCAAGACTACCTCTTGTTTTGGATGAAAACGTTCCAAAATCTGCTTGGCACTTACTCAGGCTGTGTTCAAATCAGCCATGTTTATCGGATTACAAACACATGCAAAACATTCAAATCCACTTTCTATAAATGTGTCTGGTGATTAACTAAATAATGATAGTGGTGCACCGAAAACATTTTCCTGTGATTACAGAATAGTTTTGGTTAGATGTTAAATTGTTTACACACTACACTGGGTTTCTTCCATGCGGAGGGGAGTGTATAAAGTTCAGGATGAATTGGATTACACCGCCACCTTACAGTAGGCGAGTGATCCCTGATGTTGCTTCATTTACCCTTAATGGCTGTAGTTACATTTCAGTCATAATATGAATATGATGCTGGACTAACTTTATCCTAAAGTTACTACATATTTGCAGATTTCTCCCTGGAGATGGATGTGTGGTCAGGTAGTCATGACCTTTTGACCTTAGCTGCTCATTTGCATATGATGCAGAGAGCTGGGCTTGAGGTTTAAATTACTAGGATGAGCTGTTCAAACCTACCCACCACCTTTCACCCTCTCTTGTATCCAAATTTCACAAATCTTTAGATAAAAACAGTGAGATTAAACAATCATCTTAAAGAATTAGCAGCAATTATAACTTTGCACTTTTTTACTTTACAGTACGTAGAGTGCATTCACTATAATGTTGGTCATTCACACTGTGAGGGCTCTGCAGACCATGGTAGTTACGTCTTGTGCTTATGAGTGTCGTGCTTTTGCTTGACTGTCTAACCATTATTTAAACGCTTTTCTTAAAGGTGGTATATATAGCTAAAGTTATTAGAATGATCAATAACATAAGCCCAGGTCACTGCTGTTGTTGTTATGTAGAGTAGGTTATTTACTGCAGTTCAGTACCAAATGAAACTGGACAGAGTTCGTCAGTGTCAATATTTGATTTTATGTCAATGCAACTGCCAGATGTGCTGCATTGGCATAACTCTGATCAGGTGTCAGAAATTCTTGGCATTTGATATCTGTGTCTCATGCCACTGCATGAGTTGGACAGAACCTGTACCTATATGTGTGAACTCAAACAACCACAAGTTAACTGCACTGCTTTTGTGGGATTTAGTACACTTTGCAACAACGGTAGCAACACACAGATCATTGACGTAATTATTGTACTTCAAGTATCTGATTGCTGTAATTTCCATCAAAAATTGTAGGCTGCTCATTTAAAATCACACTTACACTCACCTGCAATATCACTATCTCTTTTATACAACACATATGCACAAACTGTAATGCTTCATAATACCAGAACTTGTCAAGAATCATAACAGTTGAACTGCAAGTTTGAAGCAAATGCAAACAAATTGGTTCAAAATAAGGTTTGAAGACTTGTAACTTGAAGCTGTAGCTAACTTTGCCAAAGGACATAACAGTAATTTGCAATCTCTCTCTCTCTCTCTCTCTCTCTGTCTTTCTCCATATCACCTGCTCTCCCTTCCTCACAGGTGTAGTGATTTGTCAAGACACAGCAAGTGATTCACCAGTTACCGCTGCCACAACTGGTAGGAGCCTTCAAAAAAAAAAAATTTATGTTAGTTCTGAGAAAAGCACTGGATTCCTGACTTCAGGGGATTTTAGAGATTTTATTTTAAAGTGCTAATTTAAAGTTGTTTCAAAATATATACAGATACATGAGCCCTGACAAAACCCTATCTTTAAATTGTATTTTTCAGTCCCAATGGGCAACACTACTCCTTCGCATAGTGAAAGTGCACCTTCAGATGTTGGTGATGTACTCACGACCAGGATCATGACCACAAGCACAGAAAAAACTATTAATAGCATCCCAGAAACCAATGCTGGCACTGAAAAGAAAACCTTAGCTGCTGAAGGCCTAGGCAGGTCCAGCAGTGCTGAAACTCCAAAGGTAAATGCCTGCATGCATCATAATTTTTTCAACTCCTCAGCTAGTAAAACCTCTATCATCAATAAATCACACAGTACAGATTAAAATTAAACATGTTGTGCTGTATGAGATTTCAGCCAAATGAATGCAAACAGATGAGTTTGCGAGTATGAATATGTGCTATTATATGGCTTCTTTCGCTTATCCAATCTGGCTTATTGTCTCATGTGAAGTGCGGATCAGCAGGCAGCTTGGAGGACTGTGTGAGTACAATGCTTACTGACAACTATAGGTGGTGTAAAGACACCAACATTTGATTTTTTTGGCATTCAACAGAAGAGACCACAGTGATATAAGATAACCCCAGTCACTTTCTGGTGATACTTCCTTTAACCAAGAGCCTTTATCTGCACCCTTACACCTTGTGCCCAAAGGAAGTGTTTTACTCTGCAGATGAATGTGTTTTAAAGATCTACAGTTGGAAATGTTGGCCTCATGAAAGTGGATCTTTTCTCATACATTCCTCAACAGTTGTAAATCACGAGGCTGCTTTCAAAGCTGGAGACAAATGAACTGGAGAGCTAATGTTTCCACTCATGCACTCAAACAGGCGTGGCTTTTTGTTTTCACAGAGAAAAACTGCCTTTAGTACATTAGAGAACAACAGGAATATCCGATCTTTAGACAAAACTTCAGATTTGGAGGCATCTTAATACATAATACAATATAGTTACCCTTACATTGTTATAGGTCATTACTGTAACATCCAGCCAGGACCATCTGGAGAAGTCATCTGTCCAAATCAACCTGAAACTAAACATGAAATACTTTGCCAAAAGTATCTGCCAGTTAACAAATAGCTGAAAATGCACTTGGGAAAAAAAAACAAAAAAAAAAACAAAAAAAGATTATTCCCTTTAAGGAAATGTAAATGAATGGCATGACATGACACTGATAACAGAACAGCAGGTATCAGTGGATCACATTTTATAGTGCTACAGTTCTCTGCTCTGAAGAAGCGAAAATCTGTAAATCCATCACACATCTTGTTCTCCTTCTTCCATCAGTATGAAATCAATTGGTTATGTTGTTGAAATGTGTTCAAATTAAACCTCCAGCTACGGTCATGTAAGTTCAGACACAGCAGGGAATAAGACAATGCAGGATTTGATCGGTCACAAGCAGCAGATGGAGAACGGAACAGATTCCCTGGGATTGATTTTGCCATTTGAAATCAGCCCTCCTGAGTTTCTTGCTCTTTTTCTCAAAGATGTGAGTGTTACGGAAGAGTCCAGCTGTGGGCCCACTCCCAACTAACTGAAGATTCAAAGTTTTGCTCCCAGTAGTCTTCTGGGAATACTGAAAGCTGTCTGGATCACATTACAGAAGGATAAAAAGTGTTCCCAAGTTACAAAGCCTGAAGTTGTGCAATGATGATATCATTATTCAGGGTTAAAGTGGGGGAAAAGAAGGTGTGGTCAGCTGGTTTACTCAATTGCTTCTTGTCTTTAAGGCACACTAAGGCCTGTGTGAAATGTTCTGAAACACTCATTTGATGGGCGGCCCTGTGCGCTCTGTGCATGAAGAAAACTGTGCACCGAAAATGCAAGAAATTATAAAATGCCAACATTTGAGTTCACGTACAATTCAGACCCTTCTCTTCCTGTGAAAGTCATCTCACTGTACTGCACCACCACATTGTGAGCTAGTGTTTAAATCGCTTGGAGAAAAAAAAGCCCAGAGGCAGTGTAGTTCTCTACGTTTCCCTCTCACACCTTTATTTATTTTTTTGTCCAGCTATGCCAAAAACCTGTTATCTGCCCCAGCTTTAACCTGGATTACTACTTTTATATTCCCATGATTCCTAGCTTAAAATAACACAATTATCAGCACTTAACTTGCACCTCACATCATGGATGACCAAGAAAACAACACCTCTTTGTTTTCTTTTGGATTCATTTGACCAGAAATTTGTGTTTTTGACACAAATTTACATGTAACTTTTTTTAACCACACCTTGTCTTTTCAACTTTTTTTGTAGTTGGATGGTAGTGAAACCAAGTCATCTTCAGATTCTTCTGTATTTGTGGGAATACTTGTCACTGGTCTGCTTGTGGCCATTGGAATCACTACTGGTTACTTCTATTTCCAACGCCGGTCTAACAGCAAGGGAATGAAGCTGGTAAGCATATTGTACAATATACAGTAGTTGTTGCCACTGTGAGTCTTGGGTGAGGCTCATTCTGCACATTGAAAATCAAAACTGCACAAAAAAAAAAAGTGTTTGCCAAGGCTTTAATTAGGGAATGTTGCTGACCAGCAATCAGAGAGAATACACAATTAAGTTTCCTTCATTTTAACCTTTATGGATGTTTAGTCCCATAACCCAACAGCACAGCTTTTAAATAGTATAGCATTACATCTAGTGTGCATGTTTATGTAGTTTACAAGTGGGCACAGAGATGCATTTTGCTTGCTTTAACATGTTACAAAATAAAGGTGATAACAGTTGTATGATGAGCTCCACTTGTGGTCTATTTGCAGACAGATAAGGCCTTTCCAGAAGATCAGGAGAACCAGGGGGGCACTCTTGCTTCTGTGGCCCCTCTCAACCCACCTCCTGAGACCCAGGAGAAACCCAGTGTAAATGGAGAGTCCCCTGAGGCAGCCAAGACTGAGCCTCCTCCTCCCACCAATGGCCACTCCACCACCAAGACAGCAGACACTGAGCTGTGAAATAGTCCAAAAGCAATTGTAGGCCAGGAACTGCCCATCTATACACACAGACACACGTCTTATGCAAACACACCTCCTTTTCCACTCCTGCCCAATCACACAGAGACCACAGAAAAGTGGACTTTAGGGACCATAGCAATCCCTAACGTAAACATTCCTGTTGTTATATGGTCCTCTCACCTGCTCTTTTAGCTATGCGCCTCAACAAACATCAGGAAAACTAGTCTGATGATTACAATAATGGCAGAGATGAATGATGCCAATGATGACGAAGGCTCAGTTCCTGAGTTTTTGACGGCAGTCAGGATGGAGATGAAAAACAGAAGATGGTCAGTTCTGGGTGTGAAGAGAAGTCATGTTAGTATTAATCACTGCTTGCTACTATGATGACTGCAGCCTCTGGAGTCACAGCAATGCGCTGTCCAATTCAGTAGAGCCTCCGCATGTCATTTGGTTTAATGCTCCAGGCATACCTCCAACTGAAAACACAGCTAGAGCACATAAATAACATGGTTCCTTACATTAATATAAGCCATAACAGACAGACAGGAAATAGCTCACCTGGCCTTGAAATCTGTTTACAAGAACACGTTGGACTCTTGTGTGTCTGATTGAGTAGGTGGGTGAATGTGTGTGCGTGTGTGTGTGTGTGCGTGCTATGACATTCTGCATGAGTGTATTAACATGCATCTGTACTGTGCATTGACTGTATATATCCATACATGTATCTAAGCTTTCCTTGTTGATTGTACTGTATGTACATATGTGTGCTTCATGATAAGTGGGTACTTTTGATCAGGCGTTTGAGTGAATGATAAATCTGAATGTGCATGTGACATCAGCCATGAAAAATGTACAATTTTGTAAAATGAGCTGACAAAGTGATGGCTCACCAAGTTGTAGTCAGTCCCCATGGGTGGAGCACAACCAGTACTGACCATGGCATTAATTACAAAGCCAAAAGGCCTCTTTACTGACTGTTTAACTGACAATCTCACAGAGACTTTAGACACAGAGCCTCCTTATGTCAGCTATGTCCTTCCATTTGTCAGTATTATTCTCTGTCCAGTACTGTATATACTTGTGTTTATTCTGTGTATCTATACTTGTAATGCTCATTCTATGGGTCAAGATTTTTATTTCAAAGCTTATGTTGTGTTTAGGTATATACCTTTCCCACCATCATGATATTTTATCTGGGTCACATAACATACATAAATGAATTTAGAAGCAGAGACTTACAGTCATAGCCCCTGAATCAATTTCAGCATCTAATGACCCAAATATGATTTTTTTTTTTTTTTTTCCAGTAAAAATACAGGAAACACCAGTTTTCCTGGACATGCCTGTCTAAACACAAAATGGAACTGTAGTAATTTTCTGATAACAAAAACAAAAAAATACTACTACTACTACTACTACTACTACTAATAATAATAATAATAAATCTGATACACAACCGGGATATCTCACATTAATCTTTCTTTTGATCCATCTTGTATTTTACCATTACCACCAATATTCCAGTGTGACTGTTTAATTTCACTAGCACCCTGTACTTAAAATTGGATTTAGCATGACAAAAAGAATAAATAATATTCTATGAATTTTTCTGTTTTCGGCGTATTTTGTTTTTTTCAAAAAAACAAAAAAAAACATGAGTGTGAGTTTGAAGAGCAGTACAAAACTACAGAAAAACTGTACACAGAAATGCATACAACCACATACATACATCTGTGATCTAACACACGTGGAATTCCCATACAGCGCATAAGGTCCACAGCTGGTTTACATAAGCAGCAGCAGTGACATCACTTCAATCTGTTTTGTCTTTAGCAGCTTGGGTGGGGCAGCAAAAACATCCACCAGCTGTCTTGTTGAATGGCTTAGGACATGTTCATGAGCCAAAAGTCAATCCAAAGCCAACACCATCATCATCATGGTCATGTACATATACTTTATGTATTTATATTGTTGATACAGTATTTAAAATATTGTACTCATGTATTGCATGTTCCCCTCCACCGTATGTGACAGTGAGGCTATTTTTCCCCATGCATTTACACCCTTCTTCCATCACAAGATCAGGCCCCATGTGAATACCTACCCTGCCCCGCCCCTCTTCACAGCCTAAAGGAAAATATGTCCTCAAGGCCATTTAGCAATGCTGTAGGACAACCCTGTTGTCACATTAGGTCACAATATAAAGCCAGCAAGAAGCACATACCATCAACTCAAATATATTGAGCTAAATGTGGTCTACAATCTGAGACTGGCCATCTGCTGGACAGTGCCAAATTAAAAGGTGTAAATCCCAGCGGATGTTTAAAGTGCTGTATATGTGTAGTCAGACATGCATCCCTGTTATTTGAAACCCACTTGATGCTATTTTACAAAGTGTCTACTTTAAAGAAACAGAATCCACCCATGTGAAAATACAGCATTTTTACTGGAACTACCAAGGATGCGGATGCAGTAAAGCAGACTTTGTTCTAGAAAAAAACGTATCTTTTTTATTCCATCTTTTTACTTGTGTTAACACTAAAAAAAAAAATTACATATTTGCGCAGAAAAAACACAGATAATCTGAAAAAATGGGCAAGAAACATCATTACTGCCTGAATTACCAGACACATCATATGGTAAGTGAATCCAAATGCCGTTCCAGCCTTGAATGTTATCGGCCCCTGTGCCGCTGCAGAGTATCGCCTCAAATCTTCGGAGCCACACCTTTTGTTCAATGTCACATAAGTCCCCTAGTGCCAAGCTTGCTCCCTTTGCATCTTTCATCCCATCCAAATCTTGGTCACTCCACCCTCTCCTCCTGCATCTGGCCAAGAGTAGTGTATGTATGTTGGAAACTGGAATTACAAACTAAATTCAACTGGTTGTTAGTACAACTAAAGTCACACCAGCACAGTTACAGCTGCCAAATACGTCATGTTTTCCCTCCGTCTTAAAGCTCAGCCCTTCTAAACTCCTTAATGGTAAGATAATATTGAGTGAAATGAGAGGGTTGGAGGAAAAGGAGATCACTCAGGAGACTTAGTGGGACCCTGAGGTCAGAAGGTGTGACCTGCATACTGAGCATGTCGTGAAAATTAAAGATTGATGAATGTAAAAGTTCATGAAAAGGTCACTGGAGTGCCAGGGTGGTAATAGAAAAATCAACTCTTTCATCATACATAATATATTTTTATAAGATTTTGCCACATTATTACATGGAGCCATCCAAAGTTAGGCAACATAAATCATTTTTCTACAAACCAGGAATAACTGTAAGTTGGAGTCACCGCTCTTCAAGGAGAAAATACAATTAAAATGCAGCTTGCTTCATGTCCGGAACATTATGCTGATACAGTAAAATATTGATATTCTCTTTTATTTTGGATTCATTTATTAAATTCTAAAAGAAAAAGCCTTTACTAAAGAACAAATTATTTATATCAGTGAAGCAGAATGTTGTGCATTTCACTAATAACGGCTTACATCTGCAATAACAGATGTAACGATTGGGGGTTTTAAAAAAACAAACAAAAAAACAAGCAAACTGCAAACACTTCATTGATGCAGTATTATCTTTTTAATTTAATGTCCAATTAATGTCCAATTCAGCAACACTGGCATTCATTTGGAGTCACATTTACACCCGTTCATGAAACGTAGGTGTTGCAGCAAGTGCTTTTAGAAAACCTTCCATCTTCTTATCCTATTCAGGGTGTGTGTGTGTGTGTGTGTGTGTGTGTGTGTGTGTGTGTGTGTGTGTGTGTGCTGTCATAGGGCAAGCTACACCCTGTCGATGGGCAATGGGCAATTTAGAGGGACCAATTAACCTAACCCCATGTCTTTGGACTGTGGGAGGAAACTGGAGTACCCGGAGGAAACCCACGCAGACACAGGGAGAACATGCAAACTCCACAGAAAGGTCTGGGCCAAGGCTGATTCGAACCCAGACCAAATCTAGCTGTGAGGCGCAGTGCTAACTACCACACCACCGTGGTGCTTGGTTAACTTTTTGGTTGGTTAACTTTATTTAAAATGAACATGTCCCCGTGAGATCCAGATGTATGCTGATACTTCTTAAGAAGTGCATTAACTGGGGCAAGCTACTGTACACATACTTGTGTTAACACTTCGTCATTTGGTCCAAGGTTAGCACAGCTTTTTTTTTGCTGAAAACAGCTGCCTGCTGTCAGAGAGACACTGCTGGGATTGGTTTTGTTCTCATCCACTAGTGTGGATTATTATTATTACTATTGAACAAATCCCCTCAGAGCAAAGAGTTTACCAACCAAAACTCCAGCTGACTACTTTTTTGTCTGCATTTGTACCAGAGTATACACATTTCAAATACTTTATGCTGTAATTATACACTCACTGGACACTTAATTAGTTACAACTAGCTAGTGCTGGGTTAGAAGTCCCTTTGCCTTCAGAACTGCCTTTTGTGGAATAGATTCAAAGAGTTGCTGGAAACATTCCTCACAGATTTTGATCCGTACTGACACGACAGCATCACACAGTGGCTGCAGATTTGGCGGCTGCGCGTCCATGATGCGAATCTCCTGCTCCAACACTTCCCAAAGGCCCTCTACTGGATTGAAATCTGGTGACTGTGGAGGCCATCTGAGCGCAGCGAAGTCAAGAATCCAGCTTCAAGCGATTCGAGCTTTGTGACATAGTCATCCTGCTGGAAGCAGGTGGGTATACTGTGGTCATAAAGAGATAGACATGGTCAACAACAGTACTCAGATAGGCTGTGCTGTTTCAGCAATGCTCAGCTGATACTACCCATTGTGTTCCAAAAAATATTCCACCACACCCTTCCACCATCAACACCACCAGCCTGAACTGTTAAAACAAGGCAGGTACTTCGTGTTGTTTACTCCAAATTCTGACCCTACCATCTGACCCAGCAAAAATCAACACTCATCAGACTGGGCAACATTTTTCCCGTCTTCTATTGTCTTCTATTGTCCTGTGTGAATTCTCCCCTCAGTTTCCTGTTCAGGACTAGCACAAGGTTGTCCAAGTGTTGTTTATTCAGAGAGGCTCTTCTGCATACTTTGGTTGCAGCAAGTGGTTATTTGAGTTACTGTTGCCTTCCTATCTGCCAGTTCCAGCAGTTGACCCATTTGCTGCCTTTGTGACATTCTGAAACATCATCAAAAATTTAGCAACTGTTGCCTGACAGTCAAACAGCAATAAATTAAAAAAAAAAAAAATTTTAGAAAATCAATGAATCAAAAGTACCAAATACAGTTAGAAAGGGTGTGAATGGATGTCTAAACGTGACAGGAGGAAGTGACAGAAACGTGCCCCACTTTAACATGTTGGTATGATTTATGTTACTGGCGTCTTAGTAGCGGGGAAAGGGCCACAGCAATGCATGGCAACAGGAGAGAAACCTAAAATTCTTGAGCATAGTTTAAAAAAACATGCATCATGGGAAATGTGCTATGCAGTTTCGAAGCTGGGATCCACATTAAGGGAGGTGTTCTTCTCAAGACAAATATGGGGCTCCCCTGAATAATGTGTGCATATGTGTGTCATAAGGGACCGACCACACTGTCATGTACATTGCTCTCCAATCAGCAAACTCAAAGGCAGTTTTTAATCAGTTCTTCATAAAAGTCAGTAATACTAAAACACCATTTGAATCTCAAACTACGGCTTCTTGTGATGAGTGGGATTAGATTATTCCTTTATGTAAACTCTTTTTAAGTCATCTCTAGGTATTACGATGGATTTGTCTGTGGAATTGTGGTGCATTTTAAAAGTAATGAATTCAAACTGAAAAGGTGAAATTTCACATTTTGTCTCCATAGAAACTTAGACAACATGTAACAACGGAAACATTAATTGATATTCCATCTGTTTCCTGCAAATCTCTCTGTGATGCTGTCCTCTATTACCAACATCTGCTGTAGGAAGCGATCTCGAAAACACTGCCTCTTGTTTCCAGTGATGTAACTATCCAGCAGGCACATCACACCCTTTAGTAAACTGTAGTAAGCCTCAATGCAGCTGATTGTACTAGAATGATCACTTATAAAACCAGTTACGAGTTTACAAAATCACTGCTCCAGACAAATTGCACAGTAACCCTACATTATCAGTCTAATTTATTAGGCTAATAAAAATCCCCCATTTTAGCCTCAAAATACTTCTCAGCTGCCCACTATCAAATTGGTGTATACAGAAGCAACTGGCTTGCATCAGGCACGGTTCCAAACTAGAGGAAAGTGTGCACAGGAAAGTGAAGTGAATGTGAAATTGTTGGGTTAGGATGCCCCCTGCTGTGGCCTTTGGGCCAAACTGCAAACTCAAAGTGAAAAACAGGGAAAGCAGATTATTTTCTCTCGCTCTCTCTCTCTCTGTGAACAACAGGCCTGCTAAACACAGCTACTGTTGCTGCTCACCTTCAGGTCAGCTCATTCTTTAGTCTACAAATAGATGAGCAATTTTTCCAAGCATAATGTTCACAGACGTGTGGCCAAAGGTGAAGGGACAGCAGGATTTGAGCCTAATGTCAGCAGAAATGTTCTTCACTGATGCCTTGGCACTTGAGGTAACTGAGCCGACTGGAGTCTGAGGATAAAATAATGTTAAAGTTAATTACTGTTCATAGATTCCATGAAGGGAAACTGAGCTCCGGATGAGATGGTGGAGTGGCTGGGGAGAGGGAAGCCTGGGCTGCTCTGCTTAGGCTGCTGCCCCCGGATAAGTGGAAGAGAATGGATGGATAGATGGATGGATGGAAACTGAATGTAAAAAGTAACAGTTATACAAAAATGCAACCACAAGGATTTGAACCATATTATATATAAATGCCTCATATTTAATAAGTTCAGAGGCTGGAATAGTAAGTCTATCTTGAATATGTAATTCTCTGCATACAAAATGAAGCAATGAAAAAAATATTAAACACTGTATGCACCAAGTGTACCTGATACGAGTGCTTAGATGTAAATATTTATAAATAAATCAGGAGATAAGGAGGTTGTCATAAATGTTTAGCATGTTTAGCATTCAATAAAAAATACAGGGATTCAAAAATATTTATTGAATCACTTCCTGAATTAACTGCTGAATGTGCCATAATAAGTGACACAGTAGCTGATCCTTTCTTTGGTTCAACCTACACTGGAGGGTTTCACAGCAGTAACAGTGCTTTTCAGATCCACCACATCTATATTTTTGTCTCGGTCTGGACTTTGACTTTGACTAGGCACTCCAAAAGCTTAAGTTTTATTCCTTTTGAGACATTCAGAGGTGAATGTGCTCTTATGCTTGGGCTCAGTGTCGCTGTGCATTACCCAACTTTGCTTGAGTTTCAGCTCACGGACTGATGACCTGTCACCTACCTCAAGGATTTTCAGAGAGAGAACAGAATTCATGTTTCCCTGAGTTATAGACAATCCCCCTGGCCTTGAAGCAGTAAAGCATCCCTACAGCATTACATTGCCACCTCCATGTTTGATGGTAATCATGTTCTGTTTTTTGGAATGTTATGTTTGATTTACACAAGTCAAAATGACACCCCTTTCTACTGAACAGTTTAAATTTCAATCACTCAGGGCATAGAAGATTCTCCAATTTTTGAGGAATTTTGGAAGAGCAGCCACTAATGGGAAAATTCATTTCTGTTTGTAGATAATGTTTCTGTCTGTAGCAGGGACGGCCCGAGGCATAGGCGACATATGCGGCTGCATAGGGCCCCCTGTCCACCAGGGGGCCCCCAAGCTCAACTACATTTGTGATTAAAATTTTTTTTTTTTTTTTTTTTTAAACATGCCAGTGGCCCAGAAGAAAGAAGAAACAATCACAACCCTCCAAATTTGTACAGTTGTAACAACACTAATTTAATGAGTAGGCCACTTGCTGGCTGACTGTATCAGTCTGCATTCACGTAGTTTGGGCAGGCATACGCATCGGCAGCGCTCCAGGTCGTTTACGGTCATTTGTGTATGAGGCTACAAAACAGAAATGTCACAGAAAGGACCTGTCCATCTGGGGCAGAGAGGAGGAAAAAGAGAAGATTAGAGGAAGAAAAAAACAAAGGTATGTTTCCATGAGCAATTACGACACCTTTTGTTGGTAACCAACGCCAAACGGTTGTGTAGTTAGCTATCGCTAGCTGGCTAGGTATGGTATTTATCAAAAAGCAACCTGTCAGCCTGTGTCACCGTCCTCAGTGTGTTTCTAGTTAATAAACGTTTTGCTTGGATCTTATTATCACGATCCTGGGTTTATAACCCAGCATATTATATTCCTTTATATATATATATATATATATATATATATATATATATATATATATATATATATATATATATATATATATATATATATATATATATATATATAATGTCTGTTTGGAGTATAACATGCAGTGTTCATAATGCGCGGTCCGCACAGTTAAGCAGCATTTAAAGTGTGATTCATTATTGAAGAATGTGATTATTGATTTTAAATGCCTTTGTTTAGACAGTTTGGCATTGTCCATTAAACAGTCCTAAAATTTAACTAAAAACTTAATATCTGAGTGTTTTAGACTAGTCAGTTAGTCTATTTTTTCCTTCATTTAGTCGACTAAGAAATTAGTCTCCAGGAACATCCCTAGTGATAATTATGCAATAGAATAACTTATAACTTAAATTATCATTCAAAACTTGTGTTTTGTCAGCTCAGATGTCCATTGCTTTATGTTTATTTTTGTAGAACTGAAACAGTTCAATATAAAGTAGACAAAAAATAAATTTAGAAGAAATAAAGAAGTTGAATACTTTTTCAGAATATCAGTACAGTACTGTGCAGAGCAAAAGCCCATTTCTTCATATTTTGCCAGGAAAATGGGAAATGGAATTTAAGTCGATATTTCATATGATCACCTTCATCAAAAGCTTCAATTCTCTTAGTCAAGCGTTCTTGTAATTTCTTTAACTGTTCTTTAGGAATATGTCTCCAAGCATCTTGAAGGACATTCCGAAGCTCTTCTTTGGATGTTGGTTGCCTTTTGTTCCCTTCTCTGTCAAGATGATCCCACACTGCAGTAATGTTGAAGTCTGGGCTCTGGGGGGACCAATCTGTGACTGATACAGTTGCATTGTGTGTTTTTCTGTCCTAGTATGTTTTTACTGCATTGGTTGTATGCTTGGGATCATTGTTCTGCTGAAAAATGAACCTGTTGCCGATCAGGCTCTTTCTGCATGGTGGATCAAAACCTGAAAGTACTTTCCTGCGTTCATAAAATCATCAGTTTTGATCCCCAACTCTACTGGCTGAAATGCTTCTTGAGACCATTCCTGATGAAGCTTCAGTGAACCGTAGATGGATTAACTTAAGGGGCAAATGCATCTCTCAGGTCCTGTGCAAGGTCTTTGCTGGAGTCTTTACTATTTCATAAGGACATGACTTTCAGGGGCTGTTCATCCGCTGTAGATGTTTATTAGGCCTGCCGCTTCTTCTTTTGTCCTCCATTTGTTCAGTTTTCTCAGTTTTATTAAGGGCACACTGCACATCACTGCTAAGATATGCCAAATTTTCAACTAAGGCCTCATTTAGACTTTTGCGCTGAATCTTTGTAGAGCCTACATACGTAACCTACATAAGTGGCCAACATCAGCCAGCATTTATACTTGTGTGAGGTGCATTTTGTATTAGTTAACTTGTGTGCCCCGGTGTTTTATATGCCGTGCCAGCCAATAGAAACAAATAAAATGCTTGGACTTTTTTCCTTGATCTTTGTTGTGGTCAGTTTTAAAGGTGCACGTCAGGTCACGCCATAGGTTACAGCATAGATTTCCCACTTAAGTATAAATCCCCTGGAACAGGTCTTTGGGAATCACCTTGTTAGTACAAAAATATTATTTTATGTCTGTCAGACTGTTTGGCATTTTTCATAGATTTAACTAAAGAAATTGGGACGAATTATGTTTCTGTGCCTAAAGATACAATTTAAATTTAAAATCTGTTATGTGTAGACTCCAGTTCATCCCTTCAGCATGTGCTTTTGAATAATTCATAGGTCAGTGTTAAATGGCTTTAAAAAAAAAAAAAAGAGGAAGAAAAAGAGAGACCTTCAAAAACAATTGCTGGAAACAATTGCTCAAGACAGCTTCAAGAAATTCTGGATGCAAAATATAAAGAAATGAGAGAAGAGTCAAGACTTGTTGAGACAGTGTTTTTTTAATGACAGCAGATGAACGTAACATTTTGTGGTTACACCGTTTCATGATATTCAATTCACACGTCCACAGTCACAATACAGTCGTGGTCAGAATACAGCTGAGATGACGTTAAGTCCCAGAACACTTGAATATTTTTACTGCACCAATGCAATCTTACTTAGCATCCAATCTGGAAGTTTCAAGAATCGAATCTAACTTAGTAGTCGGTACCGACTTCCGCTCTGCGCCTGTTTGTAAACATGCGTCAAAACCACGTGATCATGTCGACGCATTTCAGAGCCACGTCCAATCAGAAAACGGGGGTGTGTGCGTGTGGGCGTGTTCCAATTCTGTTGCTGTGAAAATGTCGATGGGCTACGGTTTTCATTAGGGCAAGGGACCACTCTGGATTCAGTGTTAACCAAGAGGTTGATGGGAGGTTACAGCATCTGTGAAGGAGCAGTGATGGTGAAAGAACCGGAGATGTTGTGAAAGAGTCGCTGCCGGTAAGCAGCGTAATCACCAGATCTTCAGGAAGAAACTGTTTATTTACATCCACTGGCTGCGCCTGTGAGTCATGTAACATGAAATGTATGGATATACGTTACAGTTTGCTATAAGCTGTTTTAGAGATGTTTAGGAACATGCTTCGCTTGTTTGTTTGTTTTGAGGGGGGGGGGGGGGGGGGGGGTTGTTGTTGTTTTGTTTTTTGTTTTTAACAGTATTATATAATCGTGGCATCGCTGTCCTTTCCTTGTTAAAACTATAATCTTAAAACAGTTGCTATTTCTCGTCCTATTAAAGGCCGATTAAAAATTACGCATGAACGTGATATGATTATTATAGTGCAGTGCGCAGTTTCCAGCGTTGTCTCCCATCGTTACCCGGAAATAAAAAAAAAGCAAGGTGTTTGCTCTGAACCGTTCCCTTATAAAACATGTCTGTGCGCATTTGTGGCTCATTTTGTTCGGTGACGGTGAGAGGGCAGAGTTGGGTGGGAAGGTGTGCTGGATGCTTGCTGCAGGAGGATGTTGCGCACTTCAATTTACCCCAGGAGTGAGTGGTCCATGCATCCATGCGGTACTGCGTAATGATTTATTTTTAAGAAAGCTATTGCTAAACTGTTTGTTTATGACTTTTAGTTCGCCATTAGGGGCGCATAAATAATTTAAATTTAGCTCGAGCTGTCATATGCGTGACTGTTGTGGTTGAATAAGTTTAAAATGAAGTTAGAGAATGAGGTAAAACTATTTTACTGTCAAAAATGTAATTCATGAAAGTATAAACTATAAAGGAGCTACTACTCTTTCAGTCAATTTGTGTGATAGACTGACTTTAATTGCACCTGTCAGAGTGTGTCATGCTAATATAGTACAGTGCATCCCTAGCTGAACATAATTAAACAGCCCCGTTGAAAGTTATATAAAATAACCAATAAAATATGCCCAAACTTAAAATTATATAAGATTTTTTTTTCTTTCATTGTTCATGAGCAAAATTAGATCCTTCAGTTACTGATTTTAAAACTTGATCTGGATTTTTTTCTAAAGGCTTATTATATATATATTTTTTAAAATTGTTGTTTGTTCATCTATATTGTGTGCCTCTGTTGTTCCAGTGCCTTGACTCAGCTCCATCCATCCAGAGGTTTCTGTCATACGCACTTTTTATTCCTGATGTAAACAAACCATCAGAGGGCAATACCCTTATTCAACACAGGATGGCGTATTTATGCAGCTTTCCAGAACAGTTTGTTCTGGAGCAAGAAAGTTATCTAAACAGTGTTCTTGGAATGAGTCAGATATTGGGAAGCATTGATGCAACACTACAGAATGAGGGTGAAACAGCAGCTTATGCATGTAAATTAGGGAAAGTGAATGATTTTTTTTTTCCATTCATTTTTGTGCCTAATAATGTTAGAAACGTTAAATGACTGCAGTCCTTTGACAAGTTGAGTTGCTTCAAATCTTCAAATGCACAGTAGGAGATCATTTCAGGGTTGTGATAGAAATCTTATAGGAATGTATTTGGAATTTAACGTGACAACTCAGTTCAGCTTCTTTGTCTGATATTGCTGTTCATCTTTTCACAGAGCAAAAATTGGCGTTCACTCAACTTCTCTTGAAAGGTGAGAACCAGCACACACAGTAAACACGGTCAGCTGCATCGAATGTAGAACAAATGGCAGAACAGTGCAGTAGCCCACTGTTTCTGTCAAATGGGGTCAAAAAGCCTAATAACTCTTGAAGGCTGTTAAGTCAAGGGTGTGGTCGATAGTTGGCAAATCTACATTTAAACAAATGATTACAATAGTTTGCAGCTGCACAATATCAACACGGCACATTTTACGTGTAACAAGTCATTTTATTACCTTATTTCATCATTGTTGTAAATAAAAATTTGCTCTACCTCATATAATTAGGCCTTCAGTGTGGGCCTGTAGTACTTTTAACAATGCACATTTTATTATAGATGTACTATTTCTGTCCTTTATGCTTCTGCTGTAACACAGTCCATTCCCTTGTAGAATCAATAAAGTATCTATGAATCTATCTATGATTTGTAAAACATAGTGAGACCAGAATCTGCTAAACATTCGAATTAATGTTTTCTTAGGACCACCTCTGAGGGTAAAACTCTGCCAGGCGCTTCATCATAAGTGACCCATGCTTGAACCATTCAGAGTGGCAGCTGAAAACCAGGTAATAATTTTGTTTCAATTAAGTCAGTGTAAAGACTTTTCTTGCATAACATCAAAATATATATGTGGCTGCATTCAGGATTTTTATTCTTTGTTCCCATTGCAGCCATAAAACAATATCAATGGAGCTGACTGGGCACCTTTCCAAGGGAGCAATTAAAGTTTAGGAAGTGGAACAGGCATGGCTGATAGATGACATGGCTAAAATTAACACACTGCCCACTGGATGAGGATAATAAATAGCTGACAGGAAGGACCGATGCTTTAAAGCATGTACCCTTAAAGCCATATCTGTCAGCACAACCGCTGCCACACTAAAATGACCTGTTCCTGTTAGAGGGCTACAGGTTGGAGCCTTTAGGAAATATCTGTAATGTTTGGAAATGAATAAAATGCAACCACCACAGTGACCTGAGGTTATTCAGTATAATATTCAGTATTGTCGGTGACTAAGGTTAGAAATGCCTGCAACTTAAAGTCAAGAAATACTATATCTTTAAGTGTGAGTATTATATCATCTTAACAGAAAGTTTGACACTTGACAGAGTAAAGCTCAACTTGCAACCATATTTCTTAGTCTTTTTTTGTAGTCATCTTGCAAGAGATGCACAGTTAGAGGGAGGACATCTTCATCCTAGAGGAGCAGATAAACCTCAATCCTCTGATCGATACCGTCTGCTTCTACCAGTCTGCACGGAGCAAACATGCTTTGATCCCTCGGATCCCTTACATTTCCTATATAGCTTGAGGGTGAAAGCTGATTCTTTTAGCTGTGCTCTTCTTTCTCAATCCTGTAAGGTGAAGCTGTGGGCTTCGTGTTCTTGGGGCTCCAGTGGGGGGGGGGGATTAGGACATCACGAGCTACAAGTGCTTCAGGGAAGAAAATTTACAGCCACATGAAATGCTGGAAATCTGCACTTGTAACTGGAGAATAATGGAAAATTTAAGGCATAAAAATAGAGAGCATAGTTTGTGCTTCAGAGGCTCGATCAAGCCTTTGAAATCCCCGTAAAACTAAAAGGTTTAGGGGATCAGTGTGACCGGACTGCAGCTCAAAAATATTCTCGAAACATCGTTGACTGCAGCTCAGCACTTGAGTACAAGCTTGCAGTTATAATGTTGGATATAAACGTCTTCCCCCGTGGAATGATTCTTGTGTTTTTTTGTTTTTTTTTAAATTATGAATTATTAATAAAAGCACTAGTTCAGTGTTCACATTGTCACATATCCCTGATATAAATAGGTGTGGCCATGTACAGGCAGACAAAATTTCATTTAGTTTTTGTTAGCTGAGACAAAGCTTTTGTTTCAGTTTAGCATATAAAGGGGACTTTATGCTTCTGTAATGTGAACAGACCTAATGGGCACAGACAAGCTCATAAAAGAGACAGAACCAAGCTTGTTCCTCTGCCTGCACGCTGTTTCCTGTATTATTTACAGTATTGTTTGCACTGATTCTAATATCATTTTCATTAGGCTTAACTTTCTTTCGACCAATTTTGTACATTGACACCGAGAAGTCATTCGTTGCATTTTTATCTTGATTTTAATGGTTGTATCTAACAGTACACTTCAGTCCTTCTGTTGTTTTTATTTCTTGTGACAGACAAGGCGCAAATTTGTCGTATTTTTCTGGAGTTGAAGGGGAATGGCTATTGTAGTACTCATAAGGCAGCAATACTAGATGTAACGTGTCGTGTCTAATGGAATATAAACAGATGGTCTTGAATCATATCAATTTCATAAGGTAAACTGAATGATTTTAATGGTTGTTTTTAACTTGTTCCTCTTATTTTCCTGCAGCGCCAACGTCTCGTTTACGTTAGAAATGAAGAAACATCTGCTCGAGGTATGTGAACAATCAGATAAACTGTAACCCGATTTCTTAAAATAAACTCAATTAACGTTTGACTGAATTGAAACAGACTATTTATAAGCCAGGAAGCACAGTCCTTTTGAGGATATTGCCGCATTCCTGGTTTACATCTAATACAGCACTCATGTATAAATCTCGTGCTTAAAAGCTTAATCACTTACAAAGCTTGCATTCTTTTTACAATGTTCCTCATTAGATGATACTATATTTTGAAAAGAAACAGTTACTAACAGTGTCCTGTGTTTCCTTTAGGGCAGCGCTGAGGTGAAAGAGGAAGTACATGTGGTTGGGCTATTCATGGTCTTCATGTGTCAGAGTGGGGATATGATGGTCAGTCACTTTAGTCTGTGTACATTTTTCCTTTTTTAATCTCGAGGTAGAACGCGGTGACTGTGGAACCGTAAGCATCCTACATCATAAATCACCATGTTAGGCAGAGCCGCTCAGTGTTAACCAGAGCACTGTTTGGTTCAGAGATGAGTTCAATTCTTTGTTAGACAGCTTTAAACGGCCAAAGGACCATCTGAGTGCTTATGCAACAGATACACACTCTGGTGATGTGCCTTTAAAACCAGTGGGTTGTCAGGTGATCGAGGAAGCTCAGTCAGCCCAGCCTCACAGACAGAGGAGCCAGAGTGTGTCTCTAGCTGAGAGCAGAGAGGAGAGTGCCAGAGAGGAGGGCAACGGAGAGGGAGAGACCCAATTATAAGGGACATAGGGGGAAATGGGGACACAGCAACGTCACAGAGTGGGAGAGAGGGAGCCTTGGTGGTAGGGTCCCTTTAACTGTAGTCTGCTCATGCTCACTTGCCTTCTGTGACAGCTAGCAAGTGTGTTTCAGGCTCAGCTTGATCAAGAGGCTGCGTTGTGTAGCCACAACAGTGGTATAAAAGCACAGAGAATTAAGTGCTGCGTCACACTCAGGAAGAGGAATTGCGTGATCATGCGCGCGTGTGCACAGCTGTGCGTGCGTGTGCGTGAACGCGCACGTACATATGCATTTGTGTGGGGGTCTATTCTGTTTTTGTGTATATGTGTTAGTTCGAAGTAGCAACCTT
The DNA here is from genome assembly GCF_007364275.1 of Archocentrus centrarchus. Classification (NCBI taxonomy): domain Eukaryota; kingdom Metazoa; phylum Chordata; class Actinopteri; order Cichliformes; family Cichlidae; genus Archocentrus; species Archocentrus centrarchus. Next base: position 8,486,462 of record NC_044352.1, on the reverse strand, counting down.
AATGGCAGTTCTGCTGTTGCAACAAGATTAAAATAAAGAGTGCGTGTGTTTAAGAGCCAAGCAGAGGGAGATACAGAGAGGGAGGGAGAGCAAGCCAGAGAGTGAGAAAGAGAGAGAGATTTTGGATTAGTTGCTACGTCACTTTTTCATGTCGGGAGAAACAGAAGCTGAGATAACAGAAGCCCAGAGTCATCGTCAGTCGTTTTCCACCTGGAGTGGCCACAGTGGTTTCGGATAACCTCGCCTTTCTCCTCCTCTTCCTCTTCCTCTTCCTCCTTGGTAGTTTTGACGTGGGCTGCCTGTCGCTGAGTGTGTGTGTGTGTGTGTGTGTGTGTGTGAGTGTGTGTGTGTGTGTGTGTGTGTGAGTGTGTGTTTGTGTGTGCGCGCACTGTGTAGTTCCTGTGAGCTGGTACCGGAGTTCCAACATGGATGCTGAAGATGTGACACAGTTTCAATAGGTCTTGTTATGATAGCATGGTAAGGTGTGCGCTGGGCGGGCAGAGGTGCGACAAAAGGGTTAACAAAAGAATATTCTGGAGGGTTCTTAATATCACAGCGAAGCTCGGTCAGGAATGTTTTGCTGATTCGAACAACGCTTCCTTTTTTTTTTTTTTTTTTTGCCAACATCACCTCAAGAAATACGGATGATTGTATTGGCGGAAATAGGTGAACACAGTCATGCGCGGTGTTGTCTGACCTGTTATGAAATGGTATTACATGTTTAATACACCAATATATAGCGTGTACAGATGCAGCACGGTGGACAGCATAGCAAATCAAAATGCGGTTTGCTGTTGAATTCAGCCACAAGAGTGAGATTTTTTTATTTTTTTTAATGTCGGCACACACGTGAAGTGTATATACATACCTATGTATATATATGCATATTCACATTGTTGACTGCAGGCCTACTTTTTTGTGGTTAACTCATGTTGAAGTTGAAGCAAAGAGTGAGCATCCACAGGGAGAGGTATGTGTCTGCGGTGGGAGAGACTGTTGAGGATCCGGTTGTATTTTGCTATCAGATAACAGCATGTGGCTAGTGGCACTTTCATCATGTGATTTGTTTTGTTTTTTTTTAACCCTCAAGCGCCACTGGGATTTGGCAAAACCCTTCCCAGGACACATTTGTTTCTGCGTAGTTAGGAGAGACAGAGGTGATGACGCAGTCATTTCTGGGCTGGACTTCTCGCTAATCGGTACACAGCTCGTATCTCTATCTGTTTATCTGCGCCTCGTTCTCGCTCCTGGAGAAAGGGACAGGAAGAAGGAGCTAAATGTCATGGCTCGGGATCAGAGAGGGAGAGGAACTGATAAAAGAAAGAAAGATGAGAAGAGAGGGAAGTTGTTTACCTTGTTCTCTTGGTGACTCTGCCTTGGCTTCTCTCCAGTTCACATGCAGTGGACTTCCTAAAGCTGCTGCATCACAGGCCATCGTGCCAAAGCTGAACTCTCATTGGATGGGGAGGAGCTCCCCAAGGTCTACGAGCTTCACAGCAGTACTTTATTGGTTTTTAGCAAGCAAGCAGCTGGAGTTCAATCTCTAATTGGTTGGGGAGGGCTCTTCTCTAATACTTAGGTTTTGCTCTTGTAGAAACACTTTTCCATGGATACACGCTTGGCTTATATATTTAAATGGACCGACTTCTTTATTGTTAAAAAGGTGTTTTCTCTGAGGCTTTAGGAACCTGGTAGATGATCAATCGGCTCAATTTCAGCTATTTTCTTTTACAAGGAAAAATTTAGTCTTTTTGTGAAGTGCCCGTCAATCTGATAATGACATTTCTGACTTTCCCTGTCTGTTATTTGCAGAGTGTTTTACAGGTAATATGAATTTTACATCAATTTATAAGTTGTTGGGCTCCACAAGAATTTCTGTATAAGCTACAGAGGTCCATTTAAATACTTGTTTATCTTATAGCAGTTATGTTTATTCTACATTCTCATCCTTGCCTCCAGATATGTTTTCATATTTTTGCCTCTGAGCTGCTTTGCACAGAATCTCTAGGCTGTACCAGTTTTTAATTAGAATTTATGAACTAGAGGTACACCAAAGGAATTCTGTTTTTTTTTTTTCTAGCTATTCAAAACACATTACATATTCACTTCCAGGGACCTTCCTAATTTAGAATGGCATATCAGTTCCTTTCTAGGAAATCAAAGGAAACTGCAGGGCCTGTGAAATAAAATGTTTAATGAGGCTTTGTCGTTTACTATGGACTGAGCTCATCAGCATGTTCTGCATAGCCTCGCTGCCTGGCACTCAGATACCTGTGCGGTTATGCACTGCAGATGGCAACCTCAGCAATTACATAAATCCTCAGACGAGAGAGGTTTTTCTCGTTCTCCTGGCTTGAAGTCCACTATCCACACTATGCTACATTTCTGAAGTGATGCAAGAGCGTGTGCGGCTGCCCAGTGGTCTGCATTGCAGCTCCTGCTCCTAGAGTCAGTGTCGTGCCTGTGCCTCGCTCTCTATTCTAAATCTGCTGACGGTATAAAAAGCTTTTTACTATCATGGCCGTTTTATTTATTTTGCTTTTTGAAAAGATGATTACGAAGAACACGATTCCTAGCATCAGCGCTAAAGCTGGCACAGTTCCAGTCACCTTAAAAGTATTGAGGAGGGTGGCGGTCTGTCGTGCACCTTGTACATCAACACAAGGCAAAAGTACTGTGTTTTTGTTAACTGTGTAAAATAGATTCATGACACATTTATCCAAAGCTGTATTTTAACCTGGCAGGATTTGGTTGATGTTTTGACAAGTACAACTGTAAGCGGTAATGTTGCTTTTCATGTGTGCTTTGCTGCAGTTTACTCCCGGCGTCTTAATGTCAGATAAATAAGGACTGATATTTATCGCCGCTTTTCCTGAGGTGCCTCACAGTTCCACTGTGAATCTGTCGATGACTGCTCTCCGAAGGCCTCCTGTCCCTTTAAATCTTTTATAAGCATTACACAACAGGTCCAGTGGCACACAAGCAACAAACAACCCGAAAAAGAAAGCTGACAGGGTTGAGCCAGCCAGGGGAAGGAACCAGACACCTACAGACAGACAGGCCCTCTGATCGGAGCCGTCACTGTGGCTACCACGCAAACACACTCACATACATAGCCTTACTCGCCCTCACACACAACCAACCACAACAAACAAACAACATGGTTTTGCTTGGTCAGTCTGAAGGCTGATAAGGATTCATAATTGCCGTAGGAATTGCGTCCTTCTGCTTCGTCTTTGTGAAAATCCAGGTAAATCGCATTTGATATTTTGAGGCTCAGTGCCTGGGGTTCCCCAAATTGGTCTTAAATCAGTTTAAAGAATAAGTATTTCTGGGTGTCGTCTTTGTAAATATTAAGAAATTAGGGCAGAGTGTGTTCTCGAGGTTTTAAAGCAAAATAATTCATTTCCAGTGGTCGTTTCCCCTACATTCAGAGAGTAATAACAGAATAAAGAAAACGAGGATTGTTGAAATGAGTGGGCTGTTATGTACTTTTGTTGAGGCACTTGGCAAGAAGTCCGTGAACTGGCCACTACCTGTCCTTGCCCCACCCTCCTAGTGTCTTGTAGCCATGTTTCTGCGTCATGGCTCGTACTGCCAGCGATTGACTGCCACTCCTTGCTTTTCCCGTGTAGTGGCTGGAGAGCAACGTAACAATCATCCTCTTTACTCTACTGAGCAACCGAGAGAAGAGGATTTATCAAGGTCTGTCTGCATAGAGCTGCAGGTGAGCCCGTGTGTTAGAGACATACAGTACAGTGGGAGCATTTTTCTGTTTATCTGTTCTTTTTTGGCCCTTCACACATCCACAAAGCTTGGATCAAGTAGCAGATCAGCCGTGTGGGCGTGTTCGAGAGAAATAGATTGAGACAGAGAGGTGTTCTGGTGCTTTCTCAGTGGTTTTCCATTTCATCTCTCTCTCTCTCTGTCGCTCTCGCTCTGCCATCACCTGCTTCCCTTCTCTCTGATTTCTGAAAAAGTGAATCAAACTTACTTTGTGAGCACAAACCTGAGGCAAGTCATCTCAGAGTTCATCATGCTTAGCCTCCCTTAAGCAGCCTTGGACCAGCATCTTTTTCCATTTAGAAACAAGATGTGAGACAGAGAGGCTTAAAACTTACTGTGCCTTTTACTAATTCACTGGCATGAATTAGCATGAGAAACAGATGAGGCATACACTTAATGTGACGTGCTCTCTGAATACTCTTTTTCAGCGTGATCTTGTAAAGATTACTGAAGTCAGCTTTCCCAGCTTGAAGAAAGAACTAGTGTATTTTGTCTTTTGTGGTTAATGCCACCGATGTTGTCATTTTCTTGTGGGTGTTTGGTTAATGTGTAATTCATTTCTGCAAACAGAGCATTATATTCACAGAGTTAGCAATGGTTCCGTGAACAATGCCTCAGAGGACGACTTCTGTTTCTACATTAAGTAACATTTTAGGTAACAGATTAAAAATATCTGTCAGCTTAGTGTAATTAATTAATTCAGTGTCAATGAAAAGTCATCTCAGAATGAGGACGTAACTTTAGAGGATATGCTGAGTATCCAAGTTTGTACCAGTCTCAAACCTCTTGTTTCCAAAACACATCAAAACTTTATGAAAATTGTAATTCCAATATAAGAATCTTGTTGCAGACTCCTAAATCTAGGCTGTCTCCCAGGCTGCTGCCGTATCAGTAAGTGCTTCACATCTGGGGTATCTGTCATACACTTTGTGTTAATTACAGTACATCCAGATATCAGGCTACGTGTTTATCTGATGCATCAGTACTGTTTCCTTTTGTTCTTTCATCTTTTCCTTTCAGTTCAAGTGAAATATTCTTCCTTTTGTTCTTTCATCTTTTCCTTTCAGTTCAAGTGAAATATTCTTCTCATCCACTTTAACAAAGTTCTGCACGGTGCTTACATCACACTCATTATATTGTGAAAAAATCTGGTTGTAAAGTTCTGTTTATATATTTTTTTTTCCATTTTCAGCTAAAAAAAAAAAAAAAAAAAGAATTTTCTAGCCTGTTCTAGATTCTGCGGTTTTACCCCACAGAAGGCTGCCTTTTCTCAGAGGTTCCCCCTTTGGAAGCTGGTTTCAGATGGTGGCTTAGAGTATTGTCATCTATCTAGCACCATTTGAAATCAGTGTTCTTAGGGTGGGAAGTACGTTTCATTGACCAGCATCAGGGAGCTGTGAGGCATCGAAAGACGTGCTCAGTGATAAAGCTACAATATGGAAATGTCACCACTGAACGGTGGAGCGCCACTCGCAGGACTACAAACTTCTAGTCTCCAATGGTGTTATGACAGCTCATGCTTTTTGTCCTCTTTCCAAGGTTGACCGATTTCTTTTGGTGTTCAGAGTCTGCTTCTGTTTCTAGCACCATTTGAAATCGGTTACAGTGAAGGACAGATCTCATCTTACCTTGAGGAGGATTTTGCAGCTAATTGGCCTTTCTTTTATTGGCTGCAGCTTAATCTTTAGACAATGGGCTTTAAAATCATAAAAACCATCTTTGGGGATATACAACTCAAAAGTTTGGGGTCACCCAGAAGATTCCAGATTTTTTAATGAAGTCTTTAACATCACTTAACTGCTTATCAAGTTCAGAGACATTCAAGAAGCAAAAGGAAGCGTACAACCTCAATAGGAAATGGCATTTGTTTCTTAGTGACTTTACTAAGATTTTAATTTTTTTTGGCCACTTTGAGACAATCACCTTCACCAAGGCTGATCATTGCTTTTTTTTTTTTTTTTTTAACCATCAGGATCTGACAGGATCTCAGAAGTGGACCTTCAGTTGGTCCATCTACTGTTCACTGACGCCTCATCAGAAATGGTCTCACTGGAAGGGCGGCTATCACGACATTAAGATGCACAAGAACTGGTGGCAACAGGTCTTAATGGATCAATTAATCCAAACTTGAAAATTTTGGCTTGTGTTATGTATGGAAGAACAACAGTGAGTCTGCAGCTATCTGTAAAACATGGTAGAGGCTCTATCATGGTTTTGGCAGTGAGTGGTGTGAAAAGTGATGGAAATGTGAACTTAGAAAAGTACACATTTTGATCCACCATGAGAATAGTAGACTTTGCTTTTGCTTTATATACTGTTATCTCCATGTATGCCTGCATATTTCAATTAAACTGTCTAAGAACTTTTAAACAGTACTAAAGATATTCTATTGTTTATGAATTGATAAAAACTTTACATATACGCACATTATCAGGACAACGTTAACACACCGACATGTCTTCACTGTTTTATTTCATTGATTTTAGAACTTGTTTTAATTGACATAAAAAAATGGTTTATTTTAACAAAGCAAGGCAAGTGCAAAAATCACCATAGAACACACTGTATACATCTCTGCATAGTCAAACTATCTGATCTAATACTCAAAATATTCATCATGTCCTAGACATTTAAGTGGTCATACATTTAAAAAAAACAAAAAAAAAAAAAAAACTGATGCAGCAAAAGCCTGATATCAACAATGTTTTAAACAACATTAAATCTGATTTTTTTTTTTTCCGTTCAATGAAACCTTTTAATGCAACCATAAATACTAAGGTGCTAACATTGTCATTGTAACAAATTATATAGGCTCAACACTAAGAAGGCAGAATTAAGCCTCCTTAAACTGAACCCAATAATTAGATTAACATTTCTGAAATTTACAGACTGCCATACAATTAGCACACATCTAAAACACTTTGTTTTTCATTAAGGTATGAAATATACCTTATCATTTAGGCACACTTTAAGGAATGCATATATACACCTTATGTATTGACTACATAAAACTGTTCCAAAAAAAAAGTTTTGATTCAAGTCAACTGTTGGTTAAGCTTAATTTAATCCAAATGACAGACATCTTGTGCTGACTTTGCTTACTTTAGGCCATTGCTCTGCTTGACCATTGTAGCTCAGCTAGGTAAATTTATTACAGTGCACAAGTTTAAAGTCAACACAGACAGAGCTCCTCTGGCGAATCTAAATCCATTCCTTCATAATTATTACAATAGAAAAAAAAAAAAAAAAAGCCATTCAAAGCATTCCAGGTGGATCAGTGACAATCCACTGATGTTTCTGGGTCTTACGAAGCCAAACGTGCACATTCAAACATGGATCCTTTGGCATTCTTCTTAGGAGGCTGTTTTTATAGTCAGTAGTTGTGGAGTAGTAGTACTGCAACGTTTACTGGGAGGCGTGAAAGAAAAACAGCAGCAAAGAAAGTAAAAATAATTAGAAACTTTATGGAAAAGTCTAAAAACTCCTGCAAACATGTAGACAATTAAAAAAATAAAAGTGAGTACTGAAGCAGTTGTTCCACAACTCAGGGAGCAGCTGAAGAAGTAGAAAATCATCATTTAAATACAGTACAGGTCAAAAAAAACATTTGACTACTCAACACTGCACAGTGACATTTGACTACCAAACATTTGGTACTGGACATAATGGACATGAATGAAATTATATGGCAATGCCTGTCTATATTATTCCATTAATCCTACTCATCATATTATTCTCATTTGAAATACATTTGTGTTCTTGAGGATCCAGCTTCTTACCGAGAGTGCTACATCCTCTCCTTCTTTTGTAGCCTCTTTGTCAGTATTGCCTCGCCGAGCGCTGTAATCCAGTAATGACTGATCAACAACATTGCTTATGTATAACAAAGCAAACAAGAATCTACATGGATTTAAGGAAGTCCACAGAAACCACCACATGACTACATACCACTCATCCACAAGGAACACCCCACACAAGCAGCACCCCTGCCAGCAGCTACCCTCTCATTTCTTACAGCCAAAATAGCCAAATTTGTGTCACGATATGCAAAATATTACCTGTTCGTTCCTGTCAGCAGAAATGAACAGGCCAATACAACTTCAGAGCATATCCAAGCAAAGCTAAAAATAAGTAGTAAATTCATATTAAATGTTCCATAATTTGATTTTTTCCCCCCCATTAGGACTAAAAGATTACCACATACTTTGTAAAGAAAGTCAAACTATGTGGTTTCTTCATTTTTTCATTATAGAGAAGAAGAATGTTCAGATTTTGGAAGAAGAAATGTGTGACTATAAAACCACCAAGTGCTCCACTGTCCCTTTTTTTATGTCACTGAGCCATTATGGATCCTAAAAACAAATTCAACCCTATACAGCCCAACAGCTAATATATATATTGTAGTATAAGGTCATAAGGCTGAGCAACTAAGTATTACATGTTTCCCCTCTAATTTCCCAACATGCTTAAGTTTCCGTTTTGTCTTATTTCAGCACACAGAAGCTGCTGTGTTCTGATGTTACCACTGGTTGAGTTACTCCTCCACTATACTTCACAATATGCATGTGTCTGTGCTGTGGTACATAAGCTAATGCAAATGAAACTAAATTTCTGCCATGCCATTACTGACAGCATCACATACACTTGTTCCAAGCCTGGGAAAGGGAGACAACACAAACAAGCATCAACATGTACAAAATTAAGTTATCTAATATTCAACCACTACTCGCCTAATCACCATTTTTAAACAATACCGCATGCTTTACCATCTTGCTTAATTGGACAGACCTCTTTATTCAAATGTGATCATCAAAATGTGATCAAAACCAGCATAAGAAATTTGAGGCAAATCTGAGACCTACAGCTCTGTGCAGGAGACTTTTGAGTACTTATGAGAACACTGACACTGGTAGAGGAAGACATTAGCCAAGACGCCTTACAAAAGCACAACGTTTCAACATGCAACACTAAATCTGTAGAAAGCTTTGACAGAAAGAAAATGCTGATAAGGTACAAAAACTGATATGCAAAGTTGGAAAAGCTGTGACAGAGATGAAGCGGTATTAATGGCTGGCCTGAGAGGCAAACACAACACAAGGAAGCCATTACAAGGACAAAGCCATTTCAGGGGTTAGTAGGCAAAATTTATTAAAACACCATTTTACCCTTTTTTCTTGTTGTATCGTCGCATTCCAAAGTATATTAACCCCAAAGTGCCGAGAACTGCGACCACTTTGATGAGGAGGGGAAAAAAAAAAAAAAAATGAATAATTGTAGATGATGTAAAAAGCTGAGTGACCGTAAGACCAACAAATGTAGAGCTATGAATTCTTGAAACCATCCTGACAGGTTAGACTGGGAATGGCAAAAGAATTTTCATGAAATGAGAATGGGAGAATGTTACTCTGAAGATGCCGCTTAAAAACAGTGACTATATTTAAAAGCCATTAAAAAATAAATAAAGATGGATTCCTTAAAAATAAAATCTTAAAAAAAAAAAAAAAAAAAAAAAAAAAAGAAAAATATAAAACTTAAAATTGCATTCTTCAATAATAAACCTAAATAAAAAAATAAAATAAAAAAAAAAAAGTTTGCACCGAACACACAAACAAATAATGCAGTTGCACGTAGTTCCACTCGGGGAAGTAATAAGGCACTATAGTGCGACACGGTTACGGTTAATATTTTAGAAAACATTAGTGCAGACCCACAGGGGCCATCATCCATCTTTACTTTCAAACTTTTGTAGCTTGTTTACAACTTGTCATCACCGAGAGGTTTGCTGCAGCCCACCTCTCTCACATCCTAGACAGTTAACCAGCATTGTATATTGATCAAAATATGAATAACTAGTTTAACCAACTAGTATTTCTGGTTTGGCCAACAAGGGCAACAATGTTTAATTATCAAGCCGACTATCTGTGCAAATGCCCAATTTAAATCATTTCTGTACGGTCCATTTAAAAGAAGGAAAAAAAAAAAAAAAAAAAAAAAAAAAAAAAAAAAAAAAAAAGACATGCACAAACATGCACACAAATAAACAGACCAAACAATAATTAAATTAATTCATTACCATGTCTGTATAGTCTGAATGTGCAACTTTGTTTGTTGATCCAAATAAAAATATTGAAATATATATACTAAAATATAACCATGCCATTATTCGTAAGCCACTGCGATCCATTTGGGTCAAGCTTGTCTTTTTACATTTCTCATCAACTTTAAAGCATGAACTATAAAACTTACCTATTAAAAAAATGAGTCCTGGGTGAAGACCATCACCTCCATTGCCCTCTGTAAAAAACAAAAGACAAATTAAAACCAAAACTGCAACAATGATTATTTTCATTAATTGACCCATGATCACACTGAAAAAATCCTTCATTTATATCTAAGGAAATATTTAATGATCCTTGTGAAATCTAAGCTTCAGATTTTTTTTTATTATTATTAATATTATTATAGTTTTAAATTAGTCTTTTATTTTGTACTTTCAGGATATGAAGAAATTAACATTTTAATGAGGAAATGTTTTAAAAAAACGTTGAAAAGGTTTTTTTTTAAACATATTTTAACCCAATTAATAAAAGAACAATGTTGGTTAGAAGCCACAAATTTTTGACCATGTAGAGTATTATCTGATGTAAAATGACTGACATCTGATTTAGAGCTTTATGTTTTTGAGCTTTAAAATGAACTCTACCTGTTTCACATTTTTTGGGAATTTCCGGATCCCACAGACCATTTTCCTGACACCTGACGGTAAATTGTTGACTTTTACTTTCTCCAGAATGGCAGCTGACTGTCACCTGGTCCAACCGTCTATATGGAGGCTGACGGCTCACAGTCACCTGAGGATTGATGCTTTTGGGATCTTTACATTCAACTGCAATTGTGGAAAATAGAAGTTTATGCACATTTCCAAAAAGATGTCTCTATACAATGTCAAGATAGTGGGAACACATGATGTTACATGTGTCAAACATGAGGCCCAGGGGTCAGAACTGGCCTGGCAAAAACTCCAATCCGGCCCACTGGACGTCTTTGGAAAAGGTGTTTGTCATAAATTTTAGACCTAACTGCATTTTCATGTTTTACAACTTTTCCTTAAGACCCCCCCCCCCCCCCCCCAGAGTGTCTTAGTTCTAGTGCAGAGTGTCTTAGTTCTTATTTAACTAAGAAGTTCAACTTAACTACTTTGTAGTATGAATGGCCATGGGGGGGGCCATGGCCATTCATACTACAAAGTAGTTAAGTTGAACTTCTTAGTTAAATACCTATACTATTAGTAGTATAGTTAGTTAAACTTCTTTACACTGACAGAAAGGGGAGTTTCACTAATTCAGCCCACTTAAGGTCAAAGTGACCATTTGTCACGATGTAAAATGAGTTTGCCATCCTTGATTTAGAGCTGTAGGTTTCTGAGCTTTAAAATGGACTGTACCTGTTAGTATCCTTGGGGTAGTGGTTGTAGTTGTGGTAGTGGTGGTAGTTGTGGTAGTGGTGGTAGGCATGGTAGTTTTTGGTTGTGCTGCAGAAACAAATAATAATTTAGTAGGGCTGTTTAACATACCAACTACGGATGCATCTATCTGATTAGATACCGGTCTGACCCTTACTTAAAAGCCTGGACTGGTTTTTGATTAGATCTGCTCGTCACAGATCCCTATTCAGTTCAATGCTATGTTTACTACAGCAGCAACAGTGCACTTGTGTTCTAGCAGGAGAGCTAACATAACATGGGGGAAGCTAAACAAAGGAAAAGCAGCTTTTAGATATTTCAAGCTTGCTACAAAAATCACCTTTTCTTTGTCTGCTGAGAACTGTTTTATTTCCAAGTGAGTTAAACATTCCAATTAAGATAATTGTTTCCCTGTTGGGATCTCTCTCTCTCTCTCTCACTCACACACACACACTTCAGTTCACCTGCCTCTTGTCAGCATCACTGTATGTGTGTTTTAAAGAGATGCACTCACAGTGAAAGAGTGAGAGCAGGAACTGTAAATGTCAGCATTATGCAGGAGCCTCATGACTCTTGAAATTGTTGGGTCTAAATTGAATAAACAATTTTATTTATCTTCGTGTCATTTATTGCTTACTGTTATTTACTGTTAACACAATAATAAATGACAGCAGGCTCAAGATTAAAAAGAAAAGTATTAAAACAGTAAATTTATATGAGTGAGTGTACTTAGTGGTTAAATTTCATTTTACAAAGTTAGGAAAGCAATGTTTAAGCTGAGCCTCATGTCGCCTTAGAGATAAAAGAATGATTCAGATTAGCTCAACAACAGTGCACAGCGAGCTTCGTGGAATGGGATCCAAGGCTGAGTAGGTGCAATGCAAGTGCAATGCAGAGTGTCGGACGCAGTGGTGTGAAGCACTCCACCACTGGATTCTACAGCAGTGGAGAGGTGTTCTCTGGAGTGACAAATCGTGCTTCTCCTTCTGGCAACGTGATGGACGAGACTGGGTTTGGTGGATGCCAGGAGAACAACCACCAAGTTCATATGCACGTGAAGGTACATAAGCAAAAACTTTTGTCAATATAGTGTACCTTTAAACTGCTGCTTTGCTTCACTTAGCTTAGCCTCCTTAATGCTACGTATGCTCTGCCACTAGATGCTGCTGTCGCGTGACAAAGTAAACAGAACACGGAACTGGACAGACCAGCTCTGTCACCATTGTGACCCGATCTGGCAAAATGAGTTGGAAGTTGCAGGGGCTAATTCATAGCCAAATAACACATGGCTCAGCGCTGTATTATGGGTTATGCTTTACTTTGCATATATGCAAACAATTTTAATGAAGTCACTGGTAGCCGATGGTAGCATTAAGCGATCTCTCCCTTGTTGCTAAGAACATCCCGGAAATAACCCGCAATACAGCGTTGATTCATTAGTTATTTGGCTAAGAATTTGCCTGTCCGACATCCGACTTGTTTTGCCAGATCGGATCGCTAAGGTCCATCCAGTTTTCTGAATCAGCATCGGAGGTATATCCACAAATATCAGATCAGTGCTTCTCTAATCCAATTGGAACTGAAAAAAGATGTATTAATGCTTTCTTGGTACCAAAAGGAACAGTCCATACATGACAATATTGGCTTTAATTAGGTTACTGATTTAGGATTATGATTGTTAAAAAAAAATACTGAGTAATTTTCTGTACTAATATGGTAAGAATCATATCTTTTCTATGCTTTTGTGTTGTAACTGAATCATTTTCTTTATATTACTGAAAAGGTACCAAAATAAAATAAGAAAAACAAACCAAAAACAAGGATTAGCAGTCAGTACCCATGCATTAAATGAGTGACAGAAAGAAAAAGCACAAGCAAAAAAGCACCAGCTTTAACCAGTTAGCCCCAAGTTAACTGCTCAAATTACTACACCTCACAACCACTATGTTCTTCTAGCATATCATGAAATATTGGTAAGCTTTGTAGCTGAGGTAAACTGCCATTCTGCATTACTCTCCATTTTTCTTTGTGATAAAAATCACTGGCCAGGTCCCCTCATCAGCGCCTCCCTGTGCCCTGCACTGGTGAGTCTTACCTATTTATATGTGTGTGTGTGTGTGTGTGTGCATGCACTAGGGAAGACAGGCTCAGGGGGGTGAAGTTGCACTTTAAGCAAATAGATCATCATCCAATTCAACTAGTCACATCCAAATAGCTATTTTAATTTATTACTTACCTATACACTGAGGGAGTCCAGGCGACCACTGACTATTTTTTTCACACTTTTGTGTAGCACTTCCAATCATTCTGTATCCAGGCCTACACTCTAATATCACCGCAGACAAGTATCCATACGGAGGTCGAGCACCGCTACTCCATAAACCATTTGGAATCTCTGGTTCTACACATTTAACCACTGCAAGTAAAGAAATTGGAAAGTGGACACTGAAGGACCTTCTCCGCAGTACATATTAGCCCAACTTAAGCTACACAAGAATGTTGTGAAAACAATGTATTAAAAATAACTTAAACACACTTACGGATACATTTAGGACGATCAGGCTTGAATGTTCCATCATCTGAACATGCTAATGGATTTGATCCATTAAGTGTATAATCCCTTTTACAGGTGTACTGTACAACTTCATTATAGTCATATGTTGATTTAACTGGACTGAAAGAGCCATACAATATTTGAGGTGGTGATTCACACTGTACCACTGCAAAATGAAAAAGAAATCTATCAGAATAAAAAACAGTGAGCTTTAAATCAGGTGTGACTTGTATTAGGACAAGATAACCTACCGTCACATACAGGCAACCTGCCCTCCCACCCTTGGACTCCACAAACGAGCCTGTCTTTACCAACCAGCACGTAACTGATTGGAGGGGAAAAGGGTGGCTTAGACATAGTTCACATGGCAGAAAACAGAATAGTGACTAAACCTTTCCTGACACACATTGTTTTTTTTGTTTGTTTTTTGATATAAGAATAGATATTTCACCTTATTGTTGTCATATACTACTTCTAATTTCAATCTAAAAGCTAATTCTCAAAACAATTTTTCAGCTTTAACATTTTATTACTAACCCAGTGTTACAAGTGACCACTGCTTTATCACCAAATTCATTCCCAGGCTGATAATCAATTTGCCCATTTTCCACCTCTCCAACAACACCACAGCTTCTCCCTGAAACAAGAAAAATGAGGATTACGTTGGTCCTTTATAAATTATTAGATATTATGTATAATTAACAACAAATCTACTCTACTGTTTATGTATAACATATTAGAGTAGGACATTTTCTAGAGGTTACAAAGCTGAGAGTATTACCAACTTGAACTGGCAGTGAAATACAGTTGCTATAAGGAATTTAAATATAAAATCAAGTGTAAATATTCACTCTCGCAGCTCATCCCCAAAGAACTCCAGTTTCCAGTGGTGCAAGTAATACTTGGAGACCCTCCTTTAGAAACATATCCAGGATTACAGGCAAAAGTAACTTTTGTCCCCTCTGGGAACTCTTCTAAAAGAATGTTGTTGCCCTTTAAATCCATGTTGGCTCCTCCAACAGGCCTGGAGCAGTCTTGAGCTGTACATGGCAAAAAAAAAAGAAAAAACAAAAAAAAGGGAGCAAAAAGACAAAGAGGAAGGACACGTTAATTAAGAAAAAGAAGAGCATAGATAAAACACCGTGTTGTGCTTACCCGTGTGTCCCAAGCTAATCCGCACTGCACTCACCTTGAACAATAATTGCCAAAAGGCAAAGACTGCTCAGCAGACGGACTGTGGTGACATCCATGGCAGGATCTGATGAGGTCTTCTTGGTAAAAGACAAATGGAAACAAAGACAGTCAGGGAAGTTACTGGTCATGGTGGCTGGACCCCATTCAAGCAGGTTCGTCACCGCGAACACGATAACAGACAGGTAGGTCATGCTAGCATGTGCACACTTCGGTCGAGTCTTTATATTTAGCTAAACCAAAACCTTCAAAGTAACCAAGTTAAGTTTGTGTTAAAATATGAAATGTCGGAAGATATTTATATTTAAATATTAATTGTTGGCGCGGCAGAAAAACAGATCTTAATTGAAAATCTGTCCATATTAGCCATCTAACCTGACACTGCTAATCTATTACTTCTTACCGAGGTATTTTATAACTTGAAGGCCACTATAGTTTCGACTGGCCAAATCGGCATGTGTTAAAACTAAATGGCAGTCCGCCACAGGAGTAAAGTGCGCCGTTTAATGTCGTATGCTCTTCTTTCCGTCTTCGCCCGTGGTTGATAACTCATTACGGAAAAATGGCGTAATATACCCTAAACCGCCTTCATCTTAAAGGTGTATTATGCCGAACTTATCGGAAGATAAAAGCATATTGATTCCATCTGAGTTTCTGTATTTGCTCATCCAGAAACTTTTACAGTTAAGCAATCGCTCTCGCCTGCATTAGCTAGCGAACTGTTAGCTAACTTATCAGCAGCGACCGATAATACAGCACTGTTTAAGTCACGTCGGTGTGGTGTCGCCGCTCTGTTTTCGGGTAAATTGGTAATACGGACGGTAAAATAAAAGAACCCATAACTTACCGCTCAACGTCAAGAATCACGATGGTGAGCGATACCCTCTGAAAGGTTATTTAGGGTTTCTGCTCTTTTTATTATGGGCGGCGTCTTATTCTGGGGAAGTAGGCGCGGTCACACAGTGGCGTAGCGAAAATTCACCAAATTCCATGACGTAGCCCACAGATTAAGGTTTATATTCTGTGGCGTAATTTACTTAAGTGGCCGACTTCATTGCTGGTGTTTTGTTGTAAGCATGGTTGTAAGTACCTTGTGGTCGTGGCCCGAGCCCTATACTACGGAGCAGGATTCTGGCTCATCCAGGTAACTTAAGGGTTAACTGGGTTTTGACTCACTTCTTACCGGGATAAATGGCCATGGTAATTTACACTGTAGACCTAACCTGCAGGTTAAATTCCAGATTAGAGATCAACAGGGGTGAAATCAGCGCCCACAGACCAATCAGTTCTCCGGGAAATAGTGTCACACGGAGCTTTTGTCCATCTAACCTGACATGGAGAGTAGGACGGGCTAAAGTTTTTCAGTAGAGTATAAACTATCTTTGGTTTCCTTGATGAGCATCAGCAATATATTTAAATTCATAGATGCAACTTTATTACTTTATTTTTTTTTTCTGTTTTCAGCAAATTATTTTATTGTTCTGTAAGTATTCCTATATGTCCTAAAACAGGACAGCTACTTGCTGACCTCATATCAAATGTGTATATAGACTAAGCCAGCCTATGTTTGAATTTATCATCATATCATATCATCAGTCAGTCAACATATAAATATAATGACTCACAAATGTCAGTAGAGATTGCTGAAACTATCACATGTGAGGGAATGAATAAAGAAGTGGAAAAACTTGAGGGACAAATATGTTTGTCCTCGGAAAATGACCACAAGAAGAGGGAGGACCCAGGAGGGAAAAAAGTCGCAGCATTTTATTTGTTTGTATCAGCTGGCACTGCATATAAAACATCGATTGCTAGCTAATTAACACATAATGCACCTCACACAAGTATAAATGCCGGCAACAAAGTCGCCCATGTATGTAGGTTACATCTAAGGTGTGAATTATGTTGTTATCCCAACTGGGCCTTCATTAAATCAGTAAAGATGCACAGGAAACAAGGTCAGACACCAACAGGACTCAGCTGTACACGTGCACCTAAAAGATAAAGGACACTCTTTCAAGGTTGCCAAGATTCACATTATAGACCCGAAAGACAGATGGTTTGAAAGAAGAGTAAAAGAATCCATCTGTGTCCACTGTGAACAACCATCACTGAACAGAGGAGGTGACTTACAACACCAGCTGTCAGCTACCTACAGCGCAGTCTTGAGGCTCCTTCCCAGGTGCCTCAGCCCCCACTCACACTTTACTTCAGGTGTCCTCAATAGGTCACTTGATAGAGCGGGGCAAAGTCACAGTGGTTTCACCAGAAATACTTGATAGTAATGACCACAGGCCTCCTGTGGATCAACAACCACCTCCAAGGGGACAACCCCCCCACCAGGTTACATGTGACTCTCCACCATTTGGTTTTAGAACTGAAGAAGCCTTTTGGCTAAGAGGTGAAACGTCTTCATTAACTTAAAGAAATCCAGTCACCTTGTTTTTCAAGCTTCAGAAACTGTTCAAAATCTTTTAATCTCTTCAGTGGTAACTAACAATGTACAATGGATCCAGAGGGTGATGTAATAGGGAACAGCACAGACTGAGTCAATATAAGGACGTGAACTTCCTGCTGTACTTTGGCCTGTTTATTCATAATTCATTGTTGCTTTCCCATTTTTTCCAGACATTCCCCAAAATGGCATCAACCACATAAGCAAATGACACAACTGAAAATGATTTTGCTTTTACATTAAAATAAAAAAATTTACAGCAGAAAGTGAAGTTTAAAATTGAGATTATTTTTACATGAAACATAGGAATTGTACGTGAAAGTTTTTTCTTTTAAAAAGTGAAAAACTTGTGGAAACTGGGGCTTCCAAACACAAAAGCTATGATTGATTACATGTAGTAATGTGAAATTACATTCAAGCAAAACATGACACTTCTTTTAAAGACTTATTTTGACACTCTGAGTAACTGGGCCATTTGTATCTGGGTACATGGGTCTTTGTTAACTTATCCAGATCTACCCTGAAACATCACCACCGACAGGAGGAAAACCATCAGTCTAGAAGTAAAGTAACAGATACTTAAACAATTTTAAATGTATGCCTACGTATACATTAAGCAAGTCCAGGTGACCAGTAACTTTCTATTTCACACTTCATGGTAGAGTATCCAATCATGTATCCAGGGTTGCACTTTAATATCACTGAAGACAAGTATCTCTATAGAGGACCCTCATTCTATTTACCATTTGGAATCAAAGGATCTCACTTTCAACCGCTGTGGACAACAAAAATGGATACTAGACATTAATACAACTCTCCAAAATGGTCTTCTCTACAGTATGCCAGAAGTTTGGTCTAATGGGTAAAGTTTGAATAATTGAATGCATGTGCTGATACATGCTGGAGGAACAGGAACAGGCTTGAATGTCTCATCATCAGAACATGATAAGAAATTTGATCCAATTTGTCTATAGCACATATGGAGAAGTACTTTGTAACTTCTCCATATTTATATATTTCTTTGTTTGGACTGAAAGAGCCATTATTAACATCTATCAGTCTGGATAGGGTTACAAAGCCATTTCTAAGGCTTTGGGACTCCAGCCAACCATGGTGAGAGCCATTATCCACAAATAGAGAAAACTTGGAATGGTGGTGAACCGTCCCAGGAGTGGCCAGCCTACTAAAATTGCTCCAAAAGCGCATCAACAACTCATCCAGGTGGTCACAAAAGACCCCAAAATAACATCTAAAGAACTGCAGGCCTCACTCGCCTCAGTTAAGGTCAGTGGTCACGATTCAACAACAGGAAAGAGATTAAGAAAAAATGGCATCCATGGGAGAATTCCAAGGCAAAAACCACTGCTGACCAAAAAGAGCACAAAGGCTCCTTGCACATTTGCCAAAAAAACATCTTGATGTTGAGTTTAAGTATCTCGGGAAATTGTTCACGACTGAGGGAAGAGGAGAGTGGGATATTGACAGATGGATTGGGACCATGGCAGTAATGATACAGCTGCTGTACCAGTGCGTTATGGTGAAGAGAGAGCTGAGCATAAAAGCGAAGATGTTGATTTACTGGTCGAGCTACATCCCTACCCTCACCTGTGGTCACGACCTTTGGGTAGCAACTGAAAGAACAAGATCATGGATACAACCGGTAGAAATTAGCTTTCTCTAATGGATGTATGGCCTCTCCCTCAGAGATGAGGTGAAGAGTGCCATCATTCAAGAGGGGCTCAGAGTAGAGTGCTACTCCTCCACATCCAAAGGAGCCAGTTCAGCTGGTTCAGGCCTCCCAGGTACCACCTGGGTGAGGTGTTCTGGGCATGTCCTACTGGGAGGAAGCCCTGGGGTAGACCCAGGACATGCTGAAGACATTATATCTCTTAGCTGGCCTGGGAACGCCTCTGTGTTTCCCTGGGTAAGCTAGAGGAGGGGGCTGGGGAGAAGGAGGTCTGGGTTTCACTGCTTAGGCTGCTGCCCCCACGACCTGGCCCCAGATGAGTGGAAAAACATGGATAGATGGAATCTTTATGAGTCTTTTGGGAAAATATTCTGTAGACTAACGAGATAAAAGTTGAATTTTCTGGAAGGTTTGCGTCCCTTTACATATGGCATAAAACTAACACAGGTTTTCCGTATTTTGATATTTTGTTGATGTGGCTGAACAGAAGGCTCCATAGTTTAATGTTATTCTTTGACCCTTTTGCAAAGGCAAATTAAAATCTAGGAAAGACAGCTTGTTGCTCAGATTCTTATTTGTGTATTTGTATAGTTGCATAGTTACATAGTTACATATACATGTATATATTTATTATATTACTATTGTCTCTCATGCTGTTTTATTATTTTTGTGTCTTTTCTAAAGTAATGAAGGACCACGTCCTCTGTTCATATTGACTGCGCTGCCAAAATAGTTTGGATTTGTGGTTTCTTCCTGTTTAAAGGGAGACTTTCCTTCCCTCTGTCACTAAATGCCTGCTCATAGAGGTCATTTTGAGTGTTGGGTTTTCTCTGTGTTATTGTAGAATCTTTACCTACAATACAAAGTGCCTTGAGGCGACTGTTTGTTTTGATTGGTCTATACAAATAAAATTGAATTGAATTATCACGTCAAGGATAGAAATTAAGCATGCCAGATAGAGAAAACTGAAGGATGAGTGTAACAGCTATCTCTTCTCAGAGAAATTCTCATTTGTATCCTTTCTTACAGCCTCAGTGTGTCAGAGTGGTTCATGACCTCAACTTGACCCTCCAATGACTACACCTGCTTGACCTCCACCTCCACTGCCACCATACAACAGAGATGGACAGCATACGGCACGGGCAGATTCTTAGTGAGCCAGTACTGACCACAGTATATGAATCATTGGTGGTTTCACAACAACAAGCTGATACTTCCACATTTTTTCTCCCATAGCCCATCACACCCTCTAGCTGCCCTTCAGATGTCTATGGTTGAAGTAACAGGCGTGAGTAGACGGCCCTTCTGTTTTTGTTTTTTACCTTGGCCAGAGCCACAGATTAAGAAAGCCATAATCCATTTGCCATACCCAAGGAACTCAAGCAAGAGGCTTGCTGAAGAGCAAATTTTTTTCAGCAGAAAATTTTGCCCTACTGTGGCAGAGTTGAGACAGCTGCTAGTTCTGGTATTTTTGGTATTTCTTGTGAATAACCTCAAAGCCTAGCAGAAGGAAAAGGAGAAAATGAAAAAAGAGCTTCCTAGGTGGGGAGAAGTGGTTTAAAAACAGGACAATATGACATAATGTCAGTTTTCTCTGCAAATGGGGCATTTGGTTAAAGATTACCCCAAAAGGACAATGTTGATGACAGGCATGGCCGGGTGGACTGAGCCCGTGAAAGGATGCAGGAGAGATGTGCAGCTGCTCTGATTCAACTGACGCTTGAGGTTGAAGGTACCGCACCTACAACACACACACAATCGCATACAGCCAATGGACACACTTTTGACACAAGCTATTGCTTATCTTGAAGATAAATTTAGACCCTCTGTGGGCACATATCTAAAGTATCATGCTTTTTGGAAAATGCCTCAGTATGATTTGATAGTGCGTGGCAAGCAAAATACTTTTCATGTTGACTCAAGTGCCACACACACTGTAATAAAGAGAAGGGAATTTATAACACTTCTAAAAGTTAGTGCCAGGTGTGTTCACTCTTCACTCTGTTGGGGCATCAGGACAAGTGGTAAAATTTTAATTGAGGTTTCATATAATGATGAATCTGGGAAAGCTTTCAAACATGCATTTTTGCTGTCTATGTGTTGCCCAATACATTTATTAAGTCAGTTGTAGTGGCTCAGTGTGGGCAAAGGTTTTACTACATTTTCTTCATGTACAGGCTGTGATCAGCTGACCCGCGCTGCTGCTGTTCAGAGGTTTACTGCTGTTTTTGGATTTATACAACTAAATTCAAACAACATGTAACCAAATCTGATTCCATCCCCTACACTGATGGTATACTGTTTATATTGTCTTTATACTAGACTGTATACAGTTGGTATAAAGGTTGAATTCAGTGATTGAATCTAAGCATCATTAGCTTAAATTCAAATTAATCCCTGCTACACTTCCTGTAACCTAATACTGACCATGAATGCCACAACAATACAGAGCTTCACTGTGAATTCACCACAGTACAACAAGCTAACCTGTTTATCCTGCACTAAACTGCCCAGTACCTGAATAACACACCTCAGTTTGTTTAGCAGGGTGTTTCACAATATGAAAAAACTAAACTTCCCATCATATACAGATCCAATAACTTATTTAAAAAATGAGGACATTACCTGTACGCTTTAAATTTCCAGTTTATCAAATGTGACTGAGCAGCCCTTATCTTTAAATCTAACCGCTTCTCTTCATCTCCTTCCTCTCTCCTACATCGTTCTCCATCTCTGAGTGAACTTCTCTCACGCTTTTCTGTCCCTGGAAATACAGCAACTGGACTTTTAGCTAGCAGACACACTGTGTGACAAACTGCTTTGTGTGTTTGCTTATATTTGTTCAGCTGAAAGAAACGCTGCATTTGAAATTACCTGCCACTTAAAAATGCTACTGCTTTTATGCTCGCTCCTCTTCTGTAGCGCCAACTAGATGCTCAAGTACCACGACCACAACTTACGGACATCTGGACCAAAAACGCAGTTCCAGATCGTCCCGGCTTCATTCAACCTCTAACTGATTTAGTCTGTAATCATATCATCATTTGTCTTCAAACAAGCACTACTGTACATAAATGTTATATGAGAAAACATTTCTAAAGTCCCTATAGGGTCCTTTGACTCTGTAATCAGCATCCCACCTCCCTAGGATCAATAAAGAACGCTATAGATCGGACATTTGAGTGGAAATCAAGAATTCCTTTGAAGAAACACAGCAGCTCAGCTTGTGGTAATACATGTGTATATATATAATATATATGTGTAATATAAATTTGAAAAAAATGAGTGACTTTAGAATGTCTGAAATGAAAAGGTTTATTATTTTGACATGAAGTGTAATAAAATCTACTACCTTACAATTTACGTAGTAATGAAACTGGAATTTTCTGCCACTATCTCTACAAATGGAAACAAAATAACATAGATCAAGACCCAATACTACTAAATGTTTATTCATTTTTACACTGCAGTTCATATACAAACTTGTTTCTGGCACTGTCCATCACTCCTTCAAGAATAATATTACTGAATTCTAGCTTATGGTTTATTCTGTCTCCAGTGCTGAGTCAACAGCCCTGGAATTTTAATCAAACTGGAACTGTCGGTGACATTTTCTTAGGGTCACAGACAAAAACCAAAACACAGACAGTAACATAGTTGAGAAGAGAAGAAGAAGAAGGGAAGAGGGAAACACAGAGACAGAGAAAGAAGCAGAAACAGGAAAGGAACAAAGAGGACAGGAAAGAGAAGAGCACACAGAGAGAGGTGAGGTGAGACAAAGAGTGGCAAACATTTTATATCTTAAACGTGCCTTTGACCCCTCCTAATTTGCATAAAGTCTCAGCCCATGAAACTTGAACCCCAACCAGTTGTCTTTTGGTTTAACTACGCCCGCTCTAAAGTCACATGTTTAAGGCGCACACATCACAGGGGTACCTTTTGGTTTATGACAGTTCAGACAGGTATTACAAATGATAAACATTTCTACTCAAACATCTGCTAGGATAACATTGTTAGTACCACTCCACTTAGCCAAGTCTTATCTCTACCCCCTCCTAGCCAGGAGAGCACAAGGGTGGGGGCCCACAGAACTCCATTTTAGGAATGTACCTGTCATAAAACACTGCTGAAGTATAACATAGTGTTACAGGTGTCATGAGGAACAGCGCTCACTCTGGCAACTCTCCAAGAGCCTCAAACGCACACCCAAGATCTAACAGGTCTCACCCTCACCCCAGTGACCCAGAGAACATAAAGCACTCTATACCTTTGTGTGTGTGTTTGGGGCTCTCTTACTTTGCACTGGCCATGAAAGTGACATATCCATAAGAATAATGACTCCATGCACCAGTATGAAGGCCATACAGAATATAAAATAGTCTTAATGACAGTACAAATAACATAGGTGAACAATAAGAGTAGATATATTCCCATATATGTAATGATAATAGATGAAAGTAGCACTGACTCATCAGAGGCCCCTAGGAACAGGGCCAGTAATTAGCCATGGGGAAAGTAGAGTAAAATATTGAGATAATGAATGAGTCCCATGGCAGTAGAAGAGTGGCCCTCACAGTACATAGTATGGAATGATGGATGTCCCACCGCTATGGGCAGGGAAAGTCTCATCCAGTATATGACACAATGTATAAGGCTGCTACCAGTGGGAAAGACCCATCCAGCATACAGTACAAAATATTGAATGGGCCTCTGATGACGGTAAGGGAAGCATAGATGATAAATGAAAGTAGTAAAAAATATCCCCACAGAACGACATATTTTAATCCCATAAAACGCTTGACTACTGACGCATTGCTTGTGAAGGACACTAATTTCACAATATGTGGGTGAGTTATTTGCATTTCCTTATATCCTGTAATAGCAATTTCCATTCTACAGCACATTGATATGAATCACTTATCATATAAATCTTCTAGACTCTGTCACTGTTTTTTTCCTTTCTTTCCTAAATGCACATCTGCTGTACTGCAAATTTATTTATTTATTTTTGCAATCAGCGTTTGTATGATTGACATTCTACTGTGGAAAGTCAGGGCCTGAAACACACCTCTTTTTTTTATAACGTTCCACTCTATGACATATCTGGAATACTAACAGTTGGGCTACTCATATTTGCTTGTTATGGCGCAAGTCTTCTTTGTAGGTTCTTAGTCATCCAGGCCGTGGTAGTCTAAAAAGCACATAATGTTGAAATGAAGCCAACTGGACTTCTTTGTGGTTCATGAAGACATTTCACCTCATCTTCTTCAGTTCGAACTGATGGAGAGTCCCTAGATATGTGAGTGGGGACTGAATCACCTGGCAAGGGATCTCAATGGCCGATAGCTGGTAGGCCACTGCTTCTGTTCAATGATGGGTGTTCACAGAGGGGACATATAGATGGCCTTCTTTATTCCTCTCTAAGGCTACGGTCCAAAATGTGGCTCTCTTGTGGTGTACCATACATCTGTGAAGTGGACTCACATGATTACAGGGTGAGTCAGGATCACCTCCAAGGATTAAATACCCAATAAGGGTTAAATACCTAGGCCATAGATGGGAGGTGAAACATCTTCATGAACCAAAAAGTAGTCTGGTTACATTAAGTACATCAGACTATGATATATATCACAAATTGAAATTCTGACAAATTAAGAAAAAACTCAATAGATCAATACCTGCCTTTTATTTTGATTGTTATTCATAATCATCATTAGCTGGCATCAAAAAGCTTTGTTGCTTTTTTTTGTAAGTTATTAATGTACAATACAAGTGGTGTCATTGCTCTTTCAAGCAATAACTAGTAAAGCAACCAAGGATCTGGGATGACTTGTATCCGAACGCTCTGGTAGACCCTTTGTTAATCGATTATTTCAAATAAATTAAAGACCATTTTGATAAATGTTGCATGAGACATCCTGATAAACAGGCTGACACACATTATGGCCTACCCACTTCACAAATGCTCACGTGATCAAAGAACTTTGGTCAACAATAAAGCCACAAAACCAATGTCACAGAGGCTCATTTTAACTTCCACAGAACTACCACCCTAAAGTGCAGCTCACTGAGCCGCATGAGAAATTCGCCTGAAGTGAGCATTCTTGCTTCGGTTGGCATATTTTTTTTTTCTTCTTTTTGTGCATTTCACAACTACGCACAAAGTTATCAGCAAGGCCAGAAAAGAACCCCAGCGTAGTAATGTATACCAAAGTGGCAGCCCGGTCCATGCCCTAACAAAAAACAAAAAAAAAGAAACAAAAATCAAAGATGTGACAGTTTTTTTAGGCAGCATTTTGTGGTGACATTTAAATATATTTAAATTATATTTTAAAAAGGTAGCACGTAGACTAACCTGCCGTGGGCAGTTTCATTCAGTTGTGAAGTTTGGTTTCTTGTGTTATCACTCTTTTTCCTGGCAGCTTGGCAGGAGGTCAGAGGTGGAGTTGTGACTGTGGTGGTGCTCATTCTGTCTGCACAGTCATAAATGGGTTGGCCTGGTAATTAAAAAGAATAACAGTATAATGATAGTGAGAGGCTAATAAAACACAGAAGCCCGTGTTTAGAACATTTCATGCTTAAGAGATTTGGGTTTTGTTTTCATGTGCAGTGTGTAATACTGATGACCTGATTTTTGCTCATAAAAGAAAGAAATCATGATGAGAATTTGTGCAGTTTACCCACAGACGAAGGAGCACAGCTAAAAGAGAAAGGGTTTTATACCTTTTTCTTGTCATATTGAAAATAACCTCTAGGAGTCACTGCAGTCAGACCTGACACACAAGGCCTTTGATCGCTCGTCCAAGCAATAATACACACACAGGATAAAAAAAATAATTAAATGCTTTTCTAGTTGTTATTAATTTACAGTGTCACAATATGCACGATTAGTCTTTTTTTGCCACTAATATATGGGGGTGTGATTATGGTAAGCCTCTCCATTGCACCATCATGACATCCTTTTTTTAGCAGTAAGAAAAAGGGTGTCATTTGATTTCATATAACTGCAACATATTCATTTGTTATGGTCTGGCACCTACAAAATTCTGTCTGGACGAGCACATGCTCACTCTTTTTCTGCACTGGGATGAACACCATGATATATTTTGTTAGTAAATTCAGTAAATCATAAACATGGGCTTCATAAAAATATTTAAACAGTGCAATATGACATTTGTTCTTACCCTGAATATTAACAACATAGATACAGTTGCTGTTTGCAGGCACCAGAACCTGCACAGAGATGAACTCACTCTCCTCCCTGCTTATGTCGTTACTGGCAGTACAGTAATAATCACTGTCCTTTTGAACAGTGCTACAGTGAAGGTACAAGTCGGGAGACCTATGAAGCAGGAAATCCTCCGTGTCAATGTGCTGATACCAGGTGTAATGAATGCCAGTGCCCTTTGCACAACTACAGCGTACGGTAGCTGGCTTCCCCCAACATGTTGGCCTGTCCACCAGAGAGCTCAAGGGCCAAAGTCTGGGCTTAGACACTGGAACTGGCACAAAAAAAGGAATATCAGCCCATTAAACGTAACAGTGCAGAACAGAGGCCACATTGCAGCACATAAATACTACTGATATTGTTACACTATATTTTCTGAGATGTAAAGGTCTTACCTTCTGTGATAATCACTTTCACTGGAGTCATGATGTCACTATATATTTTGTCAATTCCAACCCAGTACATTCCAGCATCACCAAACTGGAGATTTGTGACTTTCACAAACAGCCCTCTTCTTACTAAATCGATCACCTGGGACTTGTGTGTGTTTTGAACATTTTCTGAGTGTGCCAAGATCTCACAAGTGCTTCTGGAGTTCCCTCGGCACCAGTACTTTTTGCTGTACCGAAGACTATTTGTGTCATAGTGGCATTTAAGAATAAATTCACCTCCAATATGGGCCGTGATCTCTCGTTTATCACACTGAAGCTGAAGACTTGCTGAAAGAAAAGCCAAACAAGGAAAATGCTTGTAGTCTCAGAAATGAGTAAAATGTCATTCAGTTTTTAATTTGAACTGATATGAATTCATACACTCCCACATTTTGATACCAGGGTAGCAAAAATGGTGGAATAACTGCAATAAAAAAAAAAAAAAAACAATAACAAAAGTCTTTAAATCACAATATTTTTCTTGCATTTAATGTGAACATTTTTCCTTTGTGAACAAATGTTTCCACGAGGGAAATATAAAGCATTTGCTTGTAAAGAATTCCAGGATATGAAACTGAAACATTTTTTTAAATTCACATACCAAAATCTGTGTAAAGAGTTTTCTATGTTCAGATACTCTGTAATAGTAAGTTCAATGTGACATAAGAATATTGCTATAAAATCTGAGTTCGTGGTTATGATGAGGATTGAGTTAGCAGTACTTTAACAGCTTAAATTTACAAATTACAGAAGTGAAGAAGATGCTTAAGAAAAGAGAGAGAAGTAAATTAAACATTTAGGTGATTAAAATCATCCAAAGAAGCTTTAAATTATGGCTCACTCACCGTGAAAAATCAGGACAAAATACAGTATCTTCATATTGATGCTAGAGTATGGGGCTACTATTGTAGCAACACATTTGTGTTTCCGTAAAGGTTGTTACAATATGTAAAATAAACCCCATTCAATCAGGAAACTGTAGAGGTGGACTGTGGTGATCTTAGCTTCCTGTAGGAGCATTGTGGGTTTCACGACTGCTTTAGTGTATACTAGGCCGTAAGCAGGCATGACATACTGCACCACTAACCAGTGACAATAAAGTGAAAAACTAGGCTACGTGAGAGCCGCACTTCATTTTATTTGGTAAGAAATTGATGTTATATTCATCTTATTTGTAGTTTAACTGACGCTGATTTTGATTATTACAGGCATCTAGAAGTATGTATGCACAGTAGATGTTTGGTTTTATGACCAAAAAAGGTGCTTTTAAAACATGGCACAGGTCTTAGTTTAACTTGTTAAACAATAGAGTTGTCTTGGATACGTGCATACTATCCACTAATGCTTTTTTTTGGACATATTCTGCAACTCACTGAATATAACACTCAGTTCTGTTAGTTTACTCCAAAACCACTAGATGTCACTATGCACTGATGTAGCGGTAAGCACCTGCTGGATGCTTGTCAGAATGGGTATTGCAGGACGTCTTCAGCATGCCATCGCTGACAAAAGTGTGTGTGTGTGTGTGTGTGTGTGTGTGTGTGTGTGAGTGTGAGAGAGTTTGCTATTAATATATTTAAGAAAAGGAAGTCTTATATGGGTGACTTATTGCGTGTGGTTCCTTAAAACACGGCTCCTCCCATTACTCTTTTAATGCATACATGGAGAATTTTGAATTTGCTTACCCGCTAAAGAATTTATAGTAAATTGCAAATAGTTAAGTTTCACAATATTTTTTTGGCTTCCTGTCTCATTTCAAATGCAAAAAAATAAAAAACAAACAAAAAAAATGTCTACATTGGACATACAGTAAAGTAGGTAAATGAAGAACCTTCTGGAGCTCTGAGTGTGTTATTGCTGAGCAACTGAGACTGAATATTGAAATCTCTGACGCTTGCTCTCCCCCTTTCTTCTGCCTGGGGCTGTCTCCCTGCATGGATTCCTCCTCCACTCCTCTTGTGTTCCCTGAATGTTGTACAACTGGCTAAACTGCCTGCACTGCATTCTGAGTTTGATGAAGATCATCTGCTCTGACTGTTTATATGCATAAATGTGTGGTGCACTGTTTTTTTTTTTTTTCCTTTTCTCTACCATTGCCTTTGCAACATATCTATGCAGTAAAACACCCGGGTGACTTTAGGACCCTGTGAGAGAGACACAGGAGGCGTGGCAATATTTTTAATCTGACCACAGAACCTGTCAGCTTCCTCTTGGTTTCTGTAAGACAGTTCACATGTTCCCTTACAACAGTTCCTTGATGTGAGAGCTACAATACAGAAGTGCTCTGTAGCAGAGCAGCGCAGCTGCCTCAGTCCTGTCCCCAGCTTAGCAACCCTACTCCATGACCTGTGGAGAGGGACCTTTGTGTCATGACATGCCTGTGAAAACTGCCCTATTCCAGGTAGTGTACAACCAGCTATGGAGCAGCAGGCCCAGATTCTGAAGAGCTTCCTGACTGACCTGGAGAGACAGGAGACTGTGGCTGAGGAGGCACCTAACGGCATTGCTGGGGAGTTTGCGGTGAGTTCACTGTAATGTTCCTTTTGCTGAAGTGCAGCTAACAGCTCTCAACATAGAAGACATACCGTATGTCTGCGTGATTCTCACATTCACACCATAAGAAAATCTGTACAGGTTTGCTGGATTTTTATACTGACAGTAAGTACAGTGAAAGTGAAAGCTCTTAGTCTTCCTGATTTTTATGTTTTTTACAAAAGACATCATACTGAGGGAAGTATCATACTGACATTGCACCAAGACTTCCAACGCCATTTTCATTCTTCCTCTTTGTATTGATGTCACTAAAGGCAACACAATGAGGAAGAAGCGCAAGGAAATGCCCTTAACAACTACTAACGACTAGGACTAAAACAACCAAATGTACATGCCCACACACTCACACAGACACACTAAATTGTCCCTGAGAAGTGTTAACCCCAGGGTGACATCATCTGTGGTCTGGTGCCATGGTGATGAGTGACATGGCGGTGCCTGAAGGCAGCACTGTGCGCTTCACATGCTGCCCCCCGCTGCTGTTATACTGCTACCACCCCAACCACTCCAGAGGAAAGAGTCCATTGCATCACTTCCTTTGAGGACAAAAAACACTCTGTAGTGTTAGAGAAGTGCAGATGGTTTGCAAGTCCTTTAACAGCCCTCTGAACAAAAAGACCAATGTCTCAACAAATCCTGCGAGCACAAATGTGAGTTTAACTCGAGGGTCCGAGCTTCCGCTTACTGAGTTTAGAATGGAGGTCCTCTCGGTTTCTCAGCCATTTTGCCAGTTTCAAGTAAAATGACTCACTGATTCTTCATTCGGGGTTGAATCACATTAAAAACTGGCCACATGTGACAATGTGCAATTGGTCACATGTAATTTGCTCGCTGTTTGCCACACCTTTTAACTCACTCTCCTGTATCAGTTGCATATGACCTTATGGCATGTGCAATAAGCAAAAAGCTTTTCCAGTAACACTGCATAAATACACTACCATGAAACCCTATTGTTGAAACTATATCACCCTACTGCTCCTATCAGTGATTATGAATGATTATGATATTTGTATTAGCTAATTAACTGGAATTTAGGTGCATTTACTTTTAGCTGTATCTCAATACAAGCCCAGGGGATGTTTTAATATGACACATTATAATTTTAGGCAATCTAATACAGCATTGTTTCTTAATAGGAAGTCAAACTGCATACTGAGATCAAACACAGCCTAACTGATACTATCTCAGCAAAACAGAGTTGGCTTGAAAAACACTGTGACTAAAAAATTCTCTGGCATTTTCATAGCTTTAAGGAACTATAATGAAAAGGCTTTATGCATGCGGTGCAATGCATAAAGCATTAAATGCATTAAATTTCTTTTGTCTTTTTCAGAGGTTGAAAAGTCAGTCAACAAAGTACCGCACCGACAAGACCTACCCTTCCAAAACAGCAGAAAAGCAGGAGAACATCAAGAAGAACCGATACAAAGACATTCTGCCATGTAAGGTTTGCTAAATATAAATGGTAACGTTTACATAGATTTCTGCATTAGATAAAGAAAATAATTTCTGAGTCTACATTACGGCTGTTTAGACAGTCAGATACTAAACATGTATGAGTTATTGAGTTCTGTCTTAATCCTCGAAAACTAAATGCTGAAAATAAACAAAAATGGATCAGAAATATAATAGCTTTACAGTTTACTGCATTAACACTGTAGATTTGTTTTAAAGTATATTATTACCTGTATTGTTGTGCTAATGACCCAAAAATGGCATAAACAATATATAACGCTCCATTTATTTAATATTGTGAATTAGGTGACTAACTATCTTGACAGAGCCTATTTATTTTATCTGATTAATTTGATCAGCATATCTATTTTTTGTATAAGACTAAAGTCTCATATTTATATCAGTTGGACAGGGTGGAATAGATCCATGTGATACAGTAAAGAGAGAAACTAACTTATTTTATTATATTTCATCTCTATTCTGTTCTAATTCTGCTCATTCTTTATCTTGCCACAAGGCTGTGCAAACTTAAAGCACACTCAACAGTTCAGGCTATAACTAGATATTCTTCTTCTTGTAGTTGACCACAGCAGAGTAAAGCTTACTCTTGTCACATCTAAAAATGACACAGACTACATCAACGCCAGTTTCCTCAAGGTAAAGAAAAAGTGCCCTTTTAGCTTATAACAGCTGATGGCTCAGCTGATAACCTTCTACAAATCCAGTTGACAAACCGCATATTTGCATTGTTTGAGCTGCTTTAGCCTGGCCACGATGGAAGGAAATTCTGCAAGCCACTTTGCAACCCACCTCTACTCCAGCTTCTCTTTTTTTATATGCTGTTTCTAACCAAATCACTGTCATCTGTGGTTGCAATGATCCCTGCTATGTTCTGCTGCTCTCCCTGCCTTATGCATTTAACATCTGTGAGTGAAAGGTTCGGGAGGCCAGTGCTGCCAAATATGAGTTACTGCAGATAGAAATAATTTTCCTTTGGCCACAGGGGTCCTGGCTGAAATGCGGTTTATGTAAATGTAACTAACTTCTGATGACTCTATAAAATGCATTTTGTGTGCAGGGAGTGTCAAACTCCAGGGCCTACATTGCTACTCAGGGTCCTCTGCCTCACACAGTAGTCGACTTCTTGAGGATGCTTTGGGAATACAAGATAGAGGTAAGGCCCACATGTTATCTGTGATTGCCACAGGATGTGTTTAACACAGTCGTGTTGTTCTCAGCGCAACTTGCTTCAGTGGAAAATAATTATTAAAAAAGCTCTGACTTTGGCCACGTGAAGTGAAGTGTTGATCCCCATCCCCATTTACACATCTTCACATTATGCTCTTATTAATTCTAGGTCGTAGTCATGGCCTGTCGAGAGTTTGAGATGGGAAAGGTAAACTGCTCTCTGCTTTCTTGACGTAGACAACTTGTTTTTTTTCTCACCATACAGGATGTTCTTTTTTACATGTTTATGCACCAGCCTACTGAAGTGTTTTATAAACTATCATCTTAGGTCATTGAATGTCTTGTTTTGATTGAAAGTACTTTTTGTTATGCTTGTATGAGTGTTTGAAAACATTTTTTTTCCTTTTTTTTCTTTTTTTTTAGAAAAAGTGTGAGGTTTACTGGCCACAAAAACAAGAGGACACATTTGTTTGTGAGCCTTTTAAAGTTTATTGTGTAAGTACTTTTTTCTTTCTTGTAGTCATATTTCCTAACTGAACAGGTTGATAGATCTGTTCCAAAAGCTTAAAATGACTGTGTACTATATTATAGCATTTATTGTACCGAATTTTAGACGATATACGCGTCATACCTACTGTTGTAGTCAGAAGTTTACATAAACTCATCACGGGCACAAAAGTCATGGTAATTTTGGACTTTAAATCAATTCTTTGAACTCTTCTTTTTCCAGGGTGGAATGATTGTACAGGATACATCTTTTATGACTTCAAAAAACAAGAATGGGGTGTACAGCATTGAATTTATTTTGTATTTTCTCTTATCCACACAGGGTCAATATTGCACATCAGAAATATACATACACGCCCACTGATACTGTTAAATGTCCCTTAGCAATTTGCACCTCGACCAGATGCTTTTGGTAGCCATCAACAAAGTTCTGGTATAATTCTGGCTGGATATTTGACCACTCGTCTTGGCAGAATTGGGAGAGTTCATTTAAATCGGTTGGTTTGCTGGCACCAAGCCAGCTTTTAAGCATAGTCCACAAAGTCGAGGCTTTGAGAACGCCATTTCAGAAGCTTAATCCATTCCAAAAACCAGTTTTGATGTTTGTTCGGGATCATTTTTCTGTTTCCAAGTTTTGCCTGTCTAGCTGTTGATTTTGAAGGTAATTCTCCTTCTTTATTATTCTATCCACTCTAACCAATTTCCTTTCATCTGAGGCTGACAGTTTGCTACGGTCTGGAAGAAGACCCAAAGTGGTGACATATCTGAATAACTTGTACTTGAGTATAATTTTTTTAGCTGATCATCTTGCTTATAAATGGCTCCAAAAAAAAAAAAAAACCTCCCCATGTCTATTTTGTTCTGTTGGTCAGTCCAATGAGTAATGTCAAACAAATCCTTTTTATTCTGGCAAGGAGAAACCGCCAATTGTAATCAATCTTGTTCACTAATGAGAATTTAATAAGCCTTGGCCTTGTTAAATTAAAAGACATTGTAGAACCTTCAGCACTGCTTATTAAAAAGGTTTAAGTGAGTGTATGTATATATTTGAGTCTGTATGTATACTTTTGACCCTGTGTGGAATAGAGAAAATCCCAAATAAATTCAAACTTGTGCACCCAATTTTTGTTTTTTTTTTTAATGTTTTTAAGGATGTATACTGTACAATTATTACACCCTGGAAAAAGAACAGTTCAAAGAAATCATTAAAAGCCCAAAATTACCATGCAATCCATGGCCATGATGAGTGTATGTACACTGCTGACCACATACACAACAGCTAATTATACTATTATTAAGACAATATAAATTACATCAACATTATCTTATTTCACTGTCTTTATTTTGGCAGCAAGAATAAGTATCTTGTTTAAAGATAAACTGTTTGCTTTTTTGCAGGACTCTGAAGAAAGTAAAGGAGACTATCTGACAAGGATGTTAACGCTGACGTATCACAATGTAAGCAGTGTCTACTGATTCTTGGGATTTCTCTGTATTATTGTAGGATTTTTACCAATATAAAGCAGGTGGAGGTGATCTGGCACTATATAAATAAAATTGAATTGAATTCTTTATAGACTGACTTACGTTGTTAAGCAGACTAAATAAAATATGTGGTAAATTTGTTGGTCTTAACTTGAAAATATAACCTTGATATTTAATTTGCTGCATTTGAAATGTGCACCATTCTTTCTTTTTTTTTTTCCTTTTTCCAGAGCTCCCGAACTTTGAAACAGCTGCACTATGTCAACTGGCCAGATCACGGAGTACCGGACTCCATACCTCCGATTCTGGACATGTTGGATGAAATGCGTTCTTATCAAGCCCATGATGACATCCCTATTTGCATCCACTGCAGGTCAGGCATCTGAATTTGAAAGTACTGTGTGGCTCAAGTTGTGTTATTTATACAAAATATTTATTATACAGCCTGTTAACAAATGTGTGACATGCGTTTTCTTCCTTGAAAATGAGCTGCAAAGCTGATATTTATTTTTTAATAGGTAGCATTTCTATATGTTGGACTTTCTCTAAGGTTTATTGTTCTTAAGAAAAACATTCTTGACATTGTTTCAAACTGTCAGCAAAACCATAAACAAATCGGAAGGCCTACATGTACAAAGCTTAGTTTTCAAAGTGAAAAGTGCACTGGTCTAATTGAAAGAAGGCTTTTGTCGATGTTGGTGAACATGTTTCATATACTCACATTTTTTATATTGTCATTCAGAACTCTATACTTGGTCCATTATTATTCCCCAGTTTGAGCTTGGGCGGATAATTTTATAGTGATTTACAGTGCAGTACAGTAGTGGTTAAAACACTGAAAAGTGCTTAAAGATGATTACAATTAATGTGTCAAACAACTATTTGAAATGAAATTCACATAAATTGCAGATGTTGGGTCTGAATCAAAGATGGAATTGTAAGTAGCCTTACAACTCTTACACAACAGGTTTGTATAACTTTTAGAAGGCATCAAGACCAGATTTTTCTTAATATAATGCAAATTAAAATTTCATTTAAAGTATTTTCATTTAATGCATAAACTCCACCCTAGTATGATGCAATAGAAATTCCGTTTATTGTCACTCTTATTACTTTAATTACTCAGAATAGGGAGTGCTTAATTTTACCTTATCGGTAGAAACTACAACATTGTATGAAATTCACTACTCTGCTCTAATATATTAAAAAGCAAACATTAAAAACAGACCAAAGAATTGTGATTGAGTTCGCGCCGCTATTGGATGTGCATGTGTACATGTCCCCTGCATTACAGCTTAGAGGTTAGACGCCATTCTTTGAAACAGGAAACGTGTAGGCGGTTGGCCAAAAACCCACTAGGTTTTAAAGTTTATATGATGGCATTTCCCCTGCAGTTTTCCAGCACTTACACTATGGCTGATTTTTAAAAGCATCATTTACCAGCTTACACTTCGTTAAAGACAAGAGTTGTGACTCCAGATAGACAATTGTATGTGCATGTTTTGTGTTTGATTGGAAATATTTATATCTGTTAATTAGTGGAAAAACCGTACTATTAAATCATGTTTGAGCGTGCATAATTTAAGCACTGAAGCATGGGGAGGGGGGGGGGCCTCTGGGATGGGACCTGTGTGAAATTTGCTGCCATCGCAGTTGTGTAGAAAATATGTTTAATTTTATTTCTTGTTCTACATTATAGTTTCCCTACGAAGAAACAGAAACAAGTATACATAATCTAAAGACTTAGCTCTTAAAATAAGAAACATTTTACTCTGTCAAATACTTATTTTTTTCACATAAATATATTTTATATAGTTTAAGAGAGTCCTCGTGATGAGTCAGACATGTGAAAGTTGAGTTGACATACTTAATGAGTACAGCAATAGGTGAAGAAGCATAAAGGTAATTATGCTAAAATGTCCTTACTGAAGATGAGCTGAGCTGTGAGAAATGTGATGTGTTGCTGCTGCTTTTGCAGTGCTGGCTGCGGGAGAACAGGAGCCCTGTGTGTCATTGATTATACTTGGAACCTTCTAAAGAAACAGGTACGATATTCTGCTCTACCTTCCTGTACATTTTATATGACAGATGCATTCATCGGTAAAATTGCCAACCTTTCCACTGCTTTTGTGTGCTTGCATATAGATGATCGCTTCAGGTTTCAGTATCTACGATTTAGTTCAAAGCATGAGAACCCAGAGGCCATCTATAGTTCAAACCAAGGTACCTGCTGTTTTTTTTAACACAAAGCATCACATCTATTAAGTCTTCCAATCAACATAAGCAATTCTTATGTCAGTTAATGTTTTTCTTGTATCAAAGATCTTCTGGTGGGTTTTGTTTTGTGCATAATGCCTCAAGGTTATGCAGCCTAACAGCCCAGATTTTTTTATTGTTTAACCTCAGGAACAATATGAACTTGTCTACAGAACCATCAAGTTACTATTTCAGAGATATTTGCAGTCTGTAGATGAACAGACCAGCAGAAATAAGGTGAGTAACCGAGAATCCATCATTGCCGATAGAGATTAGATAGAAACGAAGACAACGTGTATGCGCCTCATCAGCAGCAACTGAAAAGCACAGCATCTGTATCTGTAAAACAGAAAGAGTAGATGTGGCAGGCTTTCTTGTGGTTTCAGCAGCATTAAAATAGAATGCAGTCACATGATCAAAATGGAAAATCTTCAAACTGTCTGATTCAGAAATTGACTAAGAAGGCTGCCAGCAGCACCTCAGTTTTAGCTGACTTTAATACAGTACGATACTCTCCTTATCTACTGCTAAACAAAATATTACTCAGGGCAGAGAAAAACCAATGTTTTACAAGCATAATGAATTTACATGCAAATTAGATTCACTGATCCATTCCTGTTTTAACTCATTTTCCTCTTCAAGGTGACAGCAGTCCAGTCGGCAATCTCTGAAAATGAGGTTTTTATCCCAAGTGAGGAGTCTGATTTGTTGCCACAATTTCAGTATCTGTTTACTGAGGAGAGGGCTTTTCTATCACAGTACAACAGTCCACTGGCTTTATCAGAAAACCTACTGTCCTTGAACACCGAGGACATGCAGACAGACTGGCAACAATGGCATCTATATCAGACGCCCCCTGAACCTCTGGCAATGACCCAGGACCAGAATGTAGGACCCTGGATGGCACCTAATCTGGTGCATACAAATCAGAGAGTTCCTGCAGTAGAAGAATTGACATCACAGAGTGTACTGTCACTGAACCGTCAACCTTCACCAGATATAGCAGCAGCCATTTGTTCAATGGTGGAGGACCCCTACTTTGACACTGCTTTGAGTTCCCCATCATCAGATGAAGCACCCATTGGCACTACTGAAGAGACCGGAGAATGGACAATGAGCCCTATCTTCAGCAAGCCCTCAGTTTTTTTGAATGACCACACTCTGGAGCCCAACTCACCTGCCTCAGGTTAATGTTAATGTCTGCGCATGTGTTAGTCTCAGGATTAGCAACACTGATAATAACAGCTGATTTTTCTGCGTTTTTGCAGATTCTGTTGAAGTCTATACTTCCGGGGAAGAGCCTCCTCCGCTACCCGAACGAACCCCAGAATCCTACATACTGGCTGTGGATACAGGTTAGTGCCCTCAGTGAGGATAAGTCTGGAATAGGAACCATTAGCTCCTGGGATGCTTATACCTCCTGTTGGGGTTATTTCAATGTTCAG
This sequence comes from Archocentrus centrarchus, assembly GCF_007364275.1. Lineage (NCBI taxonomy): Eukaryota > Metazoa > Chordata > Actinopteri > Cichliformes > Cichlidae > Archocentrus > Archocentrus centrarchus. The sequence continues at coordinate 8,448,779 of NC_044352.1, read as the reverse complement.
TATGACATTTTATTATCATACATAAAAAAAAAAAAAAAAAAGCACATATCATTGTAAATATACGTTCTATGCGATCTTCATATAATACGTCCTTGAACTTCAACGATACATGTTATCTTTCAGAGGTTTCAGATCCTTTTACACGGTTATCAGTTATTTCACACGATGCTGCAGCTGATGCAGGAACAGAGTTGACTGGTAAGAAAACCTAACTGAAAAATACAATGTGAAACTGTTTAATGTGCAGATGCCTGTAACATGACTAATATGAATAGTTTCCAATGTGCTAAATGTTCAGTCATTTAACACCTTGCAATAAGGGCTTTTTAATCTAAATCCTTCATATTGTATTCCCGCTATTCATCAGGTGTAATATTATTAATAGACTGTGACACTCATTTCTGTATTTTCAGGCAGTCCCCCCTCACCTGCCCCCCCACTGCCAGAAAGAACCCCAGAATCTTTTGAGATGGCCGTTGATCAAGGTAACTTCATAATTTCATAAATCTGAACGATTAAACAGTAAATCTAAAAAGAAAACAGAAGAAAATATTTATTTAAGTATTCATTAACACATCTGATTATTTTGGCCTTTTAGTTCCTGTGGAGCAGAAGTTAAAGGTCACACCAGCAGCGAACCTAAACGTAATTGGAATGTCTTCGGAATGGTTCGGCAGCTCAAATCTAGGAGCCGCTGTGGTTCAGAATGAGAACAAACCCTTTTTGAGGAGTAAGGTATGAATGAATTGTCTTCACTGAATTCCTGCAAGCTGGTGCCATATATTAGTTATAATTACATGTATGTACATGATTTGTTCACGTAAAAAAGTAATCACCTGGGCCTGCATTTATGAAACATCTAAAAATGACTGCAAAGCAAGCTAATCCCAATCAACCAGATGCTTCTAATTAGTAGTGTATGTTCTCAGTGTCAACACAGCTGAGACGTGAAAACTAAAAAGGATCCTATTAAATATTGAAATCCGGTGAAACTGTTTGTTACTTAAACAGCTTTCTTGTATTAGCCATCGTGACCGAAGACCAAAACATGTTTCAGGAGGTGTGTGCTTATCAGTCGTGGCAGACTGCAGCAAATTGAGGAAGTGCTCCTAACCAACCGTGGAGCCGCATTTTCAATAACATGTAAATAAAAACAGAATGCAATGACTAGCACCCCCAGCAGAGAAGCCTTGTTACCTGCTCTGAATATTTTATGTACAATTTATGAACAAAAATGGATTTTAATAATTGAATGGTAGCTTTGAAGAAAAAAAAAAAAGAAGAAGAAGCATGGACAGCCACTAAAATGAATGACTTGAAAGTTCAAACTCAGGAGTGGCAGCCTTTAGAATAACTTGCTTGCAGAAATGAGTAGTGAGAACTTTAACACCTCTTGCATTAAACCAGTGCTGTCAAACTTGATGTGAGAAATTTAGAAGTGTGTATGCAGGTGCCTTTATGCTTTCAGCATAAGAAAATGGGTATACCGTTTTATTTACATTACATCACTTTTTTTCTGTCATGTAAATCTGGTTATTCAGTGATCTGTGCGTGTCATTTTGTTAAGTTTGTTTGCCATGTTCGACATGTCTGCAGTTTTTAAATGTTTTTAGAACTACCAGCTCCACCCTGAAAGAGATGTCCAGTTAATGGAGTGCATGTGTGCATTTGTTGCAATGTCACAAACCCACGTTTCATTCATTATAGAACATGTAAAATCAAATGTTTCAAGTGAGAAATGTATCATTTTAAGAAAAATTTGAGCTCATTTTGAATTTGATGGCAGCACCACATCTTAAAAAAGTTGGCACGGGGCCATGTTTACCACTTTTCTTTGAACAGTCCGCAAACATGCAGGAAGTGAGGACAGCAGTTGCTGGACTTTTTTAGGAGAGGAATGTTCTTGTCCCATTCTTGTCTGATATAGGATTGTAGCTGCTCAACAGTCCTGGTTCTTCTTTTTGTGTTTTTGTTTCGTGGTGTGCCAAATGTTTTCAGTTGGTTAAGGCCTGGACTGCAGGCCAGTTTAGCACCCGGGCTCTTCTGTTGTGAAGCCAGGCTGTGGTAATAGATGTAGTATGCTGTTTAGCATTGTCTTGCTGAAATATGCAAGGCCTTTCCTGAAAAAAATGTTGGGATGGATGCATATGTTGCTCTGGAACCTGGATATATGTTCCAGCATTGATAGTGCCTGTCCAGATGTGCAGGCTGCCAGTTCCATAGGCACTATTTGAACTGAATGCTGATAACGAGTCAGATGGACCCTCTCCTCTTTAGTCTGGAGGACACGTTTGCACTTTTGTTTTGCACTTTGCTTCATTCCATTTTAAGAGAGCTTTGGCTCAGAGAGGACGGCGGTGTTTCCGGATCCTTTTGTTGCCCCAGTCCAAACTTCTTTTGAAATGTGTCGCTGCCATCAAAGTCAAAATATTAAAAAATAATATTGTTCTTAACATGGTGCATTTTCTCAGTTCAAACATTTTATATGTTCTATGGTGAATAACATAAGGTTTTATGACCCTTGCATATTATTTAATTCTATTTTTATTTATATTTTACACAGCGTCACAACTTTTTTTGGGGGGAATTGGGTTCAGAGGTGTTATTGATTTGCTCATTCACAGCTTCAGTAGTTTGTGGGTCCCAGAACATGTGGGTACAAGGTCACACCCATGAATGTCCTAACGGTCGAAATGATTCAAGTCAAGATTTCTGATAAGTCGTACTGTTGATTCACTCCCGTCTTCAAAAGCATTTCCCTCACAAAACAGTGTTTTAGTTGTTTAGATGTAGGTAGAGTAAATGTATTGCTGAGTGTTGGTCCCGCCATGTTGGTCATGTGCATGTTTAGTAGTTGTGTGATGTTCCTGGTGTATAGTTTTGTGAACTCCTTACTGCACAATGCTTCACTGACCAAACTGATCTGTTTGGGTCTTGATGTGGGGGAATACTTTTTTTTTTTTTTTTTTGACAGAAGGAGAAAAAAAGGAGTTAAAAATCTTTAAAAGCATATACTATTTCTAAAGTATTGTTGCCAATACATAACTGTAGGGTACCTTTCTTTCTTGTAGAGTCTGAAAGTAAAAATGACCTTCACAGGTAAGATTTTTTATTAATAACTCTGCCATATGCCACAATGATGAATAAAAATGTGATATTTCCACATGCGTGATTATTTTTATAGTATTGTGGGGTTATTTTTGTCATATGCTTTAGCACCAGTAAATCATCCCGACCTGTCTTCAAGCACGACTTCAAACGGTGCTTACTCGCTGCCTGTGGACCCAGCCCCGCCCCCACAGCTTCATAACGGTGCGATCGAACTTCAATATCTGCCTTGAAGTCTCCTTTCAAAATAATGCGTAAAAACATGCACAGTGAATGAAGCAACAGTTCCCTAATGAGAAATTTAAGTTTACTGTTGATTATATTTGATTGTGCAGCTGAGCGCAGTCTGACGCCTCCCCTCCCAGAGAGAACGCGGCAATCCTTCATCCTCGCCACGGAAGAAAGTGAGTTTACCTTCACCTCCTTACAAGAGCGATATGTACAACTCTGTATCTTGTGCAGCAGTACTTGATGTCTAAGTGGATGCCTTTTTCTTTCATTTTACTCTATTTTATTATTATTTTTTTAGTTGATGAGCCAGCTGCCATTTGCCCACAACCCTTAGAAAAACTGCAACTCTCAACAAGGGTGGGTATATCATCTGAGTGGGATGGCACTGCTCAGCCGAAGAACTTGTGCGATCCTGTCATGAGCAGGAGCAAGGTATATGCTGCTCTAAAACATACAGCAAACAGAGAGACTCACATTTCCATCAGTAACATGATAAGTCCAAAGTTTATTTCTTAGAACATTAAACATTTTTGTTTTTTAATGCTTCCCCACAGAGTGTTCGACCTAAAAGTTTAAGACAAGGTAGGTTGTTCAGTTTCCTGAATGGTGACAAAAGGTTGCTTGTTACTGCAATCTTGTTGCGGCCTTATTGTTCGCCACAGAGAGGCATCATTTGATAAAGCAACAGATGAAAGCTTGACTTTTAAATTGCCGGTTGTTTTGTTCACGATTAATCTAAATGCTTTTGTCTGTGGTGGGGGTACTTTGTAATTGTGTTTCCACCACAGAGCCCCCAACTGCAGTTCAGCAGATTGCTCCACCTACTGTGTTTGGTGCTGAAGGAGGAAGTGGTGAGTTGGTTTAGACATTAAGCAAACAGCACAGTAGCCTCTCACATGGTTATTAGCAGGCCTGTGTACACGTCTTGTACAAAAATTGTTCACACAAATGCTTTGCACTAAGACTACATAATATAGGTAATTATTCTTGATGTGAAAAGCACATTGTGTTAGACAGAGGTCAGCAAAACTTTTTGTTTCTGTTAATCAGCTCAAGTGGAACAGTGTGATCTGAACCGCAGAGCCTCCCTGAACAACGAGAAACCAGAAAACAAATCAGACAAAACCAGCGAGAAGGGCATGAGTAGAACAAAGGTGAAAGCATAAGCTGTACAAATATATAGATGAGTTATGGGAATATTTGAAAGCACATCTGTTCTAATTTGTGTTTTTGTTTCCTTTGGCTAGAGTCTAAAATTTTTCAAACACAAACAGAGACGTAAGTACGCTCAGTTAAAAACGCTGACATGGTCCTGATATTAGGAAAGCTAAAGCTAATGTCTATAAACTATATTTTCAGCAAAAACCTCCCCTCCACCGCCTCCTACTCAACCGGGAGCAGCATCTCAACCATGTAGCGTCTTTTCAGTGTTTAAATTCGGTAAGTCTACATATTAATATGACAATCAGATATATTTTGTTACAGCATTTTAACACCATTTTCATCGTCTACAGGATTTGGAAACCGTTTTGCAAAGCCAAAAGGCCCCAGGAAATATCCAGAGACCTGGGTTTGAGGGACTGACTTCTCTGTAAACATGAAAACTAGAGTTATTTTTTTTTATTATGGTGGTCATAATGACACATTGCATTGCTAGAAGATTTGCCTCATTGTCTCAATACTAACTGATGATCAAACAGCATCAGCACAACAGCGCCCCCAACAGAGAAGCCTTGTTACCTGCTCTGAATATTTTATGTACAATTTATGAACAAAAATGGATTTTAATAATTGAATGGTAGCTTTGAAGAAAAAAAAAAAAGAAAAAAAGAAGCATGGACAGCCACTAAGATAAATGACTTGAAAGTTGAAACAGAGGAGTGCCAACCTTTAGAATAACTTGCTTCCAGAAATGAGCAGTGAGAAATTTAACACCTCAAAACCAGCGCTGTCAAACATGACATGCGAGAAATTTAGACGCGTGTATGCTTTCAGCATAAGAAAACGGGTACACCATTTTATTTTTGTTACATCACTTTTTTCTGTCACGTTAAAACTGGTTATTCGCTGATGTGTGCGTGTCATTTTGTTAAGTTTGTTTGCCATATTCGACATGTCCGTGTGCAGTTTTTAAATGTTTTTTAGCTACTAACTCCACCCTGAAAGAGATGAGTGCATGTGTACATTTGTTGCATCTGTAAACTAAACTATATTACATACACCAGTTACACACAAATTATTTATTAAAAAATATTGAGTCTATGCATTCTAATTCAGTTTTTCCCCCCCCCCTCTTGTTTAACAAGACTAAATCACATTACAAACAACAGAAATCCATGTTTCTGGAACACAGAGCATTGCAACAGAAAATGACAGAAGCCCGATATGACAGTGCTGTTACTGTTTTCTTTCTACATCGATTTATTAAGTTAAGACCACGTGAAAGCCACATCTGACAAAGGGAAAAAGAAAAAAGCCATTCTCCTTTCTAATTTGGATTATGAAAGGCCTCATCTTCTATAAAACTATAATGCTATTATTATTTGCTTTGGGGTGTCATGCAAATGTAGAAATCAAAGCATCATGTGAGCAACATTTATTTATTTTTTTAAATAACAAAAAAACATGGCTGTTTGGCCTGTCCCCATTTTACCAGCCTACTCGACAAATAAACCTTGCAGGTTTAAATGAGGCTAACTAGATACATTACAAGGCACTAAGATGCAGTCAGTGGTATAGCAAAGGCAGCAAAACATCACTTCCTTCATAGAGGAACTACTTTTAGAAGACAGCAGAATAAAAGGTCTCTCAGACTCAGTTGTACTCTAAAATTCAGTCAAAACTGTGAACCTGCTTCAATTTGAACATACACCGATCAGCCACAACATTAACGGGAGAAGGAAAGAACATTGGTCACGTTACATTGCACTTCTAGGAAACCATGGATCCTGGCATTCACGGGGCTGCTAGTTCTGCAGGTACCACCCCGAAAAAGGCAGAACACTCCCCTGTTAGCAATGGTCCTGCTCCAGCAACACCACAAAAAAAAAAAAAAATTGCTCAGGAATGGCTTGAGGAACACGCCAAAAAGCCCAAAGCATTGACCAGGCCTCAAAACTGCCGGTTTGTGTCACCGGGAGATTCAGAAAATGAGGCAGGTAGTTTTAATGTTGCGGCTGATTTTGTGTGGGGAGTTTTATGCTATACGCTATTTAGACCTGCACGCTCTGATGCCACATAATTGCAACCACATTAAACTCACTACAGAAAGTGCCTTCTTCAGCATAGCGACATTATCGGCTAAACACTAAGAGTGTGAATGGAATTTTAAGCAAATGAAGAATGAAAGACAGCATTAACATATCCTCAGCAATAACAACATAATATTTACATACCAAATTCTGAATACAAACTCCACACATGAAGAAAAGATTCAGATCGTTATTGCTAAGTGCAATAGATGTGATTCCTTCATCATTTAGAGGTGCTTTTGCAGTTAGATCATAATCTTAAATATTCATCACTGGTTATAAACCTGTGTTCATATGTTAAGCTCAATCTTAAGAAAATAAATAAATATCAAAAACTGTATCAACAGTAAGAAAAAGGCCCTGTATAAAAATGGTATTTAAATAAGGAACGGTCCAAACTTCAACTTATGAAGCAGACAAATTAAGTGCTTGTAATATAATCAGATAATATGTGTAGTTTAAAAGGAAATTATACTCAGCTTGAAGTTTAAAAGTGTTCCAAACTAAAATGCTAATTGTTTCGATAGGCATGATGAATGCAAGAAATCCAACTGTTCCCAAGCTTTGGATTCAAACAGGAAAGGCCAAGTCTCTCAAAGAGAAGCCACAGTATTCTCAAGGTAACATTAGTTCACTCTGTATCAGTCACTGAAACTAATAAAAAAAAAGCATATCAGTATCATGCTTCTAGACTAGTATCTAAAGGATCGATCCACAAGCATATGCGACTTCGGGTCTTCCATGTTATGGAAGCTAAACCAGCTAAACATTCAACATATATTCAAATGTGTGCATGTGGCAAATTATGTCGGTCTAAAAAATAATCGTTTCTTCACATCATTCTTCTGAATAAAACAGTGGAGGGTTACCGTTTATGTGGGAGCAATATAAAATCAGTATTATACAATCCCATTAAATAATAGAATTGGGCTGGGAGAAAGTATGAGTACATCATAACCAACATTTGAAGATTTAAAAAAAAAAAAAAAAGGGTGAACAATAATTTAAGTCAAAAATCTTCCTGATTGACACAGATGTCAGTACAAGTCCAAAATTCCTGTACAAGGGAAAGATAGGTTGTTGTGGAGGGGTGGGGGTGGAGGATGGGCAATAAGGTCATTCTGGGAAGTCTGCAGTGTGGCCATGAGCTTTTGGCAGGCTCGGCTCTTTTGAAGGTGTACATCCAGAGTGGACTGGTGCTAAGAAATGGTGGGCATCCTTATATGTTGTTGGGAGGTGAGCGGATTTAGCAGGCTGTGGAGGGGCTGGCTGTGTTTCCTGGGATGGTGTTGCTGGCCTCTGGAACTCAGGTTCCTCAGTTTTAGCCACCCCACCTTGGATGTTGTCGCCCTGTGGTCTTGCACAGGGGGTTATGGTGGCATCAGGCCTGGCAGGGGAGGAAAAGGACACTCGGCCTGAGGTGGGGCTGAGATCGTTGGGTTGCTGCTCCTCCTTTGTGGCCATGTCTTCGGAATGGTACTCTTTGAGGCGGATGTGCCAGGCGAGGCTGCAGACTGCAGAGACAGTCTTGAATTGGTGGATGACATTCCTTGGGATAAAGTAAACGTCATCGTCACACAGCTGGGCACGGATATAGCGAATGCCTTCCCTCCTTAGCTGGTTGAGCTTCGCATCATCCACCCACTGAACACACTGCACAGAAACACATAGTAGTGTTATTTAAAAAAAACCGAATATATATTTAAAAAAAAAAAAAAAAAATAATAATAAAAATCTATAAAGCCACACTTCTCACCTGAGACACTGGAGGTTCATATAGATCCAGCTGCAGCCTCTGGACAACTTCACTGAAGTCCCCAGCATCAAAACACACTACATCTTTGGTTACGCGCGGTCGGATATTCCTGTAGGAGATTTAAAAAAAAAAAACAAAAAGCATGAAGCATATGGAAAAGTTACCTTCCCATTTCACAAACCATGATGCATGAGATGCTGCCATTATAGCAGCTTTATTTAAATGATATTCACCCTTCTCCAAAATGCACTGCTTTCAGTACACCCACAGCAGCGGTGCTCTGCCAGTCAAAACTCTGGCCAATATGATCAGCATGGGCCTTAGTTCGGTCTTCAAAGAGAACTTCTCTGGGTTCGCTGGTCCTCGGTAAGTAGTGCAGATTTTTGATCTCGTTCATGGACCTGGAGGAACATACAAGGAAAGAACAAGAAAACAAGAGGTTGCATCATGAATTCTTTAGATTATGTATATGTATGCGCATCTTCTTTATCCGTGTTTTGGTAAGAATCTGTTTTTAATACAGAAGCACTCGTACCTGCGCCGTTTGAAAGGAGACTTGGGCATGTCAGCAGTGGGCACCATCTGTTCTCCTGGTCGCACCCACATGATAGGCCCGTCATCACTCTGAGAGCGACAGTCCAGTTTCAGACTAGAGAGGGTTCCCCATGGCAGGGTCATCTATGATGATATGCACAGACACAGAAACAGAGCTGTGAGTTTGTTGCAGAAAACGTATAAAAACCAAGTGCAACAAGGCATCAAGTTTAACCTGATATACATCATTTTGTTACAATCCATTAAGCATATACTGTATGTTGATGAACCCTATAAATGCTGGGTAATGGTAACAATAAATCAAACTTGTATGTTTGTCATGTAACTATTTAGTTTATATCCATATACTTGCTAATAAAAATTAAACAGACTGAATATGTGTTACACACTTAACAATTCATAGTGTCCTGAGAGCAACATACTGTATTCAGCACCTTCACTGACTGACCTGAGGTCTACATGAGGGTCATACAGCCTAGACCCACAGAATATAAATCATTTATACTCTGTGCCTTGAACATAACTATTGGGACAGGTATTTGCATTTGCTTTACTTCAGGCTTTGACTATATTGAATTTGAAATTAAATTATTATTGCTACATTAAAGTGGAAAGTTAGTTACAATATTTGTAGCACTTTTAATACACAGACGCCACTGCTTAGGATTTCAGGAATGAAGCCAGTCAAATTTAATATTTAGCTTCAATTTTTTTGCAGTCAATAAGTTGCTGAAGTCTTCAGAATATTCATAACTCCATATTTGTATTTTCTCTGCTCCATTAGGTCTTCACTAGAGCCACCATCAGTTACTGTTTGTTATGCAACAAGATGCATGCTGTCCCCAATATATTTGGATGAATGTGTGTACACATTAGGCTCCAGCAGACCTCTGCATTCACCCTATTGCTTCTATCAGCAGTAAAATCATAACTTGATGCTAATGTTGGTAACTTAATGGTTACTGGTTAGGGCACATACCACATGAGAAGGGACCAACCGCAGTCTTGCAGACCCAAGCAGCCAACATACTACTTACCCTAACTTTAAGCCCCCTACATGACACACACAGTGCTGCAGCTACACTATCTTTGGATATTCTTGTCTCACTTTTGCACATAAAAAAAAAGAAAAGCCAAGTTTGCATTTCAGCCTATAACCAGCCAGAACTCTGCCTAATATGGTCTTCCACATATTGATTCTGCTGTGGGCGTCATGGTACATAAAACTGACTACAAGCTACAGCTGCTTGTAGTCAGGTCCGTGTGAGGCTATGTAGGTAGACTACAGACTTCCCCCTATTCAGACTAACATTGATCAATTTATAAAGTAATTTCCTCTGACCTTGAGAAATGGTGACTCTTCCAGCATGTCCAGGAAATCTGGGAAGTAGTCTCCAACTTCCTCATCGACAGCTCCGACCAGGCTGATCTGCCTCATGGGTCCGGCTCGGTAAGTTCCTGAACAGTAAGTCCGATTCACCTAGGACAGCAGAAAATTTAAATGTAATTCAGTATGTATGCTAAACTCTAACTCACTGTCTTAGTATATTACATTTGCAGTTAATATACAAAAAAATCAATGAATATTAAAAAATAAGCATCGTGATGGATGGTTTTTGTGCATGCTGAATGCTTTGCTTAACCCTGCTTTTCTCAGTATCCCAGTGTGACTTTGTATTCAATATTAATGAGGACACAACTGTAATCACTTGTTTAGCTGTAGTACATGATTATTAATGCTATACAAAACGTCCCCACCTCACTGAGCGTTACCGTCATCACACTGGTATTCTGTCTTGAGCAAAACAAAATAAAGGACTCCAAGGAAGTGGTGTGTAACACACAATTTTACGTTTGTCTCGCAAAATCCTTTAAGTTAGAAGAAGAATGTGCACTCTGATACCATAGGTTAATGATTGTGACGACGCTTCAGTGGCACAGATTCGATTTACTCAGTCACACATTGCCTGGTAGCAAATATATTCAAAATATGGGAACATCCATACACAAGTCACTCTAATAGATTTCTGGCCCGTGTGTGTCTAGCTGAGGCACTACAGACCGTGAGTCATACGGTTTATTGCAAATGGATTCACAACTAACAAAAGTCCACATGAATGCATAGAAAATAGATTGTAGGAAAGGATCAAAGACATCATGAATGTGCGCACTATTAGTCTCGGATGTGAACACTGACTGACTAGAATATGTTTATCCAAAGCAGTTTTCATGTACCAGGAAAATAATGTAAACACTGCTGTTTTATGTAATGACCTAGTAAAATGCAGTTGATACAAAAAAAAAAATAAAAATTTTGGTGCAATAAATACAGTTCATTTAGCCAGTGGTGAAATAATTAAACTCCCTACATAAAGACAAACCACTGAGCTCTGTGTGTCCTTTGCATATTTAAACGTCACACACATACAGATGTACTGACAGTTTTTGTCTGCAGTCTTTCCAAAGTGGTCAGTTTGCAACATCCCAGAACAAAAGTGACTGTGTAAGATCCCTCCCTCCCCCTGATTCCATCTAAATTTTGTTTTCAGTTTTAATGTATCATATCTCACTAGAAAAGGTAGCTGCACCTGATGTATAAAGATTGGTGGTATCAGGGAACTCAGTGGAGTCGGGGCTTATGTGATCCAATTTCACTGCTACAACTTAAAACACTCAGAAGTCTGATAATTTTGTTTATGACATATCATATCCGTCATAACCTTATCTACTCATTTTACATCAAGTTTCTTCATTGAACCAATTATGTTTTGCATCTCTAACACGAACATGTTCCCCAAAATCCATATTCCTTAAGTTTAGATCTGCTCTTCTAAAAAGTATTTCCACTATAAATCCACATTATAGAACATGGATTTCTTGGACTTCTCTTTGGCTTTTTTACTGTTCAATTTCAAGACTAAAACATCTACTAAAAGGGATAGATATTTCATATACTTAACCAATTAATTTGTAGTGGATGTAATGCTTAACTGCAGCCCTTTTTCATATAAATTCATGCTCTGCTCACCCATTCATTTATTTATGAAATCCATGAGGAATTTTGTTTACTTTTGTGTGCTAAAGGTGAGGTGGAGCCTTTGCCTTTTCACATACCTGAGAGTGAAAGTTGGCAATAGTGGTAGTCTCAATGTCTTTCTTGCCCATTATCTCCATTTTGACCGGTGTGTTGGGGAAGTTGAAGGCAAAGTAGTCCAAGAAGTCAGGTAGGTATGCAGCTGCATTGTGCACTACTGACAAGGCATAGGAGGCTGCACCTTTGGGCTTTTCAGCAAAGGCCAACTTCAGAAACTCCTGGGCAAAGCACTCCATCTCAGCCGGACTGAGACAGGCTAACTCATCAGCATAGGCGTGCAAGACAGCTCCCCCACCATTGGCTTGCCTTTCCTCATGTATGAAGCGTCCATACCGCGTTCCTGTCTGGATACAGGTGCTGCGGATGTAGTGGTCTTGGTGGGAAAGGAAGGGGGCGTGGCCCTGTTTGAGAGCATGAAGGTAGGGTGGGTAGCTGACAGGATCTCTGCCAGGATGGTGAATGCTTTCATGCTTAACGCTGCCAGACAGAGAAGGATCTGCTCCGAGCCCTGAACATACAGTCTGAACCGCTTTGTTGTGCATGTGTCGGACCTTCTTGACACTTTGCTCATCCTCATGATGCTTCCTCTTCTTCTTTTTCTTCTTGAGGAGATATTCTTCTAGTGTTAGAGACTTGCCATTCTCATTATGAGGCCTTGGCTCTATGAGAACATGAACAGCTAAATGTTAGAAAAGCAGGATGCTCGTAGAAAGCTATATTTTGCTCTGATTGTTCTGTAGTCAACCCATAATGCAGTAAATTAGCAATGATGATTAAAGGGAGGCTCAGGGACATTTTCACAAGTTTTACGTATTCGTTGTTATTTAGCCTCAGAGAATATACACTAGGAAATTTGTGTATCTACTCTATGAATGACACTACTTAAATGCAAAAATTTAAAGAGATTAAGAATCTGTTATAACCAGAAACACTCATATTACATGCGCTTACTTGTCATTCAAATCCTCCCCAAATCAATTTTAATAGGTCAATACTCTTTAAACGTAAATAAATAAATAAATAAAAATAAGAAAACGCACCCTTCTTTTTCTTCAGTTCAGCGTGTTTCACATTTGCTTCTGCATTTTCCTTCTTCAGCTTTAGTTTTAGGTCCTTCTCCCTGTGCTTTTCTTTGAATTCCTGGGGCTTGGCCTTGACCACTTTGAGAGGCGTGAAAGTGAAGAGCGCAGGTGGCTGGGAAGGCACCGTTTGCTTCTTCTGCAGCTGCTCCGGTACCTTCCGCGGAGGAGGCGGAGAAAAAATCGGTTGTAAATTCTTCTTCGTGCCGTTGGTGAGACCGTGATTGTGGTGGTGGTGGCTGTGCAGGACGTGTTTACCCGCGCTGAAGTTGTGGGGTTTGGGATTTTGCTGCAGCTGATGCGGCTGATGGGTCCGGTGCTCAGCGTGTTTGTGGTTATGATGGTGGTGATGGAGGTTCACTTTCTTCGCTTCTTTCTCACACCTCTCCCGTTTGTCGGTCGACGGCGACAAGTCCCTTTTCTTCTTCTTTTTCCTCTCTTTAATGAATCTCTCAAGACTATCCCTTACCATTTTGTCTTCTACTTTGGCACGGAGCAAGTCGACTTGAGCTGCCATCTTTGCACGTACAGTAGTCAACAATTTAAAGGACTCTGGATTCCTACTGCGCAGGTCTCCGACAATTTGTAGTCCTCTTGCCGTTGAATTGTAGTTCACCTTACTAGTTTGAGCCCTTTGCGCATGCGTAACACGTTGATCTGTAGGTAATGTAGTTCATAGACCGCCCGTGGCTGCATGGGAGTTGCAGTTTGGAATGTACCGAATGCGTGCGGCTTTGCACGCACTCACCTCTGCTCAGCTGACGTAATGGTTAACCCACCGTAGGCAGTGCTTTAGCGTTTACAGCGGGTTAAAAGCTATGCGAAGCAGCCGTGTTAAACGCCTCAATAATATACCACTTTAACCGACTCTATAACGGTGGTTAAAATTATATATATTAAAAAACAAAAAAATGATAATGCAGTGGCAGACCCTAGAGGCAAAAAAGAACATGGCGCTTGTAAAAAAAAAAACAAAACAAAACAAAAAAAAAAACCATTCATAAGGATAGCAACATAATTTATTCTCCTAAAAGTATATAAAGGGGAAAAAAAAATCAACATGCCAGAATCATGTTTAATCAGTAAACCTTTATTTATCAGTGCATGAACAGAATGCCATGACCAGAGTATTTCTTTTCAACCATTTTATAGCATTTCCTTTCAGTTCCCTTAAAAAAATAATGAAACGATTTACATAGGATTTTTTTTCCTGCATGAAGGCAAATATTTATACAGGTGCTGTACAATTTATAAACATTTACAACTACCATGATGTAAAACTAAGAGTTTTTTTTTTTAATATATATATATATATATGTGTGTATATATATATATGTTGGAGCAATACAAGGCCACAGTCTCATACATAGTAATGGCATGAACAGTAAATAATACAGTATTGCATCATATTCACAATAAAGTGGACAATAAATTAAGCAGTGGTCTTAAAGACCAACTGATGCATGTATTACTGCTTCACATCCTTATGGGTCGGGTTCAAGGGCTCAAGCAGTGACTTGTTTGTGAACAGCAGTGAATGAACCACTAGATGTCTCTGTACTCCACAGGAGAAACATTGTAACAATGCTACATTTTCACTTTAGAGCAGGGCAACTTCTCCCAATGTATTTTTTTTTATCCCTCGTTACATAGAATTTAAATCTTAGTTTGATTAAATCTGACAAACTTAGATTGTAATTTCAAGTCAGACTCCTAAAGAAGCAGTATTGCCATTTCCATGCACATGTTCAACCACCTAAAGAGCAACATCTTTTAATCATTTCCCTCCTTGTGTTGGAAATTTGCTGAATTCTTTGGGCGTCTCACTTTGTTTGTGACACTAAAAAGTGACCAGGCATAATAAAGCATAATATCCATATATCCTATACTACTTACATCGTGGGGTCGTGTACTAAAGAAAAGCAATGATCTAAAATAGATATTTGTGTTGGAATTATCTGTTTTTGTGCCTACATTTATGATAACAAAAATATAAATATCTTTTAATTTTTTTAGTAAGTTGAAGGCAGAGTCCTCACAATCAGCCTCTGTTAATTTAATTCATTTATAGTATGTGTCATATGTGTAACCACTTTGTTAAATGATATACATTTAATTTTCAGTATAGTCGATGCTACAGCAATATCTAAAATACACAGGCCTACAGTTCAGCTTGTATACATACACGCAGGCAGAGGACCTAAAATACAGAGCTGCGAACAGTCAGCAACTTTATGAATCAGGCTTGCATGACTGTTTGCAGACCACGAAATAAGATGTACAGACTGCAGTCTTTAAATGTATTACTTTAGATGGAGATGCTTATCTACATGTTCCATTTCTCTTTTCTTAGAAAGTCCACGTGAAAAGTGAAATTATTCAGCATGGATATGTGTACTAACTGCTCTGTGTACATTTAATTTCAATAAATTACATTATGTTGTTGTTTTTTTTTTAATTTTTATTAACACACATGTGACAAACATTAACCACAAGTATCTGGTCTGCTGATTTATGCATATAAAGCTCCGGGGTAGTCTTTCCATTCTCTGATATGCTAAGGGGATTCATGTCTTCACGTGTATGAATGCAGCCACACAGACAATTCACAACTCTAGACGGATTATCAAAAACAAACAAACAAACAAACAAACCTCAAGAGGACTTAAGAGACAGTTTTGCTTTTAAGACAAGTTTCAGAAAAAATTCACAAGTCACTTTTTAAAACATCCACTTGTGACAGCAACAGTGAATCAGTCTCACCTGGAAGAAAAGCTGGGATTGCATGAATATGCCGTTAAACCTTCATAAGTAACACACACACACCAAAAAAAAACCCAAAAACAAAATCTGGATCCTTCATCGAGGTGGGTAGGAGAGCAGTTTATCCAAAAACCCACAAACAGTCTCACAGTGAGTGCAATTAGGAGCAGCTTCTTTATATAACCAGAGTCTCTGATTGGCACAAAATAGACTTCATTGTTACTTTCAAACACCACACTCAGAACCCATCTGTTACACACATGCCTACACGTCATTATACAGTAAAAATACTCATGTAGGTACAAGCACACGTGTCAGATCAGACTTCAGCACCTTGATGCAAACTGACCTAGGCAAACTGGTTGGGGGGAAAAAAAAAATCATAAGCAATGAGAAGCTATGTTGCTGGTTGCACAGTGATCTGCTATGTCAGAAATGTCTAAAAATAAACATCCTTCAGTTCTGAATCCATGTTTGAGGCTCAGCTTTTTCTTCATCTATGCAGAGTCCTGGCAGGGTTTCAGATATCTGCATATGTGGTGTCCACTTGGGACTGGATCTTGGCAGAACTGGGAACTTTCCACGGGCCCGGGGTGATAGAGGCCTTCTTGCTGGTAGTGTTCCCATTGCAGTGGGGGTCTGGGATGCTACTGCTTGAACCTCTGGGGTCCTTTCTGTTCACTTCTTCAGTTGAACCATGGTACTTGCTCTCTCGATATTCCTTGTCCCCTTTGTCTCTTCCGCTCCTCCGGCTCAGCGTGCCGCTACCAGCGTCTGACCCCACCCTCTCTCTGTATGTTTGGGCGTTGGATTTTTGCACCGATGTCTCTTGCTCAGCCCTTTTTCCCTTTCTGTAGTGATCGCTGATTCCCCAGCTTTTGTCTCCACTCTCTGCAGCTCCTCTCTCCTGCCAGTAAGCTGAATCATCCTGCTTGTACCTCCAGTCCTTCTCTTCTCCAGAGGGAAAACTGGGCTTTTGGCCAGCTGGACGCCTGGGGCTGTGAGACTCCTCAAGGTTCCTCAAAGGCACAGCAGGGTCATGCTCCCTCTTGGAGCCTTTCCTTGGACTAGAGGAGCGGTGGTCTTTCTGTCCCTGGGCTTTTCTCTCCTTGCTCATGTCCTCCACGGATCCGCTGTGGCTTTGCTCCATTTTTCGAGGGCTCTGGGAGCGATCTGCGGGATCCTTCCAGCCTTCGGTGGCTCTTTTGGGGCTACCACTTGTGGAGTCACTCCTGCTTGTATTACCAGTCTGGGTGCTGGGGCTGGTGGTGCGCTTATAGCTGGGGTGAGAGAGCTGCTGTCCACTTGATCTGTTAGCTTGCCTGCCATGCTCCTTCCCAGCACCAGGGGACCCACACACTGTACTGTCGCCCCCAGAGAAGTCATGGGGGGCAGATATTTTGGGTGAAGATGGGGAAAATTCCGAGGTAGAGAGGGAGACAGAGGATGGAGAAGCTGGAGATGACTGCCCATCAGATACAGAGAATCTGGGAAAGCTTGAGGTTGGAATGGTTACTTTGTCCTTTGAACCTGAGAAGCAAGCAGCAGATAGTAAGAAAAAAACCTTCAAGCTAAGCAAAAGAACTACTATATGAATTCAAAGAAACTGCAAAAGCTAAAAAAAAAAAATCTAACAAGATATTTTGCACATTCAACAAAGATTAAAAATGATTAAATGTCATACAATAGAAGCACGATATGCTCATTTTGTGGAAAAAGATGTTTGCCATCTGCCTCGCTTTCTGTAATAATCTCTTGTAACAGCCCTCTAATATATTTGCCTTGTTTGAGATGTGTATCAGCTGACAACGTAGCTATCAATGAAAAGGTGCTAGAGTTCACTTAGCACTGACGTTTCAATTTTCCCCAGAGCTGATAAGAACGTCACAGCTATAGTTGAGAGCAGATATATGCAGCAGAAAAAACAGTGAGAAAAAAAAAAGCAGAGAGATGGACTGAAATGTGCTTTTGGATTCCTAAGAGCAACAACTCAGAAACGAAATTCTAATTTGGTCTTTGGATCGACAGATTGATGCCAGTGAATAAACACAGATCCACTTTTCCACTGACTGGTCAATATCTGGTTAAGAACATCTCTCCAGATCTCCATCTTATTTTGGATGCAGTGAGTGTTCAGTGGCATCTTTGGTTTTGAAATACCCTTAAAAAAATAACCTGTGGGGCTCTGAAGCTTCCCAGTGCTCCTGAAGGCCTATTTGTTCTTCTAGGACTCACTGCTTTAGTTCAGCCCTCCAAATAATCTGGTTATTATAAATTAGGTGTTTACTGAGCCCCAATGAACTGATCAGTTCAGACTGACCACGGTGACGACGTAGTGGACAGAGAAGGACACTTTAATTTGGGAGATAACTCACTCTGAAAGGAGGATTCAAAGACAAAAGTAGGTGGAGTACAAGAATTACCAAAGTTATAAGGGACAGACCAAGAAAAGCAGTGAGGCCTTTAGTGATGCTCTGGTTTCATGTAGAAGCACAGGGTGGAAGAAGAGTTCAGACCTATAGGAGGAAGAGATAAATAGGTAGAAATAGACAGCCGTGCTGGAGCAGAAAACAGAAAAAGCAAGGCAGATCCAAATAGCAGTAGTAAGATAGAATGAGAGGAGAGAAAGGTCACAAGAGCTTGCAACACATGCATGAGAAAAAAGGAAATTCGGCACCCTGCCGTCTAGCATATCCATACAAAAGCTTCTCTGTATGTATGGCTAATAAGCTACTGTGTAAATCTATAAGCAGCGGCGACAGCATGCACACAGTTCTCTGCTGTAACTCACTGTGATCCGGGACCAAGCCCTGGCCAGGTCGGAGAAGCAGATGAACTTTATTGCCTCCTGCTTGGATCAGCTCAATTGCTCGAGTGTGCGTGATGCCCTGTGTGGCCTCGCCATTGATCTCCACTATTTGATCTCCAACCTGACAAATAATTAAATTAAAAAAATCTGTTAACTTTTTTTTTTTTTTTTTTTTTTTTACACTCACATTCACACCCGGCCTCTCACCCTATGTCAGCTGGGATAGGCTCCAGCCACCCCCCCACCCCCCTGAACAGGATAAGTGGAAGAGAATGGATGGATGGATGTTAACATTAACTTTTCGATTGGAAGGAGCAGTTGTTTAGTTTTAGCTGAGGTAGAGCACTCTGTGTGAAACTCAGTAAACCTTTGATCAAGGTTTATTGCACTTGAAGTTCAGACACTGAAGCGAAATTAAGCAGACAAAGCCAGAACTCACGTGTATCCTGCCATCTTTAAGAGCAGGCCCTTCCTCGGCCAGTCGAAGGATGAACAGCCCCATGTTATACTCCTTCCCTCCTCTCAAACTGAAGCCGAAGCCTCTCTGGCTGCGTTCCAGCTCCACCACGAAGCAGCCCTGTTGTTCACAAACAAGATTGTGAGCTTTTAAGACTGAAGTAGTTGATGCAAAATCATCCCCAGGGTGGAAATTAATCTGGAAAATCTATTACTTTGCTGATATGCATCACGCTCAAGAGTTTCTGGGGATCAACTGACACCAGAGCAATTAAATACTGTAACTGAGAAAAATGTAAATTCAAAGCATCGGACTCGCCTGCTTAGGGCCTGATGTGATGAGAGTTCCAGTGCCATCTCTTGGTGAAAGATAATTCTTACCCTCGGAGTCACTGTTCCTACCCCAGAGAAGAAGCATTATAGTGTGACACAAAACAGATACATTTAGCTGTGATTTGCTACGAAGAAACAGAATCTTTTCTTGAGATAAGAAAACAATTAGATTTTAAAAAGATTTTATAAGGTCTGGAAAATGTTAACAATTTGGACATAATTTTCAAAGTGTAAATTTTAGTCACTGAACAGTTATAATAATTTTGAGGTAGAATGTGATCAATTATACACGAGATTCACATACTCAAAATATTAACAAGCAAAATACAGTGACCAGTTTAAAAGTGAACGCAATATCTACTGTGGGGCAACTTATGAAAACTAGAGCCTGACTGATTTATTGGTGGGCTAATATTATTGGCCAATACAGCTATCTGCTGATTTATCAGCATTTATGAGTGTTGACATGAAACAGGTTGTCTACCAGAGGGCAATTCTCTGCTGGCAAAACATGTTTGAAACACCACAAACAACAACCAGCTGATCTGAGCAGAGTCGCGTAGGGAGTAAATGAGTACATAATAACAACACATAACAAATGTTAGGGAATTCTGTTTATGCTTTGAGTGTCTGAAAGAAAAAAAAATATACTGGCCGATATATCAGAATATCAGATTTTTAAATATCAAATAAAGGCATCTCTTAAAAATCCTACATCAGCCGGGCTCTAATGAAAATAAATACTGATTCTCTATATCACAGAAATAGAAAAGAAGCCTCATTCTGTTTTCTTTTTGCTGTGTCCAGTGTGAGATCCACACACTGCCACGCCTTCATTACAGCAGCATGAGCCTCTTTCTGTTGGTTTCATTATACAACGCGCAGAGAAATGTAAATCCTTCAAAGAACCGTGTTGCTTTTACACTTCAGTGACAGATAACGGGGGCATACTTTAATACTTCACAGAGCTCATTACAGGGCCTTTGTGGGAATTTAGCGTGACGCACTATATAAAGAGCGAAGGAATTCTTACCAGCTCTAGCTTTGAGAAGAGTCTGCACACTTCACGCCACCGAGCTGACAGCTTCAGCTCATATCTAAGCCTGGGCTGACCCAAGGCATGTTGGTGATTAAGTGGAGAGGAAGAGGCTGAGGACTGGACGGGGGACTAAACGAGGAGAATATGAATGCCTGCTGGTGGGCAGAGAACAGGGTGGACATGGGCGAGAAATGACGGCGGCAAATTTCTGTTGCAGTAGCGGGATTAAAAAGTCTGGCACAGGTAGCCTTGTTTAAAAAGAAAGATCAAAGCGGAGGCATGACTCCCTATTAATCTGTCTCTTTTTCTTTGCTTCGCCATCCAAAGGGTGACCCAATGGGGGGATTTTCTGTCTTTTTGGATAACAAGGAGTGTGTGTGAGGCACAAGAGATGGTAATGGGCCACATTGCAGCACAATACCAGAGGCACTTTGAGAGGATTGGGGCTAATTTATGGTTCAAGTGGCAGAACCTGTATTAGATTGTCTCCAGTGGACTTAGTATTTCAAAGGGGGATACTGGCAAGCTTGTGTGAATGCTTGAGCTTGTGTGGGAGTATGTGTGTATAATCGTTTACCTGTCTTGGTAGCTGGGAGGCTGTTGGCCTACAGCTCTGTGTTGTGCCGAAGGGCTCTGCTTGGCTGAATTTGTTCCAGATGGAGGAGCACTGTCTGTAAAAACACAAAGTGTGTCAAAATTCCCATGATCTTATTCCCAGAAATACTCTCTCTTAAAAAAAAAAAAATAATAAAATAAATAGAAAAATCACTTTAACAGAAGTGAGACTTAGTCTGTGCCAACCTACCATCTTCAGGCACAACAGTAAGGGTGACCAAATTTCCAGCATCCTTGATGAGCTGAACAATATCGTTGTGTGAAAGCTCCATGATGGACAGGCCGTTGACAGCAGAAATACGGTCTCCCACCTTCATTTGACCTATACGGTCTGTGGGGCTGCCTTCAATAATACGACCAATTTTGTGAGGTATAACTGGAAGAGACCAAAGCAGAGAAATGAAAATCTGCTGTTCGGGCATGTTTACGCAACTCTAATTCTTAAATAAGCACATAACATCTTTATGTGATGTTCTGCACATCGCATAAAGATGTTATGGGATGCGCAGGACATGTATTTACAAACTTATTTTGATGAATTAGGATCTTATATTTGAAAAAGCAGAGGCAAAAATGGTGACCAACAACACTAGCAGCTGCGAGAGGCATGATCATGTTAAGATAAGATAAGATAAAACTTTAATGATCCCACGACGGGGAAATTTGCGCATTACAGCAGCTCAGTACAGAGAAAAAAATGAAAAGGATGAGTAAGAACAAATAACTAAACTAAAACTAAAATAGAATAGAATAAAATAAATAAATAACACGTGCAGGGCATTGATACCAGTTTTTGGAAGTTATAATGTTAACCACATCCCCCATCTTAGTTGAGCACGTTCCTAATAAGCTCTCAACAGAAAATACTGCTGAGACTAATAATGCTGCCATTAGTTCTGGAGGTTTTTTTGGTCGTTAGCCAAAGTAGCAGACAAATGAACAATTTGACTTGTAGTAATTTATTTCTGACCTCCAGGTGGGGGTTTGTTCTTTGACGTGAGGATGACGAAACCAAAGCCCTCATTGTCTTTGCGCTGCAGAGTCACATCAAATCGCTCCGGACGGGTGGGCTGAGCAGGCTGGACGATGTTGGCCGCTTCAGTACGAGGCATTTTGGGAGAGCTGTTGACCAGAGCAGACGCAACCTGCTGGGGCTGCTGGCTGCTCTCAAATTCTCCACTGCCATCTAAACATAAATAAATAAATAAAAATTTAAATCCATTAAAATTTTTTTTATACATTTAAATCCATAACAATTATTGACAGAATTTGATCCTGATTTGTTCTTGCAGAGATCCTTCTGTAAATAATCCAAAAGCAGGGGCTTTACCAAAGACAGCCTTTCTGCAGCATGTCTTGCCCACATTAAATGAAAGACCGTGAGCTCTACAGCTGAGATAAAAGGCCTTTACAATTTGTTATTCATAAGACAAGCTAAGCAACCTCCATCTCTCTTCACTGTTTTTTTTTTTTTTTCGCTGAGTCTCTGTTTTGTTAGCCTGCATCTTTCTAAACCCCCTGCTTTGAAAGCATAAACCCTCACATGATTGATGCTTAATTTTTTTTTTTTTTTTGCAATGCTGTTGTGATACATCAAATCCGTAGTAATTTTAAAAAGTGCTTGTACTATTTATGGAATGGCTATTTGAGAGGTAAACCAGTTGGAATGCAGCACGGTATATGCAGTTAGAAAAGAAAAGAAAAAAGTCAGCATTTCTTTTCCCATCCTTTGAGATTTAACTCCACCAGCTGATCTAATCTTCAGTGCCTTTCACACAGCTGCAGTAATCCTTGACAGATAAACGGAGAGAAAAAAAAACAATCTTCTTTTTCTGTTTTGATTTGAGATGAAAATTGGAATTCACCTCGCCATGATTAAAACAAATCCACCGTTCTTAAAACTTGGTTTTTCTTTCAGGAAAATCTTAAAAGTCTATTTTTGTCAAACTTCATTTCATTCTGTGAGGAAATCTACCACAACAAATTTAAAGGATTAATGCAAGAAAAAAAAAGAAAAAATCCAGATCAAAGCTTTCGCTCAAAGGTTCTCCTCTAGCATACTGATCTAAACCAAAGTAGTGAGCAAAGAAACCAAGCTTTCAGTGCCCTCAGAGGAACGTGAAGCTGATTATTCAGATGCAGACAGACCTGCGTGCGCTAGTTTCCTGCGGACTGTAAGCATGACTTGGCCATTACGCGCAGCATTGGTCATCAGCTCCAGCACTTGTTTGTGGGACTTGCCCTTGACTGGAACACCATCTATACAAAGTAGCTCATCCCCTGCCCGCAAGCGCCCGTCCTTCTCAGCCGCTCCGAGTGGCACAATGGCACCAATATATACCTGTGGGAATAAGATGGTGTAAGAGACATGGTTAAATATACTGATCTGAGGGAGATTAATTACACAGATTGGCTGGTAGTTTTGATAATGATACATTCTCAGAGCTGAAAACAGAACCTTTGCGTTACTAAATCAACTGAATGCAGCTTCAAGTTGGTGTCAGTCTGCTGTTCTTGTAATTGAGGGTCTGGGATTCCAGCTGCACTTTTAAATGAATACAGGGCTGCCACTTACTGGCTGATCTGGTCCCTCGCCCCCAAGGACTCTAAAACCGAAGCCTGACTCCTGGTTTCTTTTGATGAATACATCCAGGTCCTTTGTATAAGGAGCTGCAGAGAGGAAAGAAAAGAGAATTGGTAAAAAACAGATGAACAATATTCATTTAACTGGAGCAAAAATACGCACATTTTTCTAGAATTAAATCTTGACCATCAGGAAAACACCTTGATAGTTGAAACTGGCAACAATGCACCCACACATGAGAAAAACCTATGCTGACCACTAGCCAATCTGAGGCTTAGCATTCCAAACAGGCTCAGCTCTTTTTTTGAAAACTTTGCAAACACTGAGGAAGAGAGAAGCAGGAGCAGGCCAGGACTGAGGGATGCTGAAACACTGAGGAAGGATCAGAGATGATATTGCACACAGAGCTATATTTTCCCTCTTGCATGGCCAGAGATGACATTACGTGCAATGTTAATGAGGTGACGCTGCCAGAACCTAACAGGAAGTGACAGCCATTAACCATGCATCCTGTTCCTTACAATTCTTTTAACATTCTGTATTTTTTTGTGTGTGTGTTTGTGGTTTGTAAGAAATTCAAATGGTGCATGTGCACAAATTTTATTTAAAAAAAAATGCTGGGACTGCTCGCTTTAATTGCAATTTTTCATTTTGAGA
This sequence comes from Archocentrus centrarchus, assembly GCF_007364275.1. Taxonomy (NCBI): domain Eukaryota; kingdom Metazoa; phylum Chordata; class Actinopteri; order Cichliformes; family Cichlidae; genus Archocentrus; species Archocentrus centrarchus. The sequence continues at coordinate 8,424,449 of NC_044352.1, read as the reverse complement.
TGTTCATGTCTAGGTGTTGTCTCATTTGGCTTATTTGTAGCGAGCTGCAAGGACAAAAAATTAAATAAAAACAACTCCTGTACACTCACGCTTGCTGTCTAAAATGGCCTTGGACTTGAGGTAGAGCTCAGATGCATCTGGTTTGGGTGAAGCTGAGCGCAGGGTGCTAGAGGAGAAAGTTGATGGATTGGGGGATGCTTCTGGCTGACTTAGGGTCTCTGTGCTGCTGATCATCTCCTGCCTCTGCTGCTGCATTGTGGGCTGGGGGAACGGATGAGCCAGTTGTTGGGGTACTGGATGAGACATGGGAGCTGTACACTGCAACACAGAGGCAAGAGCAGTGATACACAAGCATGAACTCAGGTGGGTAATCATTATAAGGTAAATGTGCATAAAACTAATGGGCTTATATATTACGTATTTTTAAGTGCCAATGTGTTCACCATCATTGTATAATGTGTGTAGATTATTTAATAATAAGTATATTCTATGTTATCTCAGTGATCTCTGTCTAAAGTAAGAAGGTATGCCAGAAAAGAAAAAAAAATCAGTAAAGTTTATCCTCAATGACAAACTACTACACTAGTACAAAAAAAGAATATAGTTCATCCATACAGAATAATCTGAATAATTATGTGTTGTACAAATAAAACAGTATGAGTAAGCCTAACGGTGCCCCAACACTCTCTATTTTAAGAGTGCATCATGGAGGAGTAGCACAGGAACAAGCTGTTGAACACGGCATATCGTCTTAAACACCCATACACAGAGGGATGTTAAGTTGCTGTTTGCCAGAAGCCAGCATATTTACCCACATGCAGTTCCAGAAATAACAGCCTGGCTAATGTGGGCTCCCTGAATGATGCAGCTAACAGCAGCTACTACAGCACACACACGTTTACACGTTGGAGCTCGAAGGGTAACTGAGACTAAAGTTCTTTGTTTTAATAATTCAGCAGCGGTTTTAGCATTGCAGTCTCTCTCTCTCTTTTTTTTCTTTTCATCATACAAAACAGATTTAAACTGACCAAAGAACTTACTGGTTTTAGTGATTTCACAGGAGATGTCTGACCTGTGGGCAGAGAGGTAGAAGTGGGGCATTAAAGTCACATCATTAACACCACAACAACACACATCTGCCAACATCTGCTTACATCAGCTTAAATTATTTAAGGACGAGTTGCATTTTGTATTTTCTTCACTCCAGTGACCTTTTGGCTTGAAGTGGTTGAACGACAGACTAAATCTTCTCTTAGTTCTTATTCAGACTCTGCACCTTTTCATCCACCGAATCACAGAGTGAACTTGCTTATAGGTTTCAGATCCCCCCCGTAACATGGTCGTGGTCACACAGCAGAGTGTGAGTCAGAGTGCAGTCAAACCAGTAGGGGGCAGTAGACTCCAGTTGCATGAATGGTTTTACAGGATGAGAGACAGATGACCTTAAGCCATGGGAAAACATACACTTCTGTGGCTTAAACCTGCCAGCTGTTAGCTACATTACCAGAGGAGTATTAAAAAATCTTACATTCGAACTGTCATCAAATTCATTTATTAGACATCATTTTATAAGATATTTACTGGGGTATATTAAGAGAAAAAGCATTTAGGTTCAATTTTTTTTCTTTTCAGATATTATGTAAAAATTCACTGGCAATCTCTCTGTTTTCACTGTCTCTGATCATATCATATCACAGATAGTGAGTTCAGCACATATCCCATGGGGAAGGCCACTTTGTCTCATTTCCAGATTTAAATCCAGTACAGGGAGCAAGGCCAAATAATTTCCTCTTTCATTTCTCTCTGCTGCTGTCATTAGAAGGTAGCTCTCGCCCCCGGCTGGGAGTAAAGCCTAACCTAATCCCAGTCCATGGGTGACCTGAGGGAAGCCCTGCGGCACTACTCCTTTTAGTCCTGGAAAGCTATGATCTCCTGCTTTTTTAACATTGACACACAAATCCTCCATATGCACATATGCAATTAAAAAATGCTTGCACAACAGTGCACACACATGCACACACACTACAACCCCCTGGAGCTCAAAGCAGAACCCAGCTGTGCATATCTGATATGTGGGTGCAACACTGATCTCTTGAATCTAGGCTACTGCACTGCAGTAAAGGCATAAAGGAACAAGCCCTTCAAATCTGTGAAAGCATGAAGTAAGAAGGCGGCCAATCATTATTCACCATGCTCTGTCTCTCCTGCCTCCCCGCTCACTTTCTCTCCAGGCAGCAAGTGAATCACCAAAACTGCCATCTATTTGCACCTTCCTAGCACAGCTCATCATGTGACTAAGCATGACTTCCTCCCTGTTTGGGAAAGTGCATGGTGGATGATGCAGAGCTGGTGCAGACCGGAGCGTGAAATTGCTTTATTTAACATTGGGAGAGTCTGTGTATTCAAGTAACACCTACAGAACACCACACTCCATGGTGATAATCTTAAATTAAAATGTTGTGCATTACATTAAATCTCACCTCGTCTACAGTTGAAATATCTTTGACAAAGTTTGACCCCACTGCCTCACTTCCTCTTAAGAAATTATTTACAAATGGAAGCAGATTATTGTTTCTTTCAGTGGTTTCTTTTGGCCAAAAGAAAGTAAAGAAACAGAACAGGTGGCATAAAGCTGTGTGGGGATTAAAATAACTTCAGAAACATGGGTCTAAACCGGACTATCTCCAGGTACTAACGCCTGTTTGTTGTCTAAACAGCAGATTAGTATAGACAGCAGTGATTTGACAAGAGAGATGCCACAACACGAGTACTGTAAACTCACCACCTGTGACATGCTTCTAAAGCTTGGTTCAATCTTGCAGGCTTACCTGCAGCAGCAGTCTACACTAGCAGCAATGTGAACTTTCACCCCTGCTGACTCACCTCCTCGAAGCACCAGCACGTTGACCTCACTGCCCACAGGCAGGTCTTTGAGGATGTCAACCACCTGCGAGTGGCTCAAAGTTTGGACGTTCTGTCTGTTGATCTCCTTGATAACATCACCCTTCAACAAGCCACGGCACCACTGGGCATCCAGGATCATCTTTACCTTTTGTCCCAGGGGGCAGTCTGCAATGGCAAAGCCAAAACCTCCTGGGCCTTTCACCAAGGGCACACTCACCAGCTCTGGCTGTAATAAAGTAGGGTCAGGGCCTTCTTGGTTAAGGGCATGTGGAAGGTGGTGATGTTGGAGGGGATGAGGATGGTGGTGGTGGCGTCCTCCGTTGGTCATAGGTGGCACTGAAGCAGTCTGCCGAGAAAGGGTCCCTCCATCTGTGACTGTGTAATGGAGGTCTTGTGGCGTCAAGGTGGAGGGGGAAGGAGAAGTGTCCTTAGAGGTGCAGAGGCTGCCTGATGCCTCCTCGCTATTGCTGGAGTCCTCTGGTAGAGGGTAGCCCCGACACAGGACCATATCTACATGCTGATTGACTGGGATAGACTGGAACATCTGCACAACATCAGCATGAGTCTTTCCCAGCACACATGTCCCATTAATGTCGACAATCACGTCACCTAAAAGAAGAACATAGCGCTTTTACACACTTGTGATACGAATAAATTTGACAGTGGACCCTAAAATTTCAATGCATTTGTATTTATCACCATGCAAAGGGAAATTGTGAAAAGTACCACAAACGAATGCCATTAAAAAGGCATGGCAATAAGTGAGATAATTGTGTAGCTGGATTGCATAAGTAGGCTCCTACTTTTCAATTCAAAGATGTTAATAAGGGAGGGGGGAGGGGAGTATGAGAACATAAAATAGAACAAGACCACTGACATGTTGCACTCTTTTTCCTCCTTTCATCTCCCTGTGAGGGATAGGCTCTCATCACCCCTGGCATGGCTTAGATATAGGCCTGGATAACCAGCTGAATTGCTGACTAGCTAGCTGGCTAGAAGCCCAGAGGAGGATCACCCACCTACACAATCAATACTTTCCTCTCGCAAAAACAGCTAAGGTTTCACTCTCGAAGTGAGCTTCAGATACCAGTTTGGTGCCTGTTCAGACCAACTACATGTTGCTCTAATGGGCAGTCTAACAACTAAGCATACAAAAAGATAAGTGAAACACAGACTCTCAGAAAGTTCAAACACTCTACCTTTGGCATAAATAAATGCCGTAGGCCTATAGCTGAAAATGCAAAATAAATGAATAAACAAATACATAAAAAATAAAAATTACTTAAAGTTGTTACAGTCTACTGCTCGCAATTAAAACCCAATGAAATTAATTACATTCATCTTTTGTTATAGTCAATTACCCTCCCTCTCAAGGGAAATGAAACACTGAAAATAATTACTCTCTTTGCTCCACTCTTAAGTTGATTCTCAGCAGCAGCAATGGCTCGGCAATCAATACTACTGTAATGTGAAACCTGAGGCATTTCACAGGAACATACATCAAATTACTACAGTCACCGTGCACGCGATCGCAGAGCTTGAGCATGCAATAATAAAGAACTTACTGTGCCACTTGCACGCTAATACGACAAATTTTAGCAAAACATACTGACAAAAGGTACAAGAAGCACATGGCCAACTACAATATATCCCCATACAGCTGGTATTCAGGCTAATTAAATTTTTAATATACAAGTGCATATAAAATGTGAGTGTCCACTATAAACTGCACACGCGTTTATTGATGAGTTTCCTATTTTAAGAGCCGCTCCCCTGAACACTGCCTATAAACATTTGTCTTTGGGTGTCACATTGCTCGATCCAGCAAAGTGAAGTCCCCGTTCTGTTTTCTTCTCTGAATGCGTTTATTTGTGTGTACACAAAAGTCCCATAAAACTGTATTATGCACAGAATGTATGTTAATGCCTGGCTTAAGTGTTACTGTGTGAATAACGATAAATGCCATGCACAGCAAACTGTGTACACATGAATTACTCCTTGTATTACCTTGCATTTTGGTAATGCATTACAGCAGGATGGCCTCTAACTGTTAAAACAGGATGTAAAAGCGATACTGAAGTGCACATTTATAAACATTATGTCCGTGAGGAAGGTTACCTGAGGCAATCTTCTTGTCATGTGCTGCAGGCCCATCTGGGAGAACGTTTTTGACCTGAAGGAACTCGTCAGGTCGGTCTCCTCCAATAATGGTGAATCCAAAGCCCTGGGGGCTTTTTCTAAGTGCCGTCTTCAGAATGGTGCCCTGTAACTGAGATGGATCTCGAGTAAACCCCCGCACCCCCCTGCTAGGCTCCTCTGCTGTGGAACCTAGAGGAGAGGCAGACAAAAAGCAATCATGAATAAATAATAATAAAAGTATAATAACTACTACAAACAGTTGGATACACACGTATTCAGAGAGTGACACAATCTTTGTGTCCTGTGTCTGTACTCCAAAGCAACTGCCCAAAAATGTGACTGAAGTATAGTCTTTCTGCTATAATTGAAGCAGTTTAGCAAAATTATTGTATTTCCTATTTGGGAATTAAAGACACGGTCCCTTCATTTCCACAAACATCTGGACAACTGACTAACAAGTACATTCATGACCAGATGTGTCCCATTGTCTGGTTCATTTATGGCAAATGAATGAAACAAATGGTCTGTAGCTGTACAGGGGAACTGTAAATATAATGCAATGTATGTAAAGGACATCACTGAGATGAAAAAACAAAGCTGACCTACATTTGAGCTGTGAAAATGTGAGACAACACAAAAAAATGTCTGCAGTTTCTACACAAAATTTGTGTAGAAACTGCACAAATTTTGTGTAGAAACTGCATTGTTTTGTTTTTCAGTGTTAAAACACTGAAAAAAAACCAAAAAAACAAAAACAGCCTCTGTAATCACAATGGGATCTACAGAGGGCAAAAACACTCAAAAAGGACCCGACTGCGCTTAACTGCTTCTGTTTACCTGCTGGAATACATTGCACAATTCTAGTTCAAAAATAATTGCTGAGTTATAAAATCTATCTTTTAAACTTGAAATTAAGTCACAGCGGCAAACCCTTATAGTTCACAAGTTTGTGACACGGGGTTGTATGCGCATGCAAAAATGAGCCTGGTTTAGGAAGATAAAGTGAAAAGCTTGCTCATAAATTACCATCTGTCTCCATCATAGCAATATTCACACAGTGACAACATGTCTAACAGCACATCGCTCACTGCGAGTAATTACATGAACACCAAGAACTCACAATTGCAAGTCAAACTCAGTGCAAACTCAAACAAATCACACACACACGCACACACACACAATTTGCAAATTTCCTGCTCCATTTACAAAGCCAATAAGCATCGAGTTATTGCAAAATGTCTATAGCTTGCCCAAGTCTCATCGCAAACAACCGATTCCTTTTACTGCGATGATAAATCCATCCTGAAACGCACCTGACATTTTCCAGGTAAACTTTTCATCGCAAATTTCCTTTGTGTTGCCTGCAGGATGTGTAAATGGGGCGCTTTTATAGAAGACAGGAGCAGAATTATATTAGACTCTGTGTGTGTGTGCGTGTGTGTGTGTGTGTGTGTGTGTGTAGGTGTTCATTTGTGCGAAAGAGAGCAAGATAAGAGTGATGAGACAGAAAGAGACAGCAAGAAATAGAGTTAGCCTTGACAGAAAGAGAGAAATTTTAACTAAATCCTCGCTCGCCCTTCTCTGTGGTGTGTGCCTATGAGATTGTGAGTTATGTGCTCCATCCCTGCATGCTGGGCTTCTACTCTGGCAGTTCCCACACTGATAGATGCTGGGACATCAATCTCATTAGGGAGAGCACAGATAGAAGTCCCCCACCCCCCCTTCCCCTGTCTCCAACACCACTCTCAATGTATCATGGGATTGTGATTTGCATAATTGCATGGCAATTGGCAAAGGAACGTGACCGCTCTGAAAAGACAAAAAAGATTATGCCAAGTATGATTAACATGACACTGCTGTGTCACTGCTGGACAAGTACAAAGGATATTCTTATGAATGTCAATCTATGCTGGGCAAGGATTTGCAAGCAGGTACAAAAACATAAAATTCCACTGAACAACTTAAGGCACAACCGTATCCAATAAGTATGTTTTATGATGGTAATCCCCTAAAACAGCGTTTCTCAGATGATCAACGGGAAAGCAACACTGGCAGAGTAGTAGAAAGAGACCATCACTAGTAGGGTGAAGAGGGAGCTACACACCAAAGCCATGTTTACATGGTTTTGATTAAGCTGTGGGGCACAAAAGGACAGTGAGTTTCCTTAGGGTGACGTGATTACATGAAATGTCTGACAGTATTGTCAGCACGGTAATTACGGCTGAGCACTGGGCTGCGCTTTGCTCTTGTGCTCTGTGGCATTGTCTGGGAGGTCAGGTTAGCCAGCCTTGTCAAAACAGTGTTTAGAAGCCACCTCACGCACATCCACACACTTGCACAAGACCACTAGCCATTAATTCTCATTAACAAGGGTGGGAATTTGGAGAACGAGCACAGGGGAGGTCGTGGAAGCTGGAGGCGTCGGCACACAGCAATATCATCCACAAAGTGCAGAAAGGCTCAGCTGTGGGAGGTGGGGTCTGCGTGCAACCGACTGAGGCAGACAGTTGTGTCCGAAGGGTGTCTGAAATACAGAGGCTAGTTTGAATACTAATGAGGCCATGCCTTTTGTGTGCACACGCAGAAGAGCATAATAATTTGTGCACATTTTACAACAACCTGGGTCCTCTGCCTCTCAGACCTTTATATTTACAGAGAAGAGGGTGATTAGATCATCAAGCAGCAGCATTCCCCACAGGTGGTAAATGATGAGCAGATGACCCAGTGGAAATCCAATTTATGATCGTAAGTCACTTTCAACAGCAGTCACCTCTTTCTCCTTCCCTGTCTCTCTTATTTAACTCCCTCCCTTTTTTTTTCTAAAGAGGTCTTTCAACTGCCACGAGTGACTGTGGCAAAAGGATTTCAAAGAGACCTCAGAACCCGCCCTATATCATATCTACTTGTCAAAATGAATTCTGCCGCCCAGCGAAGCACTGTTCCATTATTCAAATTGAATATCATTGCTTCAGAGGCTATGGGCTGTTTATCAGAAGCCTGTCAACTGTTAGAACATCTTCCAGACAGACTTCTCAACATGAAGGAGATGATAAAAGTGCCCAAGTAGTTTGATAACACATCTATTGCAGTGCCGTGTGTGTGTGTGTGTGTGTGTGTGTGTGTGTGTGTGTGTGTGTGTGTGTGTGTGTGTGTGTGTGTGTGTGTGTGTGTAAGCTAGAACTATAAAGCTGATGTCTTAATAACACTGCTGGCTCCATTGCCTCTTATGAGAGGAAAAAAGCCCAGAGCAGAAGTTACTGAGTTAAAGTACAACTGGCTGAGCTACTGATAATAGCATCACTACAATTTACTTTACATATTTCTGAAAAACAGTATATGTTTAATTAAAGTTATTTGATTGAATTTCCTGTAAGATTGCCAACACTGGCCAATCTTTTTTTTTATTTTCATATATAATTTGATGCGACATGCTCAATCCAAAAATCACAGCTTTGATAGATGAGTTTTATAAATTATGAGCTTATGTCTTCTCATCTGGTTGCTTCATATGTATATATTTCACCTTTCTTCATTATGTATATATATAAAAAACGCTTTAGATAGAGAAGCCGTAATACTACACATGAAATATTCACGTTGGTGTCAGTGACCCCAAATTAGCGAATTACTTTTTTTTCTTTTTTCAGAAGCATTCTGGCTGTAATTAATCCCGGAAACACTATATACTGATGCATTCTGAGTCATATAATACCAGCAAAATGACAAGACTTGAGTTTTGAGCTAAATGCAACTATTGCTTATTCTAATCCCAGAATGCAATTTAAACCTAATAATCTCACTTTCTGTCTATTATGAAAAACAAGAAAGCCTGGCCTTTAGTATCCCAGACATCTCATCCTACACACACACACACACACACACACACACACACACACACACACACACACACAGCCAGTTTTCTGTACAAAATTCACAGAATTTGACAATTTCTTCTCAGCACACTGTTGTGTCTTCCTTTGTCATGAACCACTTTAACATGTCTGCTGTTTGGGTTGAGGCTCAGTTGTGGGTGCAGTTACCTGAGGATGAGGCTGCCGGTGGCGGTACTACAATGGGCATGTCCACGCTTATCTTTCTCTTAGCTTCCAATACTGGATTTTCAAACTGGGTCTTCTGGTTGATGTGGCTAGGCGAAGAAAATAACATTAGATGAGCGAAAGCCAGTTGTTTCTGTCGGCATACTGTTGATCACACATTCCATTACTGAGTTTCTCATGTCAGTTGATTACACCCAGTCTGAGCTGCCGACTAATGCGTTTGCTTTTTTTTCAGCCGGGGTTTCAACATTTGGTCTCACTGAAGAGTGCCTGTCCACAGAGCTGATACTGTTCTCTGCCTGTCATGCAAACCTGCGATTTGAATACGAGGGCTGTTTATGACATAACATGGGCTAGGCAGACAGCCTGTCTTAGAATATGTAAACTGTTCTAAATACAGTATTTAAATCACAAACTGAAACCTGTCAGTGCCACAGGTGTTTGTAAAGTGGTTTGTAAGAATATATAAACCTTATTCATTAAAATGAAATGAACTGTCATGCCCAGTGAATTCAGAGAGGATTTAGATAGAGAAAATCAAAAGTAATCTTTCATGCTATGGCCCATATTGTCTTGATGGGATAAACATCTACTCGTTGCCTTATAATGCCAGAATAAAAAAAAAAAAAAAGATTTAATAAACTGCAAAATTATGGAAATAAAAATGCTGCCTTTTTCACAAACACTCAAGTGATCTCTTGCCAGACCTTTCTTAAAATAACCAGCCTTGCAGATCCAGGATCAGCAGTTATACTTTGGGGACTTAACACCAAACTTAATCTAAAAACAATTAATGACTTGTAGTCACACCTGTGCGCTTAAACATTTCCTGTTACCGAGGGAAATGTCCCTCCACGGTTAGATGGTAATGGAGAGAGGTAGCTCATCTGCATAATAAGCTTTAATGGCTGTAAATCCTGGTCATGACGGCACCTTGGGAAGAGAAAATGCATTGATGCCGCACAGCGAATCAGCCACATGCTGAGACACTGACTGTATGCGTGCGTGTTGTGTGCTTGTGCGCACATGCATACAGCAGAAAGCACTCTGCACTCTTGCTGCATATGACTCATGCACAGAGATACCCTCGCCATTAAGTCTGAAGAGATAAACATTTTCATTCATTTCCACTCCTTCATTTCCTCTTTCGCTCCAGCTCACTTTCTCACTCCTTGATTGCCACGCCTCACGTTTTGTAGAAATAATGAGACTTTGCGTCACGTTGTTGCAGTCGGTCGTTCATTCACAATAAAATTTGCCAGACAAAAAGACAGAGACTGAAGAGAGAGCCCCTCAGTGACCCTCTTGCATAAACAGGCGCGTATACCCCCCCCCGCCGCCTGTGGGTCTCTTCCTCTTTGTTCACAGTAATGGCACTAAAATGCAACATTGTGCTCTTGTTTACACTCTCGATCAGAATTGAATCTCACCCTCGTTTCCATCTAAGGGCCCCCGAAGTCTTCATTGCCTGTTGTCGTCACTGTATTCTCTTTTTTCAGATACACACACAAAGCAGTAACTCACTAGTTTTGTTATTTCTCACATGGCTGCTTCCAGCAGAACTGTGTGAAACTGGGAAACTACTGTTTGCACAATTGCATAATGTGCTATCATCATGTGCGCCACAGGTCTCCCTGAAATTCGCCGAGTCAACATTTATACGCTTGGAATTAAGTAACATGGCTTTATGTTACAGGATGTGTAAATATATCTTGAAATAGACACGGGCACAAAACAAGAAAGAAGTTCACTTACTCAACGTAGTAGATGCCAAATTGTGGGTCCTCAATTTTCTCCCAGCCATAGGGCAACTCTGGAGGGAAAAAAATAAAAACAGACAGGGAAAAGGCTGACTCAAATCACTTAAGATACTGCTGAGGCACTACATGGACAATTGGACACACTCAATGAAGTGTGGTGTTTTGACTGCTACCATCACAGCATGCTTAGCTACACCTACAGAACAGGAGGCCTTCTTTTATTTGTCACTATGTGTTTAAGGCTTGATACGCGCTATGGAGGAGGAAGGGAGAGAAGGGTAGGGGGACACTGTGTGTTGTTACACAGCCTCCCTGGAAAATAACAGCCTCTATTTCCAGTGGTGTGTATGTGTTCAACATCTCAAGTTTCTGCTGCTGTGTGACAAACACACGCAGCGCAGAAGAGATCTTTACGCAAGAGGAGCCATAGAAAATTGCCTTTTGAGAGATGCTGCACTGATGAGCTCTCTGCATGTGTCCACGAAACCATTAGGAGAAGACAGGCGGACTGAAGACTGGGGGATTGTGCTGTGTCACCAGCATGACTGTGACCAGGAGCGCTCAGCTGTTCAGTATCCGTCTGTTAGCCAGCGCCCCCTTCAGAGAGGCAGGGATGCAGCTCATACACACACTGTCCTATACAGCAGGGAGTTACGGAAAGTGTGGGTAGCATATGAACGGGGCTGATGGCTACAAGCGCCTGTGCAATTGTTACAATCACAGAGCTACCTCATATTGCCTCACCTCCTTCCTCGCATTTCTCAGGTGGCTTGGCTTTCTTGGCAAGACGGGGGTCCAGCCAGGTGGTGGTCTTGCTGTTGTGACTGAAATGTAAAAAAGACACAGGACTGTAAGCAGAGTTGAAATTGTTTTTCAAATATTTAAGATGCCATTAGAGTTGAGCAATTAGCACTTAGATCTCTCGGGAGCCACTTCACCCGGGGAGGTTTCTGCCATCCCAAACAAACAGAGCTCTCCCAAAATAGGATTATGGCTACATTTAATCTTTTGGGATCAAATAGTTTATTAAATAACCTTTTAAAATATTAAGACAGTTTTAACAAGACTCAGAGGGCCATTTAAGGCACAAGGAAGAGAAAGCGTGGAGAGAGAAAAAAAAGGCACAGACTGAAGGACGGAGAGGAACAACACAAAACGATAAAAGAGTGAGCAGTTGTAGAGATCATAAAGTAGTAGAACTAAGACAGCAGGTCAGGGGTGGTGAGCTCCATTTACCCTGTTGTTTCTCTCGCTGGCAGAATGAGCTATTGATTTAGCAGCAGGCAGCGTAACTTGGCTCTCTCAGTGGCTCAGCATTGACTGTTTGCCACACTAACAGGCCAGGTAAACAATGCGGGCCTGCTGCTTTTAGCAGCAGCCAACAAAACCCAATATCAAACACTGGGGAAATAAAAGGAAAAACTTTGAGACTCAACTCAACTGCCACTGCTGAGTCTACAGACAGCTTCCATGCTCAGCACCTGGTTCGAGCTGAAAAAGTCAGAACTCTCAAAACATTTGACTTACTACGGCAGGAAAAAAAAAAAGACGAACAAGAAACTGAGAGTACAAGGAATGGGATTAGAACAATGCTGATGAAATGGGAGTGTAATAGGACAAAAACAAGACAAGGCAAGTAGCAGTAGAGAGGCTACTTACTCGATGAAATAGACCATGCCGGTTTCTGTGTAGGCCATCTCCCAGTTTTTAGGCAAGGGCTCCTGACTTTCATCCTGTGTGTTCCATACACGCAAGTCCATGGCCCCAGCTGACTGGTTGTAGCTGGGCACTGTCTTCCTCCACTCTGCTTTGTCCTTGTGCTCTGTGGCCAGGCATGGGGAGAAGGACATGGGCATGGAGACAGAAATAGGAATGGGTTGGGAGTAGTGGTATGGGAGATGATAGAAAGAGAAGGAGACAGGACGTGAGAATGTGGCGCCATTGGAGCTCCTCTGGGCTCCTTGCATTTCTCCCTACTACTACTGCTGCTGCTGCTGCTGCTGCTGCTGCTGCCGCCGCTGCTCGAGCTGCTCTTCCTCTGTACACTAGCTGGACTGTTACATCCACAGGAGTGTAAGGGGTAGAGAGAGAGCGAGAGAGACAGAGCGAATACACGGAAAGAGGACGGAAGAGCAGCAATTGCCATAGGATTTGCATGTCAGTAGTGATATACTGAGAACTGCCTCCCAGGCAAGGGCAGAGCTGACCAATGCTTCAACCCAGCTGGGAGCACCACATCACAACTCTATTAGCATCATACTGCTGCTTGTGTGTGCGGGTATTTGCCTAATCTTGATGTGCATGTGTGGCTGTCTGGGTGAGGCTCTTATCTGCAGGTTTCATCTGCCTGTGTGTGACCTAGCTTCATCGTGGCATTGAATGCTCACTCTGTTTGGCTGGGGTAATTGAATGGCAGGGAAAAAAAAGTGACAGCTGTTGACTGGAAGAAGTCAAGAGCTCTTTGTACTGAAACCGGGGCCCTTTTTCATGACAGAACCATGAAGATGTTTCTGCACTTATAAGGTCTGAAAAAATGATTACAGAGACACTTGCTCTAGGTTACAGCTGCTTTCAGCCCTTTCAAAGAAATATAAACAGAACTGTTGCAAATTTGTGCATGCAAGATTCCTAAAACCCCAAGATGACAGTAAAAAAAAAAAAAGCCTTTCACAAAAATGCATAATCATTACTTAACTGCTTTCAAGGCACAGGAGTATGCCTGCTGCTTTTTCAGGGGGGCATTCTGACATTACAAACACACATTCACATGATGAAAAAAGAATGAAGAATTAATGTATTTTCAAATGGCACAACTCTCAAACCAGTTGTGAACTTAGCAGTGATATTTGTGTACAATTACCATTTTCTCTTGGCTGGGCTCCACACTGCCATCCAGAGATGATACTGTATATCTCTGACCATTTCTCGCTTTTAGATATAAAAATTCACCCTCATACAACAACTGATCTTTTTACCAATTAGGCAGTAAAATGCACTTTTCCATATGCATATTGAAATGTCACCAGTAACATCAAATATGACAGATTATTTCAGCCAAAGTATAAAAGTTAGAGCAGGGGTTGAGGTGGGTTGCAAAGCAGCTTTTAGTGGAGCAACTGTAGACATGCCATAGAGACTTAAATAGCACACCCTGTATAAGATTTGTCAGCTGGATAGAAAAGAAGTGAATCTGCTGAGACATCAGGTCATGTGGGCTGGCACTGAGATCAGCTGGGGTTGCAGCTGTAGGGTTGCAGCCAAGCTTGTCTTGACCTGTATTTGGCCAGTAATTTTCAAGAATCACATTAGACACCAAATAAAAACAAACAACCACAAAAAAAAAAGATGTCACCGTATTGAATCATGAGGTCTTCTTTGGTCACAGTTGCTCGTTTCATTGACAAGATGGGCAATGCCATTGTACACCAGAAGCTGCTACTTTGCACAGCTGGTTGGTTTAAGATGGGTAACTAGTACTGCAATTTAAAAATGTTTCAGATTTATTCTTGCTGTGTATGAATAAACACAAAGAGTGGGTTAAGGTAGCTTCTTTCAAAATGAGGACAATTCACTATTTGCTGTTTGTGCCATGAGCCATTCAATGACGTTCGTATATGTGAATCCAACAAGGACAAACTATCTTTCTACCCGAGGGATTGCTCCTATTGATCTCAGACAGACTTTGGCTGAATTTTGACTTTGCAGCGCTGTGATTTAGTGCTGACCCTGCATGCAGAGCAGCTAATCCTGAAAATGTTTGTTTGGAGAGAAGAATGATAAGGAGGGAAGAAAAAAAGAAAAGGTCCTGCTGTTTTGCATTCTGAGAACAATATAATGAACTGCTGGAAAAATAAATAAATCAAGCAAACAAAAAAAGTGCTGGGGTTTAAATTCGTAGAAAGCCTATAATGAGGGGGGAGCTGTAATGTAGCTAGCCAAGAATACTAACTAACACTTGTGAAAGCTGTGACAAATTTGAATGGGTGGTGTTCCTCACCAGTCAGTCCATTGACCAAAGGAGGCCTCTCTTCTTCCTCTTCCTCCTCTGGTGCAGTGCTGTCCTTTCTATCCATCTTACTGACCGAGGTTGTGCGCTTCCTTTGGACTTCCGTGTCAAATTCCTCATCAAACAGAACCTGGTCCACCAGGTCTGGCTGTACAGGGCTGGGCTCTGCAGGGGGCTTAGGGGTCCCATAGTAGTTGCCTGGGAAGAAGAGAGGGAGACAGACACAATAAAATACATTCTTTAATACATTTTTTTTTTTAAATATGTGCAAGCTTTCCTGATTAATTTCATCATATAACCCTAACCCCCCACCACTTATCTGTAGACCTATTCATGTACAACGCTTACGCTCAGCTAACCCACAGTCTGCTTCTTACCTTAACCCTCAGAGATTTAGAAATTGCCGGGCAGCCTTCGCTTTGAAGAAATCTTATTTAAATGTAGTCACTGCGATTTTACCAAAATGCACACAGACACAGTCAGAAATGTTTCCTATGGTATGAAAGAGTTTCTTTTTTACCTTTATAGTGTACTACTGAAAGAGAAGACAGAACTACACACAAAACCATTCTGTTGGCAGCAGACCAAGAAGAGATTGTATCGCCTAACCTGCAGAAGATGATTACATTTCTTTAAAGGCAGATGGGAGCTGTTGTTACCTACAAATTCTATCTGGCAGAGCTGTACTGGGTTTGGGGGAAAAAAAATGAGGCCAAGGATTTAATGTTGTAACCCTCAAATTTCAGGTTCTGAAAAGAAAAGAAATAATCTTTATTTTTTTTCCCACTTTCTGCTAGATGCCAATATCACTATCAATACTGACCTGCAGTACCATATGCTCAATCAGGTCCACTGATTTTTCTTTAAAAAAAAAAAAAAGACACATTGTCATATTTACTACTTCACTCACAGGCAAACCTTATGCCAATGTAAGTTCTCAGGGACTTGATTGCCCCTTTAAGTCCATCAGCTTGCCTTTGCTGTCACGCTGCCGCCTAAGGCAGCTAACCGTCTTATTCCACAGAGCAAGTCTTTGTCTTTTCTCAACTACAAAAAAAGGGGGTGACCCACTTACCACTCACCACCTTCTTTCTTTGTGCAAAAGAATAAGGCCACAAGAACTGAGAAAAATAGTTTGCAAGGTATGGTACACGTATCGATTGTCCTCCAGCTTTTGTGTGGGATTGCCGTGTGCTGTGCTATGCTTTGTCTGAGTAGCTGAACATTGTTTTGTAACAGTTAAATGGCATATCAGGGAGTGGAAAGATACTGTGACAAAGTAGTCTGTGGGGAGGAGGGAAGCGAGAGAAAGGGCACTTTCTCACTGATGGAGATTTTTGTGCAAATAGAATTAAGTTACACACTGAGGAACGATCACCCTCTCTTTGTTTTAATGTCTCATTTAAATAAATAATTACTCAAAACCCCATCAAATTATTGCTTTCCATCTTAAAAGCGAAACAAAAACAATTGCAATGCATGCAATATTGCCATGACTGTACAGTGTAAAGCTGTCAAGACTTAACATCTAAATAACATTTTTAATCAGCCATAATTATGATATACTAAATAAAAACAAAACCATCTCATAATAAGAAATACATAATAACTGAGTCAGGTAAGTGGATTAATCCTTATTTAATTTATGAGGTATTAATATCAGAACCAATTGGTTACTAGGTTTGTAATTAATAGAAAGCTTAATCATGGAATAAAAATTGGGGGGAGGTTAATTAGAAGCGGTAATTTGCTCTCTCCACTCGAGCTCCTGAAGCTCACACAAAGCTTCCCGTAGCTTCTGTAAGTACCCCGGCGCAAAGAGGTGGGCGACATTGGTCAAAATAAGGAAGCACATTGAAATAGAGTGCGTTGTAATTAGTGTGTACTAATGAGGCACAATAATGAAAAGCAGCTTTTGTTGAGAATCACCGCGTATGTCCAGCAGGGATACAAAACCATCACACCCAAGAAACGAACTCAAAAGATTGGAGTGGGTCTTTTTTTAAACTGTCCTTTTCAAAGAGTCCAGTTCATTAACAGCTTGCTAATGAACCGACTCCTCAACTCAGATGTCACCTGGTATAGTGTCACTGTCCTGTGACGAAGTAAAATCCCCTGTCTCCTTCTATTGGTTTATTGAGTGCTATGTATAATTATATTATGACATATTAATCATGTGTGCTTCTATTTCAATTTTTAATTTTGCTAATATTCTAATCTTTCTTTTAATGTGATGATTGTATATGTTATATTTGTTTTACATAGTAAAGATTTCAACAAGACAGAACAGCTAGATCAAACAGGCAGGATTTTTTTTTATTCTAGCACATCAATAACAAAGATATCTGTGAAAAAAAACAAATAATAAATAAAATATTAAGTAGACATGCACAGAACAACTGAAGTAAAACAGCATGAAGTCATATTACATTTTTCTGTTTTGTTGTTACGTCTTTACCGTTTTATAGCCAACGCATTTTATTTACTCTTCTGAACTGCTGTATATATATAATATCTAAAAATTGTTGTAGGGCTTGTCTCAAAAACATTTTTAAATACATACATTAAAAAAAAAAATTCAAAAGGTTTGTGCCTCCTTTGCTCGGTGATGAGGAGGAGATGGAAGTGCAATAAATATTTCCTAACAGTGACATTACATCATACATTATTTAATATATAAGATTATTTTTGGACAATTTATGTCTATATAAAAGGTTCAAGAATTTCCCTCAGGATTAAAAAGTTCTTATCTGTAAGGCAGCAGACAGTGAAGAGATGACACAAAAAGTTCAGTTCTTCTTATGATTGGACTTTTGACAGCCCATTTGCAGATTTTGCCTTTTTTTTTTGCAAGAGTGTTACCACTCCATTAGTAACTATTATTATGATTAAAATCTTTAACACAGTCCAATAAACCATCAAATCTAATGATCCAAAATCTTGACAGTGTGCGATCTTTGTAAGTAATAGCAACATGGACATTCCTGCTATTCTTTCCCTAACAATAAATCCCATATTAATTATTCGGGAATTATTCTCCCTTTTTTTCTCGCTATCATGAGTGAGAAAAAAAGATAAACGGATGTTTAACACGCCCGTATCAAGAGGAGGGAAAAATCAGTCCTGGTTTTAATAGGATCCGATCACCTTTTGGCAACCCCGATGATGTCAGAGTAGTCACCATAAATCTTCCACCTTAATTACTGCCTAAGATAAATGGACTGTTCAATCTCAGAAGAAGATAGAGAAAGAAACAGCTCCCCATGACAACGTGTGCATGACAGAAATAGACACCTGTTGGTATGGGCTCTTATTCAACCAATCAGCGTGGTGTGGTCTAACATAAAATGTAGCAACAAGCAGCAAAATAATGAATGGAATCACAGTAAGAATTACTATACTATCATTTTTACAAAAAGCTAGTGGGATTCCAAATTGCTGTAAGTCACCCACTGACAAACATTTGATGAGATTCATATGCATCTCAGTTTAGTTTCTATATTTAAGATACTTGAGGGAAAGTTTGTCTCAAATCCAGAAAATGACAGTGGATCAAAATATTGCAATCCATCATCGACAGGCTTATGCAGTTTTAATCTCGCTTCCCCTTTGTCACCGAGTAGAAAAAAACAATGAGAGACATCCTCAAAGAACTGACAGTTTCAGCATAGTGTTGCATTAAAGCACTTGTTAGATGGGTGGTGAGTGGCTGGTGGGTCGTGCAAAGCAAAGTCATTTTCATTTCAACATTCTCAGCTAACACTTGGTTGGCACTGTCGGTGAATTACACAGCCATTCAGTCATACTACACATACAAGGTTGTGTTTGCTGCCAGTAAAAAAAAAAAAAAAAAAAAGTAGGTTCACGTCAAAGAACAAGTTTTTAAACTTGCTGCCTATACAAAGGCTGCCGTTCCCTAGAGACCCTAAGCTGAAATCTATCCACAGTCTTTGTGTGTTTATTGATGGGAAAGAATGTGTATACAGATTGTGTGGTGTGTGTAGATGTCATGCCATCTGTTTCAGTCAGCAGCTGCCAGCACACAGTATCACATCTCCCAACTTGTGAGCATCTGAATAAAATGCACGTACAACTGTTACCAGAATTATATTTGCAGGGATTAACTCCTCTAAATCTTACTTTATCCTTCAGAGGAACTTTCATTGTGAGCTCAACAGAGGAGGAATTCATGAAGTCCGGGTCACTTAGCAATGGGAATTGCTAGCAAATGTTTTTTGTGGGGATGTTTTCAAAGACAAAAGGAAATTGGAGACATCCCTTACACTGTGGAAGTTTGGGAAAACCTCTTAAGGATTTATGCTCTCACCACAGCCACCCCTCCACCCTTACCGCATTTATCCCGCTGACTCTTTGAACCCACCGGGCGCAGTCGCAGACCCTCATTAATCATTGAGGATGGCCTTCTACTCTCTTGGGTAGTGCCCAGTCTGCCCAGGCCTCATCACTGATTGCTTGTGCCTCAGGCGGGTGAAGCCTCTCTTATGCTCCAGCCTTGGCACTGGGTTTAGGCCCTGCTTGGCATGGATGCCCACACTTCACAAGCCAACCTTGTCAACCCTGCTTTCTCCTGCTCGCTGCCCATGTGTTTCTGTGCATGTGTTTGTGTGGTGTGCAGCTTAGCAATCTACCACTGACTGACCTGCCTCTCATAAATTAACTTCCTTTCCAGTTTATGTTCATTTCCTCAGTCTGTGTTGTGACACACAAAATATATGACACATCATTCCTATCTTCACCTTTATTCCTATTTTTCTTATTGAGCTCGTCAATCCTATCCTGACCTTTTCCCTCTATACCTTTTATTTGCTCCAATTTCAATCTATCTTTGTTTATTTGCCTCTCTCTTTCTCATTAATATTATTTGGGTACATGCAAAAATCATATTAATTTGAGTCCTCTGCCACTCGTGTACTCCTTAGAGAGTAATTCCCAAGAATAGGCATATGTAACAGTTGCCAGTACAGCACCTTTACACTCTCCCTCGTCTGTGACTTCTGGCCTGTTGCCCTGTTATAAATCTAATCCACAGCTGTGTAGATTTGTCTCAGAACTTCACAAAGCCTATAATACCAAAAATATCCTATTATAAAATGGTTGAAGGCAATGTGGCTGAGCAAAACAAGGGGACAGTAAATGGTCATTTCTTCTCCAGTAAAGTCTATGATTGTCATGGGGGATGAATTTAGTATCGTAGAAGCAAAGGGATTTCATCATTTTCCGCCCCTGTCAAACCATCCCCTGGTGGGCCTGCAACTTCAGACTGCAACTGTCAGCTATAAAGACCCTAGTGCTGCCTTGTCTGTAAATCATGTCCTGTTCTTTTTTTCCTCATTCTGTCTTCATCCTCAGTATGTCATTATGTACTATTTTATATTTGCGCTGCACCAGGCAAGCCATTTTTGCACTGACCTATGATTATACCTTCTAACGGGTAATCAAGGTTATGTTTCCCATGGCAGTCTTGTTAAATGCAATCACGGATAAGGATGTGAGCGTATCCAGCTCCATATAAGCCACAGATTTAAGTAGTCCACTGAAACTAATAATTACAGCATAATAGGATCTTGTGGCATCAGGAATTCAAATTAAATGAATGTTGCGCAAAACATAGGAAATAATAAGATATTAAAATGAAAACAATGCTGGAATTTTCAGATGAAATCCAATTAAATCAGCTGTACCAGACCTAGTGTTTTATTGACTTTTGCTGGTCCATTTCCGCTTGCAGCCTCTGTCATGAATGATTCATATTACTGGCTTTTCTGTACCTTGCACAGTGAGAGGTAGAAAGTCGGATATGCCCTAATTCACATACATGCAGACATCTAAATCAATCTGAGTTCCAGCACAAGTGTTACACTTTGACACTTTCAGCACTGTGTAAAACAAATACAAAATAATGTTTTTGGGGTAGTCCAAGTTTCTCCGTTCAATTCCCCAGCAGCTGAGTCAACCGTTATGCTAATGCTATGCTGGAATGCAGACAGCAAGACTGTTGAAAATGTAATGGAGTGATCTCACACACAAACACAATTTTCCTCTTTTATGCTTAGTTAAGTATTTTCATATTAATGGCCTTTTCATATAACTTCCCATTATTGTTTAGTGAGTTGAAAACCAGTCTGTGAAATGCTTTTTTTTTCTTCCTCCAAATACTGACTCCAGCAGAGCAGCAGGAGTGAGCTTCTGTCTTGGTTACAGATTAAGCATGGCTACAACGTGCTACTGTTATT